>NC_092744.1:90004055-91204055 GCF_047496795.1 Chiloscyllium punctatum | reverse complement strand
ATACAAACTAAGTAGACGTTTCATTTCAAAGACGAGAGCTTGTCTCATTCATTCGATGGATCCAATCTCACTGATTCATTGAAATAATCAAACTGCATCAATCATTCAAAGAATCAAACTGCTCTCAGTCTTTCAATGGAAATAGTGATATACAATCAATCACTGAAATCCAGCTTATGGCATTCATTCACAGTTTAATCCTAAACGCCTTTGTTCAATGAAACAAACAGCATTCAAACATTCAATGAAATGAAAATGTACGTTATAAATCAAAGAGTATACCTTGCCTCGTTTATTCAATGTCTGGAGCTTTACTGATTTATTCAAAGAATCAAACTGCATGCATTCATTCAATAAAACAGAGTATATGTTTCAATTCAAAGAAAAGATCTTGTCTAATTCATTTAGAGCCTCGAGCTTAAATGATTCATTCAAAGAATCAAAACTGCCTTCATTCATTCATTCAAAGAAGCAAATTAGACGTTTCCATTCAAAGTGTAGAGCTTGTCTCATTCATTCAATGTCTCGACCTTAACTGATTCATTCAAAGAATCAAATTGCGTTCATCTATTCAATGAAGCAAACTGCACTCAATCATTCAATGAGAAAAGCGGTATTCGTTCATTACTTCAATCTAGGTTATCCCATTCATTCAATGTTACGGCATTACGCCTTCATTTTAGGAATCAAACTGAATTCATTCTTTCATACAAACTAAGTACACTTTTCATTTCAAAGACGAGAGCTTGTCTCATTCATTCGATGGATCCAATCTCACTGATTCATTGAAATAATCAAACTGCTTTCAATCATTCAATGAATCAAACTGCTCTCAGTCTTTCAATGAAAATAGTGATATACATTCAATCATTGAAATCCAGCTTATCGCATTCATTCACAGTTTAATCCTAAATGCCTTTGTTCAATGAAACAAACAGCATTCAAACATTCAATGAAATGAAAATGTACGTTTTAAATCAAAGAGTATACCTTGCCTCGTTTATTCAATGTCTGGAGCTTTACTGATTTATTCAAAGAATCAAACTGCATGCATTCATTCAATGAAACAGATTTTATGTTTCAATTCAAAGAAAAGATCTTGTCTAATTCATTTAGAGCCTCGAGCTTAAATGATTCATTCAAAGAATCAAAACTGCCTTCATTCATTCATTCAAAGAAGCAAATTAGACGTTTCCATTCAAAGTGTAGAGCTTGTCTCATTCATTCAATGTCTCGACCTTAACTGATTCATTCAAAGAATCAAATTGCGTTCATCTATTCAATGAAGCAAACTGCACTCAATCATTCAATGAGAAAAGCGGTATTCGTTCATTACTTCAATCTAGGTTATCCCATTCATTCAATGTTACGGCATTACGCCTTCATTTTAGGAATCAAACTGAATTCATTCTTTCATACAAACTAAGTACACTTTTCATTTCAAAGACGAGAGCTTGTCTCATTCATTCGATGGATCCAATCTCACTGATTCATTGAAATAATCAAACTGCTTTCAATCATTCAATGAATCAAACTGCTCTCAGTCTTTCAATGAAAATAGTGATATACATTCAATCATTGAAATCCAGCTTATCGCATTCATTCACAGTTTAATCCTAAATGCCTTTGTTCAATGAAACAAACAGCATTCAAACATTCAATGAAATGAAAATGTACGTTTTAAATCAAAGAGTATACCTTGCCTCGTTTATTCAATGTCTGGAGCTTTACTGATTTATTCAAAGAATCAAACTGCATGCATTCATTCAATGAAACAGATTTTATGTTTCAATTCAAAGAAAAGATCTTGTCTAATTCATTTAGAGCCTCGAGCTTAAATGATTCATTCAAAGAATCAAAACTGCCTTCATTCATTCATTCAAAGAAGCAAATTAGACGTTTCAATTCAAAGTGTAGAGCTTGTCTCATTCATTCAATGTCTCGACCTTAACTGATTCATTCAAAGAATCAAACTGCGTTCATCTATTCAATGAAGCAAACTGCACTCAATCTTTCAATGAGAAAAGCGGTATTCGTTCATTAATTCAATCTAGCTTATCCCATACATTCAATGTCTCGGCATTTACGCCTTAATTTTAGGAATCAAACTGCATTCATTCTTTCATACAAACTAAGTACACGTTTCATTTCAAAGACGAGAGCTTGTCTCATTCATTCGATATATCCAACCTCACTGATTCATTGAAAGAATCAAACTGCATCAATCATTCAATGAATCAAACTGCTCTCAGTCTTTCAATGAAAATAGTGATATACATTCAATCATTGAAATCCAGCTTATCGCATTCATTCACAGTTTAATCCTAAATGCCTTTGTTCAATGAAACAAACAGCATTCAAACATTCAATGAAATGAAAATGTACGTTTTAAATCAAAGAGTATACCTTGCCTCGTTTATTCAATGTCTGGAGCTTTACTGATTTATTCAAAGAATCAAACTGCATGCATTCATTCAATGAAACAGATTTTATGTTTCAATTCAAAGAAAAGATCTTGTCTAATTCATTTAGAGCCTCGAGCTTAAATGATTCATTCAAAGAATCAAAACTGCCTTCATTCATTCATTCAAAGAAGCAAATTAGACGTTTCAATTCAAAGTGTAGAGCTTGTCTCATTCATTCAATGTCTCGACCTTAACTGATTCATTCAAAGAATCAAACTGCGTTCATCTATTCAATGAAGCAAACTGCACTCAATCTTTCAATGAGAAAAGCGGTATTCGTTCATTAATTCAATCTAGCTTATCCCATACATTCAATGTCTCGGCATTTACGCCTTAATTTTAGGAATCAAACTGCATTCATTCTTTCATACAAACTAAGTACACGTTTCATTTCAAAGACGAGAGCTTGTCTCATTCATTCGATATATCCAACCTCACTGATTCATTGAAAGAATCAAACTGCATCAATCATTCAATGAATCAAACTGCTCTCAGTCTTTCAATGAAAATAGTGATATACATTCGATCATTGAAATCCATCTTATCTCATTCATTCACAGTTTAATCCTAAACGCCTTCGTTCAATGAAACAAACAGCATTCAAACATTCAATGAAATGAAAATGTACGTTTTAAATCAAAGAGTATACCTTGCCTCGTTTATTCAATGTCTGGAGCTTTACTGATTTATTCAAAGAAACAAACTGCATGCATTCATTCAATGAAACAGAGTATATGTTTCAATTCAAAGAAATAATCTTTTCGAATTCATTTAGAGCCTCGAGCTTAAATGATTCATTCAAAGAATCAAAACTGCCTTCATTCATTCATTCAAAGAAGCAAATTAGACGTTTCCATTCAAAGTGTAGAGCTTGTCTCATTCATTCAATGTCTCGACCTTAACTGATTCATTCAAAGAATCAAACTGCGTTCATCTATTCAATGAAGCAAACTGCACTCAATCTTTCAATGAGAAAAGCGGTATTCGTTCATTACTTCAATCTAGGTTATCCCATTCATTCAATGTTTCGGCATTTACGCCTTCATTTTGGTAATCAATCTGAATTCATTCTTTCATACAAACTAAGTACACTTTTCATTTCAAAGACGAGAGCTTGTCTCATTCATTCGATGGATCCAATCTCACTGATTCATTGAAATAATCAAACTGCGTTCAATCATTCAAAGAATCAAAGTGCTCTCAGTCTTTCAATGAAAATAGTGATTTTCATTCAATCATTGAAATCCAGCTTATCGCATTCATTCACAGCTTAATCCTCAACGCCTTCGTTCAATGAAACAAACAGCATTCAAACATTCAATGAAATGAAAATATACGTTTTAAATCAAAGAGTATACCTTGCCTCGTTTATTCAATGTCTGGAGCTTTACTGATTCATTCAAAGAATCAAACTGCATGCATTCATTCAACGAAACAGAGGATAACTTTCAATTCAAAGAGTAGATCTTGTCTCATTCATTTAGGGCCTCGAGCTTAAATGATTAATTCAATGAATTAAAACTGCCTTCATTCATTCATTCAAAGAAGCAAATTAGACGTTTCAATTCAAAGTGGAGAGCTTGTCTCATTCATTCAATGTCTCGACCTTAACTGATTCATTCAAAGAATCAAACTGCGTTCATCCATTCAATGAAGCAAACTGCACTCAATCATTCAATGAGAAAAGCGGTATTCGTTCATTACTTCAATCTAGGTTATCCCATTCATTCAAAATTTCGGCATTTACACCTTCATTTTAGGAATCAAACTGAATTGATTCTTTCATAAAAACTAAGTACACTTTTCATTTCAAAGACGAGAGCTTCTCTCATTCATTCGATGTATCCAACCTCACTGATTCATTCAAAGAATCAAACTGCGTTCATCGATTCAATGAAGCAAACTGCACTCAATCATTCAATGAGAAAAGCGGTATTCGTTCATTACTTCAATCTAGGTTATCCCATTCATTCAATGTTTCGGCAATTACGCCTTCATTTTAGGAATCAAACTGCATTCATTCTTTCATACAAACTAAGTACACTTTTCATTTCAAAGACGAGAGCTTGTCTCATTCATTCGATGTATCCAATCTCACTGATTCATTGAAAGAATCAAACGGCGTTCAATCATTCAATGAATCAAACTGCTCTCAGTCTTTCAATGAAAATGGTGATTTTCATTCAATCATTGAAATCCAGCTTATCACATTCATTCACAGTTTAATCCTCAACTCCTTCGGTCAATGAAACAAACAGCATTTAACATTCAGTGAAACGAAATATACGTTTCAAATCAAAGAAACCTTGTTCCATTCATTAAATTTCTCGAGCTTAACTGATTCTTTCAAAGAAACAAACTGCGTTCATTCATTCAAAGAAGCAAATTGCACGCAATCATTCAAAGAACAAACGGTATTCATTCATTGAATCCAGCTTATCCCATTCATTAAATGTCTCACCTTAAACGCCGGCATTCAATGAACCAAAGTGCATTCATTCATCCAATGTGTCGAGTTGAAATGATTCTTCCCGAGATTAAAATTGCGTTCGTGCATTCAGTGAATCAAACTGCACTCAATCATTCCATGAACCTTATAGTTCTATTTCATTCAATTGATCGAGTTTATCACATTCATTCAAAATCTCGACCTTAACGCCTTCGTTCAATGAAACAAACTGCATGCATTCATTCAAAGAAACAGAGTATAAGTTTCAATTCAAAGAGTAGATCTTGTCTCATTCATTTAGTGCCTCGACCTTAACTGATTCATTCAAAGAATCAAAACTGCCTTCATTCATTCATTCAAAGAAGCAAATTAGACGTTTCAATTCAAAGTGTAGAGCTTGTCTCATTCATTCAATGTCTCGACCTTAACTGCGTTCATCCATTCAATAAAGACAACTGCACTCAATCATTCAATGAGATAAGCGGTATTCGTTCATTAATTCAATCTAGCTTATCCCATACATTCAATGTCTCGGCATTTACGCCTTCATTTTCGGAATCAAACTGCATTCATTCTTTCATACAAACTAAGTACACGTTTCATTTCAAAGACGAGAGCTTGTCCCATTCATTCGATGTATCCAACCTCACTGATTCATTCAAAGAATCAAACTGCATCAATCATTCAAAGAATCAAACTGCTCTCAGTCTTTCAATGAAAATAGTGATATACAATCAATCATTGAAATCCAGCTTATGGCATTCATTCACAGTTTAATCCTAAACGCCTTTGTTCAATGAAACAAACAGCATTCAAACATTCAATGAAATGAAAATGTACGTTTTAAATCAAAGAGTATACCTTGCCTCGTTTATTCAATGTCTGGAGCTTTACTGATTTATTCAAAGAATCAAACTGCATGCATTCATTCAATGAAACAGAGTATATGTTTCAATTCAAAGAAAAGATCTTGTCTAATTCATTTAGAGCCTCGAGCTTAAATGATTCATTCAAAGAATCAAAACTGCCTTCATTCATTCATTCAAAGAAGCAAATTAGACGTTTCCATTCAAAGTGTAGAGCTTGTCTCATTCATTCAATGTCTCGACCTTAACTGATTCATTCAAAGAATCAAACTGCGTTCATCTATTCAATGAAGCAAACTGCACTCAATCTTTCAATGAGAAAAGCGGTATTCGTTCATTACTTCAATCTAGGTTATCCCATTCATTCAATGTTACGGCATTTACGCCTTCATTTTAGGAATCAAACTGAATTCATTCTTTCATACAAACTAAGTACACTTTTCATTTCAAAGACGAGAGCTTGTCTCATTCATTCGATGGATCCAATCTCACTGATTCATTGAAATAATCAAACTGCTTTCAATCATTCAATGAATCAAACTGCTCTCAGTCTTTCAATGGAAATAGTGATATACAATCAATCACTGAAATCCAGCTTATGGCATTCATTCACAGTTTAATCCTAAACGCCTTTGTTCAATGAAACAAAGAGCATTCAAACATTCAATGAAATGAAAATGTACGTTATAAATCAAAGAGTATACCTTGCCTCGTTTATTCAATGTCTGGAGCTTTACTGATTTATTCAAAGAATCAAACTGCATGCATTCATTCAATGAAACAGAGTATATGTTTCAATTCAAAGAAAAGATCTTGTCTAATTCATTTAGAGCCTCGAGCTTAAATGATTCATTCAAAGAATCAAAACTGCCTTCATTCATTCATTCAATGAAGCAAATTAGACGTTTCCATTCAAAGTGTAGAGCTTGTCTCATTCATTCAATGTCTCGACCTTAACTGATTCATTCAAAGAATCAAATTGCGTTCATCTATTCAATGAAGCAAACTGCACTCAATCATTCAATGAGAAAAGCGGTATTCGTTCATTACTTCAATCTAGGTTATCCCATTCATTCAATGTTACGGCATTACGCCTTCATTTTAGGAATCAAACTGAATTCATTCTTTCATACAAACTAAGTACACTTTTCATTTCAAAGACGAGAGCTTGTCTCATTCATTCGATGGATCCAATCTCACTGATTCATTGAAATAATCAAACTGCTTTCAATCATTCAATGAATCAAACTGCTCTCAGTCTTTCAATGAAAATAGTCATTTTCATTCAATCATTGAAATCCAGCTTATCACATTCATTCACAGTTTAATCCTCAACTCCTTTGGTCAATGAAACAAACAGCATTTAACATTCAGTGAAACGAAATATACGTTTCAAATCAAATAAACCTTGTCTCATTCATTAAATTTCTCGAGCTTAACTGATTCTTTCAAAGAAACAAACTGCGTTCATTCATTCAAAGAAGCAAATTGCACGCAATCATTCAATGAAACAAACGGTATTCATTCATTGAATCCAGCTTATCCCATTCATTAAATGTCTCACCTTAAACGCCGGCATTCAATGAACCAAAGTGCATTCATTCATCCAATGTGTCGAGTTGAAATGATTCTTCCCGAGATTAAAATTGCGTTCGTGCATTCAGTGAATCAAACTGCACTCAATCATTCCATGAACCTTATAGTTCTATTTCATTCAATTGATCGAGTTTATCCCATTCATTCAAAATCTCGACCTTAACGCCTTCGTTCAATGAAACAAACTGCATGCATTCATTCAAAGAAACAGAGTATAAGTTTCAATTCAAAGAGTAGATCTTGTCTCATTCATTTAGTGCCTCGAGCTTAACTGATTCATTCAAAGAATCAAAACTGCCTTCATTCATTCATTCAAAGAAGCAAATTAGACGTTTCAATTCAAAGTGTAGAGCTTGTCTCATTCATTCAATGTCTCGACCTTAACTGCATTCATCCATTCAATAAAGACAACTGCACTCAATCATTCAATGAGATAAGCGGTATTCGTTCATTAATTCAATCTAGCTTATCCCATACATTCAATGTCTCGGCATTTACGCCTTCATTTTCGGAATCAAACTGCATTCATTCTTTCATACAAACTAAGTAGACGTTTCATTTCAAAGACGAGAGCTTGTCTCATTCATTCGATGTATCCAACCTCACTGATTCATTGAAAGAATCAAACTGCATCAATCATTCAAAGAATCAAACTGCTCTCAGTCTTTCAATGGAAATAGTGATATACAATCAATCACTGAAATCCAGCTTATGGCATTCATTCACAGTTTAATCCTAAACGCCTTTGTTCAATGAAACAAACAGCATTCAAACATTCAATGAAATGAAAATGTACGTTATAAATCAAAGAGTATACCTTGCCTCGTTTATTCAATGTCTGGAGCTTTACTGATTTATTCAAAGAATCAAACTGCATGCATTCATTCAATAAAACAGAGTATATGTTTCAATTCAAAGAAAAGATCTTGTCTAATTCATTTAGAGCCTCGAGCTTAAATGATTCATTCAAAGAATCAAAACTGCCTTCATTCATTCATTCAAAGAAGCAAATTAGACGTTTCCATTCAAAGTGTAGAGCTTGTCTCATTCATTCAATGTCTCGACCTTAACTGATTCATTCAAAGAATCAAATTGCGTTCATCTATTCAATGAAGCAAACTGCACTCAATCATTCAATGAGAAAAGCGGTATTCGTTCATTACTTCAATCTAGGTTATCCCATTCATTCAATGTTACGGCATTACGCCTTCATTTTAGGAATCAAACTGAATTCATTCTTTCATACAAACTAAGTACACTTTTCATTTCAAAGACGAGAGCTTGTCTCATTCATTCGATGGATCCAATCTCACTGATTCATTGAAATAATCAAACTGCTTTCAATCATTCAATGAATCAAACTGCTCTCAGTCTTTCAATGAAAATAGTCATTTTCATTCAATCATTGAAATCCAGCTTATCACATTCATTCACAGTTTAATCCTCAACTCCTTTGGTCAATGAAACAAACAGCATTTAACATTCAGTGAAACGAAATATACGTTTCAAATCAAATAAACCTTGTCTCATTCATTAAATTTCTCGAGCTTAACTGATTCTTTCAAAGAAACAAACTGCGTTCATTCATTCAAAGAAGCAAATTGCACGCAATCATTCAATGAAACAAACGGTATTCATTCATTGAATCCAGCTTATCCCATTCATTAAATGTCTCACCTTAAACGCCGGCATTCAATGAACCAAAGTGCATTCATTCATCCAATGTGTCGAGTTGAAATGATTCTTCCCGAGATTAAAATTGCGTTCGTGCATTCAGTGAATCAAACTGCACTCAATCATTCCATGAACCTTATAGTTCTATTTCATTCAATTGATCGAGTTTATCCCATTCATTCAAAATCTCGACCTTAACGCCTTCGTTCAATGAAACAAACTGCATGCATTCATTCAAAGAAACAGAGTATAAGTTTCAATTCAAAGAGAAGATCTTGTCTCATTCATTTAGTGCCTCGAGCTTAACTGATTCATTCAAAGAATCAAAACTGCCTTCATTCATTCATTCAAAGAAGCAAATTAGACGTTTCAATTCAAAGTGTAGAGCTTGTCTCATTCATTCAATGTCTCGACCTTAACTGCGTTCATCCATTCAATAAAGACAACTGCACTCAATCATTCAATGAGATAAGCGGTATTCGTTCATTAATTCAATCTAGCTTATCCCATACATTCAATGTCTCGGCATTTACGCCTTCATTTTCGGAATCAAACTGCATTCATTCTTTCATACAAACTAAGTACACGTTTCATTTCAAAGACGAGAGCTTGTCTCATTCATTGGATGTATCCAACCTCACTGATTCATTGAAAGAATCAAACTGCATCAATCATTCAAAGAATCAAACTGCTCTCAGTCTTTCAATGAAAATAGTGATATACAATCAA
Source organism: Chiloscyllium punctatum (assembly GCF_047496795.1). NCBI lineage: Eukaryota > Metazoa > Chordata > Chondrichthyes > Orectolobiformes > Hemiscylliidae > Chiloscyllium > Chiloscyllium punctatum. The sequence goes on along the minus strand of NC_092744.1, from coordinate 91,194,276 downwards.
TCATTGAAATCCAGCTTATGGCATTCATTCACAGTTTAATCCGAAACGCCTTTGTTCAATGAAACAAACAGCATTCAAACATTCAATGAAATGAAAATGTACGTTTTAAATCAAAGAGTATACCTTGCCTCGTTTATTCAATGTCTGGAGCTTTACTGATTTATTCAAAGAATCAAACTGCATGCATTCATTCAATGAAACAGAGTATATGTTTCAATTCAAAGAAAAGATCTTGTCTAATTCATTTAGAGCCTCGAGCTTAAATGATTCATTCAAGGAATCAAAACTGCCTTCATTCATTCATTCAAAGAAGCAATTTAGACGTTTCCATTCAAAGTGTAGAGCTTGTCTCATTCATTCAATGTCTCGACCTTAACTGATTCATTCAAAGAATCAAATTGCGTTCATCTATTCAATGAAGCAAACTGCACTCAATCTTTCAATGAGAAAAGCGGTATTCGTTCATTACTTCAATCTAGGTTATCCCATTCATTCAAAATTTCGGCAATTACGCCTTCATTTTAGGAATCAAACTGCATTCATTCTTTCATACAAACTAAGTACACATTTCATTTCAAAGACGAGAGCTTGTCTCATTCATTCGATGTATCCAATCTCACTGATTCATTGAAAGAATCAAACGGCGTTCAATCATTCAATGAATCAAACTGCTCTCAGTCTTTCAATGAAAATAGTCATTTTCATTCAATCATTGAAATCCAGCTTATCACATTCATTCACAGTTTAATCCTCAACTCCTTCGGTCAATGAAACAAACAGCATTTAATATTCAGTGAAACGAAATATACGTTTCAAATCAAAGAAACCTTGTTCCATTCATTAAATTTCTCGAGCTTAACTGATTCTTTCAAAGAAACAAACTGCGTTCATTCATTCAAAGAAGCAAATTGCACGCAATCATTCAATGAAACAAACGGTATTCATTCATTGAATCCAGCTTGTCCCATTCATTAAATGTCTCACCTTAAACGCCGAAATTCAATGAACCAAAGTGCATTCATTCATCCAATGTGTCGAGTTGAAATGATTCTTCCCGAGATTAAAATTGCGTTCGTGCATTCAGTGAATCAAACTGCACTCAATCATTCCATGAACCTTATAGTTCTATTTCATTCAATTGATCGAGTTTATCCCATTCATTCAAAATCTCGACCTTAACGCCTTCGTTCAATGAAACAAACTGCATGCATTCATTCAAAGAAACAGAGTATAAGTTTCAATTCAAAGAGTAGATCTTGTCTCATTCATTTAGTGCCTCGAGCTTAACTGATTCATTCAAAGAATCAAAACTGCCTTCATTCATTCATTCAAAGAAGCAAATTAGACGTTTCAATTCAAAGTGTAGAGCTTGTCTCATTCATTCAATGTCTCGACCTTAACTGCGTTCATCCATTCAATAAAGACAACTGCACTCAATCATTCAATGAGAAAAGCGGTATTCGTTCATTAATTCAATCTAGCTTATCCCATACATTCAATGTCTCGGCATTTACGCCTTCATTTTCGGAATCAAACTGCATTCATTCTTTCATACAAACTAAGTACACGTTTCATTTCAAAGATGAGAGCTTGTCTCATTCATTCGATGTATCCAACCTCACTGATTCATTGAAAGAATCAAACTGCATCAATCATTCAAAGAATCAAACTGCTCTCAGTCTTTCAATGGAAATAGTGATATACAATCAATCACTGAAATCCAGCTTATGGCATTCATTCACAGTTTAATCCTAAACGCCTTTGTTCAATGAAACAAACAGCATTCAAACATTCAATGAAATGAAAATGTACGTTATAAATCAAAGAGTATACCTTGCCTCGTTTATTCAATGTCTGGAGCTTTACTGATTTATTCAAAGAATCAAACTGCATGCATTCATTCAATAAAACAGAGTATATGTTTCAATTCAAAGAAAAGATCTTGTCTAATTCATTTAGAGCCTCGAGCTTAAATGATTCATTCAAAGAATCAAAACTGCCTTCATTCATTCATTCAAAGAAGCAAATTAGACGTTTCCATTCAAAGTGTAGAGCTTGTCTCATTCATTCAATGTCTCGACCTTAACTGATTCATTCAAAGAATCAAATTGCGTTCATCTATTCAATGAAGCAAACTGCACTCAATCATTCAATGAGAAAAGCGGTATTCGTTCATTACTTCAATCTAGGTTATCCCATTCATTCAATGTTACGGCATTACGCCTTCATTTTAGGAATCAAACTGAATTCATTCTTTCATACAAACTAAGTACACTTTTCATTTCAAAGACGAGAGCTTGTCTCATTCATTCGATGGATCCAATCTCACTGATTCATTGAAATAATCAAACTGCTTTCAATCATTCAATGAATCAAACTGCTCTCAGTCTTTCAATGAAAATAGTCATTTTCATTCAATCATTGAAATCCAGCTTATCACATTCATTCACAGTTTAATCCTCAACTCCTTTGGTCAATGAAACAAACAGCATTTAACATTCAGTGAAACGAAATATACGTTTCAAATCAAATAAACCTTGTCTCATTCATTAAATTTCTCGAGCTTAACTGATTCTTTCAAAGAAACAAACTGCGTTCATTCATTCAAAGAAGCAAATTGCACGCAATCATTCAATGAAACAAACGGTATTCATTCATTGAATCCAGCTTATCCCATTCATTAAATGTCTCACCTTAAACGCCGGCATTCAATGAACCAAAGTGCATTCATTCATCCAATGTGTCGAGTTGAAATGATTCTTCCCGAGATTAAAATTGCGTTCGTGCATTCAGTGAATCAAACTGCACTCAATCATTCCATGAACCTTATAGTTCTATTTCATTCAATTGATCGAGTTTATCCCATTCATTCAAAATCTCGACCTTAACGCCTTCGTTCAATGAAACAAACTGCATGCATTCATTCAAAGAAACAGAGTATAAGTTTCAATTCAAAGAGAAGATCTTGTCTCATTCATTTAGTGCCTCGAGCTTAACTGATTCATTCAAAGAATCAAAACTGCCTTCATTCATTCATTCAAAGAAGCAAATTAGACGTTTCAATTCAAAGTGTAGAACTTGTCTCATTCATTCAATGTCTCGACCTTAACTGCGTTCATCCATTCAATAAAGACAACTGCACTCAATCATTCAATGAGATAAGCGGTATTCGTTCATTAATTCAATCTAGCTTATCCCATACATTCAATGTCTCGGCATTTACGCCTTCATTTTCGGAATCAAACTGCATTCATTCTTTCATACAAACTAAGTACACGTTTCATTTCAAAGACGAGAGCTTGTCTCATTCATTGGATGTATCCAACCTCACTGATTCATTGAAAGAATCAAACTGCATCAATCATTCAAAGAATCAAACTGCTCTCAGTCTTTCAATGAAAATAGTGATATACAATCAATCATTGAAATCCAGCTTATGGCATTCATTCACAGTTTAATCCGAAACGCCTTTGTTCAATGAAACAAACAGCATTCAAACATTCAATGAAATGAAAATGTACGTTTTAAATCAAAGAGTATACCTTGCCTCGTTTATTCAATGTCTGGAGCTTTACTGATTTATTCAAAGAATCAAACTGCATGCATTCATTCAATGAAACAGAGTATATGTTTCAATTCAAAGAAAAGATCTTGTCTAATTCATTTAGAGCCTCGAGCTTAAATGATTCATTCAAGGAATCAAAACTGCCTTCATTCATTCATTCAAAGAAGCAATTTAGACGTTTCCATTCAAAGTGTAGAGCTTGTCTCATTCATTCAATGTCTCGACCTTAACTGATTCATTCAAAGAATCAAATTGCGTTCATCTATTCAATGAAGCAAACTGCACTCAATCTTTCAATGAGAAAAGCGGTATTCGTTCATTACTTCAATCTAGGTTATCCCATTCATTCAAAATTTCGGCAATTACGCCTTCATTTTAGGAATCAAACTGCATTCATTCTTTCATACAAACTAAGTACACATTTCATTTCAAAGACGAGAGCTTGTCTCATTCATTCGATGTATCCAATCTCACTGATTCATTGAAAGAATCAAACGGCGTTCAATCATTCAATGAATCAAACTGCTCTCAGTCTTTCAATGAAAATAGTCATTTTCATTCAATCATTGAAATCCAGCTTATCACATTCATTCACAGTTTAATCCTCAACTCCTTCGGTCAATGAAACAAACAGCATTTAATATTCAGTGAAACGAAATATACGTTTCAAATCAAAGAAACCTTGTTCCATTCATTAAATTTCTCGAGCTTAACTGATTCTTTCAAAGAAACAAACTGCGTTCATTCATTCAAAGAAGCAAATTGCACGCAATCATTCAATGAAACAAACGGTATTCATTCATTGAATCCAGCTTGTCCCATTCATTAAATGTCTCACCTTAAACGCCGAAATTCAATGAACCAAAGTGCATTCATTCATCCAATGTGTCGAGTTGAAATGATTCTTCCCGAGATTAAAATTGCGTTCGTGCATTCAGTGAATCAAACTGCACTCAATCATTCCATGAACCTTATAGTTCTATTTCATTCAATTGATCGAGTTTATCCCATTCATTCAAAATCTCGACCTTAACGCCTTCGTTCAATGAAACAAACTGCATGCATTCATTCAAAGAAACAGAGTATAAGTTTCAATTCAAAGAGTAGATCTTGTCTCATTCATTTAGTGCCTCGAGCTTAACTGATTCATTCAAAGAATCAAAACTGCCTTCATTCATTCATTCAAAGAAGCAAATTAGACGTTTCAATTCAAAGTGTAGAGCTTGTCTCATTCATTCAATGTCTCGACCTTAACTGCGTTCATCCATTCAATAAAGACAACTGCACTCAATCATTCAATGAGAAAAGCGGTATTCGTTCATTAATTCAATCTAGCTTATCCCATACATTCAATGTCTCGGCATTTACGCCTTCATTTTCGGAATCAAACTGCATTCATTCTTTCATACAAACTAAGTACACGTTTCATTTCAAAGATGAGAGCTTGTCTCATTCATTCGATGTATCCAACCTCACTGATTCATTGAAAGAATCAAACTGCATCAATCATTCAAAGAATCAAACTGCTCTCAGTCTTTCAATGAAAATAGTGATATACAATCAATCATTGAAATCCAGCTTATGGCATTCATTCACAGTTTAATCCTAAACGCCTTTATTCAATGAAACAAACAGCATTCAAACATTCAATGAAATGAAAATGTACGTTTTAAATCAAAGAGTATACCTTGCCTCGTTTATTCAATGTCTGGAGCTTTACTGATTTATTCAAAGAATCAAACTGCATGCATTCATTCAATGAAACAGAGTATATGTTTCAATTCAAAAAAAAGATCTTGTCTAATTCATTTAGAGCCTCGAGCTTAAATGATTCATTCAAAGAATCAAAACTGCCTTCATTCATTCATTCAAAGAAGCAAATTAGACGTTTCAATTCAAAGTGTAGAGCTTGTCTCATTCATTCAATGTCTCGACCTTAACTGATTCATTCAAAGAATCAAACTGCGTTCATCTATTCAATGAAGCAAACTGCACTCAATCTTTCAATGAGAAAAGCGGTATTCGTTCATTAATTCAATCTAGCTTATCCCATACATTCAATGTCTCGGCATTTACGCCTTAATTTTAGGAATCAAACTGCATTCATTCTTTCATACAAACTAAGTACACGTTTCATTTCAAAGACGAGAGCTTGTCTCATTCATTCGATATATCCAACCTCACTGATTCATTGAAAGAATCAAACTGCATCAATCATTCAATGAATCAAACTGCTCTCAGTCTTTCAATGAAAATAGTGATATACATTCGATCATTGAAATCCATCTTATCTCATTCATTCACAGTTTAATCCTAAACGCCTTCGTTCAATGAAACAAACAGCATTCAAACATTCAATGAAATGAAAATGTACGTTTTAAATCAAAGAGTATACCTTGCCTCGTTTATTCAATGTCTGGAGCTTTACTGATTTATTCAAAGAAACAAACTGCATGCATTCATTCAATGAAACAGAGTATATGTTTCAATTCAAAGAAAAGATCTTTTCGAATTCATTTAGAGCCTCGAGCTTAAATGATTCATTCAAAGAATCAAAACTGCCTTCATTCATTCATTCAAAGAAGCAAATTAGACGTTTCCATTCAAAGTGTAGAGCTTGTCTCATTCATTCAATGTCTCGACCTTAACTGATTCATTCAAAGAATCAAACTGCGTTCATCTATTCAATGAAGCAAACTGCACTCAATCTTTCAATGAGAAAAGCGGTATTCGTTCATTACTTCAATCTAGGTTATCCCATTCATTCAATGTTTCGGCATTTACGTCTTCATTTTGGTAATCAAACTGAATTCATTCTTTCATACAAACTAAGTACACTTTTCATTTCAAAGACGAGAGCTTGTCTCATTCATTCGATGGATCCAATCTCACTGATTCATTGAAATAATCAAACTGCTTTCAATCATTCAAAGAATCAAAGTGCTCTCAGTCTTTCAATGAAAATAGTGATTTTCATTAAATCATTGAAATCCAGCTTATCGCATTCATTCACAGCTTAATCCTCAACGCCTTCGTTCAATGAAACAAACAGCATTCAAACATTCAATGAAATGAAAATATACGTTTTAAATCAAAGAGTATACCTTGCCTCGTTTATTCAATGTCTGGAGCTTTACTGATTCATTCAAAGAATCAAACTGCATGCATTCATTCAACGAAACAGAGGATAACTTTCAATTCAAAGAGTAGATCTTGTCTCATTCATTTAGGGCCTCGAGCTTAAATGATTAATTCAATGAATTAAAACTGCCTTCATTCATTCATTCAAAGAAGCAAATTAGACGTTTCAATTCAAAGTTGAGAGCTTGTCTCATTCATTCAATGTCTCGACCTTAACTGATTCATTCAAAGAATCAAACTGCGTTCATCCATTCAATGAAGCAAACTGCACTCAATCATTCAATGAGAAAAGCGGTATTCGTTCATTACTTCAATCTAGGTTATCCCATTCATTCAAAATTTCGGCATTTACACCTTCATTTTAGGAATCAAACTGAATTGATTCTTTCATAAAAACTAAGTACACTTTTCATTTCAAAGACGAGAGCTTCTCTCATTCATTCGATGTATCCAACCTAACTGATTCATTCAAAGAATCAAACTGCGTTCATCGATTCAATGAAGCAAACTGCACTCAATCATTCAATGAGAAAAGCGGTATTCGTTCATTACTTCAATCTAGGTTATCCCATTCATTCAATGTTTCGGCAATTACGCCTTCATTTTAGGAATCAAACTGCATTCATTCTTTCATACAAACTAAGTACACTTTTCATTTCAAAGACGAGAGCTTGTCTCATTCATTCGATGTATCCAATCTCACTGATTCATTGAAAGAATCAAACGGCGTTCAATCATTCAATGAATCAAACTGCTCTCAGTCTTTCAATGAAAATAGTCATTTTCATTCAATCATTGAAATCCAGCTTATCACATTCATTCACAGTTTAATCCTCAACTCCTTCGGTCAATGAAACAAACAGCATTTAACATTCAGTGAAACGAAATATACGTTTCAAATCAAAGAAACCTTGTTCCATTCATTAAATTTCTCGAGCTTAACTGATTCTTTCAAAGAAACAAACTGCGTTCATTCATTCAAAGAAGCAAATTGCACGCAATCATTCAATGAAACAAACGGTATTCATTCATTGAATCCAGCTTATCCCATTCATTAAATGTCTCACCTTAAACGCCGGCATTCAATGAACCAAAGTGCATTCATTCATCCAATGTGTCGAGTTGAAATGATTCTTCCCGAGATTAAAATTGCGTTCGTGCATTCAGTGAATCAAACTGCACTCAATCATTCCATGAACCTTATAGTTCTATTTCATTCAATTGATCGAGTTTATCCCATTCATTCAAAATCTCGACCTTAACGCCTTCGTTCAATGAAACAAACTGCATGCATTCATTCAAAGAAACAGAGTATAAGTTTCAATTCAAAGAGAAGATCTTGTCTCATTCATTTAGTGCCTCGAGCTTAACTGATTCATTCAAAGAATCAAAACTGCCTTCATTCATTCATTCAAAGAAGCAAATTAGACGTTTCAATTCAAAGTGTAGAGCTTGTCTCATTCATTCAATGTCTCGACCTTAACTGCGTTCATCCATTCAATAAAGACAACTGCACTCAATCATTCAATGAGATAAGCGGTATTCGTTCATTAATTCAATCTAGCTTATCCCATACATTCAATGTCTCGGCATTTACGCCTTCATTTTCGGAATCAAACTGCATTCATTCTTTCATACAAACTAAGTACACGTTTCATTTCAAAGACGAGAGCTTGTCCCATTCATTCGATGTATCCAACCTCACTGATTCATTGAAAGAATCAAACTGCATCAATCATTCAAAGAATCAAACTGCTCTCAGTCTTTCAATGAAAATAGTGATATACAATCAATCATTGAAATCCAGCTTATGGCATTCATTCACAGTTTAATCCTAAACGCCTTTATTCAATGAAACAAACAGCATTCAAACATTCAATGAAATGAAAATGTACGTTTTAAATCAAAGAGTATACCTTGCCTCGTTTATTCAATGTCTGGAGCTTTACTGATTTATTCAAAGAATCAAACTGCATGCATTCATTCAATGAAACAGAGTATATGTTTCAATTCAAAGAAAAGATCTTGTCTAATTCATTTAGAGCCTCGAGCTTAAATGATTCATTCAAAGAATCAAAACTGCCTTCATTCATTCATTCAAAGAAGCAAATTAGACGTTTCCATTCAAAGTGTAGAGCTTGTCTCATTCATTCAATGTCTCGACCTTAACTGATTCATTCAAAGAATCAAACTGCGTTCATCTATTCAATGAAGCAAACTGCACTCAATCTTTCAATGAGAAAAGCGGTATTCGTTCATTACTTCAATCTAGGTTATCCCATTCATTCAATGTTACGGCATTTACGCCTTCATTTTAGGAATCAAACTGAATTCATTCTTTCATACAAACTAAGTACACTTTTCATTTCAAAGACGAGAGCTTGTCTAATTCATTCCATGGATCCAATCTCACTGATTCATTGAAATAATCAAACTGCGCTCAATCATTCAATGAATCAAACTGCTCTCAGACTTTCAATGAAAATAGTGATTTTCATTCAATCATTGAAATCCAGCTTATCGCATTCATTCACAGCTTAATCCTCAACGCATTCGTTCAATGAAACAAACAGCATTCAAACATTCAATGAAATCAAAATATACGTTTTAAATCAAAGAGTATACCTTGCCTCGTTTATTCAATGTCTGGAGCTTTACTGATTCATTCAAAGAATCAAACTGCATGCATTCATTCAATGAAACAGAGGATAAATTTCAATTCAAAGTGTAGAGCTTGTCTCATTCATTCAATGTCTCGACCTTAACTGATTCATTCAAAGAATCAAACTGCGTTCATCCATTCAATGAAGCAAACTGCACTCAATCATTCAATGAGAAAAGCGGTATTCGTTCATTAATTCAATCTAGCTTATCCCATATATTCAATGTCTCGGCATTTACGCCTTCATTTTCGGAATCAAACTGCATTCATTCTTTCATACAAACTAAGTACACGTTTCATTTCAAAGACGAGAGCTTGTCTCATTCAATCGATGTATCCAACCTCACTGATTCATTGAAAGAATCAAACTGCATCAATCATTCAAAGAATCAAACTGCTCTCAGTCTTTCAATGAAAATAGTGATATACAATCAATCATTGAAATCCAGCTTATGGCATTCATTCACAGTTTAATCCTAAACGCCTTTGTTCAATGAAACAAACAGCATTCAAACATTCAATGAAATGAAAATGTACGTTTTAAATCAAAGAGTATACCTTGCCTCGTTTATTCAATGTCTGGAGCTTTACTGATTTATTCAAAGAATCAAACTGCATGCATTCATTCAATGAAACAGATTTTATGTTTCAATTCAAAGAAAAGATCTTGTCTAATTCATTTAGAGCCTCGAGCTTAAATGATTCATTCAAGGAATCAAAACTGCCTTCATTCATTCATTCAAAGAAGCAAATTAGACGTTTCCATTCAAAGTGTAGAGCTTGTCTCATTCATTCAATGTCTCGACCTTAACTGATTCATTCAAAGAATCAAATTGCGTTCATCTATTCAATGAAGCAAACTGCACTCAATCTTTCAATGAGAAAAGCGGTATTCGTTCATTACTTCAATCTAGGTTATCCCATTCATTCAAAATTTCGGCATTTACACCTTCATTTTAGGAATCAAACTGAATTCATTCTTTCATAAAAACTAAGTACACTTTTCATTTCAAAGACGAGAGCTTGTCTCATTCATTCGATGTATCCAACCTCACTGATTCATTCAAAGAATCAAACTGCGTTCAGCTATTCAATGAAGCAAACTGCACTCAATCATTCAATGAAAATAGTCATTTTCATTCAATCATTGAAATCCAGCTTATCACATTCTTTCACAGTTTAATCCTCAACTCCTTTGGTCAATGAAACAAACAGCATTTAACATTCAGTGAAACGAAATATACGTTTCAAATCAAATAAACCTTGTCTCATTCATTAAATTTCTCGAGCTTAACTGATTCTTTCAAAGAAACAAACTGCGTTCATTCATTCAAAGAAGCAAATTGCACGCAATCATTCAATGAAACAAACGGTATTCATTCATTGAATCCAGCTTATCCCATTCATTAAATGTCTCACCTTAAACGCCGGCATTCAATGAACCAAAGTGCATTCATTCATCCAATGTGTCGAGTTGAAATGATTCTTCCCGAGATTAAAATTGCGTTCGTGCATTCAGTGAATCAAACTGCACTCAATCATTCCATGAACCTTATAGTTCTATTTCATTCAATTGATCGAGTTTATCCCATTCATTCAAAATCTCGACCTTAACGCCTTCGTTCAATGAAACAAACTGCATGCATTCATTCAAAGAAACAGAGTATAAGTTTCAATTCAAAGAGTAGATCTTGTCTCATTCATTTAGTGCCTCGAGCTTAACTGATTCATTCAAAGAATCAAAACTGCCTTCATTCATTCATTCAAAGAAGCAAATTAGACGTTTCAATTCAAAGTGTAGAGCTTGTCTCATTCATTCAATGTCTCGACCTTAACTGCATTCATCCATTCAATAAAGACAACTGCACTCAATCATTCAATGAGATAAGCGGTATTCGTTCATTAATTCAATCTAGCTTATCCCATACATTCAATGTCTCGGCATTTACGCCTTAATTTTCGGAATCAAACTGCATTCATTCTTTCATACAAACTAAGTAGACGTTTCATTTCAAAGACGAGAGCTTGTCTCATTCATTCGATGTATCCAACCTCACTGATTCATTGAAAGAATCAAACTGCATCAATCATTCAAAGAATCAAACTGCTCTCAGTCTTTCAATGGAAATAGTGATATACAATCAATCACTGAAATCCAGCTTATGGCATTCATTCACAGTTTAATCCTAAACGCCTTTGTTCAATGAAACAAACAGCATTCAAACATTCAATGAAATGAAAATGTACGTTATAAATCAAAGAGTATACCTTGCCTCGTTTATTCAATGTCTGGAGCTTTACTGATTTATTCAAAGAATCAAACTGCATGCATTCATTCAATAAAACAGAGTATATGTTTCAATTCAAAGAAAAGATCTTGTCTAATTCATTTAGAGCCTCGAGCTTAAATGATTCATTCAAAGAATCAAAACTGCCTTCATTCATTCATTCAAAGAAGCAAATTAGACGTTTCCATTCAAAGTGTAGAGCTTGTCTCATTCATTCAATGTCTCGACCTTAACTGATTCATTCAAAGAATCAAATTGCGTTCATCTATTCAATGAAGCAAACTGCACTCAATCATTCAATGAGAAAAGCGGTATTCGTTCATTACTTCAATCTAGGTTATCCCATTCATTCAATGTTACGGCATTACGCCTTCATTTTAGGAATCAAACTGAATTCATTCTTTCATACAAACTAAGTACACTTTTCATTTCAAAGACGAGAGCTTGTCTCATTCATTCGATGGATCCAATCTCACTGATTCATTGAAATAATCAAACTGCTTTCAATCATTCAATGAATCAAACTGCTCTCAGTCTTTCAATGAAAATAGTGATATACATTCAATCATTCAAATCCAGCTTATCGCATTCATTCACAGTTTAATCCTAAATGCCTTTGTTCAATGAAACAAACAGCATTCAAACATTCAATGAAATGAAAATGTACGTTTTAAATCAAAGAGTATACCTTGCCTCGTTTATTCAATGTCTGGAGCTTTACTGATTTATTCAAAGAATCAAACTGCATGCATTCATTCAATGAAACAGATTTTATGTTTCAATTCAAAGAAAAGATCTTGTCTAATTCATTTAGAGCCTCGAGCTTAAATGATTCATTCAAAGAATCAAAACTGCCTTCATTCATTCATTCAAAGAAGCAAATTAGACGTTTCCATTCAAAGTGTAGAGCTTGTCTCATTCATTCAATGTCTCGACCTTAACTGATTCATTCAAAGAATCAAATTGCGTTCATCTATTCAATGAAGCAAACTGCACTCAATCATTCAATGAGAAAAGCGGTATTCGTTCATTACTTCAATCTAGGTTATCCCATTCATTCAATGTTACGGCATTACGCCTTCATTTTAGGAATCAAACTGAATTCATTCTTTCATACAAACTAAGTACACTTTTCATTTCAAAGACGAGAGCTTGTCTCATTCATTCGATGGATCCAATCTCACTGATTCATTGAAATAATCAAACTGCTTTCAATCATTCAATGAATCAAACTGCTCTCAGTCTTTCAATGAAAATAGTGATATACATTCAATCATTGAAATCCAGCTTATCGCATTCATTCACAGTTTAATCCTAAATGCCTTTGTTCAATGAAACAAACAGCATTCAAACATTCAATGAAATGAAAATGTACGTTTTAAATCAAAGAGTATACCTTGCCTCGTTTATTCAATGTCTGGAGCTTTACTGATTTATTCAAAGAATCAAACTGCATGCATTCATTCAATGAAACAGATTTTATGTTTCAATTCAAAGAAAAGATCTTGTCTAATTCATTTAGAGCCTCGAGCTTAAATGATTCATTCAAAGAATCAAAACTGCCTTCATTCATTCATTCAAAGAAGCAAATTAGACGTTTCAATTCAAAGTGTAGAGCTTGTCTCATTCATTCAATGTCTCGACCTTAACTGATTCATTCAAAGAATCAAACTGCGTTCATCTATTCAATGAAGCAAACTGCACTCAATCTTTCAATGAGAAAAGCGGTATTCGTTCATTAATTCAATCTAGCTTATCCCATACATTCAATGTCTCGGCATTTACGCCTTAATTTTAGGAATCAAACTGCATTCATTCTTTCATACAAACTAAGTACACGTTTCATTTCAAAGACGAGAGCTTGTCTCATTCATTCGATATATCCAACCTCACTGATTCATTGAAAGAATCAAACTGCATCAATCATTCAATGAATCAAACTGCTCTCAGTCTTTCAATGAAAATAGTGATATACATTCGATCATTGAAATCCATCTTATCTCATTCATTCACAGTTTAATCCTAAACGCCTTCGTTCAATGAAACAAACAGCATTCAAACATTCAATGAAATGAAAATGTACGTTTTAAATCAAAGAGTATACCTTGCCTCGTTTATTCAATGTCTGGAGCTTTACTGATTTATTCAAAGAAACAAACTGCATGCATTCATTCAATGAAACAGAGTATATGTTTCAATTCAAAGAAAAGATCTTTTCGAATTCATTTAGAGCCTCGAGCTTAAATGATTCATTCAAAGAATCAAAACTGCCTTCATTCATTCATTCAAAGAAGCAAATTAGACGTTTCCATTCAAAGTGTAGAGCTTGTCTCATTCATTCAATGTCTCGACCTTAACTGATTCATTCAAAGAATCAAACTGCGTTCATCTATTCAATGAAGCAAACTGCACTCAATCTTTCAATGAGAAAAGCGGTATTCGTTCATTACTTCAATCTAGGTTATCCCATTCATTCAATGTTTCGGCATTTACGCCTTCATTTTGGTAATCAATCTGAATTCATTCTTTCATACAAACTAAGTACACTTTTCATTTCAAAGACGAGAGCTTGTCTCATTCATTCGATGGATCCAATCTCACTGATTCATTGAAATAATCAAACTGCGTTCAATCATTCAAAGAATCAAAGTGCTCTCAGTCTTTCAATGAAAATAGTGATTTTCATTCAATCATTGAAATCCAGCTTATCGCATTCATTCACAGCTTAATCCTCAACGCCTTCGTTCAATGAAACAAACAGCATTCAAACATTCAATGAAATGAAAATATACGTTTTAAATCAAAGAGTATACCTTGCCTCGTTTATTCAATGTCTGGAGCTTTACTGATTCATTCAAAGAATCAAACTGCATGCATTCATTCAACGAAACAGAGGATAACTTTCAATTCAAAGAGTAGATCTTGTCTCATTCATTTAGGGCCTCGAGCTTAAATGATTAATTCAATGAATTAAAACTGCCTTCATTCATTCATTCAAAGAAGCAAATTAGACGTTTCAATTCAAAGTGGAGAGCTTGTCTCATTCATTCAATGTCTCGACCTTAACTGATTCATTCAAAGAATCAAACTGCGTTCATCCGTTCAATGAAGCAAACTGCACTCAATCATTCAATGAGAAAAGCGGTATTCGTTCATTACTTCAATCTAGGTTATCCCATTCATTCAAAATTTCGGCATTTACACCTTCATTTTAGGAATCAAACTGAATTGATTCTTTCATAAAAACTAAGTACACTTTTCATTTCAAAGACGAGAGCTTCTCTCATTCATTCGATGTATCCAACCTCACTGATTCATTCAAAGAATCAAACTGCGTTCATCGATTCAATGAAGCAAACTGCACTCAATCATTCAATGAGAAAAGCGGTATTCGTTCATTACTTCAATCTAGGTTATCCCATTCATTCAATGTTTCGGCAATTACGCCTTCATTTTAGGAATCAAACTGCATTCATTCTTTCATACAAACTAAGTACACTTTTCATTTCAAAGACGAGAGCTTGTCTCATTCATTCGATGTATCCAATCTCACTGATTCATTGAAAGAATCAAACGGCGTTCAATCATTCAATGAATCAAACTGCTCTCAGTCTTTCAATGAAAATGGTGATTTTCATTCAATCATTGAAATCCAGCTTATCACATTCATTCACAGTTTAATCCTCAACTCCTTCGGTCAATGAAACAAACAGCATTTAACATTCAGTGAAACGAAATATACGTTTCAAATCAAAGAAACCTTGTTCCATTCATTAAATTTCTCGAGCTTAACTGATTCTTTCAAAGAAACAAACTGCGTTCATTCATTCAAAGAAGCAAATTGCACGCAATCATTCAAAGAACAAACGGTATTCATTCATTGAATCCAGCTTATCCCATTCATTAAATGTCTCACCTTAAACGCCGGCATTCAATGAACCAAAGTGCATTCATTCATCCAATGTGTCGAGTTGAAATGATTCTTCCCGAGATTAAAATTGCGTTCGTGCATTCAGTGAATCAAACTGCACTCAATCATTCCATGAACCTTATAGTTCTATTTCATTCAATTGATCGAGTTTATCACATTCATTCAAAATCTCGACCTTAACGCCTTCGTTCAATGAAACAAACTGCATGCATTCATTCAAAGAAACAGAGTATAAGTTTCAATTCAAAGAGTAGATCTTGTCTCATTCATTTAGTGCCTCGAGCTTAACTGATTCATTCAAAGAATCAAAACTGCCTTCATTCATTCATTCAAAGAAGCAAATTAGACGTTTCAATTCAAAGTGTAGAGCTTGTCTCATTCATTCAATGTCTCGACCTTAACTGCGTTCATCCATTCAATAAAGACAACTGCACTCAATCATTCAATGAGATAAGCGGTATTCGTTCATTAATTCAATCTAGCTTATCCCATACATTCAATGTCTCGGCATTTACGCCTTCATTTTCGGAATCAAACTGCATTCATTCTTTCATACAAACTAAGTACACGTTTCATTTCAAAGACGAGAGCTTGTCCCATTCATTCGATGTATCCAACCTCACTGATTCATTCAAAGAATCAAACTGCATCAATCATTCAAAGAATCAAACTGCTCTCAGTCTTTCAATGAAAATAGTGATATACAATCAATCATTGAAATCCAGCTTATGGCATTCATTCACAGTTTAATCCTAAACGCCTTTGTTCAATGAAACAAACAGCATTCAAACATTCAATGAAATGAAAATGTACGTTTTAAATCAAAGAGTATACCTTGCCTCGTTTATTCAATGTCTGGAGCTTTACTGATTTATTCAAAGAATCAAACTGCATGCATTCATTCAATGAAACAGAGTATATGTTTCAATTCAAAGAAAAGATCTTGTCTAATTCATTTAGAGCCTCGAGCTTAAATGATTCATTCAAAGAATCAAAACTGCCTTCATTCATTCATTCAAAGAAGCAAATTAGACGTTTCCATTCAAAGTGTAGAGCTTGTCTCATTCATTCAATGTCTCGACCTTAACTGATTCATTCAAAGAATCAAACTGCGTTCATCTATTCAATGAAGCAAACTGCACTCAATCTTTCAATGAGAAAAGCGGTATTCGTTCATTACTT
The DNA here is from genome assembly GCF_047496795.1 of Chiloscyllium punctatum. Taxonomy (NCBI): domain Eukaryota; kingdom Metazoa; phylum Chordata; class Chondrichthyes; order Orectolobiformes; family Hemiscylliidae; genus Chiloscyllium; species Chiloscyllium punctatum. Next base: position 91,177,507 of record NC_092744.1, on the reverse strand, counting down.
CAATCTAGGTTATCCCATTCATTCAATGTTACGGCATTTACGCCTTCATTTTAGGAATCAAACTGAATTCATTCTTTCATACAAACTAAGTACACTTTTCATTTCAAAGACGAGAGCTTGTCTCATTCATTCGATGGATCCAATCTCACTGATTCATTGAAATAATCAAACTGCTTTCAATCATTCAATGAATCAAACTGCTCTCAGTCTTTCAATGGAAATAGTGATATACAATCAATCACTGAAATCCAGCTTATGGCATTCATTCACAGTTTAATCCTAAACGCCTTTGTTCAATGAAACAAAGAGCATTCAAACATTCAATGAAATGAAAATGTACGTTATAAATCAAAGAGTATACCTTGCCTCGTTTATTCAATGTCTGGAGCTTTACTGATTTATTCAAAGAATCAAACTGCATGCATTCATTCAATGAAACAGAGTATATGTTTCAATTCAAAGAAAAGATCTTGTCTAATTCATTTAGAGCCTCGAGCTTAAATGATTCATTCAAAGAATCAAAACTGCCTTCATTCATTCATTCAATGAAGCAAATTAGACGTTTCCATTCAAAGTGTAGAGCTTGTCTCATTCATTCAATGTCTCGACCTTAACTGATTCATTCAAAGAATCAAATTGCGTTCATCTATTCAATGAAGCAAACTGCACTCAATCATTCAATGAGAAAAGCGGTATTCGTTCATTACTTCAATCTAGGTTATCCCATTCATTCAATGTTACGGCATTACGCCTTCATTTTAGGAATCAAACTGAATTCATTCTTTCATACAAACTAAGTACACTTTTCATTTCAAAGACGAGAGCTTGTCTCATTCATTCGATGGATCCAATCTCACTGATTCATTGAAATAATCAAACTGCTTTCAATCATTCAATGAATCAAACTGCTCTCAGTCTTTCAATGAAAATAGTCATTTTCATTCAATCATTGAAATCCAGCTTATCACATTCATTCACAGTTTAATCCTCAACTCCTTTGGTCAATGAAACAAACAGCATTTAACATTCAGTGAAACGAAATATACGTTTCAAATCAAATAAACCTTGTCTCATTCATTAAATTTCTCGAGCTTAACTGATTCTTTCAAAGAAACAAACTGCGTTCATTCATTCAAAGAAGCAAATTGCACGCAATCATTCAATGAAACAAACGGTATTCATTCATTGAATCCAGCTTATCCCATTCATTAAATGTCTCACCTTAAACGCCGGCATTCAATGAACCAAAGTGCATTCATTCATCCAATGTGTCGAGTTGAAATGATTCTTCCCGAGATTAAAATTGCGTTCGTGCATTCAGTGAATCAAACTGCACTCAATCATTCCATGAACCTTATAGTTCTATTTCATTCAATTGATCGAGTTTATCCCATTCATTCAAAATCTCGACCTTAACGCCTTCGTTCAATGAAACAAACTGCATGCATTCATTCAAAGAAACAGAGTATAAGTTTCAATTCAAAGAGTAGATCTTGTCTCATTCATTTAGTGCCTCGAGCTTAACTGATTCATTCAAAGAATCAAAACTGCCTTCATTCATTCATTCAAAGAAGCAAATTAGACGTTTCAATTCAAAGTGTAGAGCTTGTCTCATTCATTCAATGTCTCGACCTTAACTGCATTCATCCATTCAATAAAGACAACTGCACTCAATCATTCAATGAGATAAGCGGTATTCGTTCATTAATTCAATCTAGCTTATCCCATACATTCAATGTCTCGGCATTTACGCCTTCATTTTCGGAATCAAACTGCATTCATTCTTTCATACAAACTAAGTAGACGTTTCATTTCAAAGACGAGAGCTTGTCTCATTCATTCGATGTATCCAACCTCACTGATTCATTGAAAGAATCAAACTGCATCAATCATTCAAAGAATCAAACTGCTCTCAGTCTTTCAATGGAAATAGTGATATACAATCAATCACTGAAATCCAGCTTATGGCATTCATTCACAGTTTAATCCTAAACGCCTTTGTTCAATGAAACAAACAGCATTCAAACATTCAATGAAATGAAAATGTACGTTATAAATCAAAGAGTATACCTTGCCTCGTTTATTCAATGTCTGGAGCTTTACTGATTTATTCAAAGAATCAAACTGCATGCATTCATTCAATAAAACAGAGTATATGTTTCAATTCAAAGAAAAGATCTTGTCTAATTCATTTAGAGCCTCGAGCTTAAATGATTCATTCAAAGAATCAAAACTGCCTTCATTCATTCATTCAAAGAAGCAAATTAGACGTTTCCATTCAAAGTGTAGAGCTTGTCTCATTCATTCAATGTCTCGACCTTAACTGATTCATTCAAAGAATCAAATTGCGTTCATCTATTCAATGAAGCAAACTGCACTCAATCATTCAATGAGAAAAGCGGTATTCGTTCATTACTTCAATCTAGGTTATCCCATTCATTCAATGTTACGGCATTACGCCTTCATTTTAGGAATCAAACTGAATTCATTCTTTCATACAAACTAAGTACACTTTTCATTTCAAAGACGAGAGCTTGTCTCATTCATTCGATGGATCCAATCTCACTGATTCATTGAAATAATCAAACTGCTTTCAATCATTCAATGAATCAAACTGCTCTCAGTCTTTCAATGAAAATAGTCATTTTCATTCAATCATTGAAATCCAGCTTATCACATTCATTCACAGTTTAATCCTCAACTCCTTTGGTCAATGAAACAAACAGCATTTAACATTCAGTGAAACGAAATATACGTTTCAAATCAAATAAACCTTGTCTCATTCATTAAATTTCTCGAGCTTAACTGATTCTTTCAAAGAAACAAACTGCGTTCATTCATTCAAAGAAGCAAATTGCACGCAATCATTCAATGAAACAAACGGTATTCATTCATTGAATCCAGCTTATCCCATTCATTAAATGTCTCACCTTAAACGCCGGCATTCAATGAACCAAAGTGCATTCATTCATCCAATGTGTCGAGTTGAAATGATTCTTCCCGAGATTAAAATTGCGTTCGTGCATTCAGTGAATCAAACTGCACTCAATCATTCCATGAACCTTATAGTTCTATTTCATTCAATTGATCGAGTTTATCCCATTCATTCAAAATCTCGACCTTAACGCCTTCGTTCAATGAAACAAACTGCATGCATTCATTCAAAGAAACAGAGTATAAGTTTCAATTCAAAGAGTAGATCTTGTCTCATTCATTTAGTGCCTCGAGCTTAACTGATTCATTCAAAGAATCAAAACTGCCTTCATTCATTCATTCAAAGAAGCAAATTAGACGTTTCAATTCAAAGTGTAGAGCTTGTCTCATTCATTCAATGTCTCGACCTTAACTGCATTCATCCATTCAATAAAGACAACTGCACTCAATCATTCAATGAGATAAGCGGTATTCGTTCATTAATTCAATCTAGCTTATCCCATACATTCAATGTCTCGGCATTTACGCCTTCATTTTCGGAATCAAACTGCATTCATTCTTTCATACAAACTAAGTAGACGTTTCATTTCAAAGACGAGAGCTTGTCTCATTCATTCGATGTATCCAACCTCACTGATTCATTGAAAGAATCAAACTGCATCAATCATTCAAAGAATCAAACTGCTCTCAGTCTTTCAATGGAAATAGTGATATACAATCAATCACTGAAATCCAGCTTATGGCATTCATTCACAGTTTAATCCTAAACGCCTTTGTTCAATGAAACAAACAGCATTCAAACATTCAATGAAATGAAAATGTACGTTATAAATCAAAGAGTATACCTTGCCTCGTTTATTCAATGTCTGGAGCTTTACTGATTTATTCAAAGAATCAAACTGCATGCATTCATTCAATAAAACAGAGTATATGTTTCAATTCAAAGAAAAGATCTTGTCTAATTCATTTAGAGCCTCGAGCTTAAATGATTCATTCAAAGAATCAAAACTGCCTTCATTCATTCATTCAAAGAAGCAAATTAGACGTTTCCATTCAAAGTGTAGAGCTTGTCTCATTCATTCAATGTCTCGACCTTAACTGATTCATTCAAAGAATCAAATTGCGTTCATCTATTCAATGAAGCAAACTGCACTCAATCATTCAATGAGAAAAGCGGTATTCGTTCATTACTTCAATCTAGGTTATCCCATTCATTCAATGTTACGGCATTACGCCTTCATTTTAGGAATCAAACTGAATTCATTCTTTCATACAAACTAAGTACACTTTTCATTTCAAAGACGAGAGCTTGTCTCATTCATTCGATGGATCCAATCTCACTGATTCATTGAAATAATCAAACTGCTTTCAATCATTCAATGAATCAAACTGCTCTCAGTCTTTCAATGAAAATAGTCATTTTCATTCAATCATTGAAATCCAGCTTATCACATTCATTCACAGTTTAATCCTCAACTCCTTTGGTCAATGAAACAAACAGCATTTAACATTCAGTGAAACGAAATATACGTTTCAAATCAAATAAACCTTGTCTCATTCATTAAATTTCTCGAGCTTAACTGATTCTTTCAAAGAAACAAACTGCGTTCATTCATTCAAAGAAGCAAATTGCACGCAATCATTCAATGAAACAAACGGTATTCATTCATTGAATCCAGCTTATCCCATTCATTAAATGTCTCACCTTAAACGCCGGCATTCAATGAACCAAAGTGCATTCATTCATCCAATGTGTCGAGTTGAAATGATTCTTCCCGAGATTAAAATTGCGTTCGTGCATTCAGTGAATCAAACTGCACTCAATCATTCCATGAACCTTATAGTTCTATTTCATTCAATTGATCGAGTTTATCCCATTCATTCAAAATCTCGACCTTAACGCCTTCGTTCAATGAAACAAACTGCATGCATTCATTCAAAGAAACAGAGTATAAGTTTCAATTCAAAGAGAAGATCTTGTCTCATTCATTTAGTGCCTCGAGCTTAACTGATTCATTCAAAGAATCAAAACTGCCTTCATTCATTCATTCAAAGAAGCAAATTAGACGTTTCAATTCAAAGTGTAGAGCTTGTCTCATTCATTCAATGTCTCGACCTTAACTGCGTTCATCCATTCAATAAAGACAACTGCACTCAATCATTCAATGAGATAAGCGGTATTCGTTCATTAATTCAATCTAGCTTATCCCATACATTCAATGTCTCGGCATTTACGCCTTCATTTTCGGAATCAAACTGCATTCATTCTTTCATACAAACTAAGTACACGTTTCATTTCAAAGACGAGAGCTTGTCTCATTCATTGGATGTATCCAACCTCACTGATTCATTGAAAGAATCAAACTGCATCAATCATTCAAAGAATCAAACTGCTCTCAGTCTTTCAATGAAAATAGTGATATACAATCAATCATTGAAATCCAGCTTATGGCATTCATTCACAGTTTAATCCGAAACGCCTTTGTTCAATGAAACAAACAGCATTCAAACATTCAATGAAATGAAAATGTACGTTTTAAATCAAAGAGTATACCTTGCCTCGTTTATTCAATGTCTGGAGCTTTACTGATTTATTCAAAGAATCAAACTGCATGCATTCATTCAATGAAACAGAGTATATGTTTCAATTCAAAGAAAAGATCTTGTCTAATTCATTTAGAGCCTCGAGCTTAAATGATTCATTCAAGGAATCAAAACTGCCTTCATTCATTCATTCAAAGAAGCAATTTAGACGTTTCCATTCAAAGTGTAGAGCTTGTCTCATTCATTCAATGTCTCGACCTTAACTGATTCATTCAAAGAATCAAATTGCGTTCATCTATTCAATGAAGCAAACTGCACTCAATCTTTCAATGAGAAAAGCGGTATTCGTTCATTACTTCAATCTAGGTTATCCCATTCATTCAAAATTTCGGCAATTACGCCTTCATTTTAGGAATCAAACTGCATTCATTCTTTCATACAAACTAAGTACACATTTCATTTCAAAGACGAGAGCTTGTCTCATTCATTCGATGTATCCAATCTCACTGATTCATTGAAAGAATCAAACGGCGTTCAATCATTCAATGAATCAAACTGCTCTCAGTCTTTCAATGAAAATAGTCATTTTCATTCAATCATTGAAATCCAGCTTATCACATTCATTCACAGTTTAATCCTCAACTCCTTCGGTCAATGAAACAAACAGCATTTAATATTCAGTGAAACGAAATATACGTTTCAAATCAAAGAAACCTTGTTCCATTCATTAAATTTCTCGAGCTTAACTGATTCTTTCAAAGAAACAAACTGCGTTCATTCATTCAAAGAAGCAAATTGCACGCAATCATTCAATGAAACAAACGGTATTCATTCATTGAATCCAGCTTGTCCCATTCATTAAATGTCTCACCTTAAACGCCGAAATTCAATGAACCAAAGTGCATTCATTCATCCAATGTGTCGAGTTGAAATGATTCTTCCCGAGATTAAAATTGCGTTCGTGCATTCAGTGAATCAAACTGCACTCAATCATTCCATGAACCTTATAGTTCTATTTCATTCAATTGATCGAGTTTATCCCATTCATTCAAAATCTCGACCTTAACGCCTTCGTTCAATGAAACAAACTGCATGCATTCATTCAAAGAAACAGAGTATAAGTTTCAATTCAAAGAGTAGATCTTGTCTCATTCATTTAGTGCCTCGAGCTTAACTGATTCATTCAAAGAATCAAAACTGCCTTCATTCATTCATTCAAAGAAGCAAATTAGACGTTTCAATTCAAAGTGTAGAGCTTGTCTCATTCATTCAATGTCTCGACCTTAACTGCGTTCATCCATTCAATAAAGACAACTGCACTCAATCATTCAATGAGAAAAGCGGTATTCGTTCATTAATTCAATCTAGCTTATCCCATACATTCAATGTCTCGGCATTTACGCCTTCATTTTCGGAATCAAACTGCATTCATTCTTTCATACAAACTAAGTACACGTTTCATTTCAAAGATGAGAGCTTGTCTCATTCATTCGATGTATCCAACCTCACTGATTCATTGAAAGAATCAAACTGCATCAATCATTCAAAGAATCAAACTGCTCTCAGTCTTTCAATGAAAATAGTGATATACAATCAATCATTGAAATCCAGCTTATGGCATTCATTCACAGTTTAATCCTAAACGCCTTTATTCAATGAAACAAACAGCATTCAAACATTCAATGAAATGAAAATGTACGTTTTAAATCAAAGAGTATACCTTGCCTCGTTTATTCAATGTCTGGAGCTTTACTGATTTATTCAAAGAATCAAACTGCATGCATTCATTCAATGAAACAGAGTATATGTTTCAATTCAAAAAAAAGATCTTGTCTAATTCATTTAGAGCCTCGAGCTTAAATGATTCATTCAAAGAATCAAAACTGCCTTCATTCATTCATTCAAAGAAGCAAATTAGACGTTTCAATTCAAAGTGTAGAGCTTGTCTCATTCATTCAATGTCTCGACCTTAACTGATTCATTCAAAGAATCAAACTGCGTTCATCTATTCAATGAAGCAAACTGCACTCAATCTTTCAATGAGAAAAGCGGTATTCGTTCATTAATTCTATCTAGCTTATCCCATACATTCAATGTCTCGGCATTTACGCCTTAATTTTAGGAATCAAACTGCATTCATTCTTTCATACAAACTAAGTACACGTTTCATTTCAAAGACGAGAGCTTGTCTCATTCATTCGATATATCCAACCTCACTGATTCATTGAAAGAATCAAACTGCATCAATCATTCAATGAATCAAACTGCTCTCAGTCTTTCAATGAAAATAGTGATATACATTCGATCATTGAAATCCATCTTATCTCATTCATTCACAGTTTAATCCTAAACGCCTTCGTTCAATGAAACAAACAGCATTCAAACATTCAATGAAATGAAAATGTACGTTTTAAATCAAAGAGTATACCTTGCCTCGTTTATTCAATGTCTGGAGCTTTACTGATTTATTCAAAGAAACAAACTGCATGCATTCATTCAATGAAACAGAGTATATGTTTCAATTCAAAGAAAAGATCTTTTCGAATTCATTTAGAGCCTCGAGCTTAAATGATTCATTCAAAGAAACAAAACTGCCTTCATTCATTCATTCAAAGAAGCAAATTAGACGTTTCCATTCAAAGTGTAGAGCTTGTCTCATTCATTCAATGTCTCGACCTTAACTGATTCATTCAAAGAATCAAACTGCGTTCATCTATTCAATGAAGCAAACTGCACTCAATCTTTCAATGAGAAAAGCGGTATTCGTTCATTACTTCAATCTAGGTTATCCCATTCATTCAATGTTTCGGCATTTACGCCTTCATTTTGGTAATCAAACTGAATTCATTCTTTCATACAAACTAAGTACACTTTTCATTTCAAAGACGAGAGCTTGTCTCATTCATTCGATGGATCCAATCTCACTGATTCATTGAAATAATCAAACTGCGTTCAATCATTCAAAGAATCAAAGTGCTCTCAGTCTTTCAATGAAAATAGTGATTTTCATTAAATCATTGAAATCCAGCTTATCGCATTCATTCACAGCTTAATCCTCAACGCCTTCGTTCAATGAAACAAACAGCATTCAAACATTCAATGAAATGAAAATATACGTTTTAAATCAAAGAGTATACCTTGCCTCGTTTATTCAATGTCTGGAGCTTTACTGATTCATTCAAAGAATCAAACTGCATGCATTCATTCAACGAAACAGAGGATAACTTTCAATTCAAAGAGTAGATCTTGTCTCATTCATTTAGGGCCTCGAGCTTAAATGATTAATTCAATGAATTAAAACTGCCTTCATTCATTCATTCAAAGAAGCAAATTAGACGTTTCAATTCAAAGTTGAGAGCTTGTCTCATTCATTCAATGTCTCGACCTTAACTGATTCATTCAAAGAATCAAACTGCGTTCATCCATTCAATGAAGCAAACTGCACTCAATCATTCAATGAGAAAAGCGGTATTCGTTCATTACTTCAATCTAGGTTATCCCATTCATTCAAAATTTCGGCATTTACACCTTCATTTTAGGAATCAAACTGAATTGATTCTTTCATAAAAACTAAGTACACTTTTCATTTCAAAGACGAGAGCTTCTCTCATTCATTCGATGTATCCAACCTAACTGATTCATTCAAAGAATCAAACTGCGTTCATCGATTCAATGAAGCAAACTGCACTCAATCATTCAATGAGAAAAGCGGTATTCGTTCATTACTTCAATCTAGGTTATCCCATTCATTCAATGTTTCGGCAATTACGCCTTCATTTTAGGAATCAAACTGCATTCATTCTTTCATACAAACTAAGTACACTTTTCATTTCAAAGACGAGAGCTTGTCTCATTCATTCGATGTATCCAATCTCACTGATTCATTGAAAGAATCAAACGGCGTTCAATCATTCAATGAATCAAACTGCTCTCAGTCTTTCAATGAAAATAGTCATTTTCATTCAATCATTGAAATCCAGCTTATCACATTCATTCACAGTTTAATCCTCAACTCCTTCGGTCAATGAAACAAACAGCATTTAACATTCAGTGAAACGAAATATACGTTTCAAATCAAAGAAACCTTGTTCCATTCATTAAATTTCTCGAGCTTAACTGATTCTTTCAAAGAAACAAACTGCGTTCATTCATTCAAAGAAGCAAATTGCACGCAATCATTCAATGAAACAAACGGTATTCATTCATTGAATCCAGCTTATCCCATTCATTAAATGTCTCACCTTAAACGCCGGCATTCAATGAACCAAAGTGCATTCATTCATCCAATGTGTCGAGTTGAAATGATTCTTCCCGAGATTAAAATTGCGTTCGTGCATTCAGTGAATCAAACTGCACTCAATCATTCCATGAACCTTATAGTTCTATTTCATTCAATTGATCGAGTTTATCCCATTCATTCAAAATCTCGACCTTAACGCCTTCGTTCAATGAAACAAACTGCATGCATTCATTCAAAGAAACAGAGTATAAGTTTCAATTCAAAGAGAAGATCTTGTCTCATTCATTTAGTGCCTCGAGCTTAACTGATTCATTCAAAGAATCAAAACTGCCTTCATTCATTCATTCAAAGAAGCAAATTAGACGTTTCAATTCAAAGTGTAGAGCTTGTCTCATTCATTCAATGTCTCGACCTTAACTGCGTTCATCCATTCAATAAAGACAACTGCACTCAATCATTCAATGAGATAAGCGGTATTCGTTCATTAATTCAATCTAGCTTATCCCATACATTCAATGTCTCGGCATTTACGCCTTCATTTTCGGAATCAAACTGCATTCATTCTTTCATACAAACTAAGAACACGTTTCATTTCAAAGACGAGAGCTTGTCCCATTCATTCGATGTATCCAACCTCACTGATTCATTGAAAGAATCAAACTGCATCAATCATTCAAAGAATCAAACTGCTCTCAGTCTTTCAATGAAAATAGTGATATACAATCAATCATTGAAATCCAGCTTATGGCATTCATTCACAGTTTAATCCTAAACGCCTTTGTTCAATGAAACAAAGAGCATTCAAACATTCAATGAAATGAAAATGTACGTTTTAAATCAAAGAGTATACCTTGCCTCGTTTATTCAATGTCTGGAGCTTTACTGATTTATTCAAAGAATCAAACTGCATGCATTCATTCAATGAAACAGAGTATATGTTTCAATTCAAAGAAAAGATCTTGTCTAATTCATTTAGAGCCTCGAGCTTAAATGATTCATTCAAAGAATCAAAACTGCCTTCATTCATTCATTCAAAGAAGCAAATTAGACGTTTCCATTCAAAGTGTAGAGCTTGTCTCATTCATTCAATGTCTCGACCTTAACTGATTCATTCAAAGAATCAAACTGCGTTCATCTATTCAATGAAGCAAACTGCACTCAATCTTTCAATGAGAAAAGCGGTATTCGTTCATTACTTCAATCTAGGTTATCCCATTCATTCAATGTTACGGCATTTACGCCTTCATTTTAGGAATCAAACTGAATTCATTCTTTCATACAAACTAAGTACACTTTTCATTTCAAAGACGAGAGCTTGTCTAATTCATTCCATGGATCCAATCTCACTGATTCATTGAAATAATCAAACTGCGCTCAATCATTCAATGAATCAAACTGCTCTCAGTCTTTCAATGAAAATAGTGATTTTCATTCAATCATTGAAATCCAGCTTATCGCATTCATTCACAGCTTAATCCTCAACGCCTTCGTTCAATGAAACAAACAGCATTCAAACATTCAATGAAATGAAAATATACGTTTTAAATCAAAGAGTATACCTTGCCTCGTTTATTCAATGTCTGGAGCTTTACTGATTCATTCAAAGAATCAAACTGCATGCATTCATTCAATGAAACAGAGGATAAATTTCAATTCAAAGTGTAGAGCTTGTCTCATTCATTCAATGTCTCGACCTTAACTGATTCATTCAAAGAATCAAACTGCGTTCATCCATTCAATGAAGCAAACTGCACTCAATCATTCAATGAGAAAAGCGGTATTCGTTCATTATTTCAATCTAGGTTATCCCATTCATTCAAAATTTCGGCATTTACACCTTCATTTTAGGAATCAAACTGAATTCATTCTTTCATAAAAACTAAGTACACTTTTCATTTCAAAGCCGAGAGCTAGTCTCATTCATTCGATGTATCCAACCTCACTGATTCATTCAAAGAATCAAACTGCGTTCATCTATTCAATGAAGCAAACTGCAATCAATCATTCAATGAGAAAAGCGGTATTCGTTCATTACTTCAATCTAGGTTATCCCATTCATTCAATGTTTCGGCAATTACGCCTTCATTTTAGGAATCAAACTGCATTCATTCTTTCATACAAACTAAGTACACATTTCATTTCAAAGACGAGAGCTTGTCTCATTCATTCGATGTATCCAATCTCACTGATTCATTGAAAGAATCAAACGGCGTTCAATCATTCAATGAATCAAACTGCTCTCAGTCTTTCAATGAAAATAGTCATTTTCATTCAATCATTGAAATCCAGCTTATCACATTCATTCACAGTTTAATCCTCAACTCCTTCGGTCAATGAAACAAACAGCATTTAATATTCAGTGAAACGAAATATACGTTTCAAATCAAAGAAACCTTGTTCCATTCATTAAATTTCTCGAGCTTAACTGATTCTTTCAAAGAAACAAACTGCGTTCATTCATTCAAAGAAGCAAATTGCACGCAATCATTCAATGAAACAAACGGTATTCATTCATTGAATCCAGCTTATCCCATTCATTAAATGTCTCACCTTAAACGCCGGCATTCAATGAACCAAAGTGCATTCATTCATCCAATGTGTCGAGTTGAAATGATTCTTCCCGAGATTAAAATTGCGTTCGTGCATTCAGTGAATCAAACTGCACTCAATCATTCCATGAACCTTATAGTTCTATTTCATTCAATTGATCGAGTTTATCCCATTCATTCAAAATCTCGACCTTAACGCCTTCGTTCAATGAAACAAACTGCATGCATTCATTCAAAGAAACAGAGTATAAGTTTCAATTCAAAGAGTAGATCTTGTCTCATTCATTTAGTGCCTCGAGCTTAACTGATTCATTCAAAGAATCAAAACTGCCTTCATTCATTCATTCAAAGAAGCAAATTAGACGTTTCAATTCAAAGTGTAGAGCTTGTCTCATTCATTCAATGTCTCGACCTTAACTGCGTTCATCCATTCAATAAAGACAACTGCACTCAATCATTCAATGAGAAAAGCGGTATTCGTTCATTAATTCAATCTAGCTTATCCCATACATTCAATGTCTCGGCATTTACGCCTTCATTTTCGGAATCAAACTGCATTCATTCTTTCATACAAACTAAGTACACGTTTCATTTCAAAGATGAGAGCTTGTCTCATTCATTCGATGTATCCAACCTCACTGATTCATTGAAAGAATCAAACTGCATCAATCATTCAAAGAATCAAACTGCTCTCAGTCTTTCAATGAAAATAGTGATATACAATCAATCATTGAAATCCAGCTTATGGCATTCATTCACAGTTTAATCCTAAACGCCTTTATTCAATGAAACAAACAGCATTCAAACATTCAATGAAATGAAAATGTACGTTTTAAATCAAAGAGTATACCTTGCCTCGTTTATTCAATGTCTGGAGCTTTACTGATTTATTCAAAGAATCAAACTGCATGCATTCATTCAATGAAACAGAGTATATGTTTCAATTCAAAGAAAAGATCTTGTCTAATTCATTTAGAGCCTCGAGCTTAAATGATTCATTCAAAGAATCAAAACTGCCTTCATTCATTCATTCAAAGAAGCAAATTAGACGTTTCCATTCAAAGTGTAGAGCTTGTCTCATTCATTCAATGTCTCGACCTTAACTGATTCATTCAAAGAATCAAACTGCGTTCATCTATTCAATGAAGCAAACTGCACTCAATCTTTCAATGAGAAAAGCGGTATTCGTTCATTACTTCAATCTAGGTTATCCCATTCATTCAATGTTACGGCATTTACGCCTTCATTTTAGGAATCAAACTGAATTCATTCTTTCATACAAACTAAGTACACTTTTCATTTCAAAGACGAGAGCTTGTCTCATTCATTCGATGGATCCAATCTCACTGATTCAATGAAATAATCAAACTGCTTTCAATCATTCAATGAATCAAACTGCTCTCAGTCTTTCAATGAAAATAGTGATTTTCATTCAATCATTGAAATCCAGCTAATGTCATTCATTCACAGCTTAATCCTCAACGCCTTCGTTCAATGAAATAAACAGCATTCAAACATTCAATGAAATGAAAATATACGTTTTAAATCAAAGTGTATACCTTGCCTCGTTTATTCAATGTCTGGAGCTTTACTGATTTATTCAAAGAATCAAACTGCATGCATTCATTCAAAGAAACAGAGTATAAGTTTCAATTCAAAGAGTAGATCTTGTCTCATTCATTTAGTGCCTCGAGCTTAACTGATTCATTCAAAGAATCAAACTGCGTTCATCTATTCAATGAAGCAAACTGCACTCAATCTTTCAATGAGAAAAGCGGTATTCGTTCATTACTTCAATCTAGGTTATCCCATTCATTCAATGTTTCGGCATTTACGCCTTCATTTCAGGAATCAAACTGAATTCATTCTTTCATACAAACTAAGTACACTTTTCATTTCAAAGACGAGAGCTTGTCTAATTCATTCGATGGATCCAATCTCACTGATTCATTGAAATAATCAAACTGCGCTCAATCATTCAATGAATCAAACTGCTCTCAGTCTTTCAATGAAAATAGTGATTTTCATTCAATCATTGAAATCCAGCTTATCGCATTCATTCACAGCTTAATCCTCAACGCCTTCGTTCAATGAAACAAACAGCATTCAAACATTCAATGAAATGAAAATGTACGTTTTAAATCAAAGAGTATAAATTGCCTCGTTTATTCAATATCTGGAGCTTTACTGATTTATTCAAAGAAACAAACTGCATGCATTCATTCAATGAAACAGAGTATATGTTTCAATTCAAAGAAAAGATCTTTTCGAATTCATTTAGAGCCTCGAGCTTAAATGATTCATTCAAAGAATCAAAACTGCCTTCATTCATTCATTCAAAGAAGCAAATTAGACGTTTCAATTCAAAGTGTAGAGCTTGTCTCATTCATTCAATGTCTCGACCTTAACTGATTCATTCAAAGAATCAAACTGCGTTCATCTATTCAATGAAGCAAACTGCACTCAATCTTTCAATGAGAAAAGCGGTATTCGTTCATTAATTCAATCTAGGTTATCCCATTCATTCAATGTTTCGGCATTTACGCCTTCATTTCAGGAATCAAACTGAATTCATTCTTTCATACAAACTAAGTACACTTTTCATTTCAAAGACGAGAGCTTGTCTAATTCATTCGATGGATCCAATCTCACTGATTCATTGAAATAATCAAACTGCGCTCAATCATTCAATGAATCAAACTGCTCTCAGTCTTTCAATGAAAATAGTGATTTTCATTCAATCATTGAAATCCAGCTTATCGCATTCATTCACAGCTTAATCCTCAACGCCTTCGTTCAATGAAACAAACAGCATTCAAACATTCAATGAAATCAAAATATACGTTTTAAATCAAAGAGTATACCTTGCCTCGTTTATTCAATGTCTGGAGCTTTACTGATTCATTCAAAGAATCAAACTGCATGCATTCATTCAATGAAACAGAGGATAAATTTCAATTCAAAGTGTAGAGCTTGTCTCATTCATTCAATGTCTCGACCTTAACTGATTCATTCAAAGAATCAAACTGCGTTCATCCATTCAATGAAGCAAACTGCACTCAATCATTCAATGAGAAAAGCGGTATTCGTTCATTATTTCAATCTAGGTTATCCCATTCATTCAAAATTTCGGCATTTACACCTTCATTTTAGGAATCAAACTGAATTCATTCTTTCATAAAAACTAAGTACACTTTTCATTTCAAAGCCGAGAGCTTGTCTCATTCATTCGATGTATCCAACCTCACTGATTCATTCAAAGAATCAAACTGCGTTCATCTATTCAATGAAGCAAACTGCACTCAATCATTCAATGAGAAAAGCGGTATTCGTTCATTACTTCAATCTAGGTTATCCCATTCATTCAATGTTTCGGCAATTACGCCTTCATTTTAGGAATCAAACTGCATTCATTCTTTCATACAAACTAAGTACACATTTCATTTCAAAGACGAGAGCTTGTCTCATTCATTCGATGTATCCAATCTCACTGATTCATTGAAAGAATCAAACGGCGTTCAATCATTCAATGAATCAAACTGCTCTCAGTCTTTCAATGAAAATAGTCATTTTCATTCAATCATTGAAATCCAGCTTATCACATTCATTCACAGTTTAATCCTCAACTCCTTCGGTCAATGAAACAAACAGCATTTAATATTCAGTGAAACGAAATATACGTTTCAAATCAAAGAAACCTTGTTCCATTCATTAAATTTCTCGAGCTTAACTGATTCTTTCAAAGAAACAAACTGCGTTCATTCATTCAAAGAAGCAAATTGCACGCAATCATTCAATGAAACAAACGGTATTCATTCATTGAATCCAGCTTATCCCATTCATTAAATGTCTCACCTTAAACGCCGGCATTCAATGAACCAAAGTGCATTCATTCATCCAATGTGTCGAGTTGAAATGATTCTTCCCGAGATTAAAATTGCGTTCGTGCATTCAGTGAATCAAACTGCACTCAATCATTCCATGAACCTTATAGTTCTATTTCATTCAATTGATCGAGTTTATCCCATTCATTCAAAATCTCGACCTTAACGCCTTCGTTCAATGAAACAAACTGCATGCATTCATTCAAAGAAACAGAGTATAAGTTTCAATTCAAAGAGTAGATCTTGTCTCATTCATTTAGTGCCTCGAGCTTAACTGATTCATTCAAAGAATCAAAACTGCCTTCATTCATTCATTCAAAGAAGCAAATTAGACGTTTCAATTCAAAGTGTAGAGCTTGTCTCATTCATTCAATGTCTCGACCTTAACTGCGTTCATCCATTCAATAAAGACAACTGCACTCAATCATTCAATGAGAAAAGCGGTATTCGTTCATTAATTCAATCTAGCTTATCCCATACATTCAATGTCTCGGCATTTACGCCTTCATTTTCGGAATCAAACTGCATTCATTCTTTCATACAAACTAAGTACACGTTTCATTTCAAAGATGAGAGCTTGTCTCATTCATTCGATGTATCCAACCTCACTGATTCATTGAAAGAATCAAACTGCATCAATCATTCAAAGAATCAAACTGCTCTCAGTCTTTCAATGAAAATAGTGATATACAATCAATCATTGAAATCCAGCTTATGGCATTCATTCACAGTTTAATCCTAAACGCCTTTATTCAATGAAACAAACAGCATTCAAACATTCAATGAAATGAAAATGTACGTTTTAAATCAAAGAGTATACCTTGCCTCGTTTATTCAATGTCTGGAGCTTTACTGATTTATTCAAAGAATCAAACTGCATGCATTCATTCAATGAAACAGAGTATATGTTTCAATTCAAAGAAAAGATCTTGTCTAATTCATTTAGAGCCTCGAGCTTAAATGATTCATTCAAAGAATCAAAACTGCCTTCATTCATTCATTCAAAGAAGCAAATTAGACGTTTCCATTCAAAGTGTAGAGCTTGTCTCATTCATTCAATGTCTCGACCTTAACTGATTCATTCAAAGAATCAAACTGCGTTCATCTATTCAATGAAGCAAACTGCACTCAATCTTTCAATGAGAAAAGCGGTATTCGTTCATTACTTCAATCTAGGTTATCCCATTCATTCAATGTTACGGCATTTACGCCTTCATTTTAGGAATCAAACTGAATTCATTCTTTCATACAAACTAAGTACACTTTTCATTTCAAAGACGAGAGCTTGTCTCATTCATTCGATGGATCCAATCTCACTGATTCATTGAAATAATCAAACTGCTTTCAATCATTCAATGAATCAAACTGCTCTCAGTCTTTCAATGAAAATAGTGATTTTCATTCAATCATTGAAATCCAGCTAATGTCATTCATTCACAGCTTAATCCTCAACGCCTTCGTTCAATGAAATAAACAGCATTCAAACATTCAATGAAATGAAAATATACGTTTTAAATCAAAGTGTATACCTTGCCTCGTTTATTCAATGTCTGGAGCTTTACTGATTTATTCAAAGAATCAAACTGCATGCATTCATTCAAAGAAACAGAGTATAAGTTTCAATTCAAAGAGTAGATCTTGTCTCATTCATTTAGTGCCTCGAGCTTAACTGATTCATTCAAAGAATCAAACTGCGTTCATCTATTCAATGAAGCAAACTGCACTCAATCTTTCAATGAGAAAAGCGGTATTCGTTCATTACTTCAATCTAGGTTATCCCATTCATTCAATGTTTCGGCATTTACGCCTTCATTTCAGGAATCAAACTGAATTCATTCTTTCATACAAACTAAGTACACTTTTCATTTCAAAGACGAGAGCTTGTCTAATTCATTCGATGGATCCAATCTCACTGATTCATTGAAATAATCAAACTGCGCTCAATCATTCAATGAATCAAACTGCTCTCAGTCTTTCAATGAAAATAGTGATTTTCATTCAATCATTGAAATCCAGCTTATCGCATTCATTCACAGCTTAATCCTCAACGCCTTCGTTCAATGAAACAAACAGCATTCAAACATTCAATGAAATGAAAATATACGTTTTAAATCAAAGAGTATACCTTGCCTCGTTTATTCAATGTCTGGAGCTTTACTGATTTATTCAAAGAATCAAACTGCATGCATTCATTCAATGAAACAGAGTATATGTTTCAATTCAAAGAAAAGATCTTTTCGAATTCATTTAGAGCCTCGAGCTTAAATGATTCATTCAAAGAATCAAAACTGCCTTCATTCATTCATTCAAAGAAGCAAATTAGACGTTTCCATTCAAAGTGTAGAGCTTGTCTCATTCATTCAATGTCTCGACCTTAACTGATTCATTCAAAGAATCAAACTGCGTTCATCTATTCAATGAAGCAAACTGCACTCAATCTTTCAATGAGAAAAGCGGTATTCGTTCATTACTTCAATCTAGGTTATCCCATTCATTCAATGTTACGGCATTTACGCCTTCATTTTAGGAATCAAACTGAATTCATTCTTTCATACAAACTAAGTACACTTTTCATTTCAAAGACGAGAGCTTGTCTCATTCATTCGATGGATCCAATCTCACTGATTCATTGAAATAATCAAACTGCTTTCAATCATTCAATGAATCAAACTGCTCTCAGTCTTTCAATGAAAATAGTGATTTTCATTCAATCATTGAAATCCAGCTTATCGCATTCATTCACAGCTTAATCCTCAACGCCTTCGTTCAATGAAACAAACAGCATTCAAACATTCAATGAAATGAAAATATACGTTTTAAATCAAAGAGTATACCTTGCCTCGTTTATTCAATGTCTGGAGCTTTACTGATTTATTCAAAGAATCAAACTGCATGCATTCATTCAAAGAAACAGAGTATAAGTTTCAATTCAAAGAGTAGATCTTGTCTCATTCATTTAGTGCCTCGAGCTTAACTGATTCATTCAAAGAATCAAAACTGCCTTCATTCATTCATTCAAAGAAGCAAATTAGACGTTTCAATTCAAAGTGTAAAGCTTGTCTCATTCTTTCAATGTCTCGACCCTAACTGCATTCATCCATTCAATAAAGACAACTGCACTCAATCATTCAATGAGAAAAGCGGTATTCGTTCATTACTTCAATCTAGGTTATCCCATTCATTCAAACTTTCGGCATTTACACCTTCATTTTAGGAATCAAACTGAATTGATTCTTTCATAAAAACTAAGTACACTTTTCATTTCAAAGACGAGAGCTTGTCTCATTCATTCGATGTATCCAACCTCACTGATTCATTCAAAGAATCAAACTGCGTTCATCTATTCAATGAAGCAAACTGCACTCAATCATTCAATGAAAATAGTGATTTTCATTCAATCATTGAAATCCAGCTTATCACATTCATTCACAGTTAAATCCTCAACGCCTTCGGTCAATGAAACAAACAGCATTTAACATTCATTGAAACGAAATATACGTTTCAAATCAAAGAAACCTTGTTCCATTCATTAAATTTCTCGAGCTTAACTGATTCTTTCAAAGAAACAAACTGCGTTCATTCATTCAAAGAAGCAAATTGCACGCAATCATTCAATGAATCAAACTGCTCTCAGTCTTTCAATGAAAATAGTGATATACATTCAATCATTGAAATCCAGCTTATCGCATTCATTCACAGTTTAATCCTAAATGCCTTTGTTCAATGAAACAAACAGCATTCAAACATTCAATGAAATGAAAATTTACGTTTTAAATCAAAGAGTATACCTTGCCTCGTTTATTCAATGTCTGGAGCTTTACTGATTTATTCAAAGAATCAAACTGCATGCATTCATTCAATGAAACAGATTTTATGTTTCAATTCAAAGAAAAGATCTTGTCTAATTCATTTAGAGCCTCGAGCTTAAATGATTCATTCAAAGAATCAAAACTGCCTTCATTCATTCATTCAAAGAAGCAAATTAGACGTTTCAATTCAAAGTGTAGAGCTTGTCTCATGCATTCAATGTCTCGACCTTAACTGATTCATTCAAAGAATCAAACTGCGTTCATCTATTCAATGAAGTAAACTGCACTCAATCTTTCAATGAGAAAAGCGGTATTCGTTCATTCATTCAATCTAGCTTATCCCATACATTCAATGTCTCGGCATTTACGCCTTCATTTTAGGAATCAAACTGCATTCATTCTTTCATACAAACTAAGTACACGTTTCATTTCAAAGACGAGAGCTTTTCTCATTCATTCGATATATCCAACCTCACTGATTCATTGAAAGAATCAAACTGCATCAATCATTCAATGAATCAAACTGCTCTCAGTCTTTCAATGAAAATAGTGATATACATTCGATCATTGAAATCCAGCTAATCTCATTCATTCACAGTTTAATCCTAAACGCCTTCGTTCAATGAAACAAACAGCATTCAAACATTCAATGAAATCAAAATGTACGTTTTAAATCAAAGAGTATACCTTGCCTCGTTTATTCAATGTCTGGAGCTTTACTGATTCATTCAAAGAATCAAACTGCATGCATTCATTCAATGAAACAGAGGATAAATTTCAATTCAAAGTGTAGAGCTTGTCTCATTCATTCAATGTCTCGACCTTAACTGATTCATTCAAAGAATCAAACTGCGTTCATCCATTCAATGAAGCAAACTGCACTCAATCATTCAATGAGAAAAGCGGTATTCGTTCATTACTTCAATCTAGGTTATCCCATTCATTCAAAATTTCGGCATTTACACCTTCATTTTAGGAATCAAACTGAATTCATTCTTTCATAAAAACTAAGTACACTTTTCATTTCAAAGCCGAGAGCTTGTCTCATTCATTCGATGTATCCAACCTCACTGATTCATTCAAAGAATCAAACTGCGTTCATCTATTCAATGAAGCAAACTGCACTCAATCATTCAATGAGAAAAGCGGTATTCGTTCATTACTTCAATCTAGGTTATCCCATTCATTCAATGTTTCGGCAATTACGCCTTCATTTTAGGAATCAAACTGCATTCATTCTTTCATACAAACTAAGTACACATTTCATTTCAAAGACGAGAGCTTGTCTCATTCATTCGATGTATCCAATCTCACTGATTCATTGAAAGAATCAAACGGCGTTCAATCATTCAATGAATCAAACTGCTCTCAGTCTTTCAATGAAAATAGTCATTTTCATTCAATCATTGAAATCCAGCTTATCACATTCATTCACAGTTTAATCCTCAACTCCTTCGGTCAATGAAACAAACAGCATTTAATATTCAGTGAAACGAAATATACGTTTCAAATCGAAGAAACCTTGTTCCATTCATTAAATTTCTCGAGCTTAACTGATTCTTTCAAAGAAACAAACTGCGTTCATTCATTCAAAGAAGCAAATTGCACGCAATCATTCAATGAAACAAACGGTATTCATTCATTGAATCCAGCTTATCCCATTCATTAAATGTCTCACCTTAAACGCCGGCATTCAATGAACCAAAGTGCATTCATTCATCCAATGTGTCGAGTTGAAATGATTCTTCCCGAGATTAAAATTGCGTTCGTGCATTCAGTGAATCAAACTGCACTCAATCATTCCATGAACCTTATAGTTCTATTTCATTCAATTGATCGAGTTTATCCCATTCATTCAAAATCTCGACCTTAACGCCTTCGTTCAATGAAACAAACTGCATGCATTTTTTCAAAGAAACAGAGTATAAGTTTCAATTCAAAGAGTAGATCTTGTCTCATTCATTTAGTGCCTCGAGCTTAACTGATTCATTCAAAGAATCAAAACTGCCTTCATTCATTCATTCAAAGAAGCAAATTAGACGTTTCAATTCAAAGTGTAGAGCTTGTCTCATTCATTCAATGTCTCGACCTTAACTGCGTTCATCCATTCAATAAAGACAACTGCACTCAATCATTCAATGAGAAAAGCGGTATTCGTTCATTAATTCAATCTAGCTTATCCCATACATTCAATGTCTCGGCATTTACGCCTTCATTTTCGGAATCAAACTGCATTCATTCTTTCATACAAACTAAGTACACGTTTCATTTCAAAGATGAGAGCTTGTCTCATTCATTCGATGTATCCAACCTCACTGATTCATTGAAAGAATCAAACTGCATCAATCATTCAAAGAATCAAACTGCTCTCAGTCTTTCAATGAAAATAGTGATATACAATCAATCATTGAAATCCAGCTTATGGCATTCATTCACAGTTTAATCCTAAACGCCTTTGTTCAATGAAACAAACAGCATTCAAACATTCAATGAAATGAAAATGTACGTTTTAAATCAAAGAGTATACCTTGCCTCGTTTATTCAATGTCTGGAGCTTTACTGATTTATTCAAAGAATCAAACTGCATGCATTCATTCAATGAAACAGATTTTATGTTTCAATTCAAAGAAAAGATCTTGTCTAATTCATTTAGAGCCTCGAGCTTAAATGATTCATTCAAAGAATCAAAACTGCCTTCATTCATTCATTCAAAGAAGCAAATTAGACGTTTCCATTCAAAGTGTAGAGCTTGTCTCATTCATTCAATGTCTCGACCTTAACTGATTCATTCAAAGAATCAAACTGCGTTCATCTATTCAATGAAGCAAACTGCACTCAATCTTTCAATGAGAAAAGCGGTATTCGTTCATTACTTCAATCTAGGTTATCCCATTCATTCAATGTTACGGCATTTACGCCTTCATTTTAGGAATCAAACTGAATTCATTCTTTCATACAAACTAAGTACACTTTTCATTTCAAAGACGAGAGCTTGTCTCATTCATTCGATGGATCCAATCTCACTGATTCATTGCAATAATCAAACTGCTTTCAATCATTCAATGAATCAAACTGCTCTCAGTCTTTCAATGAAAATAGTGATTTTCATTCAATCATTGAAATCCAGCTAATGTCATTCATTCACAGCTTAATCCTCAACGCCTTCGTTCAATGAAATAAACAGCATTCAAACATTCAATGAAATGAAAATATACGTTTTAAATCAAAGAGTATACCTTGCCTCGTTTATTCAATGTCTGGAGCTTTACTGATTTATTCAAAGAATCAAACTGCATGCATTCATTCAAAGAAACAGAGTATAAGTTTCAATTCAAAGAGTAGATCTTGTCTCATTCATTTAGTGCCTCGAGCTTAACTGATTCATTCAAAGAATCAAAACTGCCTTCATTCATTCATTCAAAGAAGCAAATTAGACGTTTCAATTCAAAGTGTAAAGCTTGTCTCATTCATTCAATGTCTCGACCCTAACTGCATTCATCCATTCAATAAAGACAACTGCACTCAATCATTCAATGAGAAAAGCGGTATTCGTTCATTACTTCAATCTAGGTTATCCCATTCATTCAAAATTTCGGCATTTACACCTTCATTTTAGGAATCAAACCGAATTCATTCTTTCATAAAAACTAAGTACACTTTTCATTTCAAAGACGAGAGCTTGTCTCATTCATTCGATGTATCCAACCTCACTGATTCATTCAAAGAATCAAACTGCGTTCATCTATTCAATGAAGCAAACTGCACTCAATCATTCAATGAAAATAGTGATTTTCATTCAATCATTGAAATCCAGCTTATCACATTCATTCACAGTTTAATCCTCAACTCCTTCGGTCAATGAAACAAACAGCATTTAACATTCAGTGAAACGAAATATACGTTTCAAATCAAAGAAACCTTGTTCCATTCATTAAATTTCTCGAGCTTAACTGATTCTTTCAAAGAAACAAACTGCGTTCATTCATTCAAAGAAGCAAATTGCACGCAATCATTCAATGAAACAAACGGTATTCATTCATTGAATCCAGCTTATCCCATTCATTAAATGTCTCACCTTAAACGCCGGCATTCAATGAACCAAAGTGCATTCATTCATCCAATGTGTCGAGTTGAAATGATTCTTCCCGAGATTAAAATTGCGTTCGTGCATTCAGTGAATCAAACTGCACTCAATCATTCCATGAACCTTATAGTTCTATTTCATTCAATTGATCGAGTTTATCCCATTCATTCAAAATCTCGACCTTAACGCCTTCGTTCAATGAAACAAACTGCATGCATTCATTCAAAGAAACAGAGTATAAGTTTCAATTCAAAGAGTAGATCTTGTCTCATTCATTTAGTGCCTCGAGCTTAACTGATTCATTCAAAGAATCAAAACTGCCTTCATTCATTCATTCAAAGAAGCAAATTAGACGTTTCAATTCAAAGTGTAGAGCTTGTCTCATTCATTCAATGTCTCGACCTTAACTGATTCATTCAAAGAATCAAACTGCGTTCATCTATTCAATGAAGCAAACTGCACTCAATCTTTCAATGAGAAAAGCGGTATTCGTTCATTACTTCAATCTAGGTTATCCCATTCATTCAATGTTTCGGCATTTACGCCTTCATTTTAGGAATCAAACTGAATTCATTCTTTCATACAAACTAAGTACACTTTTCATTTCAAAGACGAGAGCTTGTCTCATTTATTAAATATATCCAATCTCACTGATTCATTGAAATAATCAAACTGCGTTCAATCATTCAATGAATCAAATTGCTCTCAGTCTTTCAATGAAAATAGTGATTTTCATTCAATCATTGAAATCCAGCTTATCGCATTCATTCACAGCTTAATCCTCAACGCCTTCGTTCAATGAAACAAACAGCATTCAAGCATTCAATGAAATGAAAATATACGTTTTAAATCAAAGAGTATACCTTGCCTCGTTTATTCAATGTCTGGAGCTTTACTGATTCATTCAAAGAATCAAACTGCATGCATTCATTCTATGAAACAGAGGATAAGTTTCAATTCAAAGAGTAGAGCTTGTCTCATTCATTTAGGGCCTCGAGCTTAAATGATTCATTCAATGAATTAAAACTGCCTTCATTCATTCATTCAAAGAAGCAAATTAGACGTTTCAATTCAAAGTGGAGAGCTTGTCTCATTCATTCAATGTCTCGACCTTACCTGATTCATTCAAAGAATCAAACTGCGTTCATCCATTCAATGAAGCAAACTGCACTCCATCATTCAATGAGAAAAGCGGTATTCGTTCATTACTTCAATCTAGGTTATCCCATTCATTCAAAATTTCGGCATTTACACCTTCATTTTAGGAATCAAACTGAATTCATTCTTTCATACAAACTAAGTACACTTTTCATTTCAAAGACGAGAGCTTGTCTCATTCATTCGATGTATCCAATCTCACTGATTCATTGAAAGAATCAAACGGCGTTCAATCATTCAATGAATCAAACTGCTCTCAGTCTTCCAATGAAAATGGTGATTTTCATTCAATCATTGAAATCCAGCTTATCACATTCATTCACAGTTTAATCCTCAACTCTTTCGGTCAATGAAACAAACAGCATTTAACATTCAGTGAAATGAAAATATACGTTTTAAATCAAAGAGTATACCTTGCCTCGTTTATTCAAAATCTGGAGCTTTACTGATTTATTCAAAGAATCAAACTGCATGCATTCATTCAAAGAAACAGAGTATAAGTTTCAATTCAAAGAGTAGATCTTGTCTCATTCATTTAGTGCCTCGAGCTTAACTGATTCATTCAAAGAATCAAAACTGCCTTCATTCATTCATTCAAAGAAGCAAATTAGACGTTTCAATTCAAAGTGTAGAGCTTGTCTCATTCATTCAATGTCTCGACCTTAACTGCATTCATCCATTCAATAAAGACAACTGCACTCAATCATTCAATGAGATAAGCGGTATTCGTTCATTAATTCAATCTAGCTTATCCCATACATTCAATGTCTCGGCATTTACGCCTTCATTTTCGGAATCAAACTGCATTCATTCTTTCATACAAACTAATTAGACGTTTCATTTCAAAGACGAGAGCTTGTCTCATTCAGTCGATGTATCCAACCTCACTGATTCATTGAAAGAATCAAACTGCATCAATCATTCAAAGAATCAAACTGCTCTCAGTCTTTCAATGAAAATAGTGATATACATTCAATCATTGAAATCCAGCTTATCGCATTCATTCACAGTTTAATCCTAAACGCCTTTGTTCAATGAAACAAACAGCATTCAAACATTCAATGAAATGAAAATGTACGTTTTAAATCAAAGAGTATACCTTGCCTCGTTTATTCAATGTCTGGAGCTTTACTGATTTATTCAAAGAAACAAACTGCATGCATTCATTCAATGAAACAGAGTATATGTTTCAATTCAAAGAAAAGATCTTGTCTAATTTAGAGCCTCGAGCTTAAATGATTCATTCAAAGAATCAAAACTGCCTTCATTCATTCATTCAAAGAAGCAAATTAGACGTTTCAATTCAAAGTGTAGAGCTTGTCTCATTCATTCAATGTCTCGACCTTAACTGATTCATTCAAAGAATCAAACTGCGTTCATCTATTCAATGAAGCAAACTGCACTCAATCTTTCAATGAGAAAAGCGGTATTCGTTCATTACTTCAATCTAGGTTATCCCATTCATTCAATGTTTCGGCATTTACGCCTTCATTTTAGGAATCAAACTGAATTCATTCTTTCATACAAACTAAGTACACTTTTCATTTCAAAGACGAGAGCTTGTCTCATTTATTAAATATATCCAATCTCACTGATTCATTGAAATAATCAAACTGCGTTCAATCATTCAATGAATCAAATTGCTCTCAGTCTTTCAATGAAAATAGTGATTTTCATTCAATCATTGAAATCCAGCTTATCGCATTCATTCACAGCTTAATCCTCAACGCCTTCGTTCAATGAAACAAACAGCATTCAAGCATTCAATGAAATGAAAATATACGTTTTAAATCAAAGAGTATACCTTGCCTCGTTTATTCAATGTCTGGAGCTTTACTGATTCATTCAAAGAATCAAACTGCATGCATTCATTCAATGAAACAGAGGATAAGTTTCAATTCAAAGAGTAGAGCTTGTCTCATTCATTTAGGGCCTCGAGCTTAAATGATTCATTCAATGAATTAAAACTGCCTTCATTCATTCATTCAAAGAAGCAAATTAGACGTTTCAATTCAAAGTGGAGAGCTTGTCTCATTCATTCAATGTCTCGACCTTACCTGATTCATTCAAAGAATCAAACTGCGTTCATCCATTCAATGAAGCAAACTGCACTCCATCATTCAATGAGAAAAGCGGTATTCGTTCATTACTTCAATCTAGGTTATCCCATTCATTCAAAATTTCGGCATTTACACCTTCATTTTAGGAATCAAACTGAATTCATTCTTTCATAAAAACTAAGTACACTTTTCATTTCAAAGACGAGAGCTTGTCTCATTCATTCGATGTATCCAATCTCACTGATTCATTGAAAGAATCAAACGGCGTTCAATCATTCAATGAATCAAACTGCTCTCAGTCTTTCAATGAAAATGGTGATTTTCATTCAATCATTGAAATCCAGCTTATCACATTCATTCACAGTTTAATCCTCAACTCTTTCGGTCAATGAAACAAACAGCATTTAACATTCAGTGAAACGAAATATACGTTTCAAATCAAATAAACCTTGTCTCATTCATTAAATTTCTCGAGCTTAACTGATTCTTTCATAGAAACAAACTGCGTTCATTCATTCAAAGAAGCAAATTGCACGCAATCATTCAATGAAACAAACGGTATTCATTCATTGAATCCAGCTTATCCCATTCATTAAATGTCTCACCTTAAACGCCGGCATTCAATGAACCAAAGTGCATTCATTCATCCAATGTGTCGAGTTGAAATGATTCTTCCCGAGATTAAAATTGCGTTCGTGCATTCAGTGAATCAAACTGCACTCAATCATTCCATGAACCTTATAGTTCTATTTCATTCAATTGATCGAGTTTATCCGATCATTCAAAATCTCGACTTTAACGCCTTCGTTCAATGAAACAAACTGCATGCATTCATTCAAAGAAACAGAGTATAAGTTTCAATTCAAAGAGTAGATCTTGTCTCATTCATTTAGTGCCTCGAGCTTAACTGATTCATTCAAAGAATCAAAACTGCCTTCATTCATTCATTCAAAGAAGCAAATTAGACGTTTCAATTCAAAGTGTAGAGCTTGTCTCATTCATTCAATGTCTCGACCTTAACTGCGTTCATCCATTCAATAAAGACAACTGCACTCAATCATTCAATGAGATAAGCGGTATTCGTTCATTAATTCAATCTAGCTTATCCCATACATTCAATGTCTCGGCATTTACGCCTTCATTTTCGGAATCAAACTGCATTCATTCTTTCATACAAACTAAGTACACGTTTCATTTCAAAGACGAGAGCTTGTCTCATTCATTCGATGTATCCAACCTCACTGATTCATTGAAAGAATCAAACTGCATCAATCATTCAAAGAATCAAACTGCTCTCAGTCTTTCAATGAAAATAGTGATATACAATCAATCATTGAAATCCAGCTTATGGCATTCATTCACAGTTTAATCCTAAACGCCTTTGTTCAATGAAACAAACAGCATTCAAACATTCAATGAAATGAAAATGTACGTTTTAAATCAAAGAGTATACCTTGCCTCGTTTATTCAATGTCTGGAGCTTTACTGATTTATTCAAAGAATCAAACTGCATGCATTCATTCAATGAAACAGAGTATATGTTTCAATTCAAAGAAAAGATCTTGTCTAATTCATTTAGAGCCTCGAGCTTAAATGATTCATTCAAAGAATCAAAACTGCCTTCATTCATTCATTCAAAGAAGCAAATTAGACGTTTCAATTCAAAGTGTAGAGCTTGTCTCATTCATTCAATGTCTCGACCTTAACTGATTCATTCAAAGAATCAAACTGCGTTCATCTATTCAATGAAGCAAACTGCACTCAATCTTTCAATGAGAAAAGCGGTATTCGTTCATTACTTCAATCTAGGTTATCCCATTCATTCAATGTTTCGGCATTTACGCCTTCGTTTTAGGAAACAAACTGAATTCATTCTTTCATACAAACTAAGTACACTTTTCATTTCAAAGACGAGAGCTTGTCTCATTCATTCGATGGATCCAATCTCACTGATTCATTGAAATAATGAAACTGCGTTCAATCATTCAATGAATCAAACTGCTCTCAGTCTTTCAATGAAAATAGTGATTTTCATTCAATCATTGAAATCCAGCTGATCGCATTCATTCACAGCTTAATCCTCAACGCCTTCGTTCAATGAAACAAACAACATTCAAACATTCAATGAAATGAAAATATACGTTTTAAATCAAAGAGTATACCTTGCCTCGTTTATTCAATGTTTGGAGCTTTACTGATTCATTCAAAGCATCAAACTGCATGCATTCATTCAATGAAACAGAGGATAAGTTTCAATTCAAAGAGTAGATCTTGTCTCATTCATTTAGGGCCTCGAGCTTAAATGATTCATTCAATGAATTAAAACTGCCTTCATTCATTCATTCAAAGAAGCAAATTAGACGTGTCAATTCAAAGTGGAGAGCTTGTCTCATTCATTCAATGTCTCGACCTTAACTGATTCATTCAACGAATCAAACTGCGTTCATCCATTCAATGAAGCAAACTGCACTCCATCATTCAATGAGAAAAGCGGTATTCGTTCATTACTTCAATCTAGGTTATCCCATTCATTCAAAATTTCGGCATTTACACCTTCATTTTAGGAATCAAACTGAATTCATTCTTTCATAAAAACTAAGTACACTTTTCATTTCAAAGACGAGAGCTTGTCTCATTCATTCGATGTATCCAACATCACTGATTCATTCAAAGAATCATACTGCGTTCATCTATTTAATGAAGCAAACTGCACTCAATTATTCAATGAGAAAAGCGGTATTCGTTCATTACTTCAATCTAGGTTATCCCATTCATTCAATGTTTCGGCAATTACGCCTTCATTTTAGGAATCAAACTGCATTCATTCTTTCATACAAAGTAAGTACACTTTTCATTTCAAAGACGAGAGCTTGTCTCATTCATTCGATGTCTCCAACATCACTGATTCATTCAAAGAATCAAACTGCGTTCATCTATTCAATGAAGCAAACTGCACTCAATCATTCAATGAGAAAAGCGGTATTCGTTCATTACTTCAATCTAGGTTATCCCATTCATTCAATGTTTCGGCAATTACGCCTTCATTTTAGGAATCAAACTGCATTCATTCTTTCATACAAACTAAGTACACGTTTCATTTCAAAGACGAGAGCTTGTCTCATTCATTCGATGTATCCAATCTCACTGATTCATTGAAAGAATCAAACGGCGTTCAATCATTCAATGAATTAAACTGCTCTGAGTCTTTCAATGAAAATAGTGATTTTCATTCAATCATTGAAATCCAGCTTATCACATTCATTCACAGTTTAATCCTCAACTCCTTCGGTCAATGAAACAAACAGCATTTAACATTCAGTGAAACGAAATATACGTTTCAAATCAAATAAACCTTGTCTCATTCATTAAATTTCTCGAGCTTAACTGATTCTTTCAAAGAAACAAACTGCGTTCATTCATTCAAAGAAGCAAATTGCACGCAATCATTCAATGAAACAAACGGTATTCATTCATTGAATCCAGCTTATCCCATTCATTAAATGTCTCACCTTAAACGCCGGCATTCAATGAACCAAAGTGCATTCATTCATCCAATGTGTCGAGTTGAAATGATTCTTCCCGAGATTAAAATTGCGTTCGTGCATTCAGTGAATCAAACTGCACTCAATCATTCCATGAAACTTATAGTTCTATTTCATTCAATTGATCGAGTTTATCCCATTCATTCAAAATCTCGACCTTAACGCCTTCGTTCAATGAAACAAACTGCATGCATTCATTCAAAGAAACAGAGTATAAGTTTCAATTCAAAGAGTAGATCTTGTCTCATTCATTTAGTGCCTCGAGCTTAACTGATTCATTCAAAGAATCAAAACTGCCTTCATTCATTCATTCAAAGAAGCAAATTAGACGTTTCAATTCAAAGTGTAGAGCTTGTCTCATTCATTTAGTGCCTCGAGCTTAACTGATTCATTCAAAGAATCAAAACTGCCTTCATTCATTCATTCAAAGAAGCAAATTAGACGTTTCAATTCAAAGTGTAGAGCTTGCCTCATTTATTAAATATATCCAATCTCACTGATTCATTGAAATAATCAAACTGCGTTCAATCATTCAATGAATCAAATTGCTCTCAGTCTTTCAATGAAAATAGTGATTTTCATTCAATCATTGAAATCCAGCTTATCGCATTCATTCACAGCTTAATCCTCAACGCCTTCGTTCAATGAAACAAACAGCATTCAAGCATTCAATGAAATGAAAATATACGTTTTAAATCAAAGAGTATACCTTGCCTCGTTTATTCAATGTCTGGAGCTTTACTGATTCATTCAAAGAATCAAACTGCATGCATTCATTCAATGAAACAGAGGATAAGTTTCAATTCAAAGAGTAGAGCTTGTCTCATTCATTTAGGGCCTCGAGCTTAAATGATTCATTCAATGAATTAAAACTGCCTTCATTCATTCATTCAAAGAAGCAAATTAGACGTTTCAATTCAAAGTGGAGAGCTTGTCTCATTCATTCAATGTCTCGACCTTACCTGATTCATTCAAAGAATCAAACTGCGTTCATCCATTCAATGAAGCAAACTGCACTCCATCATTCAATGAGAAAAGCGGTATTCGTTCATTACTTCAATCTAGGTTATCCCATTCATTCAAAATTTCGGCATTTACACCTTCATTTTAGGAATCAAACTGAATTCATTCTTTCATACAAACTAAGTACACTTTTCATTTCAAAGACGAGAGCTTGTCTCATTCATTCGATGTATCCAATCTCACTGATTCATTGAAAGAATCAAACGGCGTTCAATCATTCAATGAATCAAACTGCTCTGAGTCTTTCAATGAAAATAGTGATTTTCATTCAATCATTGAAATCCAGCTTATCACATTCATTCACAGTTTAATCCTCAACTCTTTCGGTCAATGAAACAAACAGCATTTAACATTCAGTGAAATGTAAATATACGTTTTAAATCAAAGAGTATACCTTGCCTCGTTTATTCAATGTCTGGAGCTTTACTGATTTATTCAAAGAATCAAACTGCATGCATTCATTCAAAGAAACAGAGTATAAGTTTCAATTAAAGAGTAGATCTTGTCTCATTCATTTAGTGCCTCGAGCTTAACTGATTCATTCAAAGAATCAAAACTGCCTTCATTCATTCATTCAAAGAAGCAAATTAGACGTTTCAATTCAAAGTGTAGAGCTTGTCTCATTCATTCAATGTCTCGACCTTAACTGAATTCATCCATTCAATAAAGACAACTGCACTCAATCATTCAATGAGATAAGCGGTATTCGTTCATTAATTCAATCTAGCTTATCCCATACATTCAATGTCTCGGCATTTACGCCTTCATTTTCGATATCAAACTGCATTCATTCTTTCATACAAACTAATTAGACGTTTCATTTCAAAGACGAGAGCTTGTCTCATTCAGTCGATGTATCCAACCTCACTGATTCATTGAAAGAATCAAACTGCATCAATCATTCAAAGAATCAAACTGCTCTCAGTCTTTCAATGAAAATAGTGATATACATTCAATCATTGAAATCCAGCTTATCGCATTCATTCACAGTTTAATCCTAAACGCCTTTGTTCAATGAAACAAAGAGCATTCAAACATTCAATGAAATGAAAATGTACGTTTTAAATCAAAGAGTATACCTTGCCTCGTTTATTCAATGTCTGGAGCTTTACTGATTTATTCAAAGAAACAAACTGCATGCATTCATTCAATGAAACAGAGTATATGTTTCAATTCAAAGAAAAGATCTTGTCTAATTTAGAGCCTCGAGCTTAAATGATTCATTCAAAGAATCAAAACTGCCTTCATTCATTCATTCAAAGAAGCAAATTAGACGTTTCAATTCAAAGTGTAGAGCTTGTCTCATTCATTCAATGTCTCGACCTTAACTGATTCATTCAAAGAATCAAACTGCGTTCATCTATTCAATGAAGCAAACTGCACTCAATCTTTCAATGAGAAAAGCGGTATTCGTTCATTACTTCAATCTAGGTTATCCCATTCATTCAATGTTTCGGCATTTACGCCTTCATTTTAGGAATCAAACTGAATTCATTCTTTCATACAAACTAAGTACACTTTTCATTTCAAAGACGAGAGCTTGTCTCATTTATTAAATATATCCAATCTCACTGATTCATTGAAATAATCAAACTGCGTTCAATCATTCAATGAATCAAACTGCTCTCAGTCTTTCAATGAAAATAGTGATTTTCATTCAATCATTGAAATCCAGCTGATCGCATTCATTCACAGCTTAATCCTCAACGCCTTCGTTCAATGAAACAAACAACATTCAAACATTCAATGAAATGAAAATATACGTTTTAAATCAAATAAACCTTGTCTCATTCATTAAATTTCTCGAGCTTAACTGATTCTTTCAAAGAAACAAACTGCGTTCATTCATTCAAAGAAGCAAATTGCACGCAATCATTCAATGAAACAAACGGTATTCATTCATTGAATCCAGCTTATCCCATTCATTAAATGTCTCACCTTAAACGCCGGCATTCAATGAACCAAAGTGCATTCATTCATCCAATGTGTCGAGTTGAAATGATTCTTCCCGAGATTAAAATTGCGTTCGTGCATTCAGTGAATCAAACTGCACTCAATCATTCCATGAACCTTATAGTTCTATTTCATTCAATTGATCGAGTTTATCCCATCATTCAAAATCTCGACCTTAACGCCTTCGTTCAATGAAACAAACTGCATGCATTCATTCAAAGAAACAGAGTATAAGTTTCAATTCAAAGAGTAGATCTTGTCTCATTCATTTAGTGCCTCGAGCTTAACTGATTCATTCAAAGAATCAAAACTGCCTTCATTCATTCATTCAAAGAAGCAAATTAGACGTTTCAATTCAAAGTGTAGAGCTTGTCTCATTCATTCAATGTCTCGACCTTAACTGCGTTCATCCATTCAATAAAGACAACTGCACTCAATCATTCAATGAGATAAGCGGTATTCGTTCATTAATTCAATCTAGCTTATCCCATACATTCAATGTCTCGGCATTTACGCCTTCATTTTCGGAATCAAACTGCATTCATTCTTTCATACAAACTAAGTACACGTTTCATTTCAAAGACGAGAGCTTGTCTCATTCATTCGATGTATCCAACCTCACTGATTCATTGAAAGAATCAAACTGCATCAATCATTCAAAGAATCAAACTGCTCTCAGTCTTTCAATGAAAATAGTGATATACAATCAATCATTGAAATCCAGCTTATGGCATTCATTCACAGTTTAATCCGAAACGCCTTTGTTCAATGAAACAAACAGCATTCAAACATTCAATGAAATGAAAATGTACGTTTTAAATCAAAGAGTATACCTTGCCTCGTTTATTCAATGTCTGGAGCTTTACTGATTTATTCAAAGAATCAAACTGCATGCATTCATTCAATGAAACAGAGTATATGTTTCAATTCAAAGAAAAGATCTTGTCTAATTCATTTAGAGCCTCGAGCTTAAATGATTCATTCAAAGAATCAAAACTGCCTTCATTCATTCATTCAAAGAAGCAAATTAGACGTTTCAATTCAAAGTGTAGAGCTTGTCTCATTCATTCAATGTCTCGACCTTAACTGATTCATTCAAAGAATCAAACTGCGTTCATCTATTCAATGAAGCAAACTGCACTCAATCTTTCAATGAGAAAAGCGGTATTCGTTCATTACTTCAATCTAGGTTATCCCATTCATTCAATGTTTCGGCATTTACGCCTTCATTTTAGGAATCAAACTGAATTCATTCTTTCATACAAACTAAGTACACTTTTCATTTCAAAGACGAGAGCTTGTCTCATTTATTAAATATATCCAATCTCACTGATTCATTGAAATAATCAAACTGCGTTCAATCATTCAATGAATCAAATTGCTCTCAGTCTTTCAATGAAAATAGTGATTTTCATTCAATCATTGAAATCCAGCTTATCGCATTCATTCACAGCTTAATCCTCAACGCCTTCGTTCAATGAAACAAACAGCATTCAAGCATTCAATGAAATGAAAATATACGTTTTAAATCAAAGAGTATACCTTGCCTCGTTTATTCAATGTCTGGAGCTTTACTGATTCATTCAAAGAATCAAACTGCATGCATTCATTCAATGAAACAGAGGATAAGTTTCAATTCAAAGAGTAGAGCTTGTCTCATTCATTTAGGGCCTCGAGCTTAAATGATTCATTCAATGAATTAAAACTGCCTTCATTCATTCATTCAAAGAAGCAAATTAGACGTTTCAATTCAAAGTGGAGAGCTTGTCTCATTCATTCAATGTCTCGACCTTACCTGATTCATTCAAAGAATCAAACTGCGTTCATCCATTCAATGAAGCAAACTGCACTCCATCATTCAATGAGAAAAGCGGTATTCGTTCATTACTTCAATCTAGGTTATCCCATTCATTCAAAATTTCGGCATTTACACCTTCATTTTAGGAATCAAACTGAATTCATTCTTTCATACAAACTAAGTACACTTTTCATTTCAAAGACGAGAGCTTGTCTCATTCATTCGATGTATCCAATCTCACTGATTCATTGAAAGAATCAAACGGCGTTCAATCATTCAATGAATCAAACTGCTCTCAGTCTTTCAATGAAAATGGTGATTTTCATTCAATCATTGAAATCCAGCTTATCACATTCATTCACAGTTTAATCCTCAACTCTTTCGGTCAATGAAACAAACAGCATTTAACATTCAGTGAAACGAAATATACGTTTCAAATCAAATAAACCTTGTCTCATTCATTAAATTTCTCGAGCTTAACTGATTCTTTCATAGAAACAAACTGCGTTCATTCATTCAAAGAAGCAAATTGCACGCAATCATTCAATGAAACAAACGGTATTCATTCATTGAATCCAGCTTATCCCATTCATTAAATGTCTCACCTTAAACGCCGGCATTCAATGAACCAAAGTGCATTCATTCATCCAATGTGTCGAGTTGAAATGATTCTTCCCGAGATTAAAATTGCGTTCGTGCATTCAGTGAATCAAACTGCACTCAATCATTCCATGAACCTTATAGTTCTATTTCATTCAATTGATCGAGTTTATCCCATCATTCAAAATCTCGACCTTAACGCCTTCGTTCAATGAAACAAACTGCATGCATTCATTCAAAGAAACAGAGTATAAGTTTCAATTCAAAGAGTAGATCTTGTCTCATTCATTTAGTGCCTCGAGCTTAACTGATTCATTCAAAGAATCAAAACTGCCTTCATTCATTCATTCAAAGAAGCAAATTAGACGTTTCAATTCAAAGTGTAGAGCTTGTCTCATTCATTCAATGTCTCGACCTTAACTGCGTTCATCCATTCAATAAAGACAACTGCACTCAATCATTCAATGAGATAAGCGGTATTCGTTCATTAATTCAATCTAGCTTATCCCATACATTCAATGTCTCGGCATTTACGCCTTCATTTTCGGAATCAAACTGCATTCATTCTTTCATACAAACTAAGTACACGTTTCATTTCAAAGACGAGAGCTTGTCTCATTCATTCGATGTATCCAACCTCACTGATTCATTGAAAGAATCAAACTGCATCAATCATTCAAAGAATCAAACTGCTCTCAGTCTTTCAATGAAAATAGTGATATACAATCAATCATTGAAATCCAGCTTATGGCATTCATTCACAGTTTAATCCTAAACGCCTTTGTTCAATGAAACAAACAGCATTCAAACATTCAATGAAATGAAAATGTACGTTTTAAATCAAAGAGTATACCTTGCCTCGTTTATTCAATGTCTGGAGCTTTACTGATTTATTCAAAGAATCAAACTGCATGCATTCATTCAATGAAACAGAGTATATGTTTCAATTCAAAGAAAAGATCTTGTCTAATTCATTTAGAGCCTCGAGCTTAAATGATTCATTCAAAGAATCAAAACTGCCTTCATTCATTCATTCAAAGAAGCAAATTAGACGTTTCAATTCAAAGTGTAGAGCTTGTCTCATTCATTCAATGTCTCGACCTTAACTGATTCATTCAAAGAATCAAACTGCGTTCATCTATTCAATGAAGCAAACTGCACTCAATCTTTCAATGAGAAAAGCGGTATTCGTTCATTACTTCAATCTAGGTTATCCCATTCATTCAATGTTTCGGCATTTACGCCTTCGTTTTAGGAAACAAACTGAATTCATTCTTTCATACAAACTAAGTACACTTTTCATTTCAAAGACGAGAGCTTGTCTCATTCATTCGATGGATCCAATCTCACTGATTCATTGAAATAATGAAACTGCGTTCAATCATTCAATGAATCAAACTGCTCTCAGTCTTTCAATGAAAATAGTGATTTTCATTCAATCATTGAAATCCAGCTGATCGCATTCATTCACAGCTTAATCCTCAACGCCTTCGTTCAATGAAACAAACAACATTCAAACATTCAATGAAATGAAAATATACGTTTTAAATCAAAGAGTATACCTTGCCTCGTTTATTCAATGTCTGGAGCTTTACTGATTCATTCAAAGCATCAAACTGCATGCATTCATTCAATGAAACAGAGGATAAGTTTCAATTCAAAGAGTAGATCTTGTCTCATTCATTTAGGGCCTCGAGCTTAAATGATTCATTCAATGAATTAAAACTGCCTTCATTCATTCATTCAAAGAAGCAAATTAGACGTGTCAATTCAAAGTGGAGAGCTTGTCTCATTCATTCAATGTCTCGACCTTAACTGATTCATTCAACGAATCAAACTGCGTTCATCCATTCAATGAAGCAAACTGCACTCCATCATTCAATGAGAAAAGCGGTATTCGTTCATTACTTCAATCTAGGTTATCCCATTCATTCAAAATTTCGGCATTTACACCTTCATTTTAGGAATCAAACTGAATTCATTCTTTCATAAAAACTAAGTACACTTTTCATTTCAAAGACGAGAGCTTGTCTCATTCATTCGATGTATCCAACATCACTGATTCATTCAAAGAATCATACTGCGTTCATCTATTTAATGAAGCAAACTGCACTCAATTATTCAATGAGAAAAGCGGTATTCGTTCATTACTTCAATCTAGGTTATCCCATTCATTCAATGTTTCGGCAATTACGCCTTCATTTTAGGAATCAAACTGCATTCATTCTTTCATACAAAGTAAGTACACTTTTCATTTCAAAGACGAGAGCTTGTCTCATTCATTCGATGTCTCCAACATCACTGATTCATTCAAAGAATCAAACTGCGTTCATCTATTCAATGAAGCAAACTGCACTCAATCATTCAATGAGAAAAGCGGTATTCGTTCATTACTTCAATCTAGGTTATCCCATTCATTCAATGTTTCGGCAATTACGCCTTCATTTTAGGAATCAAACTGCATTCATTCTTTCATACAAACTAAGTACACGTTTCATTTCAAAGACGAGAGCTTGTCTCATTCATTCGATGTATCCAATCTCACTGATTCATTGAAAGAATCAAACGGCGTTCAATCATTCAATGAATTAAACTGCTCTGAGTCTTTCAATGAAAATAGTGATTTTCATTCAATCATTGAAATCCAGCTTATCACATTCATTCACAGTTTAATCCTCAACTCCTTCGGTCAATGAAACAAACAGCATTTAACATTCAGTGAAACGAAATATACGTTTCAAATCAAATAAACCTTGTCTCATTCATTAAATTTCTCGAGCTTAACTGATTCTTTCAAAGAAACAAACTGCGTTCATTCATTCAAAGAAGCAAATTGCACGCAATCATTCAATGAAACAAACGGTATTCATTCATTGAATCCAGCTTATCCCATTCATTAAATGTCTCACCTTAAACGCCGGCATTCAATGAACCAAAGTGCATTCATTCATCCAATGTGTCGAGTTGAAATGATTCTTCCCGAGATTAAAATTGCGTTCGTGCATTCAGTGAATCAAACTGCACTCAATCATTCCATGAACCTTATAGTTCTATTTCATTCAATTGATCGAGTTTATCCCATTCATTCAAAATCTCGACCTTAACGCCTTCGTTCAATGAAACAAACTGCATGCATTCATTCAAAGAAACAGAGTATAAGTTTCAATTCAAAGAGTAGATCTTGTCTCATTCATTTAGTGCCTCGAGCTTAACTGATTCATTCAAAGAATCAAAACTGCCTTCATTCATTCATTCAAAGAAGCAAATTAGACGTTTCAATTCAAAGTGTAGAGCTTGTCTCATTCATTTAGTGCCTCGAGCTTAACTGATTCATTCAAAGAATCAAAACTGCCTTCATTCATTCATTCAAAGAAGCAAATTAGACGTTTCAATTCAAAGTGTAGAGCTTGCCTCATTTATTAAATATATCCAATCTCACTGATTCATTGAAATAATCAAACTGCGTTCAATCATTCAATGAATCAAATTGCTCTCAGTCTTTCAATGAAAATAGTGATTTTCATTCAATCATTGAAATCCAGCTTATCGCATTCATTCACAGCTTAATCCTCAACGCCTTCGTTCAATGAAACAAACAGCATTCAAGCATTCAATGAAATGAAAATATACGTTTTAAATCAAAGAGTATACCTTGCCTCGTTTATTCAATGTCTGGAGCTTTACTGATTCATTCAAAGAATCAAACTGCATGCATTCATTCAATGAAACAGAGGATAAGTTTCAATTCAAAGAGTAGAGCTTGTCTCATTCATTTAGGGCCTCGAGCTTAAATGATTCATTCAATGAATTAAAACTGCCTTCATTCATTCATTCAAAGAAGCAAATTAGACGTTTCAATTCAAAGTGGAGAGCTTGTCTCATTCATTCAATGTCTCGACCTTACCTGATTCATTCAAAGAATCAAACTGCGTTCATGCATTCAATGAAGCAAACTGCACTCAATCATTCAATGAGAAAAGCGGTATTCGTTCATTACTTCAATCTAGGTTATCCCATTCATTCAAAATTTCGGCATTTACACCTTCATTTTAGGAATCAAACTGAATTCATTCTTTCATACAAACTAAGTACACTTTTCATTTCAAAGACGAGAGCTTGTCTCATTCATTCGATGTATCCAATCTCACTGATTCATTGAAAGAATCAAACGGCGTTCAATCATTCAATGAATCAAACTGCTCTCAGTCTTTCAATGAAAATGGTGATTTTCATTCAATCATTGAAATCCAGCTTATCACATTCATTCACAGTTTAATCCTCAACTCTTTCGGTCAATGAAACAAACAGCATTTAACATTCAGTGAAATGAAAATATACGTTTTAAATCAAAGAGTATACCTTGCCTCGTTTATTCAATGTCTGGAGCTTTACTGATTTATTCAAAGAATCAAACTGCATGCATTCATTCAAAGAAACAGAGTATAAGTTTCAATTAAAGAGTAGATCTTGTCTCATTCATTTAGTGCCTCGAGCTTAACTGATTCATTCAAAGAATCAAAACTGCCTTCATTCATTCATTCAAAGAAGCAAATTAGACGTTTCAATTCAAAGTGTAGAGCTTGTCTCATTCATTCAATGTCTCGACCTTAACTGAATTCATCCATTCAATAAAGACAACTGCACTCAATCATTCAATGAGATAAGCGGTATTCGTTCATTAATTCAATCTAGCTTATCCCATACATTCAATGTCTCGGCATTTACGCCTTCATTTTCGGAATCAAACTGCATTCATTCTTTCATACAAACTAATTAGACGTTTCATTTCAAAGACGAGAGCTTGTCTCATTCAGTCGATGTATCCAACCTCACTGATTCATTGAAAGAATCAAACTGCATCAATCATTCAAAGAATCAAACTGCTCTCAGTCTTTCAATGAAAATAGTGATATACATTCAATCATTGAAATCCAGCTTATCGCATTCATTCACAGTTTAATCCTAAACGCCTTTGTTCAATGAAACAAAGAGCATTCAAACATTCAATGAAATGAAAATGTACGTTTTAAATCAAAGAGTATACCTTGCCTCGTTTATTCAATGTCTGGAGCTTTACTGATTTATTCAAAGAAACAAACTGCATGCATTCATTCAATGAAACAGAGTATATGTTTCAATTCAAAGAAAAGATCTTGTCTAATTTAGAGCCTCGAGCTTAAATGATTCATTCAAAGAATCAAAACTGCCTTCATTCATTCATTCAAAGAAGCAAATTAGACGTTTCAATTCAAAGTGTAGAGCTTGTCTCATTCATTCAATGTCTCGACCTTAACTGATTCATTCAAAGAATCAAACTGCGTTCATCTATTCAATGAAGCAAACTGCACTCAATCTTTCAATGAGAAAAGC
This sequence comes from Chiloscyllium punctatum, assembly GCF_047496795.1. Classification (NCBI taxonomy): domain Eukaryota; kingdom Metazoa; phylum Chordata; class Chondrichthyes; order Orectolobiformes; family Hemiscylliidae; genus Chiloscyllium; species Chiloscyllium punctatum. The sequence goes on along the minus strand of NC_092744.1, from coordinate 91,135,959 downwards.
GGTATTCGTTCATTACTTCAATCTAGGTTATCCCATTCATTCAATGTTTCGGCATTTACGCCTTCATTTTAGGAATCAAACTGAATTCATTCTTTCATACAAACTAAGTACACTTTTCATTTCAAAGACGAGAGCTTGTCTCATTTATTAAATATATCCAATCTCACTGATTCATTGAAATAATGAAACTGCGTTCAATCATTCAATGAATCAAACTGCTCTCAGTCTTTCAATGAAAATAGTGATTTTCATTCAATCATTGAAATCCAGCTGATCGCATTCATTCACAGCTTAATCCTCAACGCCTTCGTTCAATGAAACAAACAACATTCAAACATTCAATGAAATGAAAATATACGTTTTAAATCAAATAAACCTTGTCTCATTCATTAAATTTCTCGAGCTTAACTGATTCTTTCAAAGAAACAAACTGCGTTCATTCATTCAAAGAAGCAAATTGCACGCAATCATTCAATGAAACAAACGGTATTCATTCATTGAATCCAGCTTATCCCATTCATTAAATGTCTCACCTTAAACGCCGGCATTCAATGAACCAAAGTGCATTCATTCATCCAATGTGTCGAGTTGAAATGATTCTTCCCGAGATTAAAATTGCGTTCGTGCATTCAGTGAATCAAACTGCACTCAATCATTCCATGAACCTTATAGTTCTATTTCATTCAATTGATCGAGTTTATCCCATCATTCAAAATCTCGACCTTAACGCCTTCGTTCAATGAAACAAACTGCATGCATTCATTCAAAGAAACAGAGTATAAGTTTCAATTCAAAGAGTAGATCTTGTCTCATTCATTTAGTGCCTCGAGCTTAACTGATTCATTCAAAGAATCAAAACTGCCTTCATTCATTCATTCAAAGAAGCAAATTAGACGTTTCAATTCAAAGTGTAGAGCTTGTCTCATTCATTCAATGTCTCGACCTTAACTGCGTTCATCCATTCAATAAAGACAACTGCACTCAATCATTCAATGAGATAAGCGGTATTCGTTCATTAATTCAATCTAGCTTATCCCATACATTCAATGTCTCGGCATTTACGCCTTCATTTTCGGAATCAAACTGCATTCATTCTTTCATACAAACTAAGTACACGTTTCATTTCAAAGACGAGAGCTTGTCTCATTCATTCGATGTATCCAACCTCACTGATTCATTGAAAGAATCAAACTGCATCAATCATTCAAAGAATCAAACTGCTCTCAGTCTTTCAATGAAAATAGTGATATACAATCAATCATTGAAATCCAGCTTATGGCATTCATTCACAGTTTAATCCTAAACGCCTTTGTTCAATGAAACAAACAGCATTCAAACATTCAATGAAATGAAAATGTACGTTTTAAATCAAAGAGTATACCTTGCCTCGTTTATTCAATGTCTGGAGCTTTACTGATTTATTCAAAGAATCAAACTGCATGCATTCATTCAATGAAACAGAGTATATGTTTCAATTCAAAGAAAAGATCTTGTCTAATTCATTTAGAGCCTCGAGCTTAAATGATTCATTCAAAGAATCAAAACTGCCTTCATTCATTCATTCAAAGAAGCAAATTAGACGTTTCAATTCAAAGTGTAGAGCTTGTCTCATTCATTCAATGTCTCGACCTTAACTGATTCATTCAAAGAATCAAACTGCGTTCATCTATTCAATGAAGCAAACTGCACTCAATCTTTCAATGAGAAAAGCGGTATTCGTTCATTACTTCAATCTAGGTTATCCCATTCATTCAATGTTTCGGCATTTACGCCTTCGTTTTAGGAAACAAACTGAATTCATTCTTTCATACAAACTAAGTACACTTTTCATTTCAAAGACGAGAGCTTGTCTCATTCATTCGATGGATCCAATCTCACTGATTCATTGAAATAATGAAACTGCGTTCAATCATTCAATGAATCAAACTGCTCTCAGTCTTTCAATGAAAATAGTGATTTTCATTCAATCATTGAAATCCAGCTGATCGCATTCATTCACAGCTTAATCCTCAACGCCTTCGTTCAATGAAACAAACAACATTCAAACATTCAATGAAATGAAAATATACGTTTTAAATCAAAGAGTATACCTTGCCTCGTTTATTCAATGTCTGGAGCTTTACTGATTCATTCAAAGCATCAAACTGCATGCATTCATTCAATGAAACAGAGGATAAGTTTCAATTCAAAGAGTAGATCTTGTCTCATTCATTTAGGGCCTCGAGCTTAAATGATTCATTCAATGAATTAAAACTGCCTTCATTCATTCATTCAAAGAAGCAAATTAGACGTGTCAATTCAAAGTGGAGAGCTTGTCTCATTCATTCAATGTCTCGACCTTAACTGATTCATTCAACGAATCAAACTGCGTTCATCCATTCAATGAAGCAAACTGCACTCAATCATTCAATGAGAAAAGCGGTATTCGTTCATTACTTCAATCTAGGTTATCCCATTCATTCAAAATTTCGGCATTTACACCTTCATTTTAGGAATCAAACTGAATTCATTCTTTCATAAAAACTAAGTACACTTTTCATTTCAAAGACGAGAGCTTGTCTCATTCATTCGATGTATCCAACATCACTGATTCATTCAAAGAATCATACTGCGTTCATCTATTTAATGAAGCAAACTGCACTCAATTATTCAATGAGAAAAGCGGTATACGTTCATTACTTCAATCTAGGTTATCCCATTCATTCAATGTTTCGGCAATTACGCCTTCATTTTAGGAATCAAACTGCATTCATTCTTTCATACAAAGTAAGTACACTTTTCATTTCAAAGACGAGAGCTTGTCTCATTCATTCGATGTCTCCAACATCACTGATTCATTCAAAGAATCAAACTGCGTTCATCTATTCAATGAAGCAAACTGCACTCAATCATTCAATGAGAAAAGCGGTATTCGTTCATTACTTCAATCTAGGTTATCCCATTCATTCAATGTTTCGGCAATTACGCCTTCATTTTAGGAATCAAACTGCATTCATTCTTTCATACAAACTAAGTACACGTTTCATTTCAAAGACGAGAGCTTGTCTCATTCATTCGATGTATCCAATCTCACTGATTCATTGAAAGAATCAAACGGCGTTCAATCATTCAATGAATTAAACTGCTCTCAGTCTTTCAATGAAAATAGTGATTTTCATTCAATCATTGAAATCCAGCTTATCACATTCATTCACAGTTTAATCCTCAACTCCTTCGGTCAATGAAACAAACAGCATTTAACATTCAGTGAAACGAAATATACGTTTCAAATCAAAGAAACCTTGTCTCATTCATTAAATTTCTCGAGCTTAACTGATTCTTTCAAAGAAACAAACTGCGTTCATTCATTCAAAGAAGCAAATTGCACGCAATCATTCAATGAAACAAACGGTATTCATTCATTGAATCCAGCTTATCCCATTCATTAAATGTCTCACCTTAAACGCCGGCATTCAATGAACCAAAGTGCATTCATTCATCCAATGTGTCGAGTTGAAATGATTCTTCCCGAGATTAAAATTGCGTTCGTGCATTCAGTGAATCAAACTGCACTCAATCATTCCATGAACCTTATAGTTCTATTTCATTCAATTGATCGAGTTTATCCCATTCATTCAAAATCTCGACCTTAACGCCTTCGTTCAATGAAACAAACTGCATGCATTCATTCAAAGAAACAGAGTATAAGTTTCAATTCAAAGAGTAGATCTTGTCTCATTCATTTAGTGCCTCGAGCTTAACTGATTCATTCAAAGAATCAAAACTGCCTTCATTCATTCATTCAAAGAAGCAAATTAGACGTTTCAATTCAAAGTGTAGAGCTTGTCTCATTCATTTAGTGCCTCGAGCTTAACTGATTCATTCAAAGAATCAAAACTGCCTTCATTCATTCATTCAAAGAAGCAAATTAGACGTTTCAATTCAAAGTGTAGAGCTTGCCTCATTCATTCAATGTCTCGACCTTAACTGCGTTCATCCATTCAATAAAGACAACTGCACTCAATCATTCAATGAGATAAGCGGTATTCGTTCATTAATTCAATCTAGCTTATCCCATACATTCAATGCCTCGGCATTTACGCCTTCATTTTCGGAATCAAACTGCATTCATTCTTTCATACAAACTAAGTACATTCATTCATTTCAAAGACTAGAGATTGTCTCATTCATTCGATGGATCCAATCTCACTGATTCATTGAAATAATATAACTGCTTTCAATCATTCAATGAATCAAACTGCTCTCAGTCTTTCAATGAAAATAGTGATTTTCATTCAATCATTGAAATCCAGTTTATCGCATTCATTCACAGCTTAATCCTCAACGCCTTCGTTCAATGAAACAAACAGCATTCAAACATTCACTGAAATGAAAATATACGTTTTAAATCAAAGAGTATACCTTGCCTCGTTTATTCAATGTCTGGAGCTTTACTGATTCATTCAAAGAATCAAACTGCATGCATTCATTCAATGAAACAGAGGATAAGTTTCAATTCAAAGAGTAGATCTTGTCTCATTTATTTAGGGCCTCGAGCTTAAATGATTCATTCAATGAATTAAAACTGCCTTCATTCATTCATTCAAAGAAGCAAATTAGACGTTTCAATTCAAAGTGTAGAGCTTGTCTCCTTCATTCAATGTCTCGACCTTAACTGATTCATTCAAAGAATCAAACTGCGTTCATCCATTCAATGAAGCAAACTGCACTCAATCATTCAATGAGAAAAGCGGTATTCGTTCATTACTTCAATCTAGGTTATCCCATTCATTCAATGTTTCTTCAATTACGCCTTATTTTAGGAATCAAACTGAATTCATTCTTTCATAAAAACTAAGTACACTTTTCATTTCAAAGACGAGAGCTTGTCTCATTCATTCGATGTATCCAACCTCACTGATTCATTCAAAGAATCAAACTGCATCAATCATTCAAAGAATCAAACTGCTCTCAGTCTTTCAATGAAAATAGTGATATACATTCAATCATTGAACTCCAGCTTATCGCATTCATTCACAGTTTAATCCTAAACGCCTTTATTCAATGAAACAAACAGCATTCAAAACATTCAATGAAATGAAAATGTACGTTTTAAATCAAAGAGTATACCTTGCCTCGTTTATTCAATGTCTGGAGCTTTACTGATTTATCCAAAGAATCAAACTGCATGCATTCATTTAATGAAACAGATTTTATGTTTCAATTCAAAGAAAAGATCTTGTCTAATTCATTTAGAGCCTCGAGCGTAAATGATTCATTCAAAGAATCAAAACTGCCTTCATTCATTCATTCAAAGAAGCACATTAGACGTTTCAATTCAAAGTGTAGAGCTTGTCTCATTCATTCAATGTCTCGACCTTAACTGATTCATTCAAAGAATCAAACTGCGTTCATCTATTCAATGAAGCAAACTGCACTCAATCTTTCAATGAGAAAAGCGGTATTCGTTCATTAATTCAATCTTGCTTATCCCATACATTCAATGTCTCGGCATTTACGCCTTAATTTTAGGAATCAAACTGCATTCATTCTTTCATACAAACTAAGTACACGTTTCATTTCAAAGACGAGAGCTTGTCTCATTCATTCGATATATCCAACCTCACTGATTCATTGAAAGAATCAAACTGCATCAATCATTCAATGAATCAAACTGCTCTCAGTCTTTCAATGAAAATAGTGACATACATTCGATCATTCAAATCCAGCTTATCTCATTCATTCACAGTTTAATCCTAAACGCCTTCGTTCAATGAAACAAACAGCATTCAAACTTTCAATGAAATGAAAATATACGTTTTAAATCAAAGAGTATACCTTGCCTCGTTTATTCAATGTCTGGAGCTTAACTGATTCATTCAAAGAATCAAACAGCATGCATTCATTCAATGAAACAGAGTATATGTTTCAATTCAAAGAGTAGATCTTGTCTAATTCATTTAGAGCCTCGAGCTTAACTGATTCATTCAAAGAATCAAACTGCCTTCATTCATTCATTCAAAGAAGCAAATTAGACGTTTCAATTCAAAGTGTAGAGCTTGTCTCATTCATTCAATGTCTCGACCTTAACTGCGTTCATCCATTCAATAAAGACAACTGCACTCAATCATTCAATGAGATAAGCGGTATTCGTTCATTAATTCAATCTAGCTTATCCCATACATTCAATGTCTCGGCATTTACGCCTTCATTTTCGGAATCAAACTGCATTCATTCTTTCATACAAACTAAGTACACGTTTCATTTCAAAGACGAGAGCTTGTCTCATTCATTCGATGTATCCAACCTCACTGATTCATTGAAAGAATCAAACTGCATCAATCATTCAAAGAATCAAACTGCTCTCAGTCTTTCAATGAAAATAGTGATATACAATCAATCATTGAAGTCCAGCTTATGGCATTCATTCACAGTTTATCCTAAACGCCTTTGTTCAATGAAATAAACAGCATTCAAACATTCAATGAAATGAAAATGTACGTTTTAAATCAAAGAGTATACCTTGCCTCGTTTATTCAATGTCTGGAGCTTTACTGATTTATTCAAAGAATCAAACTGCATGCATTCATTCAATGAAACAGAGTATATGTTTCAATTCAAAGAAAAGATCTTGTCTAATTCATTTAGAGCCTCGAGCTTAAATGATTCATTCAAAGAATCAAAACTGCCTTCATTCATTCATTCAAAGAAGCAAATTAGACGTTTCAATTCAAAGTGTAGAGCTTGTCTCATTCATTCAATGTCTCGACCTTAACTGATTCATTCAAAGAATCAAACTGCGTTCATCTATTCAATGAAGCAAACTGCACTCAATCATTCAATGAGAAAAGCGGTATTCGTTCATTACTTCAATCTAGGTTATTCCATTCATTCAATGTTTCGGCAATTACGCCTTCATTTTAGGAATCAAACTGCATTCATTCTTTCATACAAACTAAGTACACGTTTCATTTCAAAGACGAGAGCTTGTCTCATTCATTCGATGTATCCAATCTCACTGATTCATTGAAAGAATCAAACGGCGTTCAATCATTCAATGAATTAAACTGCTCTCAGTCTTTCAATGAAAATAGTGATTTTCATTCAATCATTGAAATCCAGCTTATCACATTCATTCACAGTTTAATCCTCAACTCCTTCGGTCAATGAAACAAACAGCATTTAACATTCAGTGAAACGAAATATACGTTTCAAATCAAAGAAACCTTGTCTCATTCATTAAATTTCTCGAGCTTAACTGATTCTTTCAAAGAAACAAACTGCGTTCATTCATTCAAAGAAGCAAATTGCACGCAATCATTCAATGAAACAAACGGTATTCATTCATGAATCCAGCTTATCCCATTCATTAAATGTCTCACCTTAAACGCCGGCACTCAATGATCCAATGTGTCGAGTTGAAATGATTCTTCCCGAGATTAAAATTGCGTTCGTGCATTCAGTGAATCAAACTGCACTCAATCATTCCATGAACCTTATAGTTCTATTTCATTCAATTGATCGAGTTTATCCCATTCATTCAAAATCTCGACCTTAACGCCTTCGTTCAATGAAACAAACTGCATGCATGCATTCAAAGAAACAGAGTATAAGTTTCAATTCAAAGTGTAGAGCTTGTCTCATTCATTCAATGTCTCGACCTTAACTGATTCATTCAAAGAATCAAACTGCGTTCATCCATTCAATGAAGCAAACTGCACTCAATCATTCAATGAGAAAAGCGGTATTCGTTCATTACGTCAATCTAGGTTATCCCATTCATTCAAAATTTCGGCATTTACACCTTCATTTTAGGAATCAAACTGAATTCATTCTTTCATAAAAACTAAGTACACTTTTCATTTCAAAGACGAGAGCTTGTCTCATTCATTCGATGTATCCAACCTCACTGATTCATTCAAAGAATCAAACTGCGTTCATCTATTCAATGAAGCAAATTTGCACTCAATCATTCAATGAGAAAAGCGGTATTCGTTCATTACTTCAATCTAGGTTATCCCATTCATTCAATGTTTCGTCAATTGCGCCTTCATTTTAGGAATCAAACTGCATTCATTCTTTCATACAAACTAAGTACACTTTTCATTTCAAAGACGAGAGCTTGTCTCATTCCTTCGATGTATCCAATCTCACTGATTCATTGAAAGAATCAAACTGCGTTCAATCATTCAAAGAATCAAACTGCTCTCAGTCTTTCAATGAAAATAGTCATTTTCATTCAATCATTGAAATCCAGCTTATCACATTCATTCACAGTTTAAACCTCAATGCCTTCGGTCAATGAAACTAACAGCATTTAACATTCAGTGAAACGAAATATACGTTTCAAATCAAAGAAACCTTGTCTCATTCATTAAATTTCTCGAGCTTAACTGATTCTTTCAAAGAAACAAACTGCGTTCATTCATTCAAAGAAGCAAATTGCACGCAATCATTCAATGAAACAAACGGTATTCATTCATTGAATCCAGCTTATCCCATTCATTAAATGTCTCACCTTAAACGCCGGCATTCAATGAACCAAAGTGCATTCATTCATCCAATGTGTCGAGTTGAAATGATTCTTCCCGAGATTAAAATTGCGTTCGTGCATTCAGTGAATCAAACTGCACTCAATCATTCCATGAACCTTCTAGTTCTATTTCATTCAATTGATCGAGTTTATCCCATTCATTCAAAATCTCGACCTTAACGCCTTCGTTCAATGAAACAAACTGCATGCATTCATTCAAAGAAACAGAGTATAAGTTTCAATTCAAAGAGTAGATCTTGTCTCATTCATTTAGTGCCTCGAGCTTAACTGATTCATTCAAAGAATCAAAACTGCCTTCATTCATTCATTCAAAGAAGCAAATTAGACGTTTCAATTCAAAGTGTAGAGCTTGTCTCATTCATTCAATGTCTCGACCTTAACTGCGTTCATTCATTCAATAAAGACAACTGCACTCAATCATTCAATGAGATAAGCGGTATTCGTTCATTAATTCAATCTAGCTTATCCCATACATTCAATGTCTCGGCATTTACGCCTTCATTTTCGGAATCAAACTGCATTCATTCTTTCATACAAACTAAGTACACGTTTCATTTCAAAGACGAGAGCTTGTCTCATTCATTCGATGTATCCAACCTCACTGATTCATTGAAAGAATCAAACTGCATCAATCATTCAAAGAATCAAACTGCTCTCAGTCTTTCAATGAAAATAGTGATATACAATCAATCATTGAAATCCAGCTTATGGCATTCATTCACAGTTTATCCTAAACGCCTTTGTTCAATGAAATAAACAGCATTCAAACATTCAATGAAATGAAAATGTACGTTTTAAATCAAAGAGTATACCTTGCCTCGTTTATTCAATGTCTGGAGCTTTACTGATTTATTCAAAGAATCAAACTGCATGCATTCATTCAATGAAACAGAGTATATGTTTCAATTCAAAGAAAAGATCTTGTCTAATTCATTTAGAGCCTCGAGCTTAAATGATTCATTCAAAGAATCAAAACTGCCTTCATTCATTCATTCAAAGAAGCAAATTAGACGTTTCAATTCAAAGTGTAGAGCTTGTCTCATTCATTCAATGTCTCGACCTTAACTGATTCATTCAAAGAATCAAACTGCGTTCATCTATTCAATGAAGCAAACTGCACTCAATCATTCAATGAGAAAAGCGGTATTCGTTCATTACTTCAATCTAGGTTATTCCATTCATTCAATGTTTCGGCAATTACGCCTTCATTTTAGGAATCAAACTGCATTCATTCTTTCATACAAACTAAGTACACGTTTCATTTCAAAGACGAGAGCTTGTCTCATTCATTCGATGTATCCAATCTCACTGATTCATTGAAAGAATCAAACGGCGTTCAATCATTCAATGAATTAAACTGCTCTCAGTCTTTCAATGAAAATAGTGATTTTCATTCAATCATTGAAATCCAGCTTATCACATTCATTCACAGTTTAATCCTCAACTCCTTCGGTCAATGAAACAAACAGCATTTAACATTCAGTGAAACGAAATATACGTTTCAAATCAAAGAAACCTTGTCTCATTCATTAAATTTCTCGAGCTTAACTGATTCTTTCAAAGAAACAAACTGCGTTCATTCATTCAAAGAAGCAAATTGCACGCAATCATTCAATGAAACAAACGGTATTCATTCATTGAATCCAGCTTATCCCATTCATTAAATGTCTCACCTTAAACGCCGGCACTCAATGAACCAAAGTGCATTCATTCATCCAATGTGTCGAGTTGAAATGATTCTTCCCGAGATTAAAATTGCGTTCGTGCATTCAGTGAATCAAACTGCACTCAATCATTCCATGAACCTTATAGTTCTATTTCATTCAATTGATCGAGTTTATCCCATTCATTCAAAATCTCGACCTTAACGCCTTCGTTCAATGAAACAAACTGCATGCATTCATTCAAAGAAACAGAGTATAAGTTTCAATTCAAAGTGTAGAGCTTGTCTCATTCATTCAATGTCTCGACCTTAACTGATTCATTCAAAGAATCAAACTGCGTTCATCCATTCAATGAAGCAAACTGCACTCAATCATTCAATGAGAAAAGCGGTATTCGTTCATTAATTCAATCTAGCTTATCCCATACATTCAATGTCTCGGCATTTACGCCTTCATTTTCGGAATCAAACTGCATTCATTCTTTCATACAAACTAAGTACACGTTTCATTTCAAAGACGAGAGAATGTCTCATTCATTCGATGTATCCAACCTCACTGATTCATTGAAAGAATCAAACTGCATCAATCATTCAAAGAATCAAACTGCTCTCAGTCTTTCAATCAAAATAGTGATATACATTCATTCATTGAAATCCAACTTATCTCATTCATTCACAGTTTAATCCTAAACGCCTTCGTTCAATGAAACAAACAGCATTCAAACATTCAATGAAATGAAAATATACGTTTTAAATCAAAGAGTATACCTTGCCTCGTTTATTCAATGTCTGGAGCTTTACTGATTCATTCAAAGAATCAAACTGCATGCATTCATTCAATGAAACAGAGTATATGCTTCAATTCAAAGAAAAGATCTTGTCTAATTCATTTAGAGCCTCGAGCTTAAATGATTCATTCAAAGAATCAAAACTGCCTTCATTCATTCATTCAAAGAAGCAAATTAGACGTTTCAATTCAAAGTGGAGAGCTTGTCTCATTCATTCAATGTCTCGACCTTAACTGATTCATTCAAAGAATCAAACTGCGTTCATCTATTCAATGAAGCAAACTGCACTCAATCTTTCAATGAGAAAAGCGGTATTCGTTCATTACTTCAATCTAGGTTATCCCATTCATTCAATGTTCGGCATTTACGCCTTCATTTTAGGAATCAAACTGAATTCATTCTTTCATACAAACTAAGTACACTTTTCATTTCAAAGACGAGAGCTTGTCTCATTCATTCGATGGATCCAATCTCACTGATTCATTGAAATAATCAAACTGCGTTCAATCATTCAATGAATCAAACTGCTCTCAGTCTTTCAATGAAAATAGTGATTTTCATTCAATCATTGAAATCCAGCTGATCGCATTCATTCACAGCTTAATCCTCAACGCCTTCGTTCAATGAAACAAACAGCATTCAAACATTCAATGAAATGAAAATATACGTTTTAAATCAAAGAGTATACCTTGCCTCGTTTATTCAATGTCTGGAGCTTTACTGATTCATTCAAAGAATCAAACTGCATGCATTCATTCAATGAAACAGAGGATAAGTTTCAATTCAAAGAGTCGATCTTGTCTCATTCATTTAGGGCCTCGAGCTTAAATGATTCATTCAATGAATTAAAACTGCCTTCATTCATTCATTCAAAGAAGCAAATTAGACGTGTCAATTCAAAGTGGAGAGCTTGTCTCATTCAATGTCTCGACCTTAACTGATTTATTCAACGAATCAAACTGCGTTCATCCATTCAATGAAGCAAACTGCACTCAATCATTCAATGAGAAAAGCGGTATTCGTTCATTACTTCAATCTAGGTTATCCCATTCATTCAAAATTTCGGCATTTACACCTTCATTTTAAGAATCATACTGAATTCATTCTTTCATAAAAACTAAGTACACTTTTCATTTCAAAGACGAGAGCTTGTCTCATTCATTCGATGTATCCAACCTCACTGATTCATTCAAAGAATCAAACTGCGTTCATCTATTTAATGAAGCAAACTGCACTCAATCATTCAATGAGAAAAGCGGTATTCGTTCATTACTTCAATCTAGGTTATCCCATTCATTCAATGTTTCGGCAATTACGCCTTCATTTTAGGAATCAAACTGTATTCATTCTTTCATACAAAGTAAGTACACTTTTCATTTCAAAGACGAGAGCTTGTCTCATTCATTCGATGTCTCCAACATCACTGATTCATTCAAAGAATCAAACTGCGTTCATCTATTCAATGAAGCAAACTGCACTCAATCATTCAATGAGAAAAGCGGTATTCGTTCATTACTTCAATCTAGGTTATCCCATTCATTCAAAATTTCGGCATTTACACCTTCATTTTAGGAATCAAACTGAATTCATTCTGTCATAAAAAGTAAGTACACTTTTCATTTCAAAGACGAGAGCTTGTCTCATTCATTCGATGTATCCAACCTCACTGATTCATTCAAAGAATCAAACTGCGTTCATCTATTCAATGAAGCAAACTGCACTCAATCATTCAATGAGAAAAGCGGTATTCGTTCATTACTTCAATCTAGGTTATCCCATTCATTCAATGTTTCGGCAATTACGCCTTCATTTTAGGAATCAAACTGCATTCATTCTTTCATACAAACTAAGTACACGTTTCATTTCAAAGACGAGAGCTTGTCTCATTCATTCGATGTATCCAATCTCACTGATTCATTGAAAGAATCAAACGGCGTTCAATCATTCAATGAATTAAACTGCTCTCAGTCTTTCAATGAAAATAGTGATTTTCATTCAATCATTGAAATCCAGCTTATCGCATTCATTCACAGCTTAATCCTCAACGCCTTCGTTCAATGAAACAAACAGCATTCAAACATTCAATGAAATGAAAATATACGTTTTAAATCAAAGAGTATACCTTGCCTCGTTTATTCAATGTCTGGAGCTTTACTGATTCATTCAAAGAATCAAACTGCATGCATTCATTCAATGAAACAGAGGATAAGTTTCAATTCAAAGAGTCGATCTTGTCTCATTCATTTAGGGCCTCGAGCTTAAATGATTAATTCAATGAATTAAAACTGCCTTCATTCATTCATTCAAAGAAGCAAATTAGACGTGTCAATTCAAAGTGGAGAGCTTGTCTCATTCAATGTCTCGACCTTAACTGATTTATTCAACGAATCAAACTGCGTTCATCCATTCAATGAAGCAAACTGCACTCAATCATTCAATGAGAAAAGCGGTATTCGTTCATTACTTCAATCTAGGTTATCCCATTCATTCAAAATTTCGGCATTTACACCTTCATTTTAGGAATCAAACTGAATTCATTCTTTCATAAAAACTAAGTACACTTTTCATTTCAAAGACGAGAGCTTGTCTCATTCATTCGATGTATCCAACCTCACTGATTCATTCAAAGAATCAAACTGCGTTCATCTATTTAATGAATTAAACTGCACTCAATCATTCAATGAGAAAAGCGGTATTCGTTCATTACTTCAATCTAGGTTATCCCATTCATTCAATGTTTCGGCAATTACGCCTTCATTTTAGGAATCAAACTGTATTCATTCTTTCATACAAAGTAAGTACACTTTTCATTTCAAACACGAGAGCTTGTCTCATTCATTCGATGTCTCCAACATCACTGATTCATTCAAAGAATCAAACTGCGTTCATCTATTCAATGAAGCAAACTGCACTCAATCATTCAATGAGAAAAGCGGTATTCGTTCATTACTTCAATCTAGGTTATCCCATTCATTCAAAATTTCGGCATTTACACCTTCATTTTAGGAATCAAACTGAATTCATTCTGTCATAAAAACTAAGTACACTTTTCATTTCAAAGACGAGAGCTTGTCTCATTCATTCGATGTATCCAACCTCACTGATTCATTCAAAGAATCAAACTGCGTTCATCTATTCAATGAAGCAAACTGCACTCAATCATTCAATGAGAAAAGCGGTATTCGTTCATTACTTCAATCTAGGTTATCCCATTCATTCAATGTTTCGGCAATTACGCCTTCATTTTAGGAATCAAACTGCATTCATTCTTTCATACAAACTAAGTACACGTTTCATTTCAAAGACGAGAGCTTGTCTCATTCATTCGATGTATCCAATCTCACTGATTCATTGAAAGAATCAAACGGCGTTCAATCATTCAATGAATTAAACTGCTCTCAGTCTTTCAATGAAAATAGTGATTTTCATTCAATCATTGAAATCCAGCTTATCACATTCATTCACAGTTTAATCCTCAACTCCTTCGGTCAATGAAACAAACAGCATTTAACATTCAGTGAAACGAAATATACGTTTCAAATCAAAGAAACCTTGTCTCATTCATTAAATTTCTCGAGCTTAACTGATTCTTTCAAAGAAACAAACTGCGTTCATTCATTCAAAGAAGCAAATTGCACGCAATCATTCAATGAAACAAACGGTATTCATTCATTGAATCCAGCTTATCCCATTCATTAAATGTCTCACCTTAAACGCCGGCATTCAATGAACCAAAGTGCATTCATTCATCCAATGTGTCGAGTTGAAATGATTCTTCCCGAGATTAAAATTGCGTTCGTGCATTCAGTGAATCAAACTGCACTCAATCATTCCATGAACCTTATAGTTCTATTTCATTCAATTGATCGAGTTTATCCCATTCATTCAAAATCTCGACCTTAACGCCTTCGTTCAATGAAACAAACTGCATGCATTCATTCAAAGAAACAGAGTATAAGTTTCAATTCAAAGAGTAGATCTTGTCTCATTCATTTAGTGCCTCGAGCTTAACTGATTCATTCAAAGAATCAAAACTGCCTTCATTCATTCATTCAAAGAAGCAAATTAGACGTTTCAATTCAAAGTGTAGAGCTTGTCTCATTCATTTAGTGCCTCGAGCTTAACTGATTCATTCAAAGAATCAAAACTGCCTTCATTCATTCATTCAAAGAAGCAAATTAGACGTTTCAATTCAAAGTGTAGAGCTTGCCTCATTCATTCAATGTCTCGACCTTAACTGCGTTCATCCATTCAATAAAGACAACTGCACTCAATCATTCAATGAGATAAGCGGTATTCGTTCATTAATTCAATCTAGCTTATCCCATACATTCAATGCCTCGGCATTTACGCCTTCATTTTCGGAATCAAACTGCATTCATTCTTTCATACAAACTAAGTACATTCATTCATTTCAAAGACGAGAGATTGTCTCATTCATTCGATGGATCCAATCTCACTGATTCATTGAAATAATATAACTGCTTTCAATCATTCAATGAATCAAACTGCTCTCAGTCTTTCAATGAAAATAGTGATTTTCATTCAATCATTGAAATCCAGTTTATCGCATTCATTCACAGCTTAATCCTCAACGCCTTCGTTCAATGAAACAAACAGCATTCAAACATTCACTGAAATGAAAATATACGTTTTAAATCAAAGAGTATACCTTGCCTCGTTTATTCAATGTCTGGAGCTTTACTGATTCATTCAAAGAATCAAACTGCATGCATTCATTCAATGAAACAGAGGATAAGTTTCAATTCAAAGAGTAGATCTTGTCTCATTTATTTAGGGCCTCGAGCTTAAATGATTCATTCAATGAATTAAAACTGCCTTCATTCATTCATTCAAAGAAGCAAATTAGACGTTTCAATTCAAAGTGTAGAGCTTGTCTCATTCATTCAATGTCTCGACCTTAACTGATTCATTCAAAGAATCAAACTGCGTTCATCCATTCAGTGAAGCAAACTGCACTCAATCATTCAATGAGAAAAGCGGTATTCGTTCATTACTTCAATCTAGGTTATCCCATTCATTCAATGTTTCTTCAATTACGCCTTATTTTAGGAATCAAACTGAATTCATTCTTTCATAAAAACTAAGTACACTTTTCATTTCAAAGACGAGAGCTTGTCTCATTCATTCGATGTATCCAACCTCACTGATTCATTCAAAGAATCAAACTGCATCAATCATTCAAAGAATCAAACTGCTCTCAGTCTTTCAATGAAAATAGTGATATACATTCAATCATTGAACTCCAGCTTATCGCATTCATTCACAGTTTAATCCTAAACGCCTTTATTCAATGAAACAAACAGCATTCAAACATTCAATGAAATGAAAATGTACGTTTTAAATCAAAGAGTATACCTTGCCTCGTTTATTCAATGTCTGGAGCTTTACTGATTTATCCAAAGAATCAAACTGCATGCATTCATTTAATGAAACAGATTTTATGTTTCGATTCAAAGAAAAGATCTTGTCTAATTCATTTAGAGCCTCGAGCTTAAATGATTCATTCAAAGAATCAAAACTGCCTTCATTCATTCATTCAAAGAAGCAAATTAGACGTTTCAATTCAAAGTGTAGAGCTTGTCTCATTCATTCAATGTCTCGACCTTAACTGATTCATTCAAAGAATCAAACTGCGTTCATCTATTCAATGAAGCAAACTGCACTCAATCTTTCAATGAGAAAAGCGGTATTCGTTCATTAATTCAATCTAGCTTATCCCATACATTCAATGTCTCGGCATTTACGCCTTAATTTTAGGAATCAAACTGCATTCATTCTTTCATACAAACTAAGTACACGTTTCATTTCAAAGACGAGAGCTTGTCTCATTCATTCGATATATCCAACCTCACTGATTCATTGAAAGAATCAAACTGCATCAATCATTCAATGAATCAAACTGCTCTCAGTCTTTCAATGAAAATAGTGACATACATTCGATCATTCAAATCCAGCTTATCTCATTCATTCACAGTTTAATCCTAAACGCCTTCGTTCAATGAAACAAACAGCATTCAAACTTTCAATGAAATGAAAATATACGTTTTAAATCAAAGAGTATACCTTGCCTCGTTTATTCAATGTCTGGAGCTTAACTGATTCATTCAAAGAATCAAACAGCATGCATTCATTCAATGAAACAGAGTATATGTTTCAATTCAAAGAGTAGATCTTGTCTAATTCATTTAGAGACTCGAGCTTAACTGATTCATTCAAAGAATCAAACTGCCTTCATTCATTCATTCAAAGAAGCAAATTAGACGTTTCAATTCAAAGTGTAGAGCTTGTCTCATTCATTCAATGTCTCGACCTTAACTGCGTTCATCCATTCAATAAAGACAACTGCACTCAATCATTCAATGAGATAAGCGGTATTCGTTCATTAATTCAATCTAGCTTATCCCATACATTCAATGTCTCGGCATTTACGCCTTCATTTTCGGAATCAAACTGCATTCATTCTTTCATACAAACTAAGTACACGTTTCATTTCAAAGACTAGAGCTTGTCTCATTCATTCGATGTATCCAACCTCACTGATTCATTGAAAGAATCAAACTGCATCAATCATTCAAAGAATCAAACTGCTCTCAGTCTTTCAATGAAAATAGTGATATACAATCAATCATTGAAATCCAGCTTATGGCATTCATTCACAGTTTATCCTAAACGCCTTTGTTCAATGAAATAAACAGCATTCAAACATTCAATGAAATGAAAATGTACGTTTTAAATCAAAGAGTATACCTTGCCTCGTTTATTCAATGTCTGGAGCTTTACTGATTTATCCAAAGAATCAAACTGCATGCATTCATTTAATGAAACAGATTTTATGTTTCAATTCAAAGAAAAGATCTTGTCTAATTCATTTAGAGCCTCGAGCTTAAATGATTCATTCAAAGAATCAAAACTGCCTTCATTCATTCATTCAAAGAAGCAAATTAGACGTTTCAATTCAAAGTGTAGAGCTTGTCTCATTCATTCAATGTCTCGACCTTAACTGATTCATTCAAAGAATCAAACTGCGTTCATCTATTCAATGAAGCAAACTGCACTCAATCTTTCAATGAGAAAAGCGGTATTCGTTCATTAATTCAATCTAGCTTATCCCATACATTCAATGTCTCGGCATTTACGCCTTAATTTTAGGAATCAAACTGCATTCATTCTTTCATACAAACTAAGTACACGTTTCATTTCAAAGACGAGAGCTTGTCTCATTCATTCGATATATCCAACCTCACTGATTCATTGAAAGAATCAAACTGCATCAATCATTCAATGAATCAAACTGCTCTCAGTCTTTCAATGAAAATAGTGACATACATTCGATCATTCAAATCCAGCTTATCTCATTCATTCACAGTTTAATCCTAAACGCCTTCGTTCAATGAAACAAACAGCATTCAAACTTTCAATGAAATGAAAATATACGTTTTAAATCAAAGAGTATACCTTGCCTCGTTTATTCAATGTCTGGAGCTTAACTGATTCATTCAAAGAATCAAACAGCATGCATTCATTCAATGAAACAGAGTATATGTTTCAATTCAAAGAGTAGATCTTGTCTAATTCATTTAGAGACTCGAGCTTAACTGATTCATTCAAAGAATCAAACTGCCTTCATTCATTCATTCAAAGAAGCAAATTAGACGTTTCAATTCAAAGTGTAGAGCTTGTCTCATTCATTCAATGTCTCGACCTTAACTGCGTTCATCCATTCAATAAAGACAACTGCACTCAATCATTCAATGAGATAAGCGGTATTCGTTCATTAATTCAATCTAGCTTATCCCATACATTCAATGTCTCGGCATTTACGCCTTCATTTTCGGAATCAAACTGCATTCATTCTTTCATACAAACTAAGTACACGTTTCATTTCAAAGACGAGAGCTTGTCTCATTCATTCGATGTATCCAACCTCACTGATTCATTGAAAGAATCAAACTGCATCAATCATTCAAAGAATCAAACTGCTCTCAGTCTTTCAATGAAAATAGTGATATACAATCAATCATTGAAATCCAGCTTATGGCATTCATTCACAGTTTATCCTAAACGCCTTTGTTCAATGAAATAAACAGCATTCAAACATTCAATGAAATGAAAATGTACGTTTTAAATCAAAGAGTATACCTTGCCTCGTTTATTCAATGTCTGGAGCTTTACTGATTTATTCAAAGAATCAAACTGCATGCATTCATTCAATGAAACAGAGTATATGTTTCAATTCAAAGAAAAGATCTTGTCTAATTCATTTAGAGCCTCGAGCTTAAATGATTCATTCAAAGAATCAAAACTGCCTTCATTCATTCATTCAAAGAAGCAAATTAGACGTTTCAATTCAAAGTGTAGAGCTTGTCTCATTCATTCAATGTCTCGACCTTAACTGATTCATTCAAAGAATCAAACTGCGTTCATCTATTCAATGAAGCAAACTGCACTCAATCATTCAATGAGAAAAGCGGTATTCGTTCATTACTTCAATCTAGGTTATTCCATTCATTCAATGTTTCGGCAATTACGCCTTCATTTTAGGAATCAAACTGCATTCATTCTTTCATACAAACTAAGTACACGTTTCATTTCAAAGACGAGAGCTTGTCTCATTCATTCGATGTATCCAATCTCACTGATTCATTGAAAGAATCAAACGGCGTTCAATCATTCAATGAATTAAACTGCTCTGAGTCTTTCAATGAAAATAGTGATTTTCATTCAATCATTGAAATCCAGCTTATCACATTCATTCACAGTTTAATCCTCAACTCCTTCGGTCAATGAAACAAACAGCCTTTAACATTCAGTGAAACGAAATATACGTTTCAAATCAAAGAAACCTTGTCTCATTCATTAAATTTCTCGAGCTTAACTGATTCTTTCAAAGAAACAAACTGCGTTCATTCATTCAAAGAAGCAAATTGCACGCAATCATTCAATGAAACAAACGGTATTCATTCATTGAATCCAGCTTATCCCATTCATTAAATGTCTCACCTTAAACGCCGGCATTCAATGAACCAAAGTGCATTCATTCATCCAATGTGTCGAGTTGAAATGATTCTTCCCGAGATTAAAATTCCGTTCGTGCATTCAGTGAATCAAACTGCACTCAATCATTCCATGAACCTTATAGTTCTATTTCATTCAATTGATCGAGTTTATCCCATTCATTCAAAATCTCGACCTTAACGCCTTCGTTCAATGAAACAAACTGCATGCATTCATTCAAAGAAACAGAGTATAAGTTTCAATTCAAAGAGTAGATCTTGTCTCATTCATTTAGTGCCTCGAGCTTAACTGATTCATTCAAAGAATCAAAACTGCCTTCATTCACTCATTCAAAGAAGCAAATTAGACGTTTCAATTCAAAGTGTAGAGCTTGTCTCATTCATTTAGTGCCTCGAGCTTAACTGATTCATTCAAAGAATCAAAACTGCCTTCATTCATTCATTCAAAGAAGCAAATTAGACGTTTCAATTCAAAGTGTAGAGCTTGCCTCATTTATTAAATATATCCAATCTCACTGATTCATTGAAATAATCAAACTGCGTTCAATCATTCAATGAATCAAATTGCTCTCAGTCTTTCAATGAAAATAGTGATTTTCATTCAATCATTGAAATCCAGCTTATCGCATTCATTCACAGCTTAATCCTCAACGCCTTCGTTCAATGAAACAAACAGCATTCAAGCATTCAATGAAATGAAAATATACGTTTTAAATCAAAGAGTATACCTTGCCTCGTTTATTCAATGTCTGGAGCTTTACTGATTCATTCAAGGAATCAAAACTGCCTTCATTCATTCATTCAAAGAAGCAAATTAGACGTTTCCATTCAAAGTGTAGAGCTTGTCTCATTCATTCAATGTCTCGACCTTAACTGATTCATTCAAAGAATCAAACTGCGTTCATCTATTCAATGAAGCAAACTGCACTCAATCTTTCAATGAGAAAAGCGGTATTCGTTCATTACTTCAATCTAGGTTATCCCATTCATTCAATGTTTCGGCATTTACGCCTTCGTTTTAGGAAACAAACTGAATTCATTCTTTCATACAAACTAAGTACACTTTTCATTTCAAAGACGAGAGCTTGTCTCATTCATTCGATGGATCCAATCTCACTGATTCATTGAAATAATGAAACTGCGTTCAATCATTCAATGAATCAAACTGCTCTCAGTCTTTCAATGAAAATAGTGATTTTCATTCAATCATTGAAATCCAGCTGATCGCATTCATTCACAGCTTAATCCTCAACGCCTTCGTTCAATGAAACAAACAACATTCAAACATTCAATGAAATGAAAATATACGTTTTAAATCAAAGAGTATACCTTGCCTCGTTTATTCAATGTCTGGAGCTTTACTGATTCATTCAAAGCATCAAACTGCATGCATTCATTCAATGAAACAGAGGATAAGTTTCAATTCAAAGAGTAGATCTTGTCTCATTCATTTAGGGCCTCGAGCTTAAATGATTCATTCAATGAATTAAAACTGCCTTCATTCATTCATTCAAAGAAGCAAATTAGACGTGTCAATTCAAAGTGGAGAGCTTGTCTCATTCATTCAATGTCTCGACCTTAACTGATTCATTCAACGAATCAAACTGCGTTCATCCATTCAATGAAGCAAACTGCACTCAATCATTCAATGAGAAAAGCGGTATTCGTTCATTACTTCAATCTAGGTTATCCCATTCATTCAAAATTTCGGCATTTGCACCTTCATTTTAGGAATCAAACTGAATTCATTCTTTCATAAAAACTAAGTACACTTTTCATTTCAAAGACGAGAGCTTGTCTCATTCATTCGATGTATCCAACATCACTGATTCATTCAAAGAATCATACTGCGTTCATCTATTTAATGAAGCAAACTGCACTCAATTATTCAATGAGAAAAGCGGTATTCGTTCATTACTTCAATCAAGGTTATCCCATTCATTCAATGTTTCGGCAATTACGCCTTCATTTTAGGAATCAAACTGAATTCATTCTTTCATACAAAGTAAGTACACTTTTCATTTCAAAGACGAGAGCTTGTCTCATTCATTCGATGTCTCCAACATCACTGATTCATTCAAAGAATCAAACTGCGTTCATCTATTCAATGAAGCAAACTGCACTCAATCATTCAATGAGAAAAGCGGTATTCGTTCATTACTTCAATCTAGGTTATCCCATTCATTCAATGTTTCGGCAATTACGCCTTCATTTTAGGAATCAAACTGCATTCATTCTTTCATACAAACTAAGTACACGTTTCATTTCAAAGACGAGAGCTTGTCTCATTCATTCGATGTATCCAATCTCACTGATTCATTGAAAGAATCAAACGGCGTTCAATCATTCAATGAATTAAACTGCTCTGAGTCTTTCAATGAAAATAGTGATTTTCATTCAATCATTGAAATCCAGCTTATCACATTCATTCACAGTTTAATCCTCAACTCCTTCGGTCAATGAAACAAACAGCATTTAACATTCAGTGAAACGAAATATACGTTTCAAATCAAAGAAACCTTGTCTCATTCATTAAATTTCTCGAGCTTAACTGATTCTTTCAAAGAAACAAACTGCGTTCATTCATTCAAAGAAGCAAATTGCACGCAATCATTCAATGAAACAAACGGTATTCATTCATTGAATCCAGCTTATCCCATTCATTAAATGTCTCACCTTAAACGCCGGCATTCAATGAACCAAAGTGCATTCATTCATCCAATGTGTCGAGTTGAAATGATTCTTCCCGAGATTAAAATTGCGTTCGTGCATTCAGTGAATCAAACTGCACTCAATCATTCCATGAACCTTATAGTTCTATTTCATTCAATTGATCGAGTTTATCCCATTCATTCAAAATCTCGACCTTAACGCCTTCGTTCAATGAAACAAACTGCATGCATTCATTCAAAGAAACAGAGTATAAGTTTCAATTCAAAGAGTAGATCTTGTCTCATTCATTTAGTGCCTCGAGCTTAACTGATTCATTCAAAGAATCAAAACTGCCTTCATTCATTCATTCAAAGAAGCAAATTAGACGTTTCAATTCAAAGTGTAGAGCTTGTCTCATTCATTTAGTGCCTCGAGCTTAACTGATTCATTCAAAGAATCAAAACTGCCTTCATTCATTCATTCAAAGAAGCAAATTAGACGTTTCAATTCAAAGTGTAGAGCTTGCCTCATTCATTCAATGTCTCGACCTTAACTGCGTTCATCCATTCAATAAAGACAACTGCACTCAATCATTCAATGAGATAAGCGGTATTCGTTCATTAATTCAATCTAGCTTATCCCATACATTCAATGCCTCGGCATTTACGCCTTCATTTTCGGAATCAAACTGCATTCATTCTTTCATACAAACTAAGTACATTCATTCATTTCAAAGACTAGAGATTGTCTCATTCATTCGATGGATCCAATCTCACTGATTCATTGAAATAATATAACTGCTTTCAATCATTCAATGAATCAAACTGCTCTCAGTCTTTCAATGAAAATAGTGATTTTCATTCAATCATTGAAATCCAGCTTATCGCATTCATTCACAGCTTAATCCTCAACGCCTTCGTTCAATGAAACAAACAGCATTCAAACATTCACTGAAATGAAAATATACGTTTTAAATCAAAGAGTATACCTTGCCTCGTTTATTCAATGTCTGGAGCTTTACTGATTCATTCAAAGAATCAAACTGCATGCATTCATTCAATGAAACAGAGGATAAGTTTCAATTCAAAGAGTAGATCTTGTCTCATTTATTTAGGGCCTCGAGCTTAAATGATTCATTCAATGAATTAAAACTGCCTTCATTCATTCATTCAAAGAAGCAAATTAGACGTTTCAATTCAAAGTGTAGAGCTTGTCTCCTTCATTCAATGTCTCGACCTTAACTGATTCATTCAAAGAATCAAACTGCGTTCATCCATTCAATGAAGCAAACTGCACTCAATCATTCAATGAGAAAAGCGGTATTCGTTCATTAATTCAATCTAGCTTATCCCATACATTCAATGTCTCGGCATTTACGCCTTAATTTTAGGAATCAAACTGCATTCATTCTTTCATACAAACTAAGTACACGTTTCATTTCAAAGACGAGAGCTTGTCTCATTCATTCGATATATCCAACCTCACTGATTCATTGAAAGAATCAAACTGCATCAATCATTCAATGAATCAAACTGCTCTCAGTCTTTCAATGAAAATAGTGACATACATTCGATCATTCAAATCCAGCTTATCTCATTCATTCACAGTTTAATCCTAAACGCCTTCGTTCAATGAAACAAACAGCATTCAAACTTTCAATGAAATGAAAATATACGTTTTAAATCAAAGAGTATACCTTGCCTCGTTTATTCAATGTCTGGAGCTTAACTGATTCATTCAAAGAATCAAACAGCATGCATTCATTCAATGAAACAGAGTATATGTTTCAATTCAAAGAGTAGATCTTGTCTAATTCATTTAGAGCCTCGAGCTTAACTGATTCATTCAAAGAATCAAACTGCCTTCATTCATTCATTCAAAGAAGCAAATTAGACGTTTGAATTCAAAGTGTAGAGCTTGTCTCATTCATTCAATGTCTCGACCTTAACTGCGTTCATCCATTCAATAAAGACAACTGCACTCAATCATTCAATGAGATAAGCGGTATTCGTTCATTAATTCAATCTAGCTTATCCCATACATTCAATGTCTCGGCATTTACGCCTTCATTTTCGGAATCAAACTGCATTCATTCTTTCATACAAACTAAGTACACGTTTCATTTCAAAGACGAGAGCTTGTCTCATTCATTCGATGTATCCAACCTCACTGATTCATTGAAAGAATCAAACTGCATCAATCATTCAAAGAATCAAACTGCTCTCAGTCTTTCAATGAAAATAGTGATATACAATCAATCATTGAAGTCCAGCTTATGGCATTCATTCACAGTTTATCCTAAACGCCTTTGTTCAATGAAATAAACAGCATTCAAACATTCAATGAAATGAAAATGTACGTTTTAAATCAAAGAGTATACCTTGCCTCGTTTATTCAATGTCTGGAGCTTTACTGATTTATTCAAAGAATCAAACTGCATGCATTCATTCAATGAAACAGAGTATATGTTTCAATTCAAAGAAAAGATCTTGTCTAATTCATTTAGAGCCTCGAGCTTAAATGATTCATTCAAAGAATCAAAACTGCCTTCATTCATTCATTCAAAGAAGCAAATTAGACGTTTCAATTCAAAGTGTAGAGCTTGTCTCATTCATTCAATGTCTCGACCTTAACTGATTCATTCAAAGAATCAAACTGCGTTCATCTATTCAATGAAGCAAACTGCACTCAATCATTCAATGAGAAAAGCGGTATTCGTTCATTACTTCAATCTAGGTTATTCCATTCATTCAATGTTTCGGCAATTACGCCTTCATTTTAGGAATCAAACTGCATTCATTCTTTCATACAAACTAAGTACACGTTTCATTTCAAAGACGAGAGCTTGTCTCATTCATTCGATGTATCCAATCTCACTGATTCATTGAAAGAATCAAACGGCGTTCAATCATTCAATGAAATAAACTGCTCTCAGTCTTTCAATGAAAATAGTGATTTTCATTCAATCATTGAAATCCAGCTTATCACATTCATTCACAGTTTAATCCTCAACTCCTTCGGTCAATGAAACAAACAGCATTTAACATTCAGTGAAACGAAATATACGTTTCAAATCAAAGAAACCTTGTCTCATTCATTAAATTTCTCGAGCTTAACTGATTCTTTCAAAGAAACAAACTGCGTTCATTCATTCAAAGAAGCAAATTGCACGCAATCATTCAATGAAACAAACGGTATTCATTCATTGAATCCAGCTTATCCCATTCATTAAATGTCTCACCTTAAACGCCGGCACTCAATGAACCAAAGTGCATTCATTCATCCAATGTGTCGAGTTGAAATGATTCTTCCCGAGATTAAAATTGCGTTCGTGCATTCAGTGAATCAAACTGCACTCAATCATTCCATGAACCTTATAGTTCTATTTCATTCAATTGATCGAGTTTATCCCATTCATTCAAAATCTCGACCTTAACGCCTTCGTTCAATGAAACAAACTGCATGCATTCATTCAATGAAGCAAACTGCACTCAATCATTCAATGAGAAAAGCGGTATTCGTTCATTACGTCAATCTAGGTTATCCCATTCATTCAAAATTTCGGCATTTACACCTTCATTTTAGGAATCAAACTGAATTCATTCTTTCATAAAAACTAAGTACACTTTTCATTTCAAAGACGAGAGCTTGTCTCATTCATTCGATGTATCCAACCTCACTGATTCATTCAAAGAATCAAACTGCGTTCATCTATTCAATGAAGCAAATTTGCACTCAATCATTCAATGAGAAAAGCGGTATTCGTTCATTACTTCAATCTAGGTTATCCCATTCATTCAATGTTTCGTCAATTGCGCCTTCATTTTAGGAATCAAACTGCATTCATTCTGTCATAAAAAGTAAGTACACTTTTCATTTCAAAGACGAGAGCTTGTCTCATTCATTCGATGTATCCAACCTCACTGATTCATTCAAAGAATCAAACTGCGTTCATCTATTCAATGAAGCAGAGTATATGCTTCAATTCAAAGAAAAGATCTTGTCTAATTCATTTAGAGCCTCGAGCTTAAATGATTCATTCAAAGAATCAAAACTGCCTTCATTCATTCATTCAAAGAAGCAAATTAGACGTTTCAATTCAAAGTGGAGAGCTTGTCTCATTCATTCAATGTCTCGACCTTAACTGATTCATTCAAAGAATCAAACTGCGTTCATCTATTCAATGAAGCAAACTGCACTCAATCTTTCAATGAGAAAAGCGGTATTCGTTCATTACTTCAATCTAGGTTATCCCATTCATTCAATGTTCGGCATTTACGCCTTCATTTTAGGAATCAAACTGAATTCATTCTTTCATACAAACTAAGTACACTTTTCATTTCAAAGACGAGAGCTTGTCTCATTCATTCGATGGATCCAATCTCACTGATTCATTGAAATAATCAAACTGCGTTCAATCATTCAATGAATCAAACTGCTCTCAGTCTTTCAATGAAAATAGTGATTTTCATTCAATCATTGAAATCCAGCTGATCGCATTCATTCACAGCTTAATCCTCAACGCCTTCGTTCAATGAAACAAACAGCATTCAAACATTCAATGAAATGAAAATATACGTTTTAAATCAAAGAGTATACCTTGCCTCGTTTATTCAATGTCTGGAGCTTTACTGATTCATTCAAAGAATCAAACTGCATGCATTCATTCAATGAAACAGAGGATAAGTTTCAATTCAAAGAGTCGATCTTGTCTCATTCATTTAGGGCCTCGAGCTTAAATGATTCATTCAAAGAATCAAAACTGCCTTCATTCATTCATTCAAAGAAGCAAATTAGACGTTTCAATTCAAAGTGTAGAGCTTGTCTCATTCATTCAATGTCTCGACCTTAACTGATTCATTCAAAGAATCAAACTGCGTTCATCTATTCAATGAAGCAAACTGCACTCAATCATTCAATGAGAAAAGCGGTATTCGTTCATTACTTCAATCTAGGTTATTCCATTCATTCAATGTTTCGGCAATTACGCCTTCATTTTAGGAATCAAACTGCATTCATTCTTTCATACAAACTAAGTACACGTTTCATTTCAAAGACGAGAGCTTGTCTCATTCATTCGATGTATCCAATCTCACTGATTCATTGAAAGAATCAAACGGCGTTCAATCATTCAATGAATTAAACTGCTCTCAGTCTTTCAATGAAAATAGTGATTTTCATTCAATCATTGAAATCCAGCTTATCACATTCATTCACAGTTTAATCCTCAACTCCTTCGGTCAATGAAACAAACAGCATTTAACATTCAGTGAAACGAAATATACGTTTCAAATCAAAGAAACCTTGTCTCATTCATTAAATTTCTCGAGCTTAACTGATTCTTTCAAAGAAACAAACTGCGTTCATTCATTCAAAGAAGCAAATTGCACGCAATCATTCAATGAAACAAACGGTATTCATTCATTGAATCCAGCTTATCCCATTCATTAAATGTCTCACCTTAAACGCCGGCACTCAATGAACCAAAGTGCATTCATTCATCCAATGTGTCGAGTTGAAATGATTCTTCCCGAGATTAAAATTGCGTTCGTGCATTCAGTGAATCAAACTGCACTCAATCATTCCATGAACCTTATAGTTCTATTTCATTCAATTGATCGAGTTTATCCCATTCATTCAAAATCTCGACCTTAACGCCTTCGTTCAATGAAACAAACTGCATGCATTCATTCAAAGAAACAGAGTATAAGTTTCAATTCAAAGTGTAGAGCTTGTCTCATTCATTCAATGTCTCGACCTTAACTGATTCATTCAAAGAATCAAACTGCGTTCATCCATTCAATGAAGCAAACTGCACTCAATCATTCAATGAGAAAAGCGGTATTCGTTCATTACGTCAATCTAGGTTATCCCATTCATTCAAAATTTCGGCATTTACACCTTCATTTTAGGAATCAAACTGAATTCATTCTTTCATAAAAACTAAGTACACTTTTCATTTCAAAGACGAGAGCTTGTCTCATTCATTCGATGTATCCAACCTCACTGATTCATTCAAAGAATCAAACTGCGTTCATCTATTCAATGAAGCAAATTTGCACTCAATCATTCAATGAGAAAAGCGGTATTCGTTCATTACTTCAATCTAGGTTATCCCATTCATTCAATGTTTCGTCAATTGCGCCTTCATTTTAGGAATCAAACTGCATTCATTCTTTCATACAAACTAAGTACACTTTTCATTTCAAAGACGAGAGCTTGTCTCATTCCTTCGATGTATCCAATCTCACTGATTCAT
Source organism: Chiloscyllium punctatum (assembly GCF_047496795.1). NCBI lineage: Eukaryota > Metazoa > Chordata > Chondrichthyes > Orectolobiformes > Hemiscylliidae > Chiloscyllium > Chiloscyllium punctatum. Next base: position 91,107,026 of record NC_092744.1, on the reverse strand, counting down.
TGAAAGAATCAAACTGCGTTCAATCATTCAAAGAATCAAACTGCTCTCAGTCTTTCAATGAAAATAGTCATTTTCATTCAATCATTGAAATCCAGCTTATCACATTCATTCACAGTTTAAACCTCAATGCCTTCGGTCAATGAAACTAACAGCATTTAACATTCAGTGAAACGAAATATACGTTTCAAATCAAAGAAACCTTGTCTCATTCATTAAATTTCTCGAGCTTAACTGATTCTTTCAAAGAAACAAACTGCGTTCATTCATTCAAAGAAGCAAATTGCACGCAATCATTCAATGAAACAAACGGTATTCATTCATTGAATCCAGCTTATCCCATTCATTAAATGTCTCACCTTAAACGCCGGCATTCAATGAACCAAAGTGCATTCATTCATCCAATGTGTCGAGTTGAAATGATTCTTCCCGAGATTAAAATTGCGTTCGTGCATTCAGTGAATCAAACTGCACTCAATCATTCCATGAACCTTATAGTTCTATTTCATTCAATTGATCGAGTTTATCCCATTCATTCAAAATCTCGACCTTAACGCCTTCGTTCAATGAAACAAACTGCATGCATTCATTCAAAGAAACAGAGTATAAGTTTCAATTCAAAGAGTAGATCTTGTCTCATTCATTTAGTGCCTCGAGCTTAACTGATTCATTCAAAGAATCAAAACTGCCTTCATTCATTCATTCAAAGAAGCAAATTAGACGTTTCAATTCAAAGTGTAGAGCTTGTCTCATTCATTCAATGTCTCGACCTTAACTGCGTTCATTCATTCAATAAAGACAACTGCACTCAATCATTCAATGAGATAAGCGGTATTCGTTCATTAATTCAATCTAGCTTATCCCATACATTCAATGTCTCGGCATTTACGCCTTCATTTTCGGAATCAAACTGCATTCATTCTTTCATACAAACTAAGTACACGTTTCATTTCAAAGACGAGAGAATGTCTCATTCATTCGATGTATCCAACCTCACTGATTCATTGAAAGAATCAAACTGCATCAATCATTCAAAGAATCAAACTGCTCTCAGTCTTTCAATCAAAATAGTGATATACATTCATTCATTGAAATCCAACTTATCTCATTCATTCACAGTTTAATCCTAAACGCCTTCGTTCAATGAAACAAACAGCATTCAAACATTCAATGAAATGAAAATATACGTTTTAAATCAAAGAGTATACCTTGCCTCGTTTATTCAATGTCTGGAGCTTTACTGATTCATTCAAAGAATCAAACTGCATGCATTCATTCAATGAAACAGAGTATATGCTTCAATTCAAAGAAAAGATCTTGTCTAATTCATTTAGAGCCTCGAGCTTAAATGATTCATTCAAAGAATCAAAACTGCCTTCATTCATTCATTCAAAGAAGCAAATTAGACGTTTCAATTCAAATCGTAGAGCTTGTCTCATTCATTCAATGTCTCGACCTTAACTGATTCATTCAAAGAATCAAACTGCGTTCATCTATTCAATGAAGCAAACTGCACTCAATCTTTCAATGAGAAAAGCGGTATTCGTTCATTACTTCAATCTAGGTTATCCCATTCATTCAATGTTCGGCATTTACGCCTTCATTTTAGGAATCAAACTGAATTCATTCTTTCATACAAACTAAGTACACTTTTCATTTCAAAGACGAGAGCTTGTCTCATTCATTCGATGGATCCAATCTCACTGATTCATTGAAATAATCAAACTGCGTTCAATCATTCAATGAATCAAACTGCTCTCAGTCTTTCAATGAAAATAGTGATTTTCATTCAATCATTGAAATCCAGCTGATCGCATTCATTCACAGCTTAATCCTCAACGCCTTCGTTCAATGAAACAAACAGCATTCAAACATTCAATGAAATGAAAATATACGTTTTAAATCAAAGAGTATACCTTGCCTCGTTTATTCAATGTCTGGAGCTTTACTGATTCATTCAAAGAATCAAACTGCATGCATTCATTCAATGAAACAGAGGATAAGTTTCAATTCAAAGAGTCGATCTTGTCTCATTCATTTAGGGCCTCGAGCTTAAATGATTCATTCAATGAATTAAAACTGCCTTCATTCATTCATTCAAAGAAGCAAATTAGACGTGTCAATTCAAAGTGGAGAGCTTGTCTCATTCAATGTCTCGACCTTAACTGATTTATTCAACGAATCAAACTGCGTTCATCCATTCAATGAAGCAAACTGCACTCAATCATTCAATGAGAAAAGCGGTATTCGTTCATTACTTCAATCTAGGTTATCCCATTCATTCAAAATTTCGGCATTTACACCTTCATTTTAAGAATCATACTGAATTCATTCTTTCATAAAAACTAAGTACACTTTTCATTTCAAAGACGAGAGCTTGTCTCATTCATTCGATGTATCCAACCTCACTGATTCATTCAAAGAATCAAACTGCGTTCATCTATTTAATGAAGCAAACTGCACTCAATCATTCAATGAGAAAAGCGGTATTCGTTCATTACTTCAATCTAGGTTATCCCATTCATTCAATGTTTCGGCAATTACGCCTTCATTTTAGGAATCAAACTGTATTCATTCTTTCATACAAAGTAAGTACACTTTTCATTTCAAAGACGAGAGCTTGTCTCATTCATTCGATGTCTCCAACATCACTGATTCATTCAAAGAATCAAACTGCGTTCATCTATTCAATGAAGCAAACTGCACTCAATCATTCAATGAGAAAAGCGGTATTCGTTCATTACTTCAATCTAGGTTATCCCATTCATTCAAAATTTCGGCATTTACACCTTCATTTTAGGAATCAAACTGAATTCATTCTGTCATAAAAAGTAAGTACACTTTTCATTTCAAAGACGAGAGCTTGTCTCATTCATTCGATGTATCCAACCTCACTGATTCATTCAAAGAATCAAACTGCGTTCATCTATTCAATGAAGCAAACTGCACTCAATCATTCAATGAGAAAAGCGGTATTCGTTCATTACTTCAATCTAGGTTATCCCATTCATTCAATGTTTCGGCAATTACGCCTTCATTTTAGGAATCAAACTGCATTCATTCTTTCATACAAACTAAGTACACGTTTCATTTCAAAGACGAGAGCTTGTCTCATTCATTCGATGTATCCAATCTCACTGATTCATTGAAAGAATCAAACGGCGTTCAATCATTCAATGAATTAAACTGCTCTCAGTCTTTCAATGAAAATAGTGATTTTCATTCAATCATTGAAATCCAGCTTATCGCATTCATTCACAGCTTAATCCTCAACGCCTTCGTTCAATGAAACAAACAGCATTCAAACATTCAATGAAATGAAAATATACGTTTTAAATCAAAGAGTATACCTTGCCTCGTTTATTCAATGTCTGGAGCTTTACTGATTCATTCAAAGAATCAAACTGCATGCATTCATTCAATGAAACAGAGGATAAGTTTCAATTCAAAGAGTCGATCTTGTCTCATTCATTTAGGGCCTCGAGCTTAAATGATTAATTCAATGAATTAAAACTGCCTTCATTCATTCATTCAAAGAAGCAAATTAGACGTGTCAATTCAAAGTGGAGAGCTTGTCTCATTCAATGTCTCGACCTTAACTGATTTATTCAACGAATCAAACTGCGTTCATCCATTCAATGAAGCAAACTGCACTCAATCATTCAATGAGAAAAGCGGTATTCGTTCATTACTTCAATCTAGGTTATCCCATTCATTCAAAATTTCGGCATTTACACCTTCATTTTAGGAATCAAACTGAATTCATTCTTTCATAAAAACTAAGTACACTTTTCATTTCAAAGACGAGAGCTTGTCTCATTCATTCGATGTATCCAACCTCACTGATTCATTCAAAGAATCAAACTGCGTTCATCTATTTAATGAATTAAACTGCACTCAATCATTCAATGAGAAAAGCGGTATTCGTTCATTACTTCAATCTAGGTTATCCCATTCATTCAATGTTTCGGCAATTACGCCTTCATTTTAGGAATCAAACTGTATTCATTCTTTCATACAAAGTAAGTACACTTTTCATTTCAAACACGAGAGCTTGTCTCATTCATTCGATGTCTCCAACATCACTGATTCATTCAAAGAATCAAACTGCGTTCATCTATTCAATGAAGCAAACTGCACTCAATCATTCAATGAGAAAAGCGGTATTCGTTCATTACTTCAATCTAGGTTATCCCATTCATTCAAAATTTCGGCATTTACACCTTCATTTTAGGAATCAAACTGAATTCATTCTGTCATAAAAACTAAGTACACTTTTCATTTCAAAGACGAGAGCTTGTCTCATTCATTCGATGTATCCAACCTCACTGATTCATTCAAAGAATCAAACTGCGTTCATCTATTCAATGAAGCAAACTGCACTCAATCATTCAATGAGAAAAGCGGTATTCGTTCATTACTTCAATCTAGGTTATCCCATTCATTCAATGTTTCGGCAATTACGCCTTCATTTTAGGAATCAAACTGCATTCATTCTTTCATACAAACTAAGTACACGTTTCATTTCAAAGACGAGAGCTTGTCTCATTCATTCGATGTATCCAATCTCACTGATTCATTGAAAGAATCAAACGGCGTTCAATCATTCAATGAATTAAACTGCTCTCAGTCTTTCAATGAAAATAGTGATTTTCATTCAATCATTGAAATCCAGCTTATCACATTCATTCACAGTTTAATCCTCAACTCCTTCGGTCAATGAAACAAACAGCATTTAACATTCAGTGAAACGAAATATACGTTTCAAATCAAAGAAACCTTGTCTCATTCATTAAATTTCTCGAGCTTAACTGATTCTTTCAAAGAAACAAACTGCGTTCATTCATTCAAAGAAGCAAATTGCACGCAATCATTCAATGAAACAAACGGTATTCATTCATTGAATCCAGCTTATCCCATTCATTAAATGTCTCACCTTAAACGCCGGCATTCAATGAACCAAAGTGCATTCATTCATCCAATGTGTCGAGTTGAAATGATTCTTCCCGAGATTAAAATTGCGTTCGTGCATTCAGTGAATCAAACTGCACTCAATCATTCCATGAACCTTATAGTTCTATTTCATTCAATTGATCGAGTTTATCCCATTCATTCAAAATCTCGACCTTAACGCCTTCGTTCAATGAAACAAACTGCATGCATTCATTCAAAGAAACAGAGTATAAGTTTCAATTCAAAGAGTAGATCTTGTCTCATTCATTTAGTGCCTCGAGCTTAACTGATTCATTCAAAGAATCAAAACTGCCTTCATTCATTCATTCAAAGAAGCAAATTAGACGTTTCAATTCAAAGTGTAGAGCTTGTCTCATTCATTTAGTGCCTCGAGCTTAACTGATTCATTCAAAGAATCAAACAGCATGCATTCATTCAATGAAACAGAGCATATGTTTCAATTCAAGGAGTAGATCTTGTCTAATTCATTTAGAGCCTCGAGCTTAACTGATTCATTCAAAGAATCAAACTGCCTTCATTCATTCATTCAAAGAAGCAAATTAGACGTTTCAATTCAAAGTGTAGAGCTTGTCTCATTCATTCAATGTCTCGACCTTAACTGCGTTCATCCATTCAATAAAGACAACTGCACTCAATCATTCAATGAGATAAGCGGTTTTCGTTCATTCATTCAATCTAGCTTATCCCATACGTTCAATGTCTCGGCATTTACGCCTTCATTTTAGGAATCAAGCTGCATTCATTCTTTCATACAAACTAAGTACACGTTTCATTTCAAAGACGAGAGCTTGTCTCATTCATTCGATGTATCCAACCTCACTGATTCATTCAAAGAATCAAACTGCGTTCATCTATTCAATGAAGCAAACTGCACTCAATCATTCAATGAGAAAAGCGGTATTCGTTCATTACTTCAATCTAGGTTATCCCATTCATTCAATGTTTCGGCAATTACGCCTTCATTTTAGGAATCATACTGCATTCATTCTTTCATACAAACTAAGTACACGTTTCATTTCAAAGACGAGAGCTTGTCTCATTCATTCGATGTATCCAATCTCACTGATTCATTGAAAGAATCAAACGGCGTTCAATCATTCAATGAATTAAACTGCTCTCAGTCTTTCAATGAAAATAGTGATTTTCATTCAATCATTGAAATCCAGCTTATCACATTCATTCACAGTTTAATCCTCAACTCCTTCGGTCAATGAAACAAACAGCATTTAACATTCAGTGAAACGAAATATACGTTTCAACTCAAATAAACCTTGTCTCATTCATTAAATTTCTCGAGCTTAACTGATTCTTTCAAAGAAACAAACTGCGTTCATTCATTCAAAGAAGCAAATTGCACGCAATCATTCAATGAAACAAACGGTATTCATTCATTGAATCCAGCTTATCCCATTCATTAAATGTCTCACCTTAAACGCCGGCATTCAATGAACCAAAGTGCATTCATTCATCCAATGTGTCGAGTTGAAATGATTCTTCCCGAGATTAAAATTGCGTTCGTGCATTCAGTGAATCAAACTGCACTCAATCATTCCATGAACCTTATAGTTCTATTTCATTCAATTGATCGAGTTTATCCCATTCATTCAAAATCTCGACCTTAACGCCTTCGTTCAATGAAACAAACTGCATGCATTCATTCAAAGAAACAGAGTATAAGTTTCAATTCAAAGAGTAGATCTTGTCTCATTCATTTAGTGCCTCGAGCTTAACTGATTCATTCAAAGAATCAAAACTGCCTTCATTCATTCATTCAAAGAAGCAAATTAGACGTTTCAATTCAAAGTGTAGAGCTTGTCTCATTCATTTAGTGCCTCGAGCTTAACTGATTCATTCAAAGAATCAAAACTGCCTTCATTCATTCATTCAAAGAAGCAAATTAGACGTTTCAATTCAAAGTGTAGAGCTTGCCTCATTCATTCAATGTCTCGACCTTAACTGCGTTCATCCATTCAATAAAGACAACTGCACTCAATCATTCAATGAGATAAGCGGTATTCGTTCATTAATTCAATCTAGCTTATCCCATACATTCAATGCCTCGGCATTTACGCCTTCATTTTCGGAATCAAACTGCATTCATTCTTTCATACAAACTAAGTACATTCATTCATTTCAAAGACGAGAGATTGTCTCATTCATTCGATGGATCCAATCTCACTGATTCATTGAAATAATATAACTGCTTTCAATCATTCAATGAATCAAACTGCTCTCAGTCTTTCAATGAAAATAGTGATTTTCATTCAATCATTGAAATCCAGCTTATCGCATTCATTCACAGCTTAATCCTCAACGCCTTCGTTCAATGAAACAAACAGCATTCAAACATTCACTGAAATGAAAATATACGTTTTAAATCAAAGAGTATACCTTGCCTCGTTTATTCAATGTCTGGAGCTTTACTGATTCATTCAAAGAATCAAACTGCATGCATTCATTCAATGAAACAGAGGATAAGTTTCAATTCAAAGAGTAGATCTTGTCTCATTTATTTAGGGCCTCGAGCTTAAATGATTCATTCAATGAATTAAAACTGCCTTCATTCATTCATTCAAAGAAGCAAATTAGACGTTTCAATTCAAAGTGTAGAGCTTGTCTCATTCATTCAATGTCTCGACCTTAACTGATTCATTCAAAGAATCAAACTGCGTTCATCCATTCAATGAAGCAAACTGCACTCAATCATTCAATGAGAAAAGCGGTATTCGTTCATTACTTCAATCTAGGTTATCCCATTCATTCAATGTTTCGTCAATTACGCCTTCATTTTAGGAATCAAACTGAATTCATTCTTTCATAAAAACTAAGTACACTTTTCATTTCAAAGACGAGAGCTTGTCTCATTCATTCGATGTATCCAACCTCACTGATTCATTCAAAGAATCAAACTGCATCAATCATTCAATGTATCAAACTGCTCTCAGTCTTTCAATGAAAATAGTGATATACATTCAATCATTGAACTCCAGCTTATCGCATTCATTCACAGTTTAATCCTAAACGCCTTTGTTCAATGAAACAAACAGCATTCAAACATTCAATGAAATGAAAATATACGTTTTAAATCAAAGAGTATACCTTGCCTCGTTTATTCAATGTCTGGAGCTTTACTGATTTATCCAAAGAATCAAACTGCATGCATTCATTCAATGAAACAGATTTTATGTTTCAATTCAAAGAAAAGATCTTGTCTAATTCATTTAGAGCCTCGAGCTTAAATGATTCATTCAAAGAATCAAAACTGCCTTCATTCATTCATTCAAAGAAGCAAATTAGACGTTTCAATTCAAAGTGTAGAGCTTGTCTCATTCATTCAATGTCTCGACCTTAACTGCGTTCATCCATTCAATAAAGACAACTGCACTCAATCATGCAATGAGATAAGCGGTATTCGTTCATTCATTCAATCTAGCTTATCCCATACGTTCAATGTCTCGGCATTTACGCCTTCATTTTAGGAATCAAACTGCATTCATTCTTTCATACAAACTAAGTACACTTTTCATTTCAAAGACGAGAGCTTGTCTCATTCATTCGATATATCCAACCTCACTGATTCATTGAAAGAATCAAACTGCATCAATCATTCAATGAATCAAACTGCTCTCAGTCTTTCAATGAAAATAGTGACATACATTCGATCATTCAAATCCAGCTTATCTCATTCATTCACAGTTTAATCCTAAACGCCTTCGTTCAATGAGACAAACAGCATTCAAACTTTCAATGAAATGAAAATATACGTTTTAAATCAAAGAGTATACCTTGCCTCGTTTATTCAATGTCTGGAGCTTAACTGATTCATTCAAAGAATCAAACAGCATGCATTCATTCAATGAAACAGAGTATATGTTTCAATTCAAAGAGTAGATCTTGTCTAATTCATTTAGAGCCTCGAGCTTAACTGATTCATTCAAAGAATCAAACTGCCTTCATTCATTCATTCAAAGAAGCAAATTAGACGTTTCAATTCAAAGTGTAGAGCTTGTCTCATTCATTCAATGTCTCGACCTTAACTGCGTTCATCCATTCAATAAAGACAACTGCACTCAATCATTCAATGAGATAAGCGGTATTCGTTCATTCATTCAATCTAGCTTATCCCATACGTTCAATGTCTCGGCATTTACGCCTTCATTTTAGGAATCAAGCTGCATTCATTCTTTCATACAAACTAAGTACACGTTTCTTTTCAAAGACGAGAGCTTGTCTCTTTAATTCGATATATCCAACCTCACTGATTCATTGAAAAAATCAAACTGCGTTCAATCATTCAATGAATCAAACTGCTCTCAGTCTTTCAATCAAAATAGTGATATACATTCATTCATTGAAATCCAACTTATCTCATTCATTCACAGTTTAATCCTAAACGCCTTCGTTCAATGAAACAAACAGCATTCAAACATTCAATGAAATGAAAATATACGTTTTAAATCAAAGAGTATACCTTGCCTCGTTTATTCAATGTCTGGAGCTTTACTGATTCATTCAAAGAATCAAACTGCATGCATTCATTCAATGAAACAGAGTATATGCTTCAATTCAAAGAAAAGATCTTGTCTAATTCATTTAGAGCCTCGAGCTTAAATGATTCATTCAAAGAATCAAAACTGCCTTCATTCATTCATTCAAAGAAGCAAATTAGACGTTTCAATTCAAATCGTAGAGCTTGTCTCATTCATTCAATGTCTCGACCTTAACTGATTCATTCAAAGAATCAAACTGCGTTCATCTATTCAATGAAGCAAACTGCACTCAATCTTTCAATGAGCAAGCGGTATTCGTTCATTACTTCAATCTAGGTTATCCCATTCATTCAATGTTTCGGCATTTACGCCTTCATTTTAGGAATCAAACTGAATTCATTCTTTCATACAAACTAAGTACACTTTTCATTTCAAAGACAAGAGCTTGTCTCATTCATTCGATGGATCCAATCTCACTGATTCATTGAAATAATCAAACTGCGTTCAATCATTCAATGAATCAAACTGCTCTCAGTCTTTCAATGAAAATAGTGATTTTCATTCAATCATTGAAATCCAGCTGATCGCATTCATTCACAGCTTAATCCTCAACGCCTTCGTTCAATGAAACAAACAGCATTCAAACATTCAATGAAATGAAAATATACGTTTTAAATCAAAGAGTATACCTTGCCTCGTTTATTCAATGTCTGGAGCTTTACTGATTCATTCAAAGAATCAAACTGCATGCATTCATTCAATGAAACAGAGGATAAGTTTCAATTCAAAGAGTAGATCTTGTCTCATTCATTTAGGGCCTCGAGCTTAAATGATTCATTCAATGAATTAAAACTGACTTCATTCATTCATTCAAAGAAGCAAATTAGACGTTTCAATTCAAAGTGTAGAGCTTGTCTCATTCATTCAATGTCTCGACCTTAACTGATTCATTCAAAGATTCAAACTGCGTTCATCCATTCAATGAAGCAAACTGCACTCAATCATTCAATGAGAAAAGCGGTATTCGTTCATTACTTCAATCTAGGTTATCCCATTCATTCAAAATTTCGGCATTTACAACTTCATTTTAGGAATCAAACTGAATTCATTCTTTCATAAAAACTAAGTACATTTTTCATTTCAAAGACGAGAGCTTGTCTCATTCATTCGATGTATCCAACCTCACTGATTCATTCAAAGAATCAAACTGCGTTCATCTATTCAATGAAGCAAACTGCACTCAATCTTTCAATGAGAAAAGCGGTATTCATTCATTACTTCAATCTAGGTTATCCCATTCATTCAATGTTTCGGCATTTACGCCTTCATTTTAGGAATCAAACTGAATTCATTCTTTCATACAAACTAAGTACACTTTTCATTTCAAAGACGAGAGCTTGTCTCATTCATTCGATATATCCAATCTCACTGATTCATTGAAATAATCAAACTGCGTTCAATCATTCAATCAATCAAACTGCTCTCAGTCTTTCAATGAAAATAGTGATTTTCATTCAATCATTGAAATCCAGCTTATCGCATTCATTCACAGCTTAATCCTCAACGCCTTCGTTCAATGAAACAAACAGCATTCAAGCATTCAATGAAATGAAAATATACGTTTTAAATCAAAGAGTATACCTTGCCTCGTTTATTCAATGTCTGGAGCTTTACTGATTCATTCAAAGAATCAAACTGCATGCATTCATTCAATGAAACAGAGGATAAGTTTCAATTCAAAGAGTAGATCTTGTCTCATTCATTTAGGGCCTCGAGCTTAAATGATTCATTCAATGAATTAAAACTGCCTTCATTCATTCATTCAAAGAAGCAAATTAGACGTTTCAATTCAAAGTGGAGAGCATGTCTCATTCATTCAATGTCTCGACCTTACCTGATTCATTCAAAGAATCAAACTGCGTTCATCCATTCAATGAAGCAAACTGCACTCAATCATTCAATGAGAAAAGCGGTATTCGTTCATTACTTCAATCTAGGTTATCCCATTCATTCAAAATTTCGGCATTTACACCTTCATTTTAGGAATCAAACTGAATTCATTCTTTCATACAAACTAAGTACACTTTTCATATCAAAGACGAGAGCTTGTCTCATTCCTTCGATGTATCCAATCTCACTGATTCATTGAAAGAATCAAACGGCGTTCAATCATTCAATGAATCAAACTGCTCTCAGTCTTTCAATGAAAATGGTGATTTTCATTCAATCATTGAAATCCAGCTTATCACATTCATTCACAGTTTAATCCTCAACTCTTTCGGTCAATGAAACAAACAGCATTTAACATTCAGTGAAACGAAATATACGTTTCAAATCAAAGAAACCTTGTCTCATTCATTAAATTTCTCGAGCTTAACTGATTCTTTCAAAGAAACAAACTGCGTTCATTCATTCAAAGAAGCAAATTGCACGCAATCATTCAATGAAACAAACGGTATTCATTCATTGAATCCAGCTTATCCCATTCATTAAATGTCTCACCTTAAACGCCGGCATTCAATGAACCAAAGTGCATTCATTCATCCAATGTGTCGAGTTGAAATGATTCTTCCCGAGATTAAAATTGCGTTCGTGCATTCAGTGAATCAAACTGCACTCAATCATTCCATGAACCTTATAGTTCTATTTCATTCAATTGATCGAGTTTATCCCATCATTCAAAATCTCGACCTTAACGCCTTCGTTCAATGAAACAAACTGCATGCATTCATTCAAAGAAACAGAGTATAAGTTTCAATTCAAAGAGTAGATCTTGTCTCATTCATTTAGTGCCTCGAGCTTAACTGATTCATTCAAAGAATCAAAACTGCCTTCATTCATTCATTCAAAGAAGCAAATTAGACGTTTCAATTCAAAGTGTAGAGCTTGTCTCATTCATTCAATGTCTCGACCTTAACTGCGTTCATCCATTCAATAAAGACAACTGCACTCAATCATTCAATGAGATAAGCGGTATTCGTTCATTAATTCAATCTAGCTTATCCCATACATTCAATGTCTCGGCATTTACGCCTTCATTTTCGGAATCAAACTGCATTCATTCTTTCATACAAACTAAGTACACTTTTCATTTCAAAGACGAGAGCTTGTCTCATTCATTCGATATATCCAATCTCACTGATTCATTGAAATAATCAAACTGCGTTCAATCATTCAATCAATCAAACTGCTCTCAGTCTTTCAATGAAAATAGTGATTTTCATTCAATCATTGAAATCCAGCTTATGGCATTCATTCACAGTTTAATCCTAAACGCCTTTGTTCAATGAAACAAACAGCATTCAAACATTCAATGAAATGAAAATGTACGTTTTAAATCAAAGAGTATACCTTGCCTCGTTTATTCAATGTCTGGAGCTTTACTGATTTATTCAAAGAATCAAACTGCATGCATTCATTCAATGAAACAGAGTATATGTTTCAATTGAAAGAAAAGATCTTGTCTAATTCATTTAGAGCCTCGAGCTTAAATGATTCATTCAAAGAATCAAAACTGCCTTCATTCATTCATTCAAAGAAGCAAATTAGACGTTTCAATTCAAAGTGTAGAGCTTGTCTCATTCATTCAATGTCTCGACCTTAACTGATTCATTCAAAGAATCAAACTGCGTTCATCTATTCAATGAAGCAAACTGCACTCAATCTTTCAATGAGAAAAGCGGTATTCGTTCATTACTTCAATCTACGTTATCCCATTCATTCAATGTTTCGGCATTTACGCCTTCGTTTTAGGAAACAAACTGAATTCATTCTTTCATACAAACTAAGTACACTTTTCATTTCAAAGACGAGAGCTTGTCTCATTCATTCGATGGATCCAATCTCACTGATTCATTGAAATAATCAAACTGCGTTCAATCATTCAATGAATCAAACTGCTCTCAGTCTTTCAATGAAAATAGTGATTTTCATTCAATCATTGAAATCCAGCTGATCGCATTCATTCACAGCTTAATCCTCAACGCCTTCGTTCAATGAAACAAACAACATTCAAACATTCAATGAAATGAAAATATACGTTTTAAATCAAAGAGTATACCTTGCCTCGTTTATTCAATGTCTGGAGCTTTACTGATTCATTCAAAGCATCAAACTGCATGCATTCATTCAATGAAACAGAGGATAAGTTTCAATTCCAAGAGTAGATCTTGTCTCATTCATTTAGGGCCTCGAGCTTAAATGATTCATTCAATGAATTAAAACTGCCTTCATTCATTCATTCAAAGAAGCAAATTAGACGTGTCAATTCAAAGTGTAGAGCTTGTCTCATTCATTCAATGTCTCGACCTTAACTGATTCATTCAACGAATCAAACTGCGTTCATCCATTCAATGAAGCAAACTGCACTCAATCATTCAATGAGAAAAGCGGTATTCGTTCATTACTTCAATCTAGGTTATCCCATTCATTCAAAATTTCGGCATTTACACCTTCATTTTAGGAATCAAACTGAATTCATTCTTTCATAAAAACTAAGTACACTTTTCATTTCAAAGACGAGAGCTTGTCTCATTCATTCGATGTATCCAACATCACTGATTCATTCAAAGAATCATACTGCGTTCATCTATTTAATGAAGCAAACAGCACTCAATTATTCAATGAGAAAAGCGGTATTCGTTCATTACTTCAATCTAGGTTATCCCATTCATTCAATGTTTCGGCAATTACGCCTTCATTTTAGGAATCAAACTGCATTCATTCTTTCATACAAAGTAAGTACACTTTTCATTTCAAAGACGAGAGCTTGTCTCATTCATTCGATGTCTCCAACATCACTGATTCATTCAAAGAATCAAACTGCGTTCATCTATTCAATGAAGCAAACTGCACTCAATCATTCAATGAGAAAAGCGGTATTCGTTCATTACTTCAATCTAGGTTATCCCATTCATTCAATGTTTCGGCAATTACGCCTTCATTTTAGGAATCAAACTGCATTCATTCTTTCATACAAACTAAGTACACGTTTCATTTCAAAGACGAGAGCTTGTCTCATTCATTCGATGTATCCAATCTCACTGATTCATTGAAAGAATCAAACGGCGTTCAATCATTCAATGAATTAAACTGCTCTGAGTCTTTCAATGAAAATAGTGATTTTCATTCAATCATTGAAATCCAGCTTATCACATTCATTCACAGTTTAATCCTCAACTCCTTCGGTCAATGAAACAAACAGCATTTAACATTCAGTGAAACGAAATATACGTTTCAAATCAAAGAAACCTTGTCTCATTCATTAAATTTCTCGAGCTTAACTGATTCTTTCAAAGAAACAAACTGCGTTCATTCATTCAAAGAAGCAAATTGCACGCAATCATTCAATGAAACAAACGGTATTCATTCATTGAATCCAGCTTATCCCATTCATTAAATGTCTCACCTTAAACGCCGGCATTCAATGAACCAAAGTGCATTCATTCATCCAATGTGTCGAGTTGAAATGATTCTTCCCGAGATTAAAATTGCGTTCGTGCATTCAGTGAATCAAACTGCACTCAATCATTCCATGAACCTTATAGTTCTATTTCATTCAATTGATCGAGTTTATCCCATTCATTCAAAATCTCGACCTTAACGCCTTCGTTCAATGAAACAAACTGCATGCATTCATTCAAAGAAACAGAGTATAAGTTTCAATTCAAAGAGTAGATCTTGTCTCATTCATTTAGTGCCTCGAGCTTAACTGATTCATTCAAAGAATCAAAACTGCCTTCATTCATTCATTCAAAGAAGCAAATTAGACGTTTCAATTCAAAGTGTAGAGCTTGTCTCATTCATTTAGTGCCTCGAGCTTAACTGATTCATTCAAAGAATCAAAACTGCCTTCATTCATTCATTCAAAGAAGCAAATTAGACGTTTCAATTCAAAGTGTAGAGCTTGCCTCATTCATTCAATGTCTCGACCTTAACTGCGTTCATCCATTCAATAAAGACAACTGCACTCAATCATTCAATGAGATAAGCGGTATTCGTTCATTAATTCAATCTAGCTTATCCCATACATTCAATGCCTCGGCATTTACGCCTTCATTTTCGGAATCAAACTGCATTCATTCTTTCATACAAACTAAGTACATTCATTCATTTCAAAGACGAGAGATTGTCTCATTCATTCGATGGATCCAATCTCACTGATTCATTGAAATAATATAACTGCTTTCAATCATTCAATGAATCAAACTGCTCTCAGTCTTTCAATGAAAATAGTGATTTTCATTCAATCATTGAAATCCAGTTTATCGCATTCATTCACAGCTTAATCCTCAACGCCTTCGTTCAATGAAACAAACAGCATTCAAACATTCACTGAAATGAAAATATACGTTTTAAATCAAAGAGTATACCTTGCCTCGTTTATTCAATGTCTGGAGCTTTACTGATTCATTCAAAGAATCAAACTGCATGCATTCATTCAATGAAACAGAGGATAAGTTTCAATTCAAAGAGTAGATCTTGTCTCATTTATTTAGGGCCTCGAGCTTAAATGATTCATTCAATGAATTAAAACTGCCTTCATTCATTCATTCAAAGAAGCAAATTAGACGTTTCAATTCAAAGTGTAGAGCTTGTCTCATTCATTCAATGTCTCGACCTTAACTGATTCATTCAAAGAATCAAACTGCGTTCATCCATTCAGTGAAGCAAACTGCACTCAATCATTCAATGAGAAAAGCGGTATTCGTTCATTACTTCAATCTAGGTTATCCCATTCATTCAATGTTTCTTCAATTACGCCTTATTTTAGGAATCAAACTGAATTCATTCTTTCATAAAAACTAAGTACACTTTTCATTTCAAAGACGAGAGCTTGTCTCATTCATTCGATGTATCCAACCTCACTGATTCATTCAAAGAATCAAACTGCATCAATCATTCAAAGAATCAAACTGCTCTCAGTCTTTCAATGAAAATAGTGATATACATTCAATCATTGAACTCCAGCTTATCGCATTCATTCACAGTTTAATCCTAAACGCCTTTATTCAATGAAACAAACAGCATTCAAACATTCAATGAAATGAAAATGTACGTTTTAAATCAAAGAGTATACCTTGCCTCGTTTATTCAATGTCTGGAGCTTTACTGATTTATCCAAAGAATCAAACTGCATGCATTCATTTAATGAAACAGATTTTATGTTTCAATTCAAAGAAAAGATCTTGTCTAATTCATTTAGAGCCTCGAGCTTAAATGATTCATTCAAAGAATCAAAACTGCCTTCATTCATTCATTCAAAGAAGCAAATTAGACGTTTCAATTCAAAGTGTAGAGCTTGTCTCATTCATTCAATGTCTCGACCTTAACTGATTCATTCAAAGAATCAAACTGCGTTCATCTATTCAATGAAGCAAACTGCACTCAATCTTTCAATGAGAAAAGCGGTATTCGTTCATTAATTCAATCTAGCTTATCCCATACATTCAATGTCTCGGCATTTACGCCTTAATTTTAGGAATCAAACTGCATTCATTCTTTCATACAAACTAAGTACACGTTTCATTTCAAAGACGAGAGCTTGTCTCATTCATTCGATATATCCAACCTCACTGATTCATTGAAAGAATCAAACTGCATCAATCATTCAATGAATCAAACTGCTCTCAGTCTTTCAATGAAAATAGTGACATACATTCGATCATTCAAATCCAGCTTATCTCATTCATTCACAGTTTAATCCTAAACGCCTTCGTTCAATGAAACAAACAGCATTCAAACTTTCAATGAAATGAAAATATACGTTTTAAATCAAAGAGTATACCTTGCCTCGTTTATTCAATGTCTGGAGCTTAACTGATTCATTCAAAGAATCAAACAGCATGCATTCATTCAATGAAACAGAGTATATGTTTCAATTCAAAGAGTAGATCTTGTCTAATTCATTTAGAGACTCGAGCTTAACTGATTCATTCAAAGAATCAAACTGCCTTCATTCATTCATTCAAAGAAGCAAATTAGACGTTTCAATTCAAAGTGTAGAGCTTGTCTCATTCATTCAATGTCTCGACCTTAACTGCGTTCATCCATTCAATAAAGACAACTGCACTCAATCATTCAATGAGATAAGCGGTATTCGTTCATTAATTCAATCTAGCTTATCCCATACATTCAATGTCTCGGCATTTACGCCTTCATTTTCGGAATAAAACTGCATTCATTCTTTCATACAAACTAAGTACACGTTTCATTTCAAAGACGAGAGCTTGTCTCATTCATTCGATGTATCCAACCTCACTGATTCATTGAAAGAATCAAACTGCATCAATCATTCAAAGAATCAAACTGCTCTCAGTCTTTCAATGAAAATAGTGATATACAATCAATCATTGAAATCCAGCTTATGGCATTCATTCACAGTTTATCCTAAACGCCTTTGTTCAATGAAATAAACAGCATTCAAACATTCAATGAAATGAAAATGTACGTTTTAAATCAAAGAGTATACCTTGCCTCGTTTATTCAATGTCTGGAGCTTTACTGATTTATCCAAAGAATCAAACTGCATGCATTCATTTAATGAAACAGATTTTATGTTTCAATTCAAAGAAAAGATCTTGTCTAATTCATTTAGAGCCTCGAGCTTAAATGATTCATTCAAAGAATCAAAACTGCCTTCATTCATTCATTCAAAGAAGCAAATTAGACGTTTCAATTCAAAGTGTAGAGCTTGTCTCATTCATTCAATGTCTCGACCTTAACTGATTCATTCAAAGAATCAAACTGCGTTCATCTATTCAATGAAGCAAACTGCACTCAATCTTTCAATGAGAAAAGCGGTATTCGTTCATTAATTCAATCTAGCTTATCCCATACATTCAATGTCTCGGCATTTACGCCTTAATTTTAGGAATCAAACTGCATTCATTCTTTCATACAAACTAAGTACACGTTTCATTTCAAAGACGAGAGCTTGTCTCATTCATTCGATATATCCAACCTCACTGATTCATTGAAAGAATCAAACTGCATCAATCATTCAATGAATCAAACTGCTCTCAGTCTTTCAATGAAAATAGTGACATACATTCGATCATTCAAATCCAGCTTATCTCATTCATTCACAGTTTAATCCTAAACGCCTTCGTTCAATGAAACAAACAGCATTCAAACTTTCAATGAAATGAAAATATACGTTTTAAATCAAAGAGTATACCTTGCCTCGTTTATTCAATGTCTGGAGCTTAACTGATTCATTCAAAGAATCAAACAGCATGCATTCATTCAATGAAACAGAGTATACGTTTCAATTCAAAGAGTAGATCTTGTCTAATTCATTTAGAGACTCGAGCTTAACTGATTCATTCAAAGAATCAAACTGCCTTCATTCATTCATTCAAAGAAGCAAATTAGACGTTTCAATTCAAAGTGTAGAGCTTGCCTCATTCATTCAATGTCTCGACCTTAACTGCGTTCATCCATTCAATAAAGACAACTGCACTCAATCATTCAATGAGATAAGCGGTATTCGTTCATTAATTCAATCTAGCTTATCCCATACATTCAATGTCTCGGCATTTACGCCTTCATTTTCGGAATCAAACTGCATTCATTCTTTCATACAAACTAAGTACACGTTTCATTTCAAAGACGAGAGCTTGTCTCATTCATTCGATGTATCCAACCTCACTGATTCATTGAAAGAATCAAACTGCATCAATCATTCAAAGAATCAAACTGCTCTCAGTCTTTCAATGAAAATAGTGATATACAATCAATCATTGAAATCCAGCTTATGGCATTCATTCACAGTTTATCCTAAACGCCTTTGTTCAATGAAATAAACAGCATTCAAACATTCAATGAAATGAAAATGTACGTTTTAAATCAAAGAGTATACCTTGCCTCGTTTATTCAATGTCTGGAGCTTTACTGATTTATTCAAAGAATCAAACTGCATGCATTCATTCAATGAAACAGAGTATATGTTTCAATTCAAAGAAAAGATCTTGTCTAATTCATTTAGAGCCTCGAGCTTAAATGATTCATTCAAAGAATCAAAACTGCCTTCATTCATTCATTCAAAGAAGCAAATTAGACGTTTCAATTCAAAGTGTAGAGCTTGTCTCATTCATTCAATGTCTCGACCTTAACTGATTCATTCAAAGAATCAAACTGCGTTCATCTATTCAATGAAGCAAACTGCACTCAATCATTCAATGAGAAAAGCGGTATTCGTTCATTACTTCAATCTAGGTTATTCCATTCATTCAATGTTTCGGCAATTACGCCTTCATTTTAGGAATCAAACTGCATTCATTCTTTCATACAAACTAAGTACACGTTTCATTTCAAAGACGAGAGCTTGTCTCATTCATTCGATGTATCCAATCTCACTGATTCATTGAAAGAATCAAACGGCGTTCAATCATTCAATGAATTAAACTGCTCTGAGTCTTTCAATGAAAATAGTGATTTTCATTCAATCATTGAAATCCAGCTTATCACATTCATTCACAGTTTAATCCTCAACTCCTTCGGTCAATGAAACAAACAGCCTTTAACATTCAGTGAAACGAAATATACGTTTCAAATCAAAGAAACCTTGTCTCATTCATTAAATTTCTCGAGCTTAACTGATTCTTTCAAAGAAACAAACTGCGTTCATTCATTCAAAGAAGCAAATTGCACGCAATCATTCAATGAAACAAACGGTATTCATTCATTGAATCCAGCTTATCCCATTCATTAAATGTCTCACCTTAAACGCCGGCATTCAATGAACCAAAGTGCATTCATTCATCCAATGTGTCGAGTTGAAATGATTCTTCCCGAGATTAAAATTGCGTTCGTGCATTCAGTGAATCAAACTGCACTCAATCATTCCATGAACCTTATAGTTCTATTTCATTCAATTGATCGAGTTTATCCCATTCATTCAAAATCTCGACCTTAACGCCTTCGTTCAATGAAACAAACTGCATGCATTCATTCAAAGAAACAGAGTATAAGTTTCAATTCAAAGAGTAGATCTTGTCTCATTCATTTAGTGCCTCGAGCTTAACTGATTCATTCAAAGAATCAAAACTGCCTTCATTCACTCATTCAAAGAAGCAAATTAGACGTTTCAATTCAAAGTGTAGAGCTTGTCTCATTCATTTAGTGCCTCGAGCTTAACTGATTCATTCAAAGAATCAAAACTGCCTTCATTCATTCATTCAAAGAAGCAAATTAGACGTTTCAATTCAAAGTGTAGAGCTTGCCTCATTTATTAAATATATCCAATCTCACTGATTCATTGAAATAATCAAACTGCGTTCAATCATTCAATGAATCAAATTGCTCTCAGTCTTTCAATGAAAATAGTGATTTTCATTCAATCATTGAAATCCAGCTTATCGCATTCATTCACAGCTTAATCCTCAACGCCTTCGTTCAATGAAACAAACAGCATTCAAGCATTCAATGAAATGAAAATATACGTTTTAAATCAAAGAGTATACCTTGCCTCGTTTATTCAATGTCTGGAGCTTTACTGATTCATTCAAGGAATCAAAACTGCCTTCATTCATTCATTCAAAGAAGCAAATTAGACGTTTCCATTCAAAGTGTAGAGCTTGTCTCATTCATTCAATGTCTCGACCTTAACTGATTCATTCAAAGAATCAAACTGCGTTCATCTATTCAATGAAGCAAACTGCACTCAATCTTTCAATGAGAAAAGCGGTATTCGTTCATTACTTCAATCTAGGTTATCCCATTCATTCAATGTTTCGGCATTTACGCCTTCGTTTTAGGAAACAAACTGAATTCATTCTTTCATACAAACTAAGTACACTTTTCATTTCAAAGACGAGAGCTTGTCTCATTCATTCGATGGATCCAATCTCACTGATTCATTGAAATAATGAAACTGCGTTCAATCATTCAATGAATCAAACTGCTCTCAGTCTTTCAATGAAAATAGTGATTTTCATTCAATCATTGAAATCCAGCTGATCGCATTCATTCACAGCTTAATCCTCAACGCCTTCGTTCAATGAAACAAACAACATTCAAACATTCAATGAAATGAAAATATACGTTTTAAATCAAAGAGTATACCTTGCCTCGTTTATTCAATGTCTGGAGCTTTACTGATTCATTCAAAGCATCAAACTGCATGCATTCATTCAATGAAACAGAGGATAAGTTTCAATTCAAAGAGTAGATCTTGTCTCATTCATTTAGGGCCTCGAGCTTAAATGATTCATTCAATGAATTAAAACTGCCTTCATTCATTCATTCAAAGAAGCAAATTAGACGTGTCAATTCAAAGTGGAGAGCTTGTCTCATTCATTCAATGTCTCGACCTTAACTGATTCATTCAACGAATCAAACTGCGTTCATCCATTCAATGAAGCAAACTGCACTCAATCATTCAATGAGAAAAGCGGTATTCGTTCATTACTTCAATCTAGGTTATCCCATTCATTCAAAATTTCGGCATTTACACCTTCATTTTAGGAATCAAACTGAATTCATTCTTTCATAAAAACTAAGTACACTTTTCATTTCAAAGACGAGAGCTTGTCTCATTCATTCGATGTATCCAACATCACTGATTCATTCAAAGAATCATACTGCGTTCATCTATTTAATGAAGCAAACTGCACTCAATTATTCAATGAGAAAAGCGGTATTCGTTCATTACTTCAATCTAGGTTATCCCATTCATTCAATGTTTCGGCAATTACGCCTTCATTTTAGGAATCAAACTGAATTCATTCTTTCATACAAAGTAAGTACACTTTTCATTTCAAAGACGAGAGCTTGTCTCATTCATTCGATGTCTCCAACATCACTGATTCATTCAAAGAATCAAACTGCGTTCATCTATTCAATGAAGCAAACTGCACTCAATCATTCAATGAGAAAAGCGGTATTCGTTCATTACTTCAATCTAGGTTATCCCATTCATTCAATGTTTCGGCAATTACGCCTTCATTTTAGGAATCAAACTGCATTCATTCTTTCATACAAACTAAGTACACGTTTCATTTCAAAGACGAGAGCTTGTCTCATTCATTCGATGTATCCAATCTCACTGATTCATTGAAAGAATCAAACGGCGTTCAATCATTCAATGAATTAAACTGCTCTGAGTCTTTCAATGAAAATAGTGATTTTCATTCAATCATTGAAATCCAGCTTATCACATTCATTCACAGTTTAATCCTCAACTCCTTCGGTCAATGAAACAAACAGCATTTAACATTCAGTGAAACGAAATATACGTTTCAAATCAAAGAAACCTTGTCTCATTCATTAAATTTCTCGAGCTTAACTGATTCTTTCAAAGAAACAAACTGCGTTCATTCATTCAAAGAAGCAAATTGCACGCAATCATTCAATGAAACAAACGGTATTCATTCATTGAATCCAGCTTATCCCATTCATTAAATGTCTCACCTTAAACGCCGGCATTCAATGAACCAAAGTGCATTCATTCATCCAATGTGTCGAGTTGAAATGATTCTTCCCGAGATTAAAATTGCGTTCGTGCATTCAGTGAATCAAACTGCACTCAATCATTCCATGAACCTTATAGTTCTATTTCATTCAATTGATCGAGTTTATCCCATTCATTCAAAATCTCGACCTTAACGCCTTCGTTCAATGAAACAAACTGCATGCATTCATTCAAAGAAACAGAGTATAAGTTTCAATTCAAAGAGTAGATCTTGTCTCATTCATTTAGTGCCTCGAGCTTAACTGATTCATTCAAAGAATCAAAACTGCCTTCATTCATTCATTCAAAGAAGCAAATTAGACGTTTCAATTCAAAGTGTAGAGCTTGTCTCATTCATTTAGTGCCTCGAGCTTAACTGATTCATTCAAAGAATCAAAACTGCCTTCATTCATTCATTCAAAGAAGCAAATTAGACGTTTCAATTCAAAGTGTAGAGCTTGCCTCATTCATTCAATGTCTCGACCTTAACTGCGTTCATCCATTCAATAAAGACAACTGCACTCAATCATTCAATGAGATAAGCGGTATTCGTTCATTAATTCAATCTAGCTTATCCCATACATTCAATGCCTCGGCATTTACGCCTTCATTTTCGGAATCAAACTGCATTCATTCTTTCATACAAACTAAGTACATTCATTCATTTCAAAGACGAGAGATTGTCTCATTCATTCGATGGATCCAATCTCACTGATTCATTGAAATAATATAACTGCTTTCAATCATTCAATGAATCAAACTGCTCTCAGTCTTTCAATGAAAATAGTGATTTTCATTCAATCATTGAAATCCAGTTTATCGCATTCATTCACAGCTTAATCCTCAACGCCTTCGTTCAATGAAACAAACAGCATTCAAACATTCACTGAAATGAAAATATACGTTTTAAATCAAAGAGTATACCTTGCCTCGTTTATTCAATGTCTGGAGCTTTACTGATTCATTCAAAGAATCAAACTGCATGCATTCATTCAATGAAACAGAGGATAAGTTTCAATTCAAAGAGTAGATCTTGTCTCATTTATTTAGGGCCTCGAGCTTAAATGATTCATTCAATGAATTAAAACTGCCTTCATTCATTCATTCAAAGAAGCAAATTAGACGTTTCAATTCAAAGTGTAGAGCTTGTCTCCTTCATTCAATGTCTCGACCTTAACTGATTCATTCAAAGAATCAAACTGCGTTCATCCATTCAATGAAGCAAACTGCACTCAATCATTCAATGAGAAAAGCGGTATTCGTTCATTAATTCAATCTAGCTTATCCCATACATTCAATGTCTCGGCATTTACGCCTTAATTTTAGGAATCAAACTGCATTCATTCTTTCATACAAACTAAGTACACGTTTCATTTCAAAGACGAGAGCTTGTCTCATTCATTCGATATATCCAACCTCACTGATTCATTGAAAGAATCAAACTGCATCAATCATTCAATGAATCAAACTGCTCTCAGTCTTTCAATGAAAATAGTGACATACATTCGATCATTCAAATCCAGCTTATCTCATTCATTCACAGTTTAATCCTAAACGCCTTCGTTCAATGAAACAAACAGCATTCAAACTTTCAATGAAATGAAAATATACGTTTTAAATCAAAGAGTATACCTTGCCTCGTTTATTCAATGTCTGGAGCTTAACTGATTCATTCAAAGAATCAAACAGCATGCATTCATTCAATGAAACAGAGTATATGTTTCAATTCAAAGAGTAGATCTTGTCTAATTCATTTAGAGCCTCGAGCTTAACTGATTCATTCAAAGAATCAAACTGCCTTCATTCATTCATTCAAAGAAGCAAATTAGACGTTTGAATTCAAAGTGTAGAGCTTGTCTCATTCATTCAATGTCTCGACCTTAACTGCGTTCATCCATTCAATAAAGACAACTGCACTCAATCATTCAATGAGATAAGCGGTATTCGTTCATTAATTCAATCTAGCTTATCCCATACATTCAATGTCTCGGCATTTACGCCTTCATTTTCGGAATAAAACTGCATTCATTCTTTCATACAAACTAAGTACACGTTTCATTTCAAAGACGAGAGCTTGTCTCATTCATTCGATGTATCCAACCTCACTGATTCATTGAAAGAATCAAACTGCATCAATCATTCAAAGAATCAAACTGCTCTCAGTCTTTCAATGAAAATAGTGATATACAATCAATCATTGAAGTCCAGCTTATGGCATTCATTCACAGTTTATCCTAAACGCCTTTGTTCAATGAAATAAACAGCATTCAAACATTCAATGAAATGAAAATGTACGTTTTAAATCAAAGAGTATACCTTGCCTCGTTTATTCAATGTCTGGAGCTTTACTGATTTATTCAAAGAATCAAACTGCATGCATTCATTCAATGAAACAGAGTATATGTTTCAATTCAAAGAAAAGATCTTGTCTAATTCATTTAGAGCCTCGAGCTTAAATGATTCATTCAAAGAATCAAAACTGCCTTCATTCATTCATTCAAAGAAGCAAATTAGACGTTTCAATTCAAAGTGTAGAGCTTGTCTCATTCATTCAATGTCTCGACCTTAACTGATTCATTCAAAGAATCAAACTGCGTTCATCTATTCAATGAAGCAAACTGCACTCAATCATTCAATGAGAAAAGCGGTATTCGTTCATTACTTCAATCTAGGTTATTCCATTCATTCAATGTTTCGGCAATTACGCCTTCATTTTAGGAATCAAACTGCATTCATTCTTTCATACAAACTAAGTACACGTTTCATTTCAAAGACGAGAGCTTGTCTCATTCATTCGATGTATCCAATCTCACTGATTCATTGAAAGAATCAAACGGCGTTCAATCATTCAATGAATTAAACTGCTCTGAGCCTTTCAATGAAAATAGTGATTTTCATTCAATCATTGAAATCCAGCTTATCACATTCATTCACAGTTTAATCCTCAACTCCTTCGGTCAATGAAACAAACAGCATTTAACATTCAGTGAAACGAAATATACGTTTCAAATCAAAGAAACCTTGTCTCATTCATTAAATTTCTCGAGCTTAACTGATTCTTTCAAAGAAACAAACTGCGTTCATTCATTCAAAGAAGCAAATTGCACGCAATCATTCAATGAAACAAACGGTATTCATTCATTGAATCCAGCTTATCCCATTCATTAAATGTCTCACCTTAAACGCCGGCACTCAATGAACCAAAGTGCATTCATTCATCCAATGTGTCGAGTTGAAATGATTCT
The DNA here is from genome assembly GCF_047496795.1 of Chiloscyllium punctatum. Classification (NCBI taxonomy): domain Eukaryota; kingdom Metazoa; phylum Chordata; class Chondrichthyes; order Orectolobiformes; family Hemiscylliidae; genus Chiloscyllium; species Chiloscyllium punctatum. The sequence goes on along the minus strand of NC_092744.1, from coordinate 91,080,867 downwards.
TCCCGAGATTAAAATTGCGTTCGTGCATTCAGTGAATCAAACTGCACTCAATCATTCCATGAACCTTATAGTTCTATTTCATTCAATTGATCGAGTTTATCCCATTCATTCAAAATCTCGACCTTAACGCCTTCGTTCAATGAAACAAACTGCATGCATTCATTCAATGAAGCAAACTGCACTCAATCATTCAATGAGAAAAGCGGTATTCGTTCATTACGTCAATCTAGGTTATCCCATTCATTCAAAATTTCGGCATTTACACCTTCATTTTAGGAATCAAACTGAATTCATTCTTTCATAAAAACTAAGTACACTTTTCATTTCAAAGACGAGAGCTTGTCTCATTCATTCGATGTATCCAACCTCACTGATTCATTCAAAGAATCAAACTGCGTTCATCTATTCAATGAAGCAAATTTGCACTCAATCATTCAATGAGAAAAGCGGTATTCGTTCATTACTTCAATCTAGGTTATCCCATTCATTCAATGTTTCGTCAATTGCGCCTTCATTTTAGGAATCAAACTGCATTCATTCTTTCATACAAACTAAGTACACTTTTCATTTCAAAGACGAGAGCTTGTCTCTTTCCTTCGATGTATCCAATCTCACTGATTCATTGAAAGAATCAAACTGCGTTCAATCATTCAAAGAATCAAACTGCTCTCAGTCTTTCAATGAAAATAGTCATTTTCATTCAATCATTGAAATCCAGCTTATCACATTCATTCACAGTTTAAACCTCAATGCCTTCGGTCAATGAAACTTACAGCATTTAACATTCAGTGAAACGAAATATACGTTTCAAATCAAAGAAACCTTGTCTCATTCATTAAATTTCTCGAGCTTAACTGATTCTTTCAAAGAAACAAACTGCGTTCATTCATTCAAAGAAGCAAATTGCACGCAATCATTCAATGAAACAAACGGTATTCATTCATTGAATCCAGCTTATCCCATTCATTAAATGTCTCACCTTAAACGCCGGCATTCAATGAACCAAAGTGCATTCATTCATCCAATGTGTCGAGTTGAAATGATTCTTCCCGAGATTAAAATTGCGTTCGTGCATTCAGTGAATCAAACTGCACTCAATCATTCCATGAACCTTATAGTTCTATTTCATTCAATTGATCGAGTTTATCCCATTCATTCAAAATCTCGACCTTAACGCCTTCGTTCAATGAAACAAACTGCATGCATTCATTCAAAGAAACAGAGTATAAGTTTCAATTCAAAGAGTAGATCTTGTCTCATTCATTTAGTGCCTCGAGCTTAACTGATTCATTCAAAGAATCAAAACTGCCTTCATTCATTCATTCAAAGAAGCAAATTAGACGTTTCAATTCAAAGTGTAGAGCTTGTCTCATTCATTCAATGTCTCGACCTTAACTGCGTTCATTCATTCAATAAAGACAACTGCACTCAATCATTCAATGAGATAAGCGGTATTCGTTCATTAATTCAATCTAGCTTATCCCATACATTCAATGTCTCGGCATTTACGCCTTCATTTTCGGAATCAAACTGCATTCATTCTTTCATACAAACTAAGTACACGTTTCATTTCAAAGACGAGAGCTTGTCTCATTCATTCGATGTATCCAACCTCACTGATTCATTGAAAGAATCAAACTGCATCAATCATTCAAAGAATCAAACTGCTCTCAGTCTTTCAATGAAAATAGTGATATACAATCAATCATTGAAATCCAGCTTATGGCATTCATTCACAGTTTATCCTAAACGCCTTTGTTCAATGAAATAAACAGCATTAAAACATTCAATGAAATGAAAATGTACGTTTTAAATCAAAGAGTATACCTTGCCTCGTTTATTCAATGTCTGGAGCTTTACTGATTTATTCAAAGAATCAAACTGCATGCATTCATTCAATGAAACAGAGTATATGTTTCAATTCAAAGAAAAGATCTTGTCTAATTCATTTAGAGCCTCGAGCTTAAATGATTCATTCAAAGAATCAAAACTGCCTTCATTCATTCATTCAAAGAAGCAAATTAGACGTTTCAATTCAAAGTGTAGAGCTTGTCTCATTCATTCAATGTCTCGACCTTAACTGATTCATTCAAAGAATCAAACTGCGTTCATCTATTCAATGAAGCAAACTGCACTCAATCATTCAATGAGAAAAGCGGTATTCGTTCATTACTTCAATCTAGGTTATCCCATTCATTCAATGTTTCGGCAATTACGCCTTCATTTTAGGAATCAAACTGCATTCATTCTTTCATACAAACTAAGTACACGTTTCATTTCAAAGACGAGAGCTTGTCTCATTCATTCGATGTATCCAATCTCACTGATTCATTGAAAGAATCAAACGGCGTTCAATCATTCAATGAATTAAACTGCTCTCAGTCTTTCAATGAAAATAGTGATTTTCATTCAATCATTGAAATCCAGCTTATCACATTCATTCACAGTTTAATCCTCAACTCCTTCGGTCAATGAAACAAACAGCATTTAACATTCAGTGAAACGAAATATACGTTTCAAATCAAAGAAACCTTGTCTCATTCATTAAATTTCTCGAGCTTAACTGATTCTTTCAAAGAAACAAACTGCGTTCATTCATTCAAAGAAGCAAATTGCACGCAATCATTCAATGAAACAAACGGTATTCATTCATTGAATCCAGCTTATCCCATTCATTAAATGTCTCACCTTAAACGCCGGCACTCAATGAACCAAAGTGCATTCATTCATCCAATGTGTCGAGTTGAAATGATTCTTCCCGAGATTAAAATTGCGTTCGTGCATTCAGTGAATCAAACTGCACTCAATCATTCCATGAACCTTATAGTTCTATTTCATTCAATTGATCGAGTTTATCCCATTCATTCAAAATCTCGACCTTAACGCCTTCGTTCAATGAAACAAACTGCATGCATTCATTCAAAGAAACAGAGTATAAGTTTCAATTCAAAGTGTAGAGCTTGTCTCATTCATTCAATGTCTCGACCTTAACTGATTCATTCAAAGAATCAAACTGCGTTCATCCATTCAATGAAGCAAACTGCACTCAATCATTCAATGAGAAAAGCGGTATTCGTTCATTACGTCAATCTAGGTTATCCCATTCATTCAAAATTTCGGCATTTACACCTTCATTTTAGGAATCAAACTGAATTCATTCTTTCATAAAAACTAAGTACACTTTTCATTTCAAAGACGAGAGCTTGTCTCATTCATTCGATGTATCCAACCTCACTGATTCATTCAAAGAATCAAACTGCGTTCATCTATTCAATGAAGCAAATTTGCACTCAATCATTCAATGAGAAAAGCGGTATTCGTTCATTACTTCAATCTAGGTTATCCCATTCATTCAATGTTTCGTCAATTGCGCCTTCATTTTAGGAATCAAACTGCATTCATTCTTTCATACAAACTAAGTACACTTTTCATTTCAAAGACGAGAGCTTGTCTCATTCCTTCGATGTATCCAATCTCACTGATTCATTGAAAGAATCAAACTGCGTTCAATCATTCAAAGAATCAAACTGCTCTCAGTCTTTCAATGAAAATAGTCATTTTCATTCAATCATTGAAATCCAGCTTATCACATTCATTCACAGTTTAAACCTCAATGCCTTCGGTCAATGAAACTAACAGCATTTAACATTCAGTGAAACGAAATATACGTTTCAAATCAAAGAAACCTTGTCTCATTCATTAAATTTCTCGAGCTTAACTGATTCTTTCAAAGAAACAAACTGCGTTCATTCATTCAAAGAAGCAAATTGCACGCAATCATTCAATGAAACAAACGGTATTCATTCATTGAATCCAGCTTATCCCATTCATTAAATGTCTCACCTTAAACGCCGGCATTCAATGAACCAAAGTGCATTCATTCATCCAATGTGTCGAGTTGAAATGATTCTTCCCGAGATTAAAATTGCGTTCGTGCATTCAGTGAATCAAACTGCACTCAATCATTCCATGAACCTTATAGTTCTATTTCATTCAATTGATCGAGTTTATCCCATTCATTCAAAATCTCGACCTTAACGCCTTCGTTCAATGAAACAAACTGCATGCATTCATTCAAAGAAACAGAGTATAAGTTTCAATTCAAAGAGTAGATCTTGTCTCATTCATTTAGTGCCTCGAGCTTAACTGATTCATTCAAAGAATCAAAACTGCCTTCATTCATTCATTCAAAGAAGCAAATTAGACGTTTCAATTCAAAGTGTAGAGCTTGTCTCATTCATTTAGTGCCTCGAGCTTAACTGATTCATTCAAAGAATCAAAACTGCCTTCATTCATTCATTCAAAGAAGCAAATTAGACGTTTCAATTCAAAGTGTAGAGCTTGCCTCATTCATTCAATGTCTCGACCTTAACTGCGTTCATCCATTCAATAAAGACAACTGCACTCAATCATTCAATGAGATAAGCGGTATTCGTTCATTAATTCAATCTAGCTTATCCCATACATTCAATGCCTCGGCATTTACGCCTTCATTTTCGGAATCAAACTGCATTCATTCTTTCATACAAACTAAGTACATTCATTCATTTCAAAGACGAGAGATTGTCTCATTCATTCGATGGATCCAATCTCACTGATTCATTGAAATAATATAACTGCTTTCAATCATTCAATGAATCAAACTGCTCTCAGTCTTTCAATGAAAATAGTGATTTTCATTCAATCATTGAAATCCAGTTTATCGCATTCATTCACAGCTTAATCCTCAACGCCTTCGTTCAATGAAACAAACAGCATTCAAACATTCACTGAAATGAAAATATACGTTTTAAATCAAAGAGTATACCTTGCCTCGTTTATTCAATGTCTGGAGCTTTACTGATTCATTCAAAGAATCAAACTGCATGCATTCATTCAATGAAACAGAGGATAAGTTTCAATTCAAAGAGTAGATCTTGTCTCATTTATTTAGGGCCTCGAGCTTAAATGATTCATTCAATGAATTAAAACTGCCTTCATTCATTCATTCAAAGAAGCAAATTAGACGTTTCAATTCAAAGTGTAGAGCTTGTCTCCTTCATTCAATGTCTCGAACTTAACTGATTCATTCAAAGAATCAAACTGCGTTCATCCATTCAATGAAGCAAACTGCACTCAATCATTCAATGAGAAAAGCGGTATTCGTTCATTAATTCAATCTAGCTTATCCCATACATTCAATGTCTCGGCATTTACGCCTTAATTTTAGGAATCAAACTGCATTCATTCTTTCATACAAACTAAGTACACGTTTCATTTCAAAGACGAGAGCTTGTCTCATTCATTCGATATATCCAACCTCACTGATTCATTGAAAGAATCAAACTGCATCAATCATTCAATGAATCAAACTGCTCTCAGTCTTTCAATGAAAATAGTGACATACATTCGATCATTCAAATCCAGCTTATCTCATTCATTCACAGTTTAATCCTAAACGCCTTCGTTCAATGAAACAAACAGCATTCAAACTTTCAATGAAATGAAAATATACGTTTTAAATCAAAGAGTATACCTTGCCTCGTTTATTCAATGTCTGGAGCTTAACTGATTCATTCAAAGAATCAAACAGCATGCATTCATTCAATGAAACAGAGTATATGTTTCAATTCAAAGAGTAGATCTTGTCTAATTCATTTAGAGCCTCGAGCTTAACTGATTCATTCAAAGAATCAAACTGCCTTCATTCATTCATTCAAAGAAGCAAATTAGACGTTTGAATTCAAAGTGTAGAGCTTGTCTCATTCATTCAATGTCTCGACCTTAACTGCGTTCATCCATTCAATAAAGACAACTGCACTCAATCATTCAATGAGATAAGCGGTATTCGTTCATTAATTCAATCTAGCTTATCCCATACATTCAATGTCTCGGCATTTACGCCTTCATTTTCGGAATCAAACTGCATTCATTCTTTCATACAAACTAAGTACACGTTTCATTTCAAAGACGAGAGCTTGTCTCATTCATTCGATGTATCCAACCTCACTGATTCATTGAAAGAATCAAACTGCATCAATCATTCAAAGAATCAAACTGCTCTCAGTCTTTCAATGAAAATAGTGATATACAATCAATCATTGAAGTCCAGCTTATGGCATTCATTCACAGTTTATCCTAAACGCCTTTGTTCAATGAAATAAACAGCATTCAAACATTCAATGAAATGAAAATGTACGTTTTAAATCAAAGAGTATACCTTGCCTCGTTTATTCAATGTCTGGAGCTTTACTGATTTATTCAAAGAATCAAACTGCATGCATTCATTCAATGAAACAGAGTATATGTTTCAATTCAAAGAAAAGATCTTGTCTAATTCATTTAGAGCCTCGAGCTTAAATGATTCATTCAAAGAATCAAAACTGCCTTCATTCATTCATTCAAAGAAGCAAATTAGACGTTTCAATTCAAAGTGTAGAGCTTGTCTCATTCATTCAATGTCTCGACCTTAACTGATTCATTCAAAGAATCAAACTGCGTTCATCTATTCAATGAAGCAAACTGCACTCAATCATTCAATGAGAAAAGCGGTATTCGTTCATTACTTCAATCTAGGTTATTCCATTCATTCAATGTTTCGGCAATTACGCCTTCATTTTAGGAATCAAACTGCATTCATTCTTTCATACAAACTAAGTACACGTTTCATTTCAAAGACGAGAGCTTGTCTCATTCATTCGATGTATCCAATCTCACTGATTCATTGAAAGAATCAAACGGCGTTCAATCATTCAATGAATTAAACTGCTCTGAGTCTTTCAATGAAAATAGTGATTTTCATTCAATCATTGAAATCCAGCTTATCACATTCATTCACAGTTTAATCCTCAACTCCTTCGGTCAATGAAACAAACAGCATTTAACATTCAGTGAAACGAAATATACGTTTCAAATCAAAGAAACCTTGTCTCATTCATTAAATTTCTCGAGCTTAACTGATTCTTTCAAAGAAACAAACTGCGTTCATTCATTCAAAGAAGCAAATTGCACGCAATCATTCAATGAAACAAACGGTATTCATTCATTGAATCCAGCTTATCCCATTCATTAAATGTCTCACCTTAAACGCCGGCACTCAATGAACCAAAGTGCATTCATTCATCCAATGTGTCGAGTTGAAATGATTCTTCCCGAGATTAAAATTGCGTTCGTGCATTCAGTGAATCAAACTGCACTCAATCATTCCATGAACCTTATAGTTCTATTTCATTCAATTGATCGAGTTTATCCCATTCATTCAAAATCTCGACCTTAACGCCTTCGTTCAATGAAACAAACTGCATGCATTCATTCAATGAAGCAAACTGCACTCAATCATTCAATGAGAAAAGCGGTATTCGTTCATTACGTCAATCTAGGTTATCCCATTCATTCAAAATTTCGGCATTTACACCTTCATTTTAGGAATCAAACTGAATTCATTCTTTCATAAAAACTAAGTACACTTTTCATTTCAAAGACGAGAGCTTGTCTCATTCATTCGATGTATCCAACCTCACTGATTCATTCAAAGAATCAAACTGCGTTCATCTATTCAATGAAGCAAATTTGCACTCAATCATTCAATGAGAAAAGCGGTATTCGTTCATTACTTCAATCTAGGTTATCCCATTCATTCAATGTTTCGTCAATTGCGCCTTCATTTTAGGAATCAAACTGCATTCATTCTTTCATACAAACTAAGTACACTTTTCATTTCAAAGACGAGAGCTTGTCTCTTTCCTTCGATGTATCCAATCTCACTGATTCATTGAAAGAATCAAACTGCGTTCAATCATTCAAAGAATCAAACTGCTCTCAGTCTTTCAATGAAAATAGTCATTTTCATTCAATCATTGAAATCCAGCTTATCACATTCATTCACAGTTTAAACCTCAATGCCTTCGGTCAATGAAACTTACAGCATTTAACATTCAGTGAAACGAAATATACGTTTCAAATCAAAGAAACCTTGTCTCATTCATTAAATTTCTCGAGCTTAACTGATTCTTTCAAAGAAACAAACTGCGTTCATTCATTCAAAGAAGCAAATTGCACGCAATCATTCAATGAAACAAACGGTATTCATTCATTGAATCCAGCTTATCCCATTCATTAAATGTCTCACCTTAAACGCCGGCATTCAATGAACCAAAGTGCATTCATTCATCCAATGTGTCGAGTTGAAATGATTCTTCCCGAGATTAAAATTGCGTTCGTGCATTCAGTGAATCAAACTGCACTCAATCATTCCATGAACCTTATAGTTCTATTTCATTCAATTGATCGAGTTTATCCCATTCATTCAAAATCTCGACCTTAACGCCTTCGTTCAATGAAACAAACTGCATGCATTCATTCAAAGAAACAGAGTATAAGTTTCAATTCAAAGAGTAGATCTTGTCTCATTCATTTAGTGCCTCGAGCTTAACTGATTCATTCAAAGAATCAAAACTGCCTTCATTCATTCATTCAAAGAAGCAAATTAGACGTTTCAATTCAAAGTGTAGAGCTTGTCTCATTCATTCAATGTCTCGACCTTAACTGCGTTCATTCATTCAATAAAGACAACTGCACTCAATCATTCAATGAGATAAGCGGTATTCGTTCATTAATTCAATCTAGCTTATCCCATACATTCAATGTCTCGGCATTTACGCCTTCATTTTCGGAATCAAACTGCATTCATTCTTTCATACAAACTAAGTACACGTTTCATTTCAAAGACGAGAGCTTGTCTCATTCATTCGATGTATCCAACCTCACTGATTCATTGAAAGAATCAAACTGCATCAATCATTCAAAGAATCAAACTGCTCTCAGTCTTTCAATGAAAATAGTGATATACAATCAATCATTGAAATCCAGCTTATGGCATTCATTCACAGTTTATCCTAAACGCCTTTGTTCAATGAAATAAACAGCATTAAAACATTCAATGAAATGAAAATGTACGTTTTAAATCAAAGAGTATACCTTGCCTCGTTTATTCAATGTCTGGAGCTTTACTGATTTATTCAAAGAATCAAACTGCATGCATTCATTCAATGAAACAGAGTATATGTTTCAATTCAAAGAAAAGATCTTGTCTAATTCATTTAGAGCCTCGAGCTTAAATGATTCATTCAAAGAATCAAAACTGCCTTCATTCATTCATTCAAAGAAGCAAATTAGACGTTTCAATTCAAAGTGTAGAGCTTGTCTCATTCATTCAATGTCTCGACCTTAACTGATTCATTCAAAGAATCAAACTGCGTTCATCTATTCAATGAAGCAAACTGCACTCAATCATTCAATGAGAAAAGCGGTATTCGTTCATTACTTCAATCTAGGTTATTCCATTCATTCAATGTTTCGGCAATTACGCCTTCATTTTAGGAATCAAACTGCATTCATTCTTTCATACAAACTAAGTACACGTTTCATTTCAAAGACGAGAGCTTGTCTCATTCATTCGATGTATCCAATCTCACTGATTCATTGAAAGAATCAAACGGCGTTCAATCATTCAATGAATTAAACTGCTCTCAGTCTTTCAATGAAAATAGTGATTTTCATTCAATCATTGAAATCCAGCTTATCACATTCATTCACAGTTTAATCCTCAACTCCTTCGGTCAATGAAACAAACAGCATTTAACATTCAGTGAAACGAAATATACGTTTCAAATCAAAGAAACCTTGTCTCATTCATTAAATTTCTCGAGCTTAACTGATTCTTTCAAAGAAACAAACTGCGTTCATTCATTCAAAGAAGCAAATTGCACGCAATCATTCAATGAAACAAACGGTATTCATTCATTGAATCCAGCTTATCCCATTCATTAAATGTCTCACCTTAAACGCCGGCACTCAATGAACCAAAGTGCATTCATTCATCCAATGTGTCGAGTTGAAATGATTCTTCCCGAGATTAAAATTGCGTTCGTGCATTCAGTGAATCAAACTGCACTCAATCATTCCATGAACCTTATAGTTCTATTTCATTCAATTGATCGAGTTTATCCCATTCATTCAAAATCTCGACCTTAACGCCTTCGTTCAATGAAACAAACTGCATGCATTCATTCAAAGAAACAGAGTATAAGTTTCAATTCAAAGTGTAGAGCTTGTCTCATTCATTCAATGTCTCGACCTTAACTGATTCATTCAAAGAATCAAACTGCGTTCATCCATTCAATGAAGCAAACTGCACTCAATCATTCAATGAGAAAAGCGGTATTCGTTCATTACGTCAATCTAGGTTATCCCATTCATTCAAAATTTCGGCATTTACACCTTCATTTTAGGAATCAAACTGAATTCATTCTTTCATAAAAACTAAGTACACTTTTCATTTCAAAGACGAGAGCTTGTCTCATTCATTCGATGTATCCAACCTCACTGATTCATTCAAAGAATCAAACTGCGTTCATCTATTCAATGAAGCAAATTTGCACTCAATCATTCAATGAGAAAAGCGGTATTCGTTCATTACTTCAATCTAGGTTATCCCATTCATTCAATGTTTCGTCAATTGCGCCTTCATTTTAGGAATCAAACTGCATTCATTCTTTCATACAAACTAAGTACACTTTTCATTTCAAAGACGAGAGCTTGTCTCATTCCTTCGATGTATCCAATCTCACTGATTCATTGAAAGAATCAAACTGCGTTCAATCATTCAAAGAATCAAACTGCTCTCAGTCTTTCAATGAAAATAGTCATTTTCATTCAATCATTGAAATCCAGCTTATCACATTCATTCACAGTTTAAACCTCAATGCCTTCGGTCAATGAAACTAACAGCATTTAACATTCAGTGAAACGAAATATACGTTTCAAATCAAAGAAACCTTGTCTCATTCATTAAATTTCTCGAGCTTAACTGATTCTTTCAAAGAAACAAACTGCGTTCATTCATTCAAAGAAGCAAATTGCACGCAATCATTCAATGAAACAAACGGTATTCATTCATTGAATCCAGCTTATCCCATTCATTAAATGTCTCACCTTAAACGCCGGCATTCAATGAACCAAAGTGCATTCATTCATCCAATGTGTCGAGTTGAAATGATTCTTCCCGAGATTAAAATTGCGTTCGTGCATTCAGTGAATCAAACTGCACTCAATCATTCCATGAACCTTATAGTTCTATTTCATTCAATTGATCGAGTTTATCCCATTCATTCAAAATCTCGACCTTAACGCCTTCGTTCAATGAAACAAACTGCATGCATTCATTCAAAGAAACAGAGTATAAGTTTCAATTCAAAGAGTAGATCTTGTCTCATTCATTTAGTGCCTCGAGCTTAACTGATTCATTCAAAGAATCAAAACTGCCTTCATTCATTCATTCAAAGAAGCAAATTAGACGTTTCAATTCAAAGTGTAGAGCTTGTCTCATTCATTCAATGTCTCGACCTTAACTGCGTTCATTCATTCAATAAAGACAACTGCACTCAATCATTCAATGAGATAAGCGGTATTCGTTCATTAATTCAATCTAGCTTATCCCATACATTCAATGTCTCGGCATTTACGCCTTCATTTTCGGAATCAAACTGCATTCATTCTTTCATACAAACTAAGTACACGTTTCATTTCAAAGACGAGAGAATGTCTCATTCATTCGATGTATCCAACCTCACTGATTCATTGAAAGAATCAAACTGCATCAATCATTCAAAGAATCAAACTGCTCTCAGTCTTTCAATCAAAATAGTGATATACATTCATTCATTGAAATCCAACTTATCTCATTCATTCACAGTTTAATCCTAAACGCCTTCGTTCAATGAAACAAACAGCATTCAAACATTCAATGAAATGAAAATATACGTTTTAAATCAAAGAGTATACCTTGCCTCGTTTATTCAATGTCTGGAGCTTTACTGATTCATTCAAAGAATCAAACTGCATGCATTCATTCAATGAAACAGAGTATATGCTTCAATTCAAAGAAAAGATCTTGTCTAATTCATTTAGAGCCTCGAGCTTAAATGATTCATTCAAAGAATCAAAACTGCCTTCATTCATTCATTCAAAGAAGCAAATTAGACGTTTCAATTCAAATCGTAGAGCTTGTCTCATTCATTCAATGTCTCGACCTTAACTGATTCATTCAAAGAATCAAACTGCGTTCATCTATTCAATGAAGCAAACTGCACTCAATCTTTCAATGAGAAAAGCGGTATTCGTTCATTACTTCAATCTAGGTTATCCCATTCATTCAATGTTCGGCATTTACGCCTTCATTTTAGGAATCAAACTGAATTCATTCTTTCATACAAACTAAGTACACTTTTCATTTCAAAGACGAGAGCTTGTCTCATTCATTCGATGGATCCAATCTCACTGATTCATTGAAATAATCAAACTGCGTTCAATCATTCAATGAATCAAACTGCTCTCAGTCTTTCAATGAAAATAGTGATTTTCATTCAATCATTGAAATCCAGCTGATCGCATTCATTCACAGCTTAATCCTCAACGCCTTCGTTCAATGAAACAAACAGCATTCAAACATTCAATGAAATGAAAATATACGTTTTAAATCAAAGAGTATACCTTGCCTCGTTTATTCAATGTCTGGAGCTTTACTGATTCATTCAAAGAATCAAACTGCATGCATTCATTCAATGAAACAGAGGATAAGTTTCAATTCAAAGAGTCGATCTTGTCTCATTCATTTAGGGCCTCGAGCTTAAATGATTCATTCAATGAATTAAAACTGCCTTCATTCATTCATTCAAAGAAGCAAATTAGACGTGTCAATTCAAAGTGGAGAGCTTGTCTCATTCAATGTCTCGACCTTAACTGATTTATTCAACGAATCAAACTGCGTTCATCCATTCAATGAAGCAAACTGCACTCAATCATTCAATGAGAAAAGCGGTATTCGTTCATTACTTCAATCTAGGTTATCCCATTCATTCAAAATTTCGGCATTTACACCTTCATTTTAAGAATCAAACTGAATTCATTCTTTCATAAAAACTAAGTACACTTTTCATTTCAAAGACGAGAGCTTGTCTCATTCATTCGATGTATCCAACCTCACTGATTCATTCAAAGAATCAAACTGCGTTCATCTATTTAATGAAGCAAACTGCACTCAATCATTCAATGAGAAAAGCGGTATTCGTTCATTACTTCAATCTAGGTTATCCCATTCATTCAATGTTTCGGCAATTACGCCTTCATTTTAGGAATCAAACTGTATTCATTCTTTCATACAAAGTAAGTACACTTTTCATTTCAAAGACGAGAGCTTGTCTCATTCATTCGATGTCTCCAACATCACTGATTCATTCAAAGAATCAAACTGCGTTCATCTATTCAATGAAGCAAACTGCACTCAATCATTCAATGAGAAAAGCGGTATTCGTTCATTACTTCAATCTAGGTTATCCCATTCATTCAAAATTTCGGCATTTACACCTTCATTTTAGGAATCAAACTGAATTCATTCTGTCATAAAAAGTAAGTACACTTTTCATTTCAAAGACGAGAGCTTGTCTCATTCCTTCGATGTATCCAACCTCACTGATTCATTCAAAGAATCAAACTGCGTTCATCTATTCAATGAAGCAAACTGCACTCAATCATTCAATGAGAAAAGCGGTATTCGTTCATTACTTCAATCTAGGTTATCCCATTCATTCAATGTTTCGGCAATTACGCCTTCATTTTAGGAATCAAACTGCATTCATTCTTTCATACAAACTAAGTACACGTTTCATTTCAAAGACGAGAGCTTGTCTCATTCATTCGATGTATCCAATCTCACTGATTCATTGAAAGAATCAAACGGCGTTCAATCATTCAATGAATTAAACTGCTCTCAGTCTTTCAATGAAAATAGTGATTTTCATTCAATCATTGAAATCCAGCTTATCGCATTCATTCACAGCTTAATCCTCAACGCCTTCGTTCAATGAAACAAACAGCATTCAAACATTCAATGAAATGAAAATATACGTTTTAAATCAAAGAGTATACCTTGCCTCGTTTATTCAATGTCTGGAGCTTTACTGATTCATTCAAAGAATCAAACTGCATGCATTCATTCAATGAAACAGAGGATAAGTTTCAATTCAAAGAGTCGATCTTGTCTCATTCATTTAGGGCCTCGAGCTTAAATGATTAATTCAATGAATTAAAACTGCCTTCATTCATTCATTCAAAGAAGCAAATTAGACGTGTCAATTCAAAGTGGAGAGCTTGTCTCATTCAATGTCTCGACCTTAACTGATTCATTCAACGAATCAAACTGCGTTCATCCATTCAATGAAGCAAACTGCACTCAATCATTCAATGAGAAAAGCGGTATTCGTTCATTACTTCAATCTAGGTTATCCCATTCATTCAAAATTTCGGCATTTACACCTTCATTTTAGGAATCAAACTGAATTCATTCTTTCATAAAAACTAAGTACACTTTTCATTTCAAAGACGAGAGCTTGTCTCATTCATTCGATGTATCCAACCTCACTGATTCATTCAAAGAATCAAACTGCGTTCATCTATTTAATGAATTAAACTGCACTCAATCATTCAATGAGAAAAGCGGTATTCGTTCATTACTTCAATCTAGGTTATCCCATTCATTCAATGTTTCGGCAATTACGCCTTCATTTTAGGAATCAAACTGTATTCATTCTTTCATACAAAGTAAGTACACTTTTCATTTCAAACACGAGAGCTTGTCTCATTCATTCGATGTCTCCAACATCACTGATTCATTCAAAGAATCAAACTGCGTTCATCTATTCAATGAAGCAAACTGCACTCAATCATTCAATGAGAAAAGCGGTATTCGTTCATTACTTCAATCTAGGTTATCCCATTCATTCAAAATTTCGGCATTTACACCTTCATTTTAGGAATCAAACTGAATTCATTCTGTCATAAAAACTAAGTACACTTTTCATTTCAAAGACGAGAGCTTGTCTCATTCATTCGATGTATCCAACCTCACTGATTCATTCAAAGAATCAAACTGCGTTCATCTATTCAATGAAGCAAACTGCACTCAATCATTCAATGAGAAAAGCGGTATTCGTTCATTACTTCAATCTAGGTTATCCCATTCATTCAATGTTTCGGCAATTACGCCTTCATTTTAGGAATCAAACTGCATTCATTCTTTCATACAAACTAAGTACACGTTTCATTTCAAAGACGAGAGCTTGTCTCATTCATTCGATGTATCCAATCTCACTGATTCATTGAAAGAATGAAACGGCGTTCAATCATTCAATGAATTAAACTGCTCTCAGTCTTTCAATGAAAATAGTGATTTTCATTCAATCATTGAAATCCAGCTTATCACATTCATTCACAGTTTAATCCTCAACTCCTTCGGTCAATGAAACAAACAGCATTTAACATTCAGTGAAACGAAATATACGTTTCAAATCAAAGAAACCTTGTCTCATTCATTAAATTTCTCGAGCTTAACTGATTCTTTCAAAGAAACAAACTGCGTTCATTCATTCAAAGAAGCAAATTGCACGCAATCATTCAATGAAACAAACGGTATTCATTCATTGAATCCAGCTTATCCCATTCATTAAATGTCTCACCTTAAACGCCGGCATTCAATGAACCAAAGTGCATTCATTCATCCAATGTGTCGAGTTGAAATGATTCTTCCCGAGATTAAAATTGCGTTCGTGCATTCAGTGAATCAAACTGCACTCAATCATTCCATGAACCTTATAGTTCTATTTCATTCAATTGATCGAGTTTATCCCATTCATTCAAAATCTCGACCTTAACGCCTTCGTTCAATGAAACAAACTGCATGCATTCATTCAAAGAAACAGAGTATAAGTTTCAATTCAAAGAGTAGATCTTGTCTCATTCATTTAGTGCCTCGAGCTTAACTGATTCATTCAAAGAATCAAAACTGCCTTCATTCATTCATTCAAAGAAGCAAATTAGACGTTTCAATTCAAAGTGTAGAGCTTGTCTCATTCATTTAGTGCCTCGAGCTTAACTGATTCATTCAAAGAATCAAAACTGCCTTCATTCATTCATTCAAAGAAGCAAATTAGACGTTTCAATTCAAAGTGTAGAGCTTGCCTCATTCATTCAATGTCTCGACCTTAACTGCGTTCATCCATTCAATAAAGACAACTGCACTCAATCATTCAATGAGATAAGCGGTATTCGTTCATTAATTCAATCTAGCTTATCCCATACATTCAATGCCTCGGCATTTACGCCTTCATTTTCGGAATCAAACTGCATTCATTCTTTCATACAAACTAAGTACATTCATTCATTTCAAAGACGAGAGATTGTCTCATTCATTCGATGGATCCAATCTCACTGATTCATTGAAATAATATAACTGCTTTCAATCATTCAATGAATCAAACTGCTCTCAGTCTTTCAATGAAAATAGTGATTTTCATTCAATCATTGAAATCCAGCTTATCGCATTCATTCACAGCTTAATCCTCAACGCCTTCGTTCAATGAAACAAACAGCATTCAAACATTCACTGAAATGAAAATATACGTTTTAAATCAAAGAGTATACCTTGCCTCGTTTATTCAATGTCTGGAGCTTTACTGATTCATTCAAAGAATCAAACTGCATGCATTCATTCAATGAAACAGAGGATAAGTTTCAATTCAAAGAGTAGATCTTGTCTCATTTATTTAGGGCCTCGAGCTTAAATGATTCATTCAATGAATTAAAACTGCCTTCATTCATTCATTCAAAGAAGCAAATTAGACGTTTCAATTCAAAGTGTAGAGCTTGTCTCATTCATTCAATGTCTCGACCTTAACTGATTCATTCAAAGAATCAAACTGCGTTCATCCATTCAATGAAGCAAACTGCACTCAATCATTCAATGAGAAAAGCGGTATTCGTTCATTACTTCAATCTAGGTTATCCCATTCATTCAATGTTTCGTCAATTACGCCTTCATTTTAGGAATCAAACTGAATTCATTCTTTCATAAAAACTAAGTACACTTTTCATTTCAAAGACGAGAGCTTGTCTCATTCATTCGATGTATCCAACCTCACTGATTCATTCAAAGAATCAAACTGCATCAATCATTCAAAGAATCAAACTGCTCTCAGTCTTTCAATGAAAATAGTGATATACATTCAATCATTGAACTCCAGCTTATCGCATTCATTCACAGTTTAATCCTAAACGCCTTTGTTCAATGAAACAAACAGCATTCAAACATTCAATGAAATGAAAATATACGTTTTAAATCAAAGAGTATACCTTGCCTCGTTTATTCAATGTCTGGAGCTTTACTGATTTATCCAAAGAATCAAACTGCATGCATTCATTCAATGAAACAGATTTTATGTTTCAATTCAAAGAAAAGATCTTGTCTAATTCATTTAGAGCCTCGAGCTTAAATGATTCATTCAAAGAATCAAAACTGCCTTCATTCATTCATTCAAAGAAGCAAATTAGACGTTTCAATTCAAAGTGTAGAGCTTGTCTCATTCATTCAATGTCTCGACCTTAACTGCGTTCATCCATTCAATAAAGACAACTGCACTCAATCATGCAATGAGATAAGCGGTATTCGTTCATTCATTCAATCTAGCTTATCCCATACGTTCAATGTCTCGGCATTTACGCCTTCATTTTAGGAATCAAACTGCATTCATTCTTTCATACAAACTAAGTACACTTTTCATTTCAAAGACGAGAGCTTGTCTCATTAATTCGATATATCCAACCTCACTGATTCATTGAAAGAATCAAACTGCATCAATCATTCAATGAATCAAACTGCTCTCAGTCTTTCAATGAAAATAGTGACATACATTCGATCATTCAAATCCAGCTTATCTCATTCATTCACAGTTTAATCCTAAACGCCTTCGTTCAATGAAACAAACAGCATTCAAACTTTCAATGAAATGAAAATATACGTTTTAAATCAAAGAGTATACCTTGCCTCGTTTATTCAATGTCTGCAGCTTAACTGATTCATTCAAAGAATCAAACAGCATGCATTCATTCAATGAAACAGAGTATATGTTTCAATTCAAAGAGTAGATCTTGTCTAATTCATTTAGAGCCTCGAGCTTAACTGATTCATTCAAAGAATCAAACTGCCTTCATTCATTCATTCAAAGAAGCAAATTAGACGTTTGAATTCAAAGTGTAGAGCTTGTCTCATTCATTCAATGTCTCGACCTTAACTGCGTTCATCCATTCAATAAAGACAACTGCACTCAATCATTCAATGAGATAAGCGGTATTCGTTCATTCATTCAATCTAGCTTATCCCATACGTTCAATGTCTCGGCATTTACGCCTTCATTTTAGGAATCAAGCTGCATTCATTCTTTCATACAAACTAAGTACACGTTTCATTTCAAAGACGAGAGCTTGTCTCATTCATTCGATGTATCCAACCTCACTGATTCATTCAAATAATCAAACTGCGTTCATCTATTCAATGAAGCAAACTGCACTCAATCATTCAATGAGAAAAGCGGTATTCGTTCATTACTTCAATCTAGGTTATCCCATTCATTCAATGTTTCGGCAATTACGCCTTCATTTTAGGAATCATACTGCATTCATTCTTTCATACAAACTAAGTACACGTTTCATTTCAAAGACGAGAGCTTGTCTCATTCATTCGATGTATCCAATCTCACTGATTCATTGAAAGAATCAAACGGCGTTCAATCATTCAATGAATTAAACTGCTCTCAGTCTTTCAATGAAAATAGTGATTTTCATTCAATCATTGAAATCCAGCTTATCACATTCATTCACAGTTTAATCCTCAACTCCTTCGGTCAATGAAACAAACAGCATTTAACATTCAGTGAAACGAAATATACGTTTCAAATCAAATAAACCTTGTCTCATTCATTAAATTTCTCGAGCTTAACTGATTCTTTCAAAGAAACAAACTGCGTTCATTCATTCAAAGAAGCAAATTGCACGCAATCATTCAATGAAACAAACGGTATTCATTCATTGAATCCAGCTTATCCCATTCATTAAATGTCTCACCTTAAACGCCGGCATTCAATGAACCAAAGTGCATTCATTCATCCAATGTGTCGAGTTGAAATGATTCTTCCCGAGATTAAAATTGCGTTCGTGCATTCAGTGAATCAAACTGCACTCAATCATTCCATGAACCTTATAGTTCTATTTCATTCAATTGATCGAGTTTATCCCATTCATTCAAAATCTCGACCTTAACGCCTTCGTTCAATGAAACAAACTGCATGCATTCATTCAAAGAAACAGAGTATAAGTTTCAATTCAAAGAGTAGATCTTGTCTCATTCATTTAGTGCCTCGAGCTTAACTGATTCATTCAAAGAATCAAAACTGCCTTCATTCATTCATTCAAAGAAGCAAATTAGACGTTTCAATTCAAAGTGTAGAGCTTGTCTCATTCATTTAGTGCCTCGAGCTTAACTGATTCATTCAAAGAATCAAAACTGCCTTCATTCATTCATTCAAAGAAGCAAATTAGACGTTTCAATTCAAAGTGTAGAGCTTGCCTCATTCATTCAATGTCTCGACCTTAACTGCGTTCATCCATTCAATAAAGACAACTGCACTCAATCATTCAATGAGATAAGCGGTATTCGTTCATTAATTCAATCTAGCTTATCCCATACATTCAATGCCTCGGCATTTACGCCTTCATTTTCGGAATCAAACTGCATTCATTCTTTCATACAAACTAAGTACATTCATTCATTTCAAAGACGAGAGATTGTCTCATTCATTCGATGGATCCAATCTCACTGATTCATTGAAATAATATAACTGCTTTCAATCATTCAATGAATCAAACTGCTCTCAGTCTTTCAATGAAAATAGTGATTTTCATTCAATCATTGAAATCCAGCTTATCGCATTCATTCACAGCTTAATCCTCAACGCCTTCGTTCAATGAAACAAACAGCATTCAAACATTCACTGAAATGAAAATATACGTTTTAAATCAAAGAGTATACCTTGCCTCGTTTATTCAATGTCTGGAGCTTTACTGATTCATTCAAAGAATCAAACTGCATGCATTCATTCAATGAAACAGAGGATAAGTTTCAATTCAAAGAGTAGATCTTGTCTCATTTATTTAGGGCCTCGAGCTTAAATGATTCATTCAATGAATTAAAACTGCCTTCATTCATTCATTCAAAGAAGCAAATTAGACGTTTCAATTCAAAGTGTAGAGCTTGTCTCATTCATTCAATGTCTCGACCTTAACTGATTCATTCAAAGAATCAAACTGCGTTCATCCATTCAATGAAGCAAACTGCACTCAATCATTCAATGAGAAAAGCGGTATTCGTTCATTACTTCAATCTAGGTTATCCCATTCATTCAATGTTTCGTCAATTACGCCTTCATTTTAGGAATCAAACTGAATTCATTCTTTCATAAAAACTAAGTACACTTTTCATTTCAAAGACGAGAGCTTGTCTCATTCATTCGATGTATCCAACCTCACTGATTCATTCAAAGAATCAAACTGCATCAATCATTCAATGTATCAAACTGCTCTCAGTCTTTCAATGAAAATAGTGATATACATTCAATCATTGAACTCCAGCTTATCGCATTCATTCACAGTTTAATCCTAAACGCCTTTGTTCAATGAAACAAACAGCATTCAAACATTCAATGAAATGAAAATATACGTTTTAAATCAAAGAGTATACCTTGCCTCGTTTATTCAATGTCTGGAGCTTTACTGATTTATCCAAAGAATCAAACTGCATGCATTCATTCAATGAAACAGATTTTATGTTTCAATTCAAAGAAAAGATCTTGTCTAATTCATTTAGAGCCTCGAGCTTAAATGATTCATTCAAAGAATCAAAACTGCCTTCATTCATTCATTCAAAGAAGCAAATTAGACGTTTCAATTCAAAGTGTAGAGCTTGTCTCATTCATTCAATGTCTCGACCTTAACTGCGTTCATCCATTCAATAAAGACAACTGCACTCAATCATGCAATGAGATAAGCGGTATTCGTTCATTCATTCAATCTAGCTTATCCCATACGTTCAATGTCTCGGCATTTACGCCTTCATTTTAGGAATCAAACTGCATTCATTCTTTCATACAAACTAAGTACACTTTTCATTTCAAAGACGAGAGCTTGTCTCATTCATTCGATATATCCAACCTCACTGATTCATTGAAAGAATCAAACTGCATCAATCATTCAATGAATCAAACTGCTCTCAGTCTTTCAATGAAAATAGTGACATACATTCGATCATTCAAATCCAGCTTATCTCATTCATTCACAGTTTAATCCTAAACGCCTTCGTTCAATGAGACAAACAGCATTCAAACTTTCAATGAAATGAAAATATACGTTTTAAATCAAAGAGTATACCTTGCCTCGTTTATTCAATGTCTGGAGCTTAACTGATTCATTCAAAGAATCAAACAGCATGCATTCATTCAATGAAACAGAGTATATGTTTCAATTCAAAGAGTAGATCTTGTCTAATTCATTTAGAGACTCGAGCTTAACTGATTCATTCAAAGAATCAAACTGCCTTCATTCATTCATTCAAAGAAGCAAATTAGACGTTTCAATTCAAAGTGTAGAGCTTGTCTCATTCATTCAATGTCTCGACCTTAACTGCGTTCATCCATTCAATAAAGACAACTGCACTCAATCATTCAATGAGATAAGCGGTATTCGTTCATTCATTCAATCTAGCTTATCCCATACGTTCAATGTCTCGGCATTTACGCCTTCATTTTAGGAATCAAGCTGCATTCATTCTTTCATACAAACTAAGTACACGATTCTTTTCAAAGACGAGAGCTTGTCTCTTTAATTCGATATATCCAACCTCACTGATTCATTGAAAGAATCAAACTGCGTTCAATCATTCAATGAATCAAACTGCTCTCAGTCTTTCAATCAAAATAGTGATATACATTCATTCATTGAAATCCAACTTATCTCATTCATTCACAGTTTAATCCTAAACGCCTTCGTTCAATGAAACAAACAGCATTCAAACATTCAATGAAATGAAAATATACGTTTTAAATCAAAGAGTATACCTTGCCTCGTTTATTCAATGTCTGGAGCTTTACTGATTCATTCAAAGAATCAAACTGCATGCATTCATTCAATGAAACAGAGTATATGCTTCAATTCAAAGAAAAGATCTTGTCTAATTCATTTAGAGCCTCGAGCTTAAATGATTCATTCAAAGAATCAAAACTGCCTTCATTCATTCATTCAAAGAAGCAAATTAGACGTTTCAATTCAAATCGTAGAGCTTGTCTCATTCATTCAATGTCTCGACCTTAACTGATTCATTCAAAGAATCAAACTGCGTTCATCTATTCAATGAAGCAAACTGCACTCAATCTTTCAATGAGCAAGCGGTATTCGTTCATTACTTCAATCTAGGTTATCCCATTCATTCAATGTTTCGGCATTTAGGCCTTCATTTTAGGAATCAAACTGAATTCATTCTTTCATACAAACTAAGTACACTTTTCATTTCAAAGACGAGAGCTTGTCTCATTCATTCGATGGATCCAATCTCACTGATTCATTGAAATAATCAAACTGCGTTCAATCATTCAATGAATCAAACTGCTCTCAGTCTTTCAATGAAAATAGTGATTTTCATTCAATCATTGAAATCCAGCTGATCGCATTCATTCACAGCTTAATCCTCAACGCCTTCGTTCAATGAAACAAACAGCATTCAAACATTCAATGAAATGAAAATATACGTTTTAAATCAAAGAGTATACCTTGCCTCGTTTATTCAATGTCTGGAGCTTTACTGATTCATTCAAAGAATCAAACTGCATGCATTCATTCAATGAAACAGAGGATAAGTTTCAATTCAAAGAGTAGATCTTGTCTCATTCATTTAGGGCCTCGAGCTTAAATGATTCATTCAATGAATTAAAACTGACTTCATTCATTCATTCAAAGAAGCAAATTAGACGTTTCAATTCAAAGTGTAGAGCTTGTCACATTCATTCAATGTCTCGACCTTAACTGATTCATTCAAAGATTCAAACTGCGTTCATCCATTCAATGAAGCAAACTGCACTCAATCATTCAATGAGAAAAGCGGTATTCGTTCATTACTTCAATCTAGGTTATCCCATTCATTCAAAATTTCGGCATTTACAACTTCATTTTAGGAATCAAACTGAATTCATTCTTTCATAAAAACTAAGTACATTTTTCATTTCAAAGACGAGAGCTTGTCTCATTCATTCGATGTATCCAACCTCACTGATTCATTCAAAGAATCAAACTGCGTTCATCTATTCAATGAAGCAAACTGCACTCAATCTTTCAATGAGAAAAGCGGTATTCATTCATTACTTCAATCTAGGTTATCCCATTCATTCAATGTTTCGGCATTTACGCCTTCATTTTAGGAATCAAACTGAATTCATTCTTTCATACAAACTAAGTACACTTTTCATTTCAAAGACGAGAGCTTGTCTCATTCATTCGATATATCCAATCTCACTGATTCATTGAAATAATCAAACTGCGTTCAATCATTCAATCAATCAAACTGCTCTCAGTCTTTCAATGAAAATAGTGATTTTCATTCAATCATTGAAATCCAGCTTATCGCATTCATTCACAGCTTAATCCTCAACGCCTTCGTTCAATGAAACAAACAGCATTCAAGCATTCAATGAAATGAAAATATACGTTTTAAATCAAAGAGTATACCTTGCCTCGTTTATTCAATGTCTGGAGCTTTACTGATTCATTCAAAGAATCAAACTGCATGCATTCATTCAATGAAACAGAGGATAAGTTTCAATTCAAAGAGTAGATCTTGTCTCATTCATTTAGGGCCTCGAGCTTAAATGATTCATTCAATGAATTAAAACTGCCTTCATTCATTCATTCAAAGAAGCAAATTAGACGTTTCAATTCAAAGTGGAGAGCATGTCTCATTCATTCAATGTCTCGACCTTACCTGATTCATTCAAAGAATCAAACTGCGTTCATCCATTCAATGAAGCAAACTGCACTCAATCATTCAATGAGAAAAGCGGTATTCGTTCATTACTTCAATCTAGGTTATCCCATTCATTCAAAATTTCGGCATTTACACCTTCATTTTAGGAATCAAACTGAATTCATTCTTTCATACAAACTAAGTACACTTTTCATATCAAAGACGAGAGCTTGTCTCATTCCTTCGATGTATCCAATCTCACTGATTCATTGAAAGAATCAAACGGCGTTCAATCATTCAATGAATCAAACTGCTCTCAGTCTTTCAATGAAAATGGTGATTTTCATTCAATCATTGAAATCCAGCTTATCACATTCATTCACAGTTTAATCCTCAACTCTTTCGGTCAATGAAACAAACAGCATTTAACATTCAGTGAAACGAAATATACGTTTCAAATCAAAGAAACCTTGTCTCATTCATTAAATTTCTCGAGCTTAACTGATTCTTTCAAAGAAACAAACTGCGTTCATTCATTCAAAGAAGCAAATTGCACGCAATCATTCAATGAAACAAACGGTATTCATTCATTGAATCCAGCTTATCCCATTCATTAAATGTCTCACCTTAAACGCCGGCATTCAATGAACCAAAGTGCATTCATTCATCCAATGTGTCGAGTTGAAATGATTCTTCCCGAGATTAAAATTGCGTTCGTGCATTCAGTGAATCAAACTGCACTCAATCATTCCATGAACCTTATAGTTCTATTTCATTCAATTGATCGAGTTTATCCCATCATTCAAAATCTCGACCTTAACGCCTTCGTTCAATGAAACAAACTGCATGCATTCATTCAAAGAAACAGAGTATAAGTTTCAATTCAAAGAGTAGATCTTGTCTCATTCATTTAGTGCCTCGAGCTTAACTGATTCATTCAAAGAATCAAAACTGCCTTCATTCATTCATTCAAAGAAGCAAATTAGACGTTTCAATTCAAAGTGTAGAGCTTGTCTCATTCATTCAATGTCTCGACCTTAACTGCGTTCATCCATTCAATAAAGACAACTGCACTCAATCATTCAATGAGATAAGCGGTATTCGTTCATTCATTCAATCTAGCTTATCCCATACATTCAATGTCTCGGCATTTACGCCTTCATTTTCGGAATCAAACTGCATTCATTCTTTCATACAAACTAAGTACACTTTTCATTTCAAAGACGAGAGCTTGTCTCATTCATTCGATATATCCAATCTCACTGATTCATTGAAATAATCAAACTGCGTTCAATCATTCAATCAATCAAACTGCTCTCAGTCTTTCAATGAAAATAGTGATTTTCATTCAATCATTGAAATCCAGCTTATGGCATTCATTCACAGTTTAATCCTAAACGCCTTTGTTCAATGAAACAAACAGCATTCAAACATTCAATGAAATGAAAATGTACGTTTTAAATCAAAGAGTATACCTTGCCTCGTTTATTCAATGTCTGGAGCTTTACTGATTTATTCAAAGAATCAAACTGCATGCATTCATTCAATGAAACAGAGTATATGTTTCAATTGAAAGAAAAGATCTTGTCTAATTCATTTAGAGCCTCGAGCTTAAATGATTCATTCAAAGAATCAAAACTGCCTTCATTCATTCATTCAAAGAAGCAAATTAGACGTTTCAATTCAAAGTGTAGAGCTTGTCTCATTCATTCAATGTCTCGACCTTAACTGATTCATTCAAAGAATCAAACTGCGTTCATCTATTCAATGAAGCAAACTGCACTCAATCTTTCAATGAGAAAAGCGGTATTCGTTCATTACTTCAATCTACGTTATCCCATTCATTCAATGTTTCGGCATTTACGCCTTCGTTTTAGGAAACAAACTGAATTCATTCTTTCATACAAACTAAGTTCACTTTTCATTTCAAAGACGAGAGCTTGTCTCATTCATTCGATGGATCCAATCTCACTGATTCATTGAAATCATCAAACTGCGTTCAATCATTCAATGAATCAAACTGCTCTCAGTCTTTCAATGAAAATAGTGATTTTCATTCAATCATTGAAATCCAGCTGATCGCATTCATTCACAGCTTAATCCTCAACGCCTTCGTTCAATGAAACAAACAACATTCAAACATTCAATGAAATGAAAATATACGTTTTAAATCAAAGAGTATACCTTGCCTCGTTTATTCAATGTCTGGAGCTTTACTGATTCATTCAAAGCATCAAACTGCATGCATTCATTCAATGAAACAGAGGATAAGTTTCAATTCAAAGAGTAGATCTTGTCTCATTCATTTAGGGCCTCGAGCTTAAATGATTCATTCAATGAATTAAAACTGCCTTCATTCATTCATTCAAAGAAGCAAATTAGACGTGTCAATTCAAAGTGGAGAGCTTGTCTCATTCATTCAATGTCTCGACCTTAACTGATTCATTCAACGAATCAAACTGCGTTCATCCATTCAATGAAGCAAACTGCACTCAATCATTCAATGTGAAAAGCGGTATTCGTTCATTACTTCAATCTAGGTTATCCCATTCATTCAAAATTTCGGCATTTACACCTTCATTTTAGGAATCAAACTGAATTCATTCTTTCATAAAAACTAAGTACACTTTTCATTTCAAAGACGAGAGCTTGTCTCATTCATTCGATGTCTCCAACATCACTGATTCATTCAAAGAATCAAACTGCGTTCATCTATTCAATGAAGCAAACTGCACTCAATCATTCAATGAGAAAAGCGGTATTCGTTCATTACTTCAATCTAGGTTATCCCATTCATTCAATGTTTCGGCAATTACGCCTTCATTTTAGGAATCAAACTGCATTCATTCTTTCATACAAACTAAGTACACGTTTCATTTCAAAGACGAGAGCTTGTCTCATTCATTCGATGTATCCAATCTCACTGATTCATTGAAAGAATCAAACGGCGTTCAATCATTCAATGAATTAAACTGCTCTGAGTCTTTCAATGAAAATAGTGATTTTCATTCAATCATTGAAATCCAGCTTATCACATTCATTCACAGTTTAATCCTCAACTCCTTCGGTCAATGAAACAAACAGCATTTAACATTCAGTGAAACGAAATATACGTTTCAAATCAAAGAAACCTTGTCTCATTCATTAAATTTCTCGAGCTTAACTGATTCTTTCAAAGAAACAAACTGCGTTCATTCATTCAAAGAAGCAAATTGCACGCAATCATTCAATGAAACAAACGGTATTCATTCATTGAATCCAGCTTATCCCATTCATTAAATGTCTCACCTTAAACGCCGGCATTCAATGAACCAAAGTGCATTCATTCATCCAATGTGTCGAGTTGAAATGATTCTTCCCGAGATTAAAATTGCGTTCGTGCATTCAGTGAATCAAACTGCACTCAATCATTCCATGAACCTTATAGTTCTATTTCATTCAATTGATCGAGTTTATCCCATTCATTCAAAATCTCGACCTTAACGCCTTCGTTCAATGAAACAAACTGCATGCATTCATTCAAAGAAACAGAGTATAAGTTTCAATTCAAAGAGTAGATCTTGTCTCATTCATTTAGTGCCTCGAGCTTAACTGATTCATTCAAAGAATCAAAACTGCCTTCATTCATTCATTCAAAGAAGCAAATTAGACGTTTCAATTCAAAGTGTAGAGCTTGTCTCATTCATTTAGTGCCTCGAGCTTAACTGATTCATTCAAAGAATCAAAACTGCCTTCATTCATTCATTCAAAGAAGCAAATTAGACGTTTCAATTCAAAGTGTAGAGCTTGCCTCATTCATTCAATGTCTCGACCTTAACTGCATTCATCCATTCAATAAAGACAACTGCACTCAATCATTCAATGAGATAAGCGGTATTCGTTCATTAATTCAATCTAGCTTATCCCATACATTCAATGCCTCGGCATTTACGCCTTCATTTTCGGAATCAAACTGCATTCATTCTTTCATACAAACTAAGTACATTCATTCATTTCAAAGACGAGAGATTGTCTCATTCATTCGATGGATCCAATCTCACTGATTCATTGAAATAATATAACTGCTTTCAATCATTCAATGAATCAAACTGCTCTCAGTCTTTCAATGAAAATAGTGATTTTCATTCAATCATTGAAATCCAGCTTATCGCATTCATTCACAGCTTAATCCTCAACGCCTTCGTTCAATGAAACAAACAGCATTCAAACATTCACTGAAATGAAAATATACGTTTTAAATCAAAGAGTATACCTTGCCTCGTTTATTCAATGTCTGGAGCTTTACTGATTCATTCAAAGAATCAAACTGCATGCATTCATTCAATGAAACAGAGGATAAGTTTCAATTCAAAGAGTAGATCTTGTCTCATTTATTTAGGGCCTCGAGCTTAAATGATTCATTCAATGAATTAAAACTGCCTTCATTCATTCATTCAAAGAAGCAAATTAGACGTTTCAATTCAAAGTGTAGAGCTTGTCTCATTCATTCAATGTCTCGACCTTAACTGATTCATTCAAAGAATCAAACTGCGTTCATCCATTCAGTGAAGCAAACTGCACTCAATCATTCAATGAGAAAAGCGGTATTCGTTCATTACTTCAATCTAGGTTATCCCATTCATTCAATGTTTCTTCAATTACGCCTTATTTTAGGAATCAAACTGAATTCATTCTTTCATAAAAACTAAGTACACTTTTCATTTCAAAGACGAGAGCTTGTCTCATTCATTCGATGTATCCAACCTCACTGATTCATTCAAAGAATCAAACTGCATCAATCATTCAAAGAATCAAACTGCTCTCAGTCTTTCAATGAAAATAGTGATATACATTCAATCATTGAACTCCAGCTTATCGCATTCATTCACAGTTTAATCCTAAACGCCTTTATTCAATGAAACAAACAGCATTCAAACATTCAATGAAATGAAAATGTACGTTTTAAATCAAAGAGTATACCTTGCCTCGTTTATTCAATGTCTGGAGCTTTACTGATTTATCCAAAGAATCAAACTGCATGCATTCATTTAATGAAACAGATTTTATGTTTCAATTCAAAGAAAAGATCTTGTCTAATTCATTTAGAGCCTCGAGCTTAAATGATTCATTCAAAGAATCAAAACTGCCTTCATTCATTCATTCAAAGAAGCAAATTAGACGTTTCAATTCAAAGTGTAGAGCTTGTCTCATTCATTCAATGTCTCGACCTTAACTGATTCATTCAAAGAATCAAACTGCGTTCATCTATTCAATGAAGCAAACTGCACTCAATCTTTCAATGAGAAAAGCGGTATTCGTTCATTAATTCAATCTAGCTTATCCCATACATTCAATGTCTCGGCATTTACGCCTTAATTTTAGGAATCAAACTGCATTCATTCTTTCATACAAACTAAGTACACGTTTCATTTCAAAGACGAGAGCTTGTCTCATTCATTCGATATATCCAACCTCACTGATTCATTGAAAGAATCAAACTGCATCAATCATTCAATGAATCAAACTGCTCTCAGTCTTTCAATGAAAATAGTGACATACATTCGATCATTCAAATCCAGCTTATCTCATTCATTCACAGTTTAATCCTAAACGCCTTCGTTCAATGAAACAAACAGCATTCAAACTTTCAATGAAATGAAAATATACGTTTTAAATCAAAGAGTATACCTTGCCTCGTTTATTCAATGTCTGGAGCTTAACTGATTCATTCAAAGAATCAAACAGCATGCATTCATTCAATGAAACAGAGTATATGTTTCAATTCAAAGAGTAGATCTTGTCTAATTCATTTAGAGACTCGAGCTTAACTGATTCATTCAAAGAATCAAACTGCCTTCATTCATTCATTCAAAGAAGCAAATTAGACGTTTCAATTCAAAGTGTAGAGCTTGTCTCATTCATTCAATGTCTCGACCTTAACTGCGTTCATCCATTCAATAAAGACAACTGCACTCAATCATTCAATGAGATAAGCGGTATTCGTTCATTAATTCAATCTAGCTTATCCCATACATTCAATGTCTCGGCATTTACGCCTTCATTTTCGGAATCAAACTGCATTCATTCTTTCATACAAACTAAGTACACGTTTCATTTCAAAGACGAGAGCTTGTCTCATTCATTCGATGTATCCAACCTCACTGATTCATTGAAAGAATCAAACTGCATCAATCATTCAAAGAATCAAACTGCTCTCAGTCTTTCAATGAAAATAGTGATATGCAATCAATCATTGAAATCCAGCTTATGGCATTCATTCACAGTTTATCCTAAACGCCTTTGTTCAATGAAATAAACAGCATTCAAACATTCAATGAAATGAAAATGTACGTTTTAAATCAAAGAGTATACCTTGCCTCGTTTATTCAATGTCTGGAGCTTTACTGATTTATTCAAAGAATCAAACTGCATGCATTCATTCAATGAAACAGAGTATATGTTTCAATTCAAAGAAAAGATCTTGTCTAATTCATTTAGAGCCTCGAGCTTAAATGATTCATTCAAAGAATCAAAACTGCCTTCATTCATTCATTCAAAGAAGCAAATTAGACGTTTCAATTCAAAGTGTAGAGCTTGTCTCATTCATTCAATGTCTCGACCTTAACTGATTCATTCAAAGAATCAAACTGCGTTCATCTATTCAATGAAGCAAACTGCACTCAATCATTCAATGAGAAAAGCGGTATTCGTTCATTACTTCAATCTAGGTTATTCCATTCATTCAATGTTTCGGCAATTACGCCTTCATTTTAGGAATCAAACTGCATTCATTCTTTCATACAAACTAAGTACACGTTTCATTTCAAAGACGAGAGCTTGTCTCATTCATTCGATGTATCCAATCTCACTGATTCATTGAAAGAATCAAACGGCGTTCAATCATTCAATGAATTAAACTGCTCTGAGTCTTTCAATGAAAATAGTGATTTTCATTCAATCATTGAAATCCAGCTTATCACATTCATTCACAGTTTAATCCTCAACTCCTTCGGTCAATGAAACAAACAGCATTTAACATTCAGTGAAACGAAATATACGTTTCAAATCAAAGAAACCTTGTCTCATTCATTAAATTTCTCGAGCTTAACTGATTCTTTCAAAGAAACAAACTGCGTTCATTCATTCAAAGAAGCAAATTGCACGCAATCATTCAATGAAACAAACGGTATTCATTCATTGAATCCAGCTTATCCCATTCATTAAATGTCTCACCTTAAACGCCGGCATTCAATGAACCAAAGTGCATTCATTCATCCAATGTGTCGAGTTGAAATGATTCTTCCCGAGATTAAAATTGCGTTCGTGCATTCAGTGAATCAAACTGCACTCAATCATTCCATGAACCTTATAGTTCTATTTCATTCAATTGATCGAGTTTATCCCATTCATTCAAAATCTCGACCTTAACGCCTTCGTTCAATGAAACAAACTGCATGCATTCATTCAAAGAAACAGAGTATAAGTTTCAATTCAAAGAGTAGATCTTGTCTCATTCATTTAGTGCCTCGAGCTTAACTGATTCATTCAAAGAATCAAAACTGCCTTCATTCATTCATTCAAAGAAGCAAATTAGACGTTTCAATTCAAAGTGTAGAGCTTGTCTCATTCATTTCGTGCCTCGAGCTTAACTGATTCATTCAAAGAATCAAAACTGCCTTCATTCATTCATTCAAAGAAGCAAATTAGACGTTTCAATTCAAAGTGTAGAGCTTGTCTCATTCATTCAATGTCTCGACCTTAACTGCGTTCATCCATTCAATAAAGACAACTGCACTCAATCATTCAATGAGATAAGCGGTATTCGTTCATTAATTCAATCTAGCTTATCCCATACATTCAATGCCTCGGCATTTACGCCTTCATTTTAGGAATCAAACTGCATTCATTCTTTCATACAAACTAAGTACATTCATTCATTTCAAAGACGAGAGCTTGTCTCATTCATTCGATGGATCCAATCTCACTGATTCATTGAAATAATCAAACTGCTTTCAATCATTCAATGAATCAAACTGCTCTCAGTCTTTCAATGAAAATAGTGATTTTCATTCAATCATTGAAATCCAGCTTATCGCATTCATTCACAGCTTAATCCTCAACGCCTTCGTTCAATGAAACAAACAGCATTCAAACATTCAATGAAATGAAAATATACGTTTTAAATCAAAGAGTATACCTTGCCTCGTTTATTCAATGTCTGGAGCTTTACTGATTCATTCAAAGAATCAAACTGCATGCATTCATTCAATGAAACAGAGGATAAGTTTCAATTCAAAGAGTAGATCTTGTCTCATTTATTTAGGGCCTCGAGCTTAAATGATTCATTCAATGAATTAAAACTGCCTTCATTCATTCATTCAAAAAAGCAAATTAGACGTTTCAATTCAAAGTGTAGAGCTTGTCTCATTCATTCAATGTCTCGACCTTAACTGATTCATTCAAAGAATCAAACTGCGTTCATCCATTCAATGAAGCAAACTGCACTCAATCATTCAATGAGAAAAGCGGTATTCGTTCATTACTTCAATCTAGGTTATCCCATTCATTCAATGTTTCGTCAATTACGCCTTCATTTTAGGAATCAAACTGAATTCATTCTTTCATAAAAACTTCGTACACTTTTCATTTCAAAGACGAGAGCTTGTCTCATTCATTCGATGTATCCAACCTCACTGATTCATTCAAAGAATCAAACTGCATCAATCATTCAAAGAATCAAACTGCTCTCAGACTTACAATGAAAATAGTGATATACATTCAATCATTGAACTCCAGCTTATCGCATTCATTCACAGTTTAATCCTAAACGCCTTTGTTCAATGAAACAAACAGCATTCAAACATTCAATGAAATGAGAATGTACGTTTTAAATCAAAGAGTATACCTTGCCTCGTTTATTCAATGTCTGGAGCTTTACTGATTTATCCAAAGAATCAAACTGCATGCATTCATTCAATGAAACAGATTTTATGTTTCAATTCAAAGAAAAGATCTTGTCTAATTCATTTAGAGGCTCGAGCTTAAATGATTCATTCAAAGAATCAAAACTGCCTTCATTCATTCATTCAAAGAAGCAAATTAGACGTTTCAATTCAAAGTGTAGAGCTTGTCTCATTCATTCAATGTCTCGACCTTAACTGATTCATTCAAAGAATCAAACTGCGTTCATCTATTCAATGAAGCAAACGGCACTCAATCTTTCAATGAGAAAAGCGGTATTCGTTCATTAATTCAATCTAGCTTATCCCATACATTCAATGTCTCGGCATTTACGCCTTCATTTTAGGAATCAAACTGCATTCATTCTTTCGTACAAACTACGTACACGTTTCATTTCAAAGACGAGAGCTTGTCTCATTCATTCGATATATCCAACCTCACTGATTCATTGAAAGAATCAAACTGCATCAATCATTCAATGAATCAAACTGCTCTCAGTCTTTCAATGAAAATAGTGACATACATTCGATCATTCAAATCCAGCTTATCTCATTCATTCACAGTTTAATCCTAAACGCCTTCGTTCAATGAAACAAACAGCATTCAAACTTTCAATGAAATGAAAATATACGTTTTAAATCAAAGAGTATACCTTGCCTCGTTTATTCAATGTCTGGAGCTTAACTGATTCATTCAAAGAATCAAACAGCATGCATTCATTCAATGAAACAGAGTATATGTTTCAATTCAAAGAGTAGATCTTGTCTAATTCATTTAGAGTCTCGAGCTTAACTGATTCATTCAAAGAATCAAACTGCCTTCATTCATTCAATGAAGCAAACCGCACTCAATCATTCAATGAGAAAAGCGGTATTCGTTCATTACTTCAATCTAGGTTATCCCATTCATTCAAAATTTCGGCATTTACACCTTCATTTTAGGAATCAAACTGAATTCATTCTTTCATAAAAACTAAGTACACTTTTCATTTCAACGACGAGAGCTTGTCTCATTCATTCGATGTATCCAACCTCACTGATTCATTCAAAGAATCAAACTGCGTTCATCTATTCAATGAAGCAAATTTGCACTCAATCATTCAATGAGAAAAGCGGTATTCGTTCATTACTTCAATCTAGGTTATCCCATTCATTCAATGTTTCGTCAATTGCGCATTCATTTTAGGAATCAAACTGCATTCATTCTTTCATACAAACTAAGTACACTTTTCATTTCAAAGACGAGAGCTTGTCTCATTCCTTCGATGTATCCAATCTCACTGATTCATTGAAAGAATCAAACTGCGTTCAATCATTCAAAAAATCAAACTGCTCTTAGTCTTTCAATGAAAATAGTGATTTTCATTCAATCATTGAAATCCAGCTTATCACATTCATTCACAGTTTAAACCTCAATGCCTTCGGTCAATGAAACTAACAGCATTTAACATTCAGTGAAACGAAATATACGTTTCAAATCAAAGAAACCTTGTCTCATTCATTAAATTTCTCGAGCTTAACTGATTCTTTCAAAGAAACAAACTGCGTTCATTCATTCAAAGAAGCAAATTGCACGCAATCATTCAATGAAACAAACGGTATTCATTCATTGAATCCAGCTTATCCCATTCATTAAATGTCTCACCTTAAACGCCGGCATTCAATGAACCAAAGTGCATTCATTCATCCAATGTGTCGAGTTGAAATGATTCTTCCCGAGATTAAAATTGCGTTCGTGCATTCAGTGAATCAAACTGCACTCAATCATTCCATGAACCTTATAGTTCTATTTCATTCAATTGATCGAGTTTATCCCATTCATTCAAAATCTCGACCTTAACGCCTTCGTTCAATGAAACAAACTGCATGCATTCATTCAAAGAAACAGAGTATAAGTTTCAATTCAAAGAGTAGATCTTGTCTCATTCATTTAGTGCCTCGAGCTTAACTGATTCATTCAAAGAATCAAAACTGCCTTCATTCATTCATTCAAAGAAGCAAATTAGACGTTTCAATTCAAAGTGTAGAGCTTGTCTCATTCATTCAATGTCTCGACCTTAACTGCGTTCATTCATTCAATAAAGACAACTGCACTCAATCATTCAATGAGATAAGCGGTATTCGTTCATTAATTCAATCTAGCTTATCCCATACATTCAATGTCTCGGCATTTACGCCTTCATTTTCGGAATCAAACTGCATTCATTCTTTCATACAAACTAAGTACACGTTTCATTTCAAAGACGAGAGAATGTCTCATTCATTCGATGTATCCAACCTCACTGATTCATTGAAAGAATCAAACTGCATCAATCATTCAAAGAATCAAACTGCTCTCAGTCTTTCAATGAAAATAGTGATATACATTCAATCATTGAAATCCAGCTTATCGCATTCATTCACAGTTTAATCCTAAACGCCTTTGTTCAATGAAACAAACAGCATTCAAACATTCAATGAAATGAAAATGTACGTTTTAAATCAAAGAGTATACCTTGCCTCGTTTATTCATGTCTGGAGCTTTACTGATATATTCAAAGAATCAAACTGCATGCATTCATTCAATGAAACAGATTTTATGTTTCAATTCAAAGAAAAGATCTTGTCTAATTCATTTAGAGCCTCGAGCTTAAATGATTCATTCAAAGAATCAAAACTGCCTTCATTCATTCATTCAAAGAAGCACATTAGACGTTTCAATTCAAAGTGTAGAGCTTGTCTCATTCATTCAATGTCTCGACCTTAACTGATTCATTCAAAGAATCAAACTGCGTTCATCTATTCAATGAAGCAAACTGCACTCAATCTTTCAATGAGAAAAGCGGTATTCGTTCATTAATTCAATCTAGCTTATCCCATACATTCAATGTCTCGGCATTTACGCCTTAATTTTAGGAATCAAACTGCATTCATTCTTTCATACAAACTAAGTACACGTTTCAATTCAAAGACGAGAGCTTGTCTCATTCATTCGATATATCCAACCTCACTGATTCATTGAAAGAATCAAACTGCATCAATCATTCAATGAATCAAACTGCTCTCAGTCTTTCAATGAAAATACTGACATACATTCGATCATTCAAATCCAGCTTATCTCATTCATTCACAGTTTAATCCTAAACGCCTTCGTTCAATGAAACAAGCAGCATTCAAACTTTCAATGAAATGAAAATATACGTTTTAAATCAAAGAGTATACCTTGCCTCGTTTATTCAATGTCTGGAGCTTAACTGATTCATTCAAAGAATCAAACAGCATGCATTCATTCAATGAAACAGAGTATATGTTTCAATTCAAAGAGTAGATCTTGTCTAATTCATTTAGAGCCTCGAGCTTAACTGATTCATTCAAAGAATCAAACTGCCTACATTCATTCATTCAAAGAAGCAAATTAGACGTTTCAATTCAAAGTGTAGAGCTTGTCTCATTCATTCAATGTCTCGACCTTAACTGCGTTCATCCATTCAATAAAGACAACTGCACTCAATCATTCAATGAGAAAAGCGGTATTCGTTCATTAGTTCAATCTAGCTAATCCCATTCATTCAATGTCTCGGCATTTACGCCTTCATTTTAGGAATCAAACTGCATTCATTCTTTCATACAAACTAAGTAGACGTTTCATTTCAAAGACGAGAGCTTGTCTCATTCATTCGATGTATCCAACCTCACTGATTCATTGAAAGAATCAAACTGCATCAATCATTCAATGAATCAAACTGCTCTCAGTCTTTCAATGAAAATAGTGATATACATTCAATCATTGAAATCCAGCTGATCGCATTCATTCACAGCTTAATCCTCAACGCCTTCGTTCAATGAAACAAACAGCATTCAAACATTCAATGAAATGAAAATATACGTTTTAAATCAAAGAGTATACCTTGCCTCGTTTATTCAATGTCTGGAGCTTTACTGATTCATTCAAAGAATCAAACTGCAAGCATTCATTCAATGAAACAGAGGATAACTTTCAATTCAAAGAGTAGATCTTGTCTAAATGATTTAGAGCCTCGAGCTTAACTGATTCATTCAATGAATTAAAACTGCCTTCATTCATTCATTCAAAGAAGCAAATTAGACGTTTCAATTCAAAGTGGAGAGCTTGTCTCATTCATTCAATGTCTCGACCTTAACTGATTCATTCAAAGAATCAAACTGCGTTCATCCATTCAATGAAGCAAACTGCACTCAATCATTCAATGAGAAAAGCGGTATTCGTTCATTACTTCAATCTAGGTTATCCCATTCATTCAAAATTTCGGCATTCACACCTTCATTTTAGGAATCAAACTGAATTCATTCTTTCATAAAAACTAAGTACACTTTTCATTTCAAAGACGAGAGCTTGTCTCATTCATTCGATGTATCCAACCTCACTGATTCATTCAAAGAATCAAACTGCGTTCATCTATTCAATGAAGCAAACTGCACTCAATCATTCAATGAGAAAAGCGGTATTCGTTCATTACTTCAATCTAGGTTATCCCATTCATTCAATGTATCGGCAATTACGCCTTCATTTTAGGAATCAAACTGCATTCATTCTTTCATACAAACTAAGTACACTTTTCATTTCAAAGACGAGAGCTTGTCTCATTCATTCGATGGATCCAATCTCACTGATTCATTGAAATAATCAAACTGCGTTCAATCATTCAATGAATTAAACTGCTCTCAGTCTTTCAGTGAAAATAGTGATTTTCATTCAATCATTGAAATCCAGCTTATCGCATTCATTCACAGCTTAATCCTCAACGCCTTCGTTCAATGAAACAAACAGCATTCAACCATTCAATGAAATGAAAATATACGTTTTAAATCAAAGAGTATACCTTGCCTCGTTTATTCAATGTCTGGAGCTTTACTGATTCATTCATAGAATCAAACTGCATGCATTCATTCAATGAAACAGAGGATAAGTTTCAATTCAAAGAGTAGATCTTGTCTCATTCATTTAGGGCCTCGAGCTTAAATGATTCATTCAATGAATTAAAACTGCCTTCATTCATTCATTCAAAGAAGCAAATTAGACGTTTCAATTCAAAGTGTAGAGCTTGTCTCATTCATTCAATGTCTCGACCTTAACTGCGTTCATTCATTCAATAAAGACAACTGCACTCAATCATTCAATGAGATAAGCGGTATTCGTTCATTAATTCAATCTAGCTTATCCCATACATTCAATGTCTCGGCATTTACGCCTTCATTTTCGGAATCAAACTGCATTCATTCTTTCATACAAACTAAGTACACGTTTCATTTCAAAGACGAGAGAATGTCTCATTCATTCGATGTATCCAACCTCACTGATTCATTGAAAGAATCAAACTGCATCAATCATTCAAAGAATCAA
The DNA here is from genome assembly GCF_047496795.1 of Chiloscyllium punctatum. Taxonomy (NCBI): domain Eukaryota; kingdom Metazoa; phylum Chordata; class Chondrichthyes; order Orectolobiformes; family Hemiscylliidae; genus Chiloscyllium; species Chiloscyllium punctatum. The sequence continues at coordinate 91,042,643 of NC_092744.1, read as the reverse complement.
ACTGCTCTCAGTCTTTCAATGAAAATAGTGATATACATTCAATCATTGAAATCCAGCTTATCGCATTCATTCACAGTTTAATCCTAAACGCCTTTGTTCAATGAAACAAACAGCATTCAAACATTCAATGAAATGAAAATGTACGTTTTAAATCAAAGAGTATACCTTGCCTCGTTTATTCATGTCTGGAGCTTTACTGATATATTCAAAGAATCAAACTGCATGCATTCATTCAATGAAACAGATTTTATGTTTCAATTCAAAGAAAAGATCTTGTCTAATTCATTTAGAGCCTCGAGCTTAAATGATTCATTCAAAGAATCAAAACTGCCTTCATTCATTCATTCAAAGAAGCACATTAGACGTTTCAATTCAAAGTGTAGAGCTTGTCTCATTCATTCAATGTCTCGACCTTAACTGATTCATTCAAAGAATCAAACTGCGTTCATCTATTCAATGAAGCAAACTGCACTCAATCTTTCAATGAGAAAAGCGGTATTCGTTCATTAATTCAATCTAGCTTATCCCATACATTCAATGTCTCGGCATTTACGCCTTAATTTTAGGAATCAAACTGCATTCATTCTTTCATACAAACTAAGTACACGTTTCAATTCAAAGACGAGAGCTTGTCTCATTCATTCGATATATCCAACCTCACTGATTCATTGAAAGAATCAAACTGCATCAATCATTCAATGAATCAAACTGCTCTCAGTCTTTCAATGAAAATACTGACATACATTCGATCATTCAAATCCAGCTTATCTCATTCATTCACAGTTTAATCCTAAACGCCTTCGTTCAATGAAACAAACAGCATTCAAACTTTCAATGAAATGAAAATATACGTTTTAAATCAAAGAGTATACCTTGCCTCGTTTATTCAATGTCTGGAGCTTAACTGATTCATTCAAAGAATCAAACAGCATGCATTCATTCAATGAAACAGAGTATATGTTTCAATTCAAAGAGTAGATCTTGTCTAATTCATTTAGAGCCTCGAGCTTAACTGATTCATTCAAAGAATCAAACTGCCTACATTCATTCATTCAAAGAAGCAAATTAGACGTTTCAATTCAAAGTGTAGAGCTTGTCTCATTCATTCAATGTCTCGACCTTAACTGCGTTCATCCATTCAATAAAGACAACTGCACTCAATCATTCAATGAGAAAAGCGGTATTCGTTCATTAGTTCAATCTAGCTAATCCCATTCATTCAATGTCTCGGCATTTACGCCTTCATTTTAGGAATCAAACTGCATTCATTCTTTCATACAAACTAAGTAGACGTTTCATTTCAAAGACGAGAGCTTGTCTCATTCATTCGATGTATCCAACCTCACTGATTCATTGAAAGAATCAAACTGCATCAATCATTCAATGAATCAAACTGCTCTCAGTCTTTCAATGAAAATAGTGATATACATTCAATCATTGAAATCCAGCTGATCGCATTCATTCACAGCTTAATCCTCAACGCCTTCGTTCAATGAAACAAACAGCATTCAAACATTCAATGAAATGAAAATATACGTTTTAAATCAAAGAGTATACCTTGCCTCGTTTATTCAATGTCTGGAGCTTTACTGATTCATTCAAAGAATCAAACTGCAAGCATTCATTCAATGAAACAGAGGATAACTTTCAATTCAAAGAGTAGATCTTGTCTAAATCATTTAGAGCCTCGAGCTTAACTGATTCATTCAATGAATTAAAACTGCCTTCATTCATTCATTCAAAGAAGCAAATTAGACGTTTCAATTCAAAGTGGAGAGCTTGTCTCATTCATTCAATGTCTCGACCTTAACTGATTCATTCAAAGAATCAAACTGCGTTCATCCATTCAATGAAGCAAACTGCACTCAATCATTCAATGAGAAAAGCGGTATTCGTTCATTACTTCAATCTAGGTTATCCCATTCATTCAAAATTTCGGCATTCACACCTTCATTTTAGGAATCAAACTGAATTCATTCTTTCATAAAAACTAAGTACACTTTTCATTTCAAAGACGAGAGCTTGTCTCATTCATTCGATGTATCCAACCTCACTAATTCATTCAAAGAATCAAACTGCGTTCATCTATTCAATGAAGCAAACTGCACTCAATCATTCAATGAGAAAAGCGGTATTCGTTCATTACTTCAATCTAGGTTATCCCATTCATTCAATGTATCGGCAATTACGCCTTCATTTTAGGAATCAAACTGCATTCATTCTTTCATACAAACTAAGTACACTTTTCATTTCAAAGACGAGAGCTTGTCTCATTCATTCGATGGATCCAATCTCACTGATTCATTGAAATAATCAAACTGCGTTCAATCATTCAATGAATTAAACTGCTCTCAGTCTTTCAGTGAAAATAGTGATTTTCATTCAATCATTGAAATCCAGCTTATCGCATTCATTCACAGCTTAATCCTCAACGCCTTCGTTCAATGAAACAAACAGCATTCAACCATTCAATGAAATGAAAATATACGTTTTAAATCAAAGAGTATACCTTGCCTCGTTTATTCAATGTCTGGAGCTTTACTGATTCATTCATAGAATCAAACTGCATGCATTCATTCAATGAAACAGAGGATAAGTTTCAATTCAAAGAGTAGATCTTGTCTCATTCATTTAGGGCCTCGAGCTTAAATGATTCATTCAATGAATTAAAACTGCCTTCATTCATTCATTCAAAGAAGCAAATTAGACGTTTCACTTCAAAGTGGAGAGCTTGTCTCATTCATTCAATGTCTCGACCTTAACTGATTCATTCAAAGAATCAAACTGCGTTCATCCATTCAATGAAGCAAACTGCACTCAATCATTCAATGAGAAAAGCGGTATTCGTTCATTACTTCAATCTAGGTTATCCCATTCATTCAAAATTTCGGCATTTACACCTTCATTTTAGGAATCAAACTGAATTCATTCTTTCATAAAAACTAAGTACACTTTTCATTTCAAATACGAGAGCTTGTCTCATTCATTCGATGTATCCAACCTCACTGATTCATTCAAAGAATCAAACTGCGCTCATCTATTCAATGAAGCAAACTGCACTCAATCATTCAATGAGAAAAGCGGTATTCGTTCATTACTTCAATCCCCTTCATTCAATGTTTCGGCAATTACGCCTTCATTTTAGGAATCAAACTGCATTCATTCTTTCATACAAACTAAGTACACGTTTCATTTCAAAGACGAGAGCTTGTCTCATTCATTCGATATATCCAACCTCACTGATTCATTGAAAGAATCAAACTGCATCAATCATTCAAAGAATCAAACTACTCTCAGTCTTTCAATGAAAATAGTGATGTACAATCAATCATTGAAATCCAGCTTATCACATTCATTCACAGCTTAATCCTCAACGCCTTCGTTCAATGAAACAAACAGCATTCAACCATTCAATGAAATGAAAATATACGTTTTAAATCAAAGAGTATACCTTGCCTCGTTTATTCAATGTCTGGAGCTTTACTGATTCATTCAAAGAATCAAACTGCATGCATTCATTCAATGAAACAGAGGATAAGTTTCAATTCAAAGAGTAGATCTTGTCTCATTCATTTAGGGCCTCGAGCTTAAATGATTCATTCAATGAATTAAAACTGCCTTCATTCATTCATTCAAAGAAGCAAATTAGACGTTTCACTTCAAAGTGGAGAGCTTGTCTCATTCATTCAATGTCTCGACCTTAACTGATTCATTCAAAGAATCAAACGGCGTTCAATCATTCAATGAATCAAACTGCACTCAGTCTTTCAATGAAAATACTGATTTTCATTCAATCATTGAAATCCAGCTTATCACATTCATTCACAGTTTAATCCTCAACTCCTTCGGTCAATGAAACAAACAGCATTTAACATTCAGTGAAACGAAATATACGTTTCAAATCAAAGAAACCTTGTCTCATTCATTAAATTTCTCGAGCTTAACTGATTCTTTCAAAGAAACAATCTGCGTTCATTCATTCAAAGAAGCAAATTGCACGCAATCATTCAATGAAACAAACGGTATTCATTCATTGAATCCAGCTTATCCCATTCATTAAATGTCTCACCTTAAACGCCGGCATTCAATGAACCAAAGTGCATTCATTCATCCAATGTGTCGAGTTGAAATGATTCTTCCCGAGATTAAAATTGCGTTCGTGCATTCAGTGAATCAAACTGCACTCAATCATTCCATGAACCTTATAGTTCTATTTCATTCAATTGATCGAGTTTATCCCATTCATTCAAAATCTCGACATTAACGCCTTCGTTCAATGAAACAAACTGCATGCATTCATTCAAAGAAACAGAGTATAAGTTTCAATTCAAAGAGTAGATCTTGTCTCATTCATTTAGTGCCTCGAGCTTAACTGATTCATTCAAAGAATCAAAACGGCCTTCATTCATTCATTCAAAGAAGCAAATTAGACGTTTCAATTCAAAGTGTAGAGCTTGTCTCATTCATTTAGTGCCTCGAGCTTAGCTGATTCATTCAAAGAATCAAAACTGCCTTCATTCATTCATTCAAAGAAGCAAATTAGACGTTTCAATTCAAAGTGTAGAGCTTGTCTCATTCATTCAATGTCTCGACCTTAACTGCGTTCATCCATTCAATAAAGACAACTGCACTCAATCATTCAATGAGATAAGCGGTATTCGTTCATTAATTCAATCTAGCTTGTCCCATACATTCAATGTCTCGGCATTTACGCCTTTCATTTTCGGAATCAAACTGCATTCATTCTTTCATACAAACTAAGTACACGTTTCATTTCAAAGACGAGAGCTTGTCTCATTCATTCGATATATCCAACCGCACTGATTCATTGAAAGAATCAAACTGCGTTCAATCATTCAATGAATCAAACTGCTCTCAGTCTTTCAATCAAAATAGTGATGTAAATTCATTCATTGAAATCCAACTTATCTCATTCATTCACAGTTTAATCCTAAACGCCTTTGTTCAATGAAACAAACAGCATTCAAACATTCAATGAAATGAAAATGTACGTTTTAAATCAAAGAGTATACCTTGCCTCGTTTATTCAATGTCTGGAGCTTTACTGATTTATTCAAAGAATCAAACTGCATGCATTGATTCAATGAAACAGAGTATATGTTTCAATTCAAAGAAAACATCTGGTCTAATTCATTTAGAGCCTCGAGCTTAAATGATTCATTCAAAGAATCAAAACTGCCTTCATTCATTCATTCAAAGAAGCAAATTAGACGTTTCAATTCAAAGTGTAGAGCTTGTCTCATTCATTCAATGTCTCGACCTTAACCAAACAGCATTCAAAGAATCAAACTGCGTTCATCTATTCAATGAAGCAAACTGCACTCAATCTTTTAATGAGAAAAGCGGTTTTCGTCCTTTACTTCATTCTAGGTTATCCCATTCATTCAATGTTTCGGCATTTACGCCTTCATTTTCGGAATCAAACTGCATTCATTCTTTCATACAAACTAAGTACACGTTTCATTTCAAAGACGAGAGCTTGTCTCATTCATTCGATATATCCAACCTCACTGATTCATTGAAAGAATCAAACTGCATCAATCATTCAAAGAATCAAACTACTCTCAGTCTTTCAATGAAAATAGTGATGTACAATCAATCATTGAAATCCAGCTTATGGCATTCATTCACAGTTTAATCCTAAACGCCTTTGTTCAATGAAAAAAACAGCATTCAAACATTCAATGAAATGAAAATGTATGTTTTAAATCAAAGAGTATACCTTGCCTCGTTTATTCAATGTCTGGAGCTTTACTGATTTATTCAAAGAATCAAACTGCATGCATTCATTCAATGAAACAGAGTATATGTTTCAATTCAAAGAAAAGATCTTGTCTAATTCATTTAGAGCCTCGAGCTTAAATGATTCATTCAAAGAATCAAAACTGCCTTCATTCATTCATTCAAAGAAGCAAATTAGACGTTTCAATTCAAAGTGTAGAGCTTGTCTCATTCATTCAATGTCTCGACCTTAACTGATTCATTCAAAGAATCAAACTGCGTTCATCTATTCAATGAAGCAAACTGCACTCAATCTTTTAATGAGAAAAGCGGTATTCGTTCATTACTTCATTCTAGGTTATCCCATTCATTCAATGTTTCGGCATTTACGCCTTCATTTTAGGAATCAAACTGAATTCATTCTTTCATACCAACTAAGTATACTTTTCATTTCAAAGACGAGAGCTTGTCTCATTCATTCGATGGATCCAATCTCACTGATTCATTGAAATAATCAAACTGCTTTCAATCATTCAATGAATCAAACTGCTCTCAGTCTTTCAATGAAAATAGTGATTTTCATTCAATCATTGAAATCCAGCTTATCGCATTCATTCACAGCTTAATTCTCAACGCCTTTGTTCAATGAAACAAACAGCATTCAAACATTCAATGAAATGAAAATATACGTTTTAAATCAAAGAGTATACCTTGCCTCGTTTATTCAATGTCTGGAGCTTTACTGATTTATTCAAAGAATCAAACTGCATGCATTCATTCAATGAAACAGAGGATAAGTTTCAATTCAAAGAGTAGATCTTGTCTCATTCATTTAGGGCCTCGAGCTTAAATGATTAATTCAATGAATTAAAACTGCCTTCATTCATTCATTCAAAGAAGCAAATTAAACGTTTCAATTCAAAGTGGAGAGCTTGTCTCATTCATTCAATGTCTCCACCTTAACTGATTCATTCAAAGAATCAAACTGCGTTCATCCATTCAATGAAGCAAACTGCACTCAATCATTCAATGAGAAAAGCGGTATTCGTTCATTACTTCAATCTAGGTTATCCCATTCATTCAAAATTTCGGCATTTACACCTTCATTTTAGGAATCAAACTGAATTCATTCTTTCATAAAAACTAAGTACACTTTTCATTTCAAAGACGAGAGCTTGTCTCATTCATTCGATGTATCCAACCTCACTGATTCATTAAAAGAATCAAACTGCGTTCATCTATTCAATGAAGCAAATTGCACTCAATCATTCAATGAGAAAAGCGGTATTCGTTCATTACTTCAATATAGGTTATCCCATTCATTCAATGTTTCGGCAATTACGCCTTCATTTTAGGAATCAAACTGCATTCATTCTTTCATACAAACTAAGTACACTTTTCATTTCAAAGACGAGAGCTTGTCTCATTCATTCGATGGATCCAATCTCACTGATTCATTGAAAGAATCAAACGGCGTTCAATCATTCAATGAATCAAACTGCTCTCAGTCTTTCAATGAAAATAGTGATTTTCATTCAATCATTGAAATCCAGCTTATCGCATTCATTCACAGTTTAATCCTAAACGCCTTCGTTCAATGAAACAAACAGCATTCAAACTTTCAATGAAATGAAAATATACGTTTTAAATCAAAGAGTATACCTTGCCTCGTTTATTCAATGTCTGGAGCTTTACTGATTCATTCAAAGAATCAAACTGCATGCATTCATTCAATGAAACAGAGTATATGTTTCAATTCAAAGAGTAGATTTTGTCTAATTCATTTAGAGCCTCGAGCTTAACTGATTCATTCAAAGAATCAAACTGCCTACATTCATTCATTCAAAGAAGCAAATTAGACGTTTCAATTCAAAGTGTAGAGCTTGTCTCATTCATTCAATGTCTCGACCTTAACTGCGTTCATCCATTCAATAAAGACAACTGCACTCAAATCATTCAATGAGAAAAGCGGTATTCGTTCATTAGTTCAATCTAGCTAATCCCATTCATTCAATGTCTCGGCATTTACGCCTTCATTTTAGGAATCAAACTGCATTCATTCTTTCATACAAACTAAGTAGACGTTTCATTTCAAAGACGAGAGCTTGTCTCATTCATTCGATGTATCCAACCTCACTGATTCATTGAAAGAATCAAACTGCATCAATCATTCAATGAATCAAACTGCTCTCAGTCTTTCAATGAAAATAGTGATATACATTCAATCATTGAAATCCAGCTGATCGCATTCATTCACAGCTTAATCCTCAACGCCTTCGTTCAATGAAACAAACAGCATTCAAACATTCAATGAAATGAAAATATACGTTTTAAATCAAAGAGTATACCTTGCCTCGTTTATTCAATGTCTGGAGCTTTACTGATTCATTCAAAGAATCAAACTGCATGCATTCATTCAATGAAACAGAGGATAACTTTCAATTCAAAGAGTAGATCTTGTCTAAATCATTTAGAGCCTCGAGCTTAACTGATTCATTCAATGAATTAAAACTGCCTTCATTCATTCATTCAAAGAAGCAAATTAGACGTTTCAATTCAAAGTGGAGAGCTTGTCTCATTCATTCAATGTCTCGACCTTAACTGATTCATTCAAAGAATCAAACTGCGTTCATCCATTCAATGAAGCAAACTGCACTCAATCATTCAATGAGAAAAGCGGTATTCGTTCATTACTTCAATCTAGGTTATCCCATTCATTCAAAATTTCGGCATTCACACCTTCATTTTAGGAATCAAACTGAATTCATTCTTTCATAAAAACTAAGTACACTTTTCATTTCAAAGACGAGAGCTTGTCTCATTCATTCGATGTATCCAACCTCACTGATTCATTCAAAGAATCAAACTGCGTTCATCTATTCAATGAAGCAAACTGCACTCAATCATTCAATGAGAAAAGCGGTATTCGTTCATTACTTCAATCTAGGTTATCCCATTCATTCAAAATTTCGGCATTCACACCTTCATTTTAGGAATCAAACTGAATTCATTCTTTCATAAAAACTAAGTACACTTTTCATTTCAAAGACGAGAGCTTGTCTCATTCATTCGATGTATCCAATCTCACTGATTCATTGAAATAATCAAACTGCGTTCAATCATTCAATGAATTAAACTGCTCTCAGTCTTTCAGTGAAAATAGTGATTTTCATTCAATCATTGAAATCCAGCTTATCGCATTCATTCACAGCTTAATCCTCAACGCCTTCGTTCAATGAAACAAACAGCATTCAACCATTCAATGAAATGAAAATATACGTTTTAAATCAAAGAGTATACCTTGCCTCGTTTATTCAATGTCTGGAGCTTTACTGATTCATTCATAGAATCAAACTGCATGCATTCATTCAATGAAACAGAGGATAAGTTTCAATTCAAAGAGTAGATCTTGTCTCATTCATTTAGGGCCTCGAGCTTAAATGATTCATTCAATGAATTAAAACTGCCTTCATTCATTCATTCAAAGAAGCAAATTAGACGTTTCACTTCAAAGTGGAGAGCTTGTCTCATTCATTCAATGTCTCGACCTTAACTGATTCATTCAAAGAATCAAACTGCGTTCATCCATTCAATGAAGCAAACTGCACTCAATCATTCAATGAGAAAAGCGGTATTCGTTCATTACTTCAATCTAGGTTATCCCATTCATTCAAAATTTCGGCATTTACACCTTCATTTTAGGAATCAAACTGAATTCATTCTTTCATAAAAACTAAGTACACTTTTCATTTCAAATACGAGAGCTTGTCTCATTCATTCGATGTATCCAACCTCACTGATTCATTCAAAGAATCAAACTGCGCTCATCTATTCAATGAAGCAAACTGCACTCAATCATTCAATGAGAAAAGCGGTATTCGTTCATTACTTCAATCCCCTTCATTCAATGTTTCGGCAATTACGCCTTCATTTTAGGAATCAAACTGCATTCATTCTTTCATACAAACTAAGTACACGTTTCATTTCAAAGACGAGAGCTTGTCTCATTCATTCGATATATCCAACCTCACTGATTCATTGAAAGAATCAAACTGCATCAATCATTCAAAGAATCAAACTACTCTCAGTCTTTCAATGAAAATAGTGATGTACAATCAATCATTGAAATCCAGCTTATCACATTCATTCACAGCTTAATCCTCAACGCCTTCGTTCAATGAAACAAACAGCATTCAACCATTCAATGAAATGAAAATATACGTTTTAAATCAAAGAGTATACCTTGCCTCGTTTATTCAATGTCTGGAGCTTTACTGATTCATTCAAAGAATCAAACTGCATGCATTCATTCAATGAAACAGAGGATAAGTTTCAATTCAAAGAGTAGATCTTGTCTCATTCATTTAGGGCCTCGAGCTTAAATGATTCATTCAATGAATTAAAACTGCCTTCATTCATTCATTCAAAGAAGCAAATTAGACGTTTCACTTCAAAGTGGAGAGCTTGTCTCATTCATTCAATGTCTCGACCTTAACTGATTCATTCAAAGAATCAAACGGCGTTCAATCATTCAATGAATCAAACTGCACTCAGTCTTTCAATGAAAATACTGATTTTCATTCAATCATTGAAATCCAGCTTATCACATTCATTCACAGTTTAATCCTCAACTCCTTCGGTCAATGAAACAAACAGCATTTAACATTCAGTGAAACGAAATATACGTTTCAAATCAAAGAAACCTTGTCTCATTCATTAAATTTCTCGAGCTTAACTGATTCTTTCAAAGAAACAATCTGCGTTCATTCATTCAAAGAAGCAAATTGCACGCAATCATTCAATGAAACAAACGGTATTCATTCATTGAATCCAGCTTATCCCATTCATTAAATGTCTCACCTTAAACGCCGGCATTCAATGAACCAAAGTGCATTCATTCATCCAATGTGTCGAGTTGAAATGATTCTTCCCGAGATTAAAATTGCGTTCGTGCATTCAGTGAATCAAACTGCACTCAATCATTCCATGAACCTTATAGTTCTATTTCATTCAATTGATCGAGTTTATCCCATTCATTCAAAATCTCGACATTAACGCCTTCGTTCAATGAAACAAACTGCATGCATTCATTCAAAGAAACAGAGTATAAGTTTCAATTCAAAGAGTAGATCTTGTCTCATTCATTTAGTGCCTCGAGCTTAACTGATTCATTCAAAGAATCAAAACGGCCTTCATTCATTCATTCAAAGAAGCAAATTAGACGTTTCAATTCAAAGTGTAGAGCTTGTCTCATTCATTTAGTGCCTCGAGCTTAGCTGATTCATTCAAAGAATCAAAACTGCCTTCATTCATTCATTCAAAGAAGCAAATTAGACGTTTCAATTCAAAGTGTAGAGCTTGTCTCATTCATTCAATGTCTCGACCTTAACTGCGTTCATCCATTCAATAAAGACAACTGCACTCAATCATTCAATGAGATAAGCGGTATTCGTTCATTAATTCAATCTAGCTTGTCCCATACATTCAATGTCTCGGCATTTACGCCTTTCATTTTCGGAATCAAACTGCATTCATTCTTTCATACAAACTAAGTACACGTTTCATTTCAAAGACGAGAGCTTGTCTCATTCATTCGATATATCCAACCGCACTGATTCATTGAAAGAATCAAACTGCGTTCAATCATTCAATGAATCAAACTGCTCTCAGTCTTTCAATCAAAATAGTGATGTAAATTCATTCATTGAAATCCAACTTATCTCATTCATTCACAGTTTAATCCTAAACGCCTTTGTTCAATGAAACAAACAGCATTCAAACATTCAATGAAATGAAAATGTACGTTTTAAATCAAAGAGTATACCTTGCCTCGTTTATTCAATGTCTGGAGCTTTACTGATTTATTCAAAGAAACAAACTGCATGCATTGATTCAATGAAACAGAGTATATGTTTCAATTCAAAGAAAACATCTGGTCTAATTCATTTAGAGCCTCGAGCTTAAATGATTCATTCAAAGAATCAAAACTGCCTTCATTCATTCATTCAAAGAAGCAAATTAGACGTTTCAATTCAAAGTGTAGAGCTTGTCTCATTCATTCAATGTCTCGACCTTAACCAAACAGCATTCAAAGAATCAAACTGCGTTCATCTATTCAATGAAGCAAACTGCACTCAATCTTTTAATGAGAAAAGCGGTTTTCGTCCTTTACTTCATTCTAGGTTATCCCATTCATTCAATGTTTCGGCATTTACGCCTTAATTTTAGGAATCAAACTGCATTCATTCTTTCATACAAACTAAGTACACGTTTCATTTCAAAGACGAGAGCTTGTCTCATTCATTCGATATATCCAACCTCACTGATTCATTGAAAGAATCAAACTGCATCAATCATTCAAAGAATCAAACTACTCTCAGTCTTTCAATGAAAATAGTGATGTACAATCAATCATTGAAATCCAGCTTATGGCATTCATTCACAGTTTAATCCTAAACGCCTTTGTTCAATGAAAAAAACAGCATTCAAACATTCAATGAAATGAAAATGTATGTTTTAAATCAAAGAGTATACCTTGCCTCGTTTATTCAATGTCTGGAGCTTTACTGATTTATTCAAAGAATCAAACTGCATGCATTCATTCAATGAAACAGAGTATATGTTTCAATTCAAAGAAAAGATCTTGTCTAATTCATTTAGAGCCTCGAGCTTAAATGATTCATTCAAAGAATCAAAACTGCCTTCATTCATTCATTCAAAGAAGCAAATTAGACGTTTCAATTCAAAGTGTAGAGCTTGTCTCATTCATTCAATGTCTCGACCTTAACTGATTCATTCAAAGAATCAAACTGCGTTCATCTATTCAATGAAGCAAACTGCACTCAATCTTTTAATGAGAAAAGCGGTATTCGTTCATTACTTCATTCTAGGTTATCCCATTCATTCAATGTTTCGGCATTTACGCCTTCATTTTAGGAATCAAACTGAATTCATTCTTTCATACCAACTAAGTATACTTTTCATTTCAAAGACGAGAGCTTGTCTCATTCATTCGATGGATCCAATCTCACTGATTCATTGAAATAATCAAACTGCTTTCAATCATTCAATGAATCAAACTGCTCTCAGTCTTTCAATGAAAATAGTGATTTTCATTCAATCATTGAAATCCAGCTTATCGCATTCATTCACAGCTTAATTCTCAACGCCTTTGTTCAATGAAACAAACAGCATTCAAACATTCAATGAAATGAAAATATACGTTTTAAATCAAAGAGTATACCTTGCCTCGTTTATTCAATGTCTGGAGCTTTACTGATTTATTCAAAGAATCAAACTGCATGCATTCATTCAATGAAACAGAGGATAAGTTTCAATTCAAAGAGTAGATCTTGTCTCATTCATTTAGGGCCTCGAGCTTAAATGATTAATTCAATGAATTAAAACTGCCTTCATTCATTCATTCAAAGAAGCAAATTAAACGTTTCAATTCAAAGTGGAGAGCTTGTCTCATTCATTCAATGTCTCCACCTTAACTGATTCATTCAAAGAATCAAACTGCGTTCATCCATTCAATGAAGCAAACTGCACTCAATCATTCAATGAGAAAAGCGGTATTCGTTCATTACTTCAATCTAGGTTATCCCATTCATTCAAAATTTCGGCATTTACACCTTCATTTTAGGAATCAAACTGAATTCATTCTTTCATAAAAACTAAGTACACTTTTCATTTCAAAGACGAGAGCTTGTCTCATTCATTCGATGTATCCAACCTCACTGATTCATTAAAAGAATCAAACTGCGTTCATCTATTCAATGAAGCAAATTGCACTCAATCATTCAATGAGAAAAGCGGTATTCGTTCATTACTTCAATATAGGTTATCCCATTCATTCAATGTTTCGGCAATTACGCCTTCATTTTAGGAATCAAACTGCATTCATTCTTTCATACAAACTAAGTACACTTTTCATTTCAAAGACGAGAGCTTGTCTCATTCATTCGATGGATCCAATCTCACTGATTCATTGAAAGAATCAAACGGCGTTCAATCATTCAATGAATCAAACTGCTCTCAGTCTTTCAATGAAAATAGTGATTTTCATTCAATCATTGAAATCCAGCTTATCGCATTCATTCACAGTTTAATCCTAAACGCCTTCGTTCAATGAAACAAACAGCATTCAAACTTTCAATGAAATGAAAATATACGTTTTAAATCAAAGAGTATACCTTGCCTCGTTTATTCAATGTCTGGAGCTTTACTGATTCATTCAAAGAATCAAACTGCATGCATTCATTCAATGAAACAGAGTATATGTTTCAATTCAAAGAGTAGATCTTGTCTAATTCATTTAGAGCCTCGAGCTTAACTGATTCATTCAAAGAATCAAACTGCCTACATTCATTCATTCAAAGAAGCAAATTAGACGTTTCAATTCAAAGTGTAGAGCTTGTCTCATTCATTCAATGTCTCGACCTTAACTGCGTTCATCCATTCAATAAAGACAACTGCACTCAAATCATTCAATGAGAAAAGCGGTATTCGTTCATTAGTTCAATCTAGCTAATCCCATTCATTCAATGTCTCGGCATTTACGCCTTCATTTTAGGAATCAAACTGCATTCATTCTTTCATACAAACTAAGTAGACGTTTCATTTCAAAGACGAGAGCTTGTCTCATTCATTCGATGTATCCAACCTCACTGATTCATTGAAAGAATCAAACTGCATCAATCATTCAATGAATCAAACTGCTCTCAGTCTTTCAATGAAAATAGTGATATACATTCAATCATTGAAATCCAGCTGATCGCATTCATTCACAGCTTAATCCTCAACGCCTTCGTTCAATGAAACAAACAGCATTCAAACATTCAATGAAATGAAAATATACGTTTTAAATCAAAGAGTATACCTTGCCTCGTTTATTCAATGTCTGGAGCTTTACTGATTCATTCAAAGAATCAAACTGCATGCATTCATTCAATGAAACAGAGGATAACTTTCAATTCAAAGAGTAGATCTTGTCTAAATCATTTAGAGCCTCGAGCTTAACTGATTCATTCAATGAATTAAAACTGCCTTCATTCATTCATTCAAAGAAGCAAATTAGACGTTTCAATTCAAAGTGGAGAGCTTGTCTCATTCATTCAATGTCTCGACCTTAACTGATTCATTCAAAGAATCAAACTGCGTTCATCCATTCAATGAAGCAAACTGCACTCAATCATTCAATGAGAAAAGCGGTATTCGTTCATTACTTCAATCTAGGTTATCCCATTCATTCAAAATTTCGGCATTCACACCTTCATTTTAGGAATCAAACTGAATTCATTCTTTCATAAAAACTAAGTACACTTTTCATTTCAAAGACGAGAGCTTGTCTCATTCATTCGATGTATCCAACCTCACTGATTCATTCAAAGAATCAAACTGCGTTCATCTATTCAATGAAGCAAACTGCACTCAATCATTCAATGAGAAAAGCGGTATTCGTTCATTACTTCAATCTAGGTTATCCCATTCATTCAATGTATCGGCAATTACGCCTTCATTTTAGGAATCAAACTGCATTCATTCTTTCATACAAACTAAGTACACTTTTCATTTCAAAGACGAGAGCTTGTCTCATTCATTCGATGGATCCAATCTCACTGATTCATTGAAATAATCAAACTGCGTTCAATCATTCAATGAATTAAACTGCTCTCAGTCTTTCAGTGAAAATAGTGATTTTCATTCAATCATTGAAATCCAGCTTATCGCATTCATTCACAGCTTAATCCTCAACGCCTTCGTTCAATGAAACAAACAGCATTCAACCATTCAATGAAATGAAAATATACGTTTTAAATCAAAGAGTATACCTTGCCTCGTTTATTCAATGTCTGGAGCTTTACTGATTCATTCATAGAATCAAACTGCATGCATTCATTCAATGAAACAGAGGATAAGTTTCAATTCAAAGAGTAGATCTTGTCTCATTCATTTAGGGCCTCGAGCTTAAATGATTCATTCAATGAATTAAAACTGCCTTCATTCATTCATTCAAAGAAGCAAATTAGACGTTTCACTTCAAAGTGGAGAGCTTGTCTCATTCATTCAATGTCTCGACCTTAACTGATTCATTCAAAGAATCAAACTGCGTTCATCCATTCAATGAAGCAAACTGCACTCAATCATTCAATGAGAAAAGCGGTATTCGTTCATTACTTCAATCTAGGTTATCCCATTCATTCAAAATTTCGGCAT
The DNA here is from genome assembly GCF_047496795.1 of Chiloscyllium punctatum. Lineage (NCBI taxonomy): Eukaryota > Metazoa > Chordata > Chondrichthyes > Orectolobiformes > Hemiscylliidae > Chiloscyllium > Chiloscyllium punctatum. The sequence goes on along the minus strand of NC_092744.1, from coordinate 91,026,683 downwards.
TTACACCTTCATTTTAGGAATCAAACTGAATTCATTCTTTCATAAAAACTAAGTACACTTTTCATTTCAAATACGAGAGCTTGTCTCATTCATTCGATGTATCCAACCTCACTGATTCATTCAAAGAATCAAACTGCGTTCATCTATTCAATGAAGCAAACTGCACTCAATCATTCAATGAGAAAAGCGGTATTCGTTCATTACTTCAATCCCCTTCATTCAATGTTTCGGCAATTACGCCTTCATTTTAGGAATCAAACTGCATTCATTCTTTCATACAAACTAAGTACACGTTTCATTTCAAAGACGAGAGCTTGTCTCATTCATTCGATATATCCAACCTCACTGATTCATTGAAAGAATCAAACTGCATCAATCATTCAAAGAATCAAACTACTCTCAGTCTTTCAATGAAAATAGTGATGTACAATCAATCATTGAAATCCAGCTTATCACATTCATTCACAGCTTAATCCTCAACGCCTTCGTTCAATGAAACAAACAGCATTCAACCATTCAATGAAATGAAAATATACGTTTTAAATCAAAGAGTATACCTTGCCTCGTTTATTCAATGTCTGGAGCTTTACTGATTCATTCAAAGAATCAAACTGCATGCATTCATTCAATGAAACAGAGGATAAGTTTCAATTCAAAGAGTAGATCTTGTCTCATTCATTTAGGGCCTCGAGCTTAAATGATTCATTCAATGAATTAAAACTGCCTTCATTCATTCATTCAAAGAAGCAAATTAGACGTTTCACTTCAAAGTGGAGAGCTTGTCTCATTCATTCAATGTCTCGACCTTAACTGATTCATTCAAAGAATCAAACGGCGTTCAATCATTCAATGAATCAAACTGCACTCAGTCTTTCAATGAAAATACTGATTTTCATTCAATCATTGAAATCCAGCTTATCACATTCATTCACAGTTTAATCCTCAACTCCTTCGGTCAATGAAACAAACAGCATTTAACATTCAGTGAAACGAAATATACGTTTCAAATCAAAGAAACCTTGTCTCATTCATTAAATTTCTCGAGCTTAACTGATTCTTTCAAAGAAACAATCTGCGTTCATTCATTCAAAGAAGCAAATTGCACGCAATCATTCAATGAAACAAACGGTATTCATTCATTGAATCCAGCTTATCCCATTCATTAAATGTCTCACCTTAAACGCCGGCATTCAATGAACCAAAGTGCATTCATTCATCCAATGTGTCGAGTTGAAATGATTCTTCCCGAGATTAAAATTGCGTTCGTGCATTCAGTGAATCAAACTGCACTCAATCATTCCATGAACCTTATAGTTCTATTTCATTCAATTGATCGAGTTTATCCCATTCATTCAAAATCTCGACATTAACGCCTTCGTTCAATGAAACAAACTGCATGCATTCATTCAAAGAAACAGAGTATAAGTTTCAATTCAAAGAGTAGATCTTGTCTCATTCATTTAGTGCCTCGAGCTTAACTGATTCATTCAAAGAATCAAAACTGCCTTCATTCATTCATTCAAAGAAGCAAATTAGACGTTTCAATTCAAAGTGTAGAGCTTGTCTCATTCATTTAGTGCCTCGAGCTTAGCTGATTCATTCAAAGAATCAAAACTGCCTTCATTCATTCATTCAAAGAAGCAAATTAGACGTTTCAATTCAAAGTGTAGAGCTTGTCTCATTCATTCAATGTCTCGACCTTAACTGCGTTCATCCATTCAATAAAGACAACTGCACTCAATCATTCAATGAGATAAGCGGTATTCGTTCATTAATTCAATCTAGCTTGTCCCATACATTCAATGTCTCGGCATTTACGCCTCTCATTTTCGGAATCAAACTGCATTCATTCTTTCATACAAACTAAGTACACGTTTCATTTCAAAGACGAGAGCTTGTCTCATTCATTCGATATATCCAACCGCACTGATTCATTGAAAGAATCAAACTGCGTTCAATCATTCAATGAATCAAACTGCTCTCAGTCTTTCAATCAAAATAGTGATGTAAATTCATTCATTGAAATCCAACTTATCTCATTCATTCACAGTTTAATCCTAAACGCCTTTGTTCAATGAAACAAACAGCATTCAAACATTCAATGAAATGAAAATGTACGTTTTAAATCAAAGAGTATACCTTGCCTCGTTTATTCAATGTCTGGAGCTTTACTGATTTATTCAAAGAATCAAACTGCATGCATTCATTCAATGAAACAGAGTATATGTTTCAATTCAAAGAAAACATCTGGTCTAATTCATTTAGAGCCTCGAGCTTAAATGATTCATTCAAAGAATCAAAACTGCCTTCATTCATTCATTCAAAGAAGCAAATTAGACGTTTCAATTCAAAGTGTAGAGCTTGTCTCATTCATTCAATGTCTCGACCTTAACCAAACAGCATTCAAAGAATCAAACTGCGTTCATCTATTCAATGAAGCAAACTGCACTCAATCTTTTAATGAGAAAAGCGGTTTTCGTCCTTTACTTCATTCTAGGTTATCCCATTCATTCAATGTTTCGGCATTTACGCCTTCATTTTAGGAATCAAACTGCATTCATTCTTTCATACAAACTAAGTACACGTTTCATTTCAAAGACGAGAGCTTGTCTCATTCATTCGATATATCCAACCTCACTGATTCATTGAAAGAATCAAACTGCATCAATCATTCAAAGAATCAAACTACTCTCAGTCTTTCAATGAAAATAGTGATGTACAATCAATCATTGAAATCCAGCTTATGGCATTCATTCACAGTTTAATCCTAAACGCCTTTGTTCAATGAAAAAAACAGCATTCAAACATTCAATGAAATGAAAATGTATGTTTTAAATCAAAGAGTATACCTTGCCTCGTTTATTCAATGTCTGGAGCTTTACTGATTTATTCAAAGAATCAAACTGCATGCATTCATTCAATGAAACAGAGTATATGTTTCAATTCAAAGAAAAGATCTTGTCTAATTCATTTAGAGCCTCGAGCTTAAATGATTCATTCAAAGAATCAAAACTGCCTTCATTCATTCATTCAAAGAAGCAAATTAGACGTTTCAATTCAAAGTGTAGAGCTTGTCTCATTCATTCAATGTCTCGACCTTAACCAAACAGCATTCAAAGAATCAAACTGCGTTCATCTATTCAATGAAGCAAACTGCACTCAATCTTTTAATGAGAAAAGCGGTATTCGTTCATTACTTCATTCTAGGTTATCCCATTCATTCAATGTTTCGGCATTTACGCCTTCATTTTAGGAATCAAACTGAATTCATTCTTTCATACCAACTAAGTATACTTTTCATTTCAAAGACGAGAGCTTGTCTCATTCATTCGATGGATCCAATCTCACTGATTCATTGAAATAATCAAACTGCTTTCAATCATTCAATGAATCAAACTGCTCTCAGTCTTTCAATGAAAATAGTGATTTTCATTCAATCATTGAAATCCAGCTTATCGCATTCATTCACAGCTTAATTCTCAACGCCTTTGTTCAATGAAACAAACAGCATTCAAACATTCAATGAAATGAAAATATACGTTTTAAATCAAAGAGTATACCTTGCCTCGTTTATTCAATGTCTGGAGCTTTACTGATTTATTCAAAGAATCAAACTGCATGCATTCATTCAATGAAACAGAGGATAAGTTTCAATTCAAAGAGTAGATCTTGTCTCATTCATTTAGGGCCTCGAGCTTAAATGATTAATTCAATGAATTAAAACTGCCTTCATTCATTCATTCAAAGAAGCAAATTAAACGTTTCAATTCAAAGTGGAGAGCTTGTCTCATTCATTCAATGTCTCCACCTTAACTGATTCATTCAAAGAATCAAACTGCGTTCATCCATTCAATGAAGCAAACTGCACTCAATCATTCAATGAGAAAAGCGGTATTCGTTCATTACTTCAATCTAGGTTATCCCATTCATTCAAAATTTCGGCATTTACACCTTCATTTTAGGAATCAAACTGAATTCATTCTTTCATAAAAACTAAGTACACTTTTCATTTCAAAGACGAGAGCTTGTCTCATTCATTCGATGTATCCAACCTCACTGATTCATTAAAAGAATCAAACTGCGTTCATCTATTCAATGAAGCAAATTGCACTCAATCATTCAATGAGAAAAGCGGTATTCGTTCATTACTTCAATCTAGGTTATCCCATTCATTCAATGTTTCGGCAATTACGCCTTCATTTTAGGAATCAAACTGCATTCATTCTTTCATACAAACTAAGTACACTTTTCATTTCAAAGACGAGAGCTTGTCTCATTCATTCGATGGATCCAATCTCACTGATTCATTGAAAGAATCAAACGGCGTTCAATCATTCAATGAATCAAACTGCTCTCAGTCTTTCAATGAAAATAGTGATTTTCATTCAATCATTGAAATCCAGCTTATCGCATTCATTCACAGCTTAATCCTCAATGCCTTCGTTCAATGAAACAAACAGCATTCAAACATTCAAAGAAATGAAAATATACGTTATAAATCAAAGAGAATACCTTGCCTCGTTTATTCAATGTCTGGAGCTTTACTGATTCATTCAAAGAATCAAACTGCATGCATTCATTCAATGAAACACAGGATAAGTTTCAATTCAAAGAGTAGATCTTGTCTCATTCATTTAGGGCCTCGAGCTTAAATGATTCATTCAATGAATTAAAACTGCCTTCATTCATTCATTCAAAGAAGCAAATTAGACGTTTCAATTCAAAGTGTAGAGCTTGTCTCATTCATTCAATGTCTCGACCTTAACTGATTCATTCAAAGAATCAAACTGCGTTCATCCATTCAATGAAGCAAACTGCACTCAATCATTCAATGAGAAAAGCGGTCTTCGTTCATTACTTCAATCTAGGTTATCACATTCATTCAAAATTTCTGCATTTACACCTTCATTTTAGGAATCAAACTGAATTCATTCTTTCATAAAAACTAAGTACACTTTTCATTTCAATGACGAGAGCTTGTCTCATTCATTCGATGTATCCAACCTCACTGATTCATTCAAAGAATCAAACTGCGTTCATCTATTCAATGAAGCAAACTGCACTCAATCATTCAATGAAAATAGTGATTTTCATTCAATCAATCCACATTCATTCACAGTTTAATCCTCAACGTCTTCGGTCAATGAAACAAACAGCATTTAACATTCAGTGAAACGAAATATACGTTTCAAATCAAAGAAACCTTGTTCCATTCATTAAATTTCTCGAGCTTAACTGATTCTTTCAAAGAAACAAACTGCGTTCATTCATTCAAAGAAGCAAATTGCACGCAATCATTGAATGAAACAAACGGTATTCATTCATTGAATCCAGCTTATCCCATTCAGTAAATGTCTCACCTTAAACGCCGGCATTCAATGAACCAAAGTGCATTCATTCATCCAATGTGTCGAGTTGAAATGATTCTTCCCGAGATTAAAATTGCGTTCGTGCATTCAGTGAATCAAACTGCACTCAATCATTCCATGAACCTTATAGTTCTATTTCATTCAATTGATCGAGTTTATCCCATTCATTCAAAATCTCGACCTTAACGCCTTCGTTCAATGAAACAAACTGCATGCATTCATTCAAAGAAACAGAGTATAAGTTTCAATTCAAAGAGTAGATCTTGTCTCATTCATTTAGTGCCTCGAGCTTAACTGATTCATTCAAAGAATCAAAACTGCCTTCATTCATTCATTCAAAGAAGCAAATTAGACGTTTCAATTCAAAGTGGAGAGCTTGTCTCATTCATTCAATGTCTCGACCTTAACTGATTCAAACAACGAATCAAACTGCGTTCATCCATTCAATGAAGCAAACTGCACTCAATCATTCAATGAGAAAAGCGGTATTCGTTCATTACTTCAATCTAGGTTATCCCATTCATTCAAAATTTCGGCATTCACACCTTCATTTTAGGAATCAAACTGAATTCATTCTTTCATAAAAACTAAGTACACTTTTCATTTCAAAGACGAGAGCTTGTCTCATTCATTCGATGTATCCAACCTCACTGATTCATTCAAAGAATCAAACTGCGTTCATCTATTCAATGAAGCAAACTGCACTCAATCATTCAATGAGAAAAGCGGTATTCGTTCATTACTTCAATCTAGGTTATCCCATTCATTCAATGTATCGGCAATTACGCCTTCATTTTAGGAATCAAACTGCATTCATTCTTTCATACAAACTAAGTACACTTTTCATTTCAAACACGAGAGCTTGTCTCATTCATTCGATGGATCCAATCTCACTGATTCATTGAAATAATCAAACTGCGTTCAATCATTCAATGAATTAAACTGCTCTCAGTCTTTCTGTGAAAATAGTGATTTTCATTCAATCATTGAAATCCAGCTTATCGCATTCATTCACAGCTTAATCCTCAACGCCTTCGTTCAATGAAACAAACAGCATTCAAACATTCAATGAAATGAAAATATACGTTTTAAATCAAAGAGTATACCTTGCCTCGTTTATTCAATGTCTGGAGCTTTACTGATTCATTCAAAGAATCAAACTGCATGCATTCATTCAATGAACAGAGGATAAGTTTCAATTCAAAGAGTAGATCTTGTCTCATTCATTTAGGGCCTCGAGCTTAAATGATTCATTCAATGAATTAAAACTGCCTTCATTCATTCATTCAAAGAAGCAAATTAGACGTTTCACTTCAAAGTGGAGAGCTTGTCTCATTCATTCAATGTCTCGACCTTAACTGATTCATTCAAAGAATCAAACTGCGTTCATCCATTCAATGAAGCAAACTGCACTCAATCATTCAATGAGAAAAGCGGTATTCGTTCATTACTTCAATCTAGGTTATCCCATTCATTCAAAATTTCTGAATTTACACCTTCATTTTAGGAATCAAACTGAATTCATTCTTTCATAAAAACTAAGTACACTTTTCATTTCAAATACGAGAGCTTGTCTCATTCATTCGATGTATCCAACCTCACTGATTCATTCAAAGAATCAAACTGCGTTCATCTATTCAATGAAGCAAACTGCACTCAATCATTCAATGAGAAAAGCGGTATTCGTTCATTACTTCAATCCCCTTCATTCAATGTTTCGGCAATTACGCCTTCATTTTAGGAATCAAACTGCATTCATTCTTTCATACAAACTAAGTACACTTTTCATTTCAAAGACGAGAGCTTGTCTCATTCATTCGATGTATCCAATCTCACTGATTCACTGAAAGAATCAAACGGCGTTCAATCATTCAATGATTCAAACTGCACTCAGTCTTTCAATGAAAATAGTGATTTTCATTCAATCATTGAAATCCAGCTTATCACATTCATTCACAGTTTAATCCTCAACTCCTTCGGTCAATGAAACAAACAGCATTTAACATTCAGTGAAACGACATATACGTTTCAAATCAAAGAAACTTTGTCTCATTCATTAAATTTCTCGAGCTTAACTGATTCTTTCAAAGAAACAATCTGCGTTCATTCATTCAAAGAAGCAAATTGCACGCAATCATTCAATGAAACAAACGGTACTCATTCATTGAATCCAGCTTATCCCATTCATTAAATGTCTCACCTTAAACGGTGATTCATTCAAAGTGATTCATTCAAAGCATCAAACTGCATGCATTCATTCAATGAAACAGAGGATAAGTTTCAATTCAAAGAGTAGATCTTGTCTCATTCATTTAGGGCCTCGAGCTTAAATGATTCATTCAATGAATTAAAACTGCCTTCATTCATTCATTCAAAGAAGCAAATTAGACGTGTCAATTCAAAGTGGAGAGCTTGTCTCATTCATTCAATGTCTCGACCTTAACTGATTCATTCAACGAATCAAACTGCGTTCATCCATTCAATGAAGCAAACTGCACTCAATCATTCAATGAGAAAAGCGGTATTCGTTCATTACTTCAATCTAGGTTATCCCATTCATTCAAAATTTCGGCATTTACACCTTCATTTTAGGAATCAAACTGAATTCATTCTTTCATAAAAACTAAGTACACTTTTCATTTCAAAGACGAGAGCTTGTCTCATTCATTCGATGTATCCAACATCACTGATTCATTCAAAGAATCATACTGCGTTCATCTATTTAATGAAGCAAACTGCACTCAATTATTCAATGAGAAAAGCGGTATTCGTTCATTACTTCAATCTAGGTTATCCCATTCATTCAATGTTTCGGCAATTACGCCTTCATTTTAGGAATCAAACTGCATTCATTCTTTCATACAAAGTAAGTACACTTTTCATTTCAAAGACGAGAGCTTGTCTCATTCATTCGATGGATCCAATCTCACTGATTCATTCAAAGAATCAAACTGCGTTCATCTATTCAATGAAGCAAACTGCACTCAATCATTCAATGAGAAAAGCGGTATTCGTTCATTACTTCAATCTAGGTTATCCCATTCATTCAATGTTTCGGCAATTACGCCTTCATTTTAGGAATCAAACTGCATTCATTCTTTCATACAAACTAAGTACACGTTTCATTTCAAAGACGAGAGCTTGTCTCATTCATTCGATGTATCCAATCTCACTGATTCATTGAAAGAATCAAACGGCGTTCAATCATTCAATGAATTAAACTGCTCTGAGTCTTTCAATGAAAATAGTGATTTTCATTCAATCATTGAAATCCAGCTTATCACATTCATTCACAGTTTAATCCTCAACTCCTTCGGTCAATGAAACAAACAGCATTTAACATTCAGTGAAACGAAATATACGTTTCAAATCAAAGAAACCTTGTCTCATTCATTAAATTTCTCGAGCTTAACTGATTCTTTCAAAGAAACAAACTGCGTTCATTCATTCAAAGAAGCAAATTGCACGCAATCATTCAATGAAACAAACGGTATTCATTCATTGAATCCAGCTTATCCCATTCATTAAATGTCTCACCTTAAACGCCGGCATTCAATGAACCAAAGTGCATTCATTCATCCAATGTGTCGAGTTGAAATGATTCTTCCCGAGATTAAAATTGCGTTCGTGCATTCAGTGAATCAAACTGCACTCAATCATTCCATGAACCTTATAGTTCTATTTCATTCAATTGATCGAGTTTATCCCATTCATTCAAAATCTCGACCTTAACGCCTTCGTTCAATGAAACAAACTGCATGCATTCATTCAAAGAAACAGAGTATAAGTTTCAATTCAAAGAGTAGATCTTGTCTCATTCATTTAGTGCCTCGAGCTTAACTGATTCATTCAAAGAATCAAAACTGCCTTCATTCATTCATTCAAAGAAGCAAATTAGACGTTTCAATTCAAAGTGTAGAGCTTGTCTCATTCATTTAGTGCCTCGAGCTTAACTGATTCATTCAAAGAATCAAAACTGCCTTCATTCATTCATTCAAAGAAGCAAATTAGACGTTTCAATTCAAAGTGTAGAGCTTGCCTCATTCATTCAATGTCTCGACCTTAACTGCGTTCATCCATTCAATAAAGACAACTGCACTCAATCATTCAATGAGATAAGCGGTATTCGTTCATTAATTCAATCTAGCTTATCCCATACATTCAATGCCTCGGCATTTACGCCTTCATTTTCGGAATCAAACTGCATTCATTCTTTCATACAAACTAAGTACATTCATTCATTTCAAAGACGAGAGATTGTCTCATTCATTCGATGGATCCAATCTCACTGATTCATTGAAATAATATAATTGCTTTCAATCATTCAATGAATCAAACTGCTCTCAGTCTTTCAATGAAAATAGTGATTTTCATTCAATCATTGAAATCCAGTTTATCGCATTCATTCACAGCTTAATCCTCAACGCCTTCGTTCAATGAAACAAACAGCATTCAAACATTCACTGAAATGAAAATATACGTTTTAAATCAAAGAGTATACCTTGCCTCGTTTATTCAATGACTGGAGCTTTACTGATTCATTCAAAGAATCAAACTGCATGCATTCATTCAATGAAACAGAGGATAAGTTTCAATTCAAAGAGTAGATCTTGTCTCATTTATTTAGGGCCTCGAGCTTAAATGATTCATTTAATGAATTAAAACTGCCTTCATTCATTCATTCAAAGAAGCAAATTAGACGTTTCAATTCAAAGTGTAGAGCTTGTCTCATTCATTCAATGTCTCGACCTTAACTGATTCATTCAAAGAATCAAACTGCGTTCATCCATTCAGTGAAGCAAACTGCACTCAATCATTCAATGAGAAAAGCGGTATTCGTCCATTACTTCAATCTAGGTTATCCCATTCATTCAATGTTTCTTCAATTACGCCTTATTTTAGGAATCAAACTGAATTCATTCTTTCATAAAAACTAAGTACACATTTCATTTCAAAGACGAGAGCTTGTCTCATTCATTCGATGTATCCAACCTCACTGATTCATTCAAAGAATCAAACTGCATCAATCATTCAAAGAATCAAACTGCTCTCAGTCTTTCAATGAAAATAGTGATATACATTCAATCATTGAACTCCAGCTTATCGCATTCATTCACAGTTTAATCCTAAACGCCTTTATTCAATGAAACAAACAGCATTCAAACATTCAATGAAATGAAAATGTACGTTTTAAATCAAAGAGTATACCTTGCCTCGTTTATTCAATGTCTGGAGCTTTACTGATTTATCCAAAGAATCAAACTGCATGCATTCATTTAATGAAACAGATTTTATGTTTCAATTCAAAGAAAAGATCTTGTCTAATTCATTTAGAGCCTCGAGCTTAAATGATTCATTCAAAGAATCAAAACTGCCTTCATTCATTCATTCAAAGAAGCAAATTAGACGTTTCAATTCAAAGTGTAGAGCTTGTCTCATTCATTCAATGTCTCGACCTTAACTGATTCATTCAAAGAATCAAACTGCGTTCATCTATTCAATGAAGCAAACTGCACTCAATCTTTCAATGAGAAAAGCGGTATTCGTTCATTAATTCAATCTAGCTTATCCCATACATTCAATGTCTCGGCATTTACGCCTTAATTTTAGGAATCAAACTGCATTCATTCTTTCATACAAACTAAGTACACGTTTCATTTCAAAGACGAGAGCTTGTCTCATTCATTCGATATATCCAACCTCACTGATTCATTGAAAGAATCAAACTGCATCAATCATTCAATGAATCAAACTGCTCTCAGTCTTTCAATGAAAATAGTGACATACATTCGATCATTCAAATCCAGCTTATCTCATTCATTCACAGTTTAATCCTAAACGCCTTCGTTCAATGAAACAAACAGCATTCAAACTTTCAATGAAATGAAAATATACGTTTTAAATCAAAGAGTATACCTTGCCTCGTTTATTCAATGTCTGGAGCTTTACTGATTTATTCAAAGAATCAAACTGCATGCATTCATTCAATGAAACAGAGTATATGTTTCAATTCAAAGAAAACATCTGGTCTAATTCATTTAGAGCCTCGAGCTTAAATGATTCATTCAAAGAATCAAAACTGCCTTCATTCATTCATTCAAAGAAGCAAATTAGACGTTTCAATTCAAAGTGTAGAGCTTGTCTCATTCATTCAATGTCTCGACCTTAACCAAACAGCATTCAAAGAATCAAACTGCGTTCATCTATTCAATGAAGCAAACTGCACTCAATCTTTTAATGAGAAAAGCGGTTTTCGTCCTTTACTTCATTCTAGGTTATCCCATTCATTCAATGTTTCGGCATTTACGCCTTCATTTTAGGAATCAAACTGCATTCATTCTTTCATACAAACTAAGTACACGTTTCATTTCAAAGACGAGAGCTTGTCTCATTCATTCGATATATCCAACCTCACTGATTCATTGAAAGAATCAAACTGCATCAATCATTCAAAGAATCAAACTACTCTCAGTCTTTCAATGAAAATAGTGATGTACAATCAATCATTGAAATCCAGCTTATGGCATTCATTCACAGTTTAATCCTAAACGCCTTTGTTCAATGAAAAAAACAGCATTCAAACATTCAATGAAATGAAAATGTATGTTTTAAATCAAAGAGTATACCTTGCCTCGTTTATTCAATGTCTGGAGCTTTACTGATTTATTCAAAGAATCAAACTGCATGCATTCATTCAATGAAACAGAGTATATGTTTCAATTCAAAGAAAAGATCTTGTCTAATTCATTTAGAGCCTCGAGCTTAAATGATTCATTCAAAGAATCAAAACTGCCTTCATTCATTCATTCAAAGAAGCAAATTAGACGTTTCAATTCAAAGTGTAGAGCTTGTCTCATTCATTCAATGTCTCGACCTTAACCAAACAGCATTCAAAGAATCAAACTGCGTTCATCTATTCAATGAAGCAAACTGCACTCAATCTTTTAATGAGAAAAGCGGTATTCGTTCATTACTTCATTCTAGGTTATCCCATTCATTCAATGTTTCGGCATTTACGCCTTCATTTTAGGAATCAAACTGAATTCATTCTTTCATACCAACTAAGTATACTTTTCATTTCAAAGACGAGAGCTTGTCTCATTCATTCGATGGATCCAATCTCACTGATTCATTGAAATAATCAAACTGCTTTCAATCATTCAATGAATCAAACTGCTCTCAGTCTTTCAATGAAAATAGTGATTTTCATTCAATCATTGAAATCCAGCTTATCGCATTCATTCACAGCTTAATTCTCAACGCCTTTGTTCAATGAAACAAACAGCATTCAAACATTCAATGAAATGAAAATATACGTTTTAAATCAAAGAGTATACCTTGCCTCGTTTATTCAATGTCTGGAGCTTTACTGATTTATTCAAAGAATCAAACTGCATGCATTCATTCAATGAAACAGAGGATAAGTTTCAATTCAAAGAGTAGATCTTGTCTCATTCATTTAGGGCCTCGAGCTTAAATGATTAATTCAATGAATTAAAACTGCCTTCATTCATTCATTCAAAGAAGCAAATTAAACGTTTCAATTCAAAGTGGAGAGCTTGTCTCATTCATTCAATGTCTCCACCTTAACTGATTCATTCAAAGAATCAAACTGCCTTCATCCATTCAATGAAGCAAACTGCACTCAATCATTCAATGAGAAAAGCGGTATTCGTTCATTACTTCAATCTAGGTTATCCCATTCATTCAAAATTTCGGCATTTACACCTTCATTTTAGGAATCAAACTGAATTCATTCTTTCATAAAAACTAAGTACACTTTTCATTTCAAAGACGAGAGCTTGTCTCATTCATTCGATGTATCCAACCTCACTGATTCATTAAAAGAATCAAACTGCGTTCATCTATTCAATGAAGCAAATTGCACTCAATCATTCAATGAGAAAAGCGGTATTCGTTCATTACTTCAATCTAGGTTATCCCATTCATTCAATGTTTCGGCAATTACGCCTTCATTTTAGGAATCAAACTGCATTCATTCTTTCATACAAACTAAGTACACTTTTCATTTCAAAGACGAGAGCTTGTCTCATTCATTCGATGGATCCAATCTCACTGATTCATTGAAAGAATCAAACGGCGTTCAATCATTCAATGAATCAAACTGCTCTCAGTCTTTCAATGAAAATAGTGATTTTCATTCAATCATTGAAATCCAGCTTATCGCATTCATTCACAGCTTAATCCTCAATGCCTTCGTTCAATGAAACAAACAGCATTCAAACATTCAAAGAAATGAAAATATACGTTATAAATCAAAGAGAATACCTTGCCTCGTTTATTCAATGTCTGGAGCTTTACTGATTCATTCAAAGAATCAAACTGCATGCATTCATTCAATGAAACAGAGTATATGTTTCAATTCAAAGAGTAGATCTTGTCTAATTCATTTAGAGCCTCGAGCTTAACTGATTCATTCAAAGAATCAAACTGCCTACATTCATTCATTCAAAGAAGCAAATTAGACGTTTCAATTCAAAGTGTAGAGCTTGTCTCATTCATTCAATGTCTCGACCTTAACTGCGTTCATCCATTCAATAAAGACAACTGCACTCAATCATTCAATGAGAAAAGCGGTATTCGTTCATTAGTTCAATCTAGCTAATCCCATTCATTCAATGTCTCGGCATTTACGCCTTCATTTTAGGAATCAAACTGCATTCATTCTTTCATACAAACTAAGTAGACGTTTCATTTCAAAGACGAGAGCTTGTCTCATTCATTCGATGTATCCAACCTCACTGATTCATTGAAAGAATCAAACTGCATCAATCATTCAATGAATCAAACTGCTCTCAGTCTTTCAATGAAAATAGTGATATACATTCAATCATTGAAATCCAGCTGATCGCATTCATTCACAGCTTAATCCTCAACGCCGTCGTTCAATGAAACAAACAGCATTCAAACATTCAATGAAATGAAAATATACGTTTTAAATCAAAGAGTATACCTTGCCTCGTTTATTCAATGTCTGGAGCTTTACTGATTCATTCAAAGAATCAAACTGCATGCATTCATTCAATGAAACAGAGGATAACTTTCAATTCAAAGAGTAGATCTTGTCTAAATCATTTAGGGCCTCGAGCTTAAATGATTCATTCAATGAATTAAAACTGCCTTCATTCATTCATTCAAAGAAGCAAATTAGACGTTTCACTTCAAAGTGGAGAGCTTGTCTCATTCATTCAATGTCTCGACCTTAACTGATTCATTCAAAGAATCAAACTGCGTTCATCCATTCAATGAAGCAAACTGCACTCAATCATTCAATGAGAAAAGCGGTATTCGTTCATTACTTCAATCTAGGTTATCCCATTCATTCAAAATTTCGGCATTCACACCTTCATTTTAGGAATCAAACTGAATTCATTCTTTCATAAAAACTAAGTACACTTTTCATTTCAAATACGAGAGCTTGTCTCATTCATTCGATGTATCCAACCTCACTGATTCATTCAAAGAATCAAACTGCGTTCATCTATTCAATGAAGCAAACTGCACTCAATCATTCAATGAGAAAAGCGGTATTCGTTCATTACTTCAATCTAGGTTATCCCATTCATTCAATGTATCGGCAATTACGCCTTCATTTTAGGAATCAAACTGCATTCATTCTTTCATACAAACTAAGTACACTTTTCATTTCAAAGACGAGAGCTTGTCTCATTCATTCGATGGATCCAATCTCACTGATTCATTGAAATAATCAAACTGCGTTCAATCATTCAATGAATTAAACTGCTCTCAGTCTTTCTGTGAAAATAGTGATTTTCATTCAATCATTGAAATCCAGCTTATCGCATTCATTCACAGCTTAATCCTCAACGCCTTCGTTCAATGAAACAAACAGCATTCAACCATTCAATGAAATGAAAATATACGTTTTAAATCAAAGAGAATACCTTGCCTCGTTTATTCAATGTCTGGAGCTTTACTGATTCATTCATAGAATCAAACTGCATGCATTCATTCAATGAAACAGAGGATAAGTTTCAATTCAAAGAGTAGATCTTGTCTCATTCATTTAGGGCCTCGAGCTTAAATGATTCATTCAATGAATTAAAACTGCCTTCATTCATTCATTCAAAGAAGCAAATTAGACGTTTCACTTCAAAGTGGAGAGCTTGTCTCATTCATTCAATGTCTCGACCTTAACTGATTCATTCAAAGAATCAAACTGCGTTCATCCATTCAATGAAGCAAACTGCACTCAATCATTCAATGAGAAAAGCGGTATTCGTTCATTACTTCAATCTAGGTTATCCCATTCATTCAAAATTTCGGCATTTACACCTTCATTTTAGGAATCAAACTGAATTCATTCTTTCATAAAAACTAAGTACACTTTTCATTTCAAATACGAGAGCTTGTCTCATTCATTCAATGTCTCGACCTTAACTGATTCATTCAAAGAATCAAACGGCGTTCAATCATTCAATGAATCAAACTGCACTCAGTCTTTCAATGAAAATACTGATTTTCATTCAATCATTGAAATCCAGCTTATCACATTCATTCACAGTTTAGTCCTCAACTCCTTCGGTCAATGAAACAAACAGCATTTAACATTCAGTGAAACGAAATATACGTTTCAAATCAAAGAAACCTTGTTCCATTCATTAAATTTCTCGAGCTTAACTGATTCTTTCAAAGAAACAAACTGCGTTCATTCATTCAAAGAAGCAAATTGCACGCAATCATTGAATGAAACAAACGGTATTCATTCATTGAATCCAGCTTATCCCATTCAGTAAATGTCTCACCTTAAACGCCGGCATTCAATGAACCAAAGTGCATTCATTCATCCAATGTGTCGAGTTGAAATGATTCTTCCCGAGATTAAAATTGCGTTCGTGCATTCAGTGAATCAAACTGCACTCAATCATTCCATGAACCTTATAGTTCTATTTCATTCAATTGATCGAGTTTATCCCATTCATTCAAAATCTCGACCTTAACGCCTTCGTTCAATGAAACAAACTGCATGCATTCATTCAAAGAAACAGAGTATAAGTTTCAATTCAAAGAGTAGATCTTGTCTCATTCATTTAGTGCCTCGAGCTTAACTGATTCATTCAAAGAATCAAAACTGCCTTCATTCATTCATTCAAAGAAGCAAATTAGACGTTTCAATTCAAAGTGGAGAGCTTGTCTCATTCATTCAATGTCTCGACCTTAACTGATTCAAACAACGAATCAAACTGCGTTCATCCATTCAATGAAGCAAACTGCACTCAATCATTCAATGAGAAAAGCGGTATTCGTTCATTACTTCAATCTAGGTTATCCCATTCATTCAAAATTTCGGCATTCACACCTTCATTTTAGGAATCAAACTGAATTCATTCTTTCATAAAAACTAAGTACACTTTTCATTTCAAAGACGAGAGCTTGTCTCATTCATTCGATGTATCCAACCTCACTGATTCATTCAAAGAATCAAACTGCGTTCATCTATTCAATGAAGCAAACTGCACTCAATCATTCAATGAGAAAAGCGGTATTCGTTCATTACTTCAATCTAGGTTATCCCATTCATTCAATGTATCGGCAATTACGCCTTCATTTTAGGAATCAAACTGCATTCATTCTTTCATACAAACTAAGTACACTTTTCATTTCAAACACGAGAGCTTGTCTCATTCATTCGATGGATCCAATCTCACTGATTCATTGAAATAATCAAACTGCGTTCAATCATTCAATGAATTAAACTGCTCTCAGTCTTTCAGTGAAAATAGTGATTTTCATTCAATCATTGAAATCCAGCTTATCGCATTCATTCACAGCTTAATCCTCAACGCCTTCGTTCAATGAAACAAACAGCATTCAACCATTCAATGAAATGAAAATATACGTTTTAAATCAAAGAGTATACCTTGCCTCGTTTATTCAATGTCTGGAGCTTTACTGATCCAACCTCACTGATTCATTCAAAGAATCAAACTGCGTTCATCTATTCAATGAAGCAAACTGCACTCAATCATTCAATGAGAAAAGCGGTATTCGTTCATTACTTCAATCCCCTTCATTCAATGTTTCGGCAATTACGCCTTCATTTTAGGAATCAAACTGCATTCATTCTTTCATAAAAACTAAGTACACTTTTCATTTCAATGACGAGAGCTTGTCTCATTCATTCGATGTATCCAACCTCACTGATTCATTCAAAGAATCAAACTGCGTTCATCTATTCAATGAAGCAAACTGCACTCAATCATTCAATGAAAATAGTGATTTTCATTCAATCAATCCACATTCATTCACAGTTTAATCCTCAACGTCTTCGGTCAATAAAACAAACAGCATTTAACATTCAGTGAAACGAAATATACGTTTCAAATCAAAGAAACCTTGTTCCATTCATTAAATTTCTCGAGCTTAACTGATTCTTTCAAAGAAACAAACTGCGTTCATTCATTCAAAGAAGCAAATTGCACGCAATCATTGAATGAAACAAACGGTATTCATTCATTGAATCCAGCTTATCCCATTCAGTAAATGTCTCACCTTAAACGCCGGCATTCAATGAACCAAAGTGCATTCATTCATCCAATGTGTCGAGTTGAAATGATTCTTCCCGAGATTAAAATTGCGTTCGTGCATTCAGTGAATCAAACTGCACTCAATCATTCCATGAACCTTATAGTTCTATTTCATTCAATTGATCGAGTTTATCCCATTCATTCAAAATCTCGACCTTAACGCCTTCGTTCAATGAAACAAACTGCATGCATTCATTCAAAGAAAGAGAGTATAAGTTTCAATTCAAAGAGTAGATCTATTCTCATTCATTTAGTGCCTCGAGCTTAACTGATTCATTCAAAGAATCAAAACTGCCTTCATTCATTCATTTAAAGAAGCAAATTAGACGTTTCAATTCAAAGTGTAGAGCTTGTCTCATTCATTCAATGTCTCGACCTTAAATGATTCATTCAAAGAATCAAACTGCGTTCATCTATTCAATGAAGCAAACTGCACTCAATCTTTCAATGAGAAAAGCGGTATTCGTTCATTAATTCAATCTAGCTTATCCCATACATTCAATGTCTCGGCATTTACGCCTTAATTTTAGGAATCAAACTGCATTCATTCTTTCATACAAACTAAGTACACGTTTCATTTCAAAGACGAGTTTTTATCTCATTCATTCGATATATCCAAACTCACTGATTCATTGAAAGAATCAAACTGCATCAATCATTCAATGAATCAAACTGCTCTCAGTCTTTCAATGAAAATAGTGATATACTTTCGATCATTGAATTCCAGCTTATCTCATTCATTCACAGTTTAATCCTAAACGCCTTCGTTCAATGAAACAAACAGCATTCAAACATTCAATGAAATGAAAATGCACGTTTTAAATCAAAGAGTATACCTTGCCTCGTTTATTCAATGTCTGGAGCTTTACTGATTTATTCAAAGAAACAAACTGCATCCATGTATTCAATGAAACAGAGTATATGTTTCAGTTCAAAGAAAAGATCTTGTCTAATTCATTGAGAGCCTCGAACTTAAATGATTCATTCAAAGAATCAAAACTGCCTTCATTCATTCATTCAAAGAAGCAAATTAGACGTTTCAATTCAAAGTGTAGAGTTTGTCTCATTCATTCAATGTCTCGACCTTAACTGATTCATTCAAAGAATCAAACTGCGTTCATCTATTCAATGAAGCAAACTGCACTCAATCATTCAATGAGAAAAGCGGTATTCGTTCATTACTTCAATCTAGGTTATCCCATTCATTCAATGTTTCGGCATTTACGCCTTCATTTTAGGAATCAAACTGCATTCATTCTTTCATACAAACTTCGTACACTTTTCATTTCAAAGACGAGAGCTTGTCTCATTCATTCGATGTATCCAACCTCACTGATTCATTGAAAGAATCAAACTGCATCAATCATTCAAAGAATCAAACTGCTCTCAGTCTTTCAATGAAAATAGTGATATACAATCAATCATTGAAATCCAGCTTATGGCATTCATTCACAGTTTAATCCTAAACGCCTTCGTTCAATGCAACAAACAGCATTCAAACATTCAATGAAATGAAAATGTACGTTTTAAATCAAAGAGTATACCTTGCCTCGTTTATTCAATGTCTGGAGCTTTACTGATTCATTCAAAGAATCAAACTGCATGCATTCATTCAATGAAACAGAGGATAAGTTTCAATTCAAAGAGTAGATCTTGTCTCATTCATTTAGGGACTCGAGCTTAAATGATTAATTCAATGAATTAAAACTGCCTTCATTCATTCATTCAAAGAAGCAAATTAAACGTTTCAATTCAAAGTGGAGAGCTTGTCTCATTCATTCAATGTCTCGACCTTAACTGATTCATTCAAAGAATCAAACTGCGTTCATCCATTCAATGAAGCAAACTGCACTCAATCATTCAATGAGAAAACGGTATTCGTTCATTACTTCAATCTAGGTTATCCCATTCATTCAAAATTTCGGCATTTACACCTTCATTTTAGGAATCAAGCTGAATTCATTCTTTCATAAAAACTAAGTACACTTTTCATTTCAAAGACGAGAGCTTGTCTCATTCATTCGATGTATCCAACCTCACTGATTCATTCAAAGAATCAAACTGCGTTCATCTATTCAATGAAGCAAACTGCACTCAATCATTCAATGAGAAAAGCGGTATTCGTTCATTACTTCAATCTAGGATATCCCATTCATTCAATGTTTCGGCAATTCCGCCTTCATTTTAGGAACCAAACTGCATTCATTCTTTCATACAAACTAAGTACACGTTTCATTTCAAAGACGAGAGCTTGTCTCATTCATTCGATGTATCCAATCTCACTGATTCATTGAAAGAATCAAACGGCGTTCAATCATTCAATGAATCAAACTGCTCTCAGTCTTTCAATGAAAATTGTGATTTTCATTCAATCATTGAAATCCAGCTTATCACATTCATTCACAGTTAATCCTCAACTCCTTCGGTCAATGAAACAAACAGCATTTAACATTCAGTGAAACGAAATATACGTTTCAAATCAAATAAACCTTGTCTCATTCATTAAATTTCTCGAGCTTAACTGATTCTTTCAAAGAAACAAACTGCGTTCATTCATTCAAAGAAGCACATTGCACGCAATCATTCAATGAAACAAACAGTATTCATTCATTGAATCCAGCTTATCCCATTCATTAAATGTCTCACCTTAAACGCCGGCATTCAATGAACCAAAGTGCATTCATTCATCCAATGTGTCGAGTTGAAATGATTCTTCCCGAGATTAAAATTGCGTTCGTGCATTCAGTGAATCAAACTGCACTCAATCATTCCATGAACCTTATAGTTCTATTTCATTCAATTGATCGAGTTTATCCCATTCATTCAAAATCTCGACCTTAACGCCTTCGTTCAATGAAACAAACTGCATGCATTCATTCAAAGAAACAGAGTATAAGTTTCAATTCAAAGAGTAGATCTTGTCTCATTCATTTAGTGCCTCGAGCTTAACTGATTCATTCAAAGAATCAAAACTGCCTTCATTCATTCATTCAAAGAAGCAACTTAGACGTTTCAATTCAAAGTGTAGAGCTTGTCTCATTCATTCAATGTCTCGACCTTAACTGATTCATTCAAAGAATCAAACTGCGTTCATCTATTCAATGAAGCAAACTGCACTCAGTCTTTCAATGAAAATAGTGATATACATTCAATCATTGAAATCCAGCTTATCGCATTCATTCACAGTTTAATCCTAAACGCCTTTGTTCAATGAAACAAACAGCCTTCAAACATTCAATGAAATGAAAATTTACGTTTTAAATCAAAGAGTATACCTTGCCTCGTTTATTCAATGTCTGGAGCTTTACTGATTTATTCAAAGAATCAAACTGCATGCATTCATTCAATGAAACAGATTTTATGTTTCAATTCAAAGAAAAGATCTTGTCTAATTCATTTAGAGCCTCGAGCTTAAATGATTCATTCAAAGAATCAAAACTGCCTTCATTCATTCATTCAAAGAAGCAAATTAGACGTTTCAATTCAAAGTGTAGAGCTTGTCTCATTCATTCAATGTCTCGACCTTAACTGATTCATTCAAAGAATCAAACTGCGTTCATCTATTCAATGAAGCAAACTGCACTCAACCTTTCAATGAGAAAAGCGGTATTCGTTCATTAATTCAATCTAGCTTATCCCATACATTCAATGTCTCGGCATTTACGCCTTAATTTTAGGAATCAAACTGCATTCGTTCTTTCATACAAACTAAGTACACGTTTCATTTCAAAGACGAGAGCTTGTCTCATTCATTCGATGGATCCAATCTTACTGATTCATTGAAATAATCAAACTGCGTTCAATCATTCAATGAATCAAACTGCTCTCAGTCTTTCAATGAAAATAGTGATTTTCATTCAATCATTGAAATCCAGCTGATCGCATTCATTCACAGCTTAATCCTCAACGCCTTCGTTCAATGAAACAAACAACATTCAAACATTCAATGAAATGAAAATATACGTTTTAAATCAAAGAGTATACCTTGCCTCGTTTATTCAATGTCTGGAGCTTTACTGATTTATTCAAAGAATCAAAACTGCCTTCATTCATTCATTCAAAGAAGCAAATTAGACGTTTCAATTCAAAGTGTAGAGCTTGTCTCATTCATTCAATGTCTCGACCTTAACTGCGTTCATTCATTCAATAAAGACAACTGCACTCAATCATTCAATGAGATAAGCGGTATTCGTTCATTAATTCAATCTAGCTTATCCCATACATTCAATGTCTCGGCATTTACGCCTTCATTTTCGGAATCAAACTGCATTCATTCTTTCATACAAACTAAGTACACGTTTCATTTCAAAGACGAGAGCTTGTCTCATTCATTCGATGTATCCAACCTCACTGATTCATTGAAAGAATCAAACTGCATGCATTTATTCAATGAAACAGAGTATATGTTTCAATTCAAAGAAAAAATCTTGTCTAATTCATTTAGAGCATCGAGCTTAAATGATTCATTCAAAGAATCAAAACTGCCTTCATTCATTCATTCAAAGAAGCAAATTAGACGTTTCCATTCAAAGTTTAGAGCTTGTCACATTCATTCAATGTCTCGACCTTAACTGATTCATTCAAAGAATCAAACTGCGTTCATCTATTCAATGAAGCAAACTGCACTCAATCTTTCAATGAGAAAAGCGGTATTCGTTCATTACTTCAATCTAGGTTATCCCATTCATTCAATGTTACGGCATTTACGCCTTCATTTTAGGAATCAAACTGAATTCATTCTTTCATACAAACTAAGTACACTTTTCATTTCAAAGACGAGAGCTTGTCTCATTCATTCGATGGATCCAATCTCACTGATTCATTGAAAGAATCAAACTGCATTAATCATTCAATGAATCAAACTGCTCTCAGTCTTTCAATGAAAATAGTGATATACATTCGATCATTGAAATCCAGCTTATCTCATTCATTCACAGTTTAATCCTAAACGCCTTCGTTCAATGAAATAAACAGCATTCAAACATTCAATGAAATGAAAATATGCGTTTTAAATCAAAGAGTATACCTTGCCTCGTTTATTCAATGTCTGGAGCTTTACTGATCTATTCAAAGAATCAAACTGCATGCATTCATTCAAAGAAACAGAGTATAAGTTTCAATTCAAAGTGTAGATCTTGTCTCATTGATTTAGTGCCTCGAGCTTAACTGATTCATTCAAAGAATCAAAACTGCCTTCATTCATTCATTCAAAGAAGCAAATTAGACGTTTCAATTCAAAGTGTAGAGCTTGTCTCATTCATTCAATGTCTCGACCTGAACTGCATTCATCCATTCAATAAAGACAACTGCACTCAATCATTCAATGAGAAAAGCGGTATTCGTTCATTACTTCAATCTAGGTTATCCCATTCATTCAAAATTTCGGCATTTACACCTTCATTTTAGGAATCAAACTGAATTCATTCTTTCATACAAACTAAGTACACTTTTCATTTCAAAGAAGAGAGCTTGTCTCATTCATTCGATGTATCCAACCTCACTGATTCATTGAAATAATCAAACTGCTTTCAATCATTCAATGAATCAAACTGCTCTCAGTCTTTCAATGAAAATAGTGATTTTAATTCAATCATTGAAATCCAGCTAATGTCATTCATTCACAGTTTAATCCTAAACGCCTTCGTTCAATGAAATAAACAGCATTCAAACATTCAATGAAATGAAAATATGCGTTTTAAATCAAAGAGTATACCTTGCCTCGTTTATTCAATGTCTGGAGCTTTACTGATCTATTCAAAGAATCAAACTGCATGCATTAATTCAAAGAAACAGAGTATAAGTTTCAATTCAAAGAGTAGATCTTGTCTCATTCATTTAGTGCCTCGAGCTTAACTGATTCATTCAAAGAATCAAAACTGCCTTCATTCATTCATTCAAAGAAGCAAATTAGACGTTTCAATTCAAAGTGTAGAGCTTGTCTCATTCATTCAATGTCTCGACCTTAACTGCGTTCATCCATTCAATAAAGACAACTGCACTCAATCATTCAATGAGATAAGCGGTATTCGTTCATTAATTCAATCTAGCTTATCCCATACATTCAATGTCTCGGCATTTACGCCTTCATTTTCGGAATCAAACTGCATTCATTCTTTCATACAAACTAAGTAGACGTTTCATTTCAAAGACGAGAGCTTGTCTCATTCATTCGATGTATCCAACCTCACTGATTCATTGAAAGAATCAAACTGCGTTCAATCATTCAAAGAATCAAACTGCTCTCAGTCTTTCAATGAAAATAGTGATATACATTCAATCATTGAAATCCAGCTTATCGCATTCATTCACAGTTTAATCCGAAACGCCTTTGTTCAATGAAACAAACAGCCTTCAAACATTCAATGAAATGAAAATGTACGTTTTAAATCAAAGATTATACCTTGCCTCGTTTATTCAATGTCTGGAGCTTTACTGATTTATTCAAAGAATCAAACTGCATGCATTCATTCAATGAAACAGATTTTATGTTTCAATTCAAAGAAAAGATCTGTTCTAATTCATTTAGAGCCTCGAGCTTAAATGATTCATTCAAAGAATCAAAACTGCCTTCATTCATTCATTCAAAGAAGCAAATTAGACGTTTCAATTCAAAGTGTAGAGCTTGTCTCATTCATTCAATGTCTCGACCTTAACTGATTCATTCAAAGAATCAAACTGCGTTCATCTATTCAATGAAGCAAACTGCACTCAATCTTTCAATGAGAAAAGCGGTATTCGTTCAATAATTCAATCTAGCTTATCCCATACATTCAATGTCTCGGCATTTACGCCTTAATTTTAGGAATCAAACTGCATTCATTCTTTCATACAAACTAAGTACACGTTTCATTTCAAAGACGAGAGCTTGTCTCATTCATTCGATATATCCAACCTCACTGATTCATTGAAAGAATCAAACTGCATCAATCATTCAATGAATCAAACTGCTCTCAGTCTTTCAATGAAAATAGTGATATACATTCGATCATTGAAATCCAGCTTATCTCATTCATTCACAGTTTAATCCTAAACGCCTTCGTTCAATGAAACAAACAGCATTCAAACATTCAATGAAATGAAAATGTACGTTTTAAATCAAAGAGTATACCTTGCCTCGTTTATTCAATGTCTGGAGCTTTACTGATTTATTCAAAGAAACTAACGGCATGCATTCATTCAATGAAACAGAGTATATGTTTCAATTCAAAGAGAAGATCTTTTCGAATTCATTTAGAGCCTCGAGCTTAAATGATTCATTCAAAGAATCAAAACTGCCTTCATTCATTCATTCAAAGAAGCAAATTAGACGTTTCAATTCAAAGTGGAGAGCTTGTCTCATTCATTCAATGTCTCGACCTTAACTGATTCATTCAAAGAATCAAACTGCGTTCATCCATTCAATGAAGCAAACTGCACTCAATCATTCAATGAGAAAAGTGGTATTCGTTCATTACTTCAATCTAGGTTATCCCATTCATTCAAAATTTCGGCATTTACACCTTCATTTTAGGAATCAAACTGAATTCATTCTTTCATAAAAACTAAGTACACTTTTCATTTCAAAGACGAGAGCTTGTCTCATTCATTCGATGTATCCAACCTCACTGATTCATTCAAAGAATCAAACTGCGTTCATCTATTCAATGAAGCAAACTGCACTGAATCATTCAATGAGAAAAGCGGTATTCGTTCATTACTTCAATCTAGGTTATCCCATTCATTCAATGTTTCGGCAATTACGCCTTCATTTTAGGAATCAAACTGCATTCATTCTTTCATACAAACTAAGTACACTCTTCATTTCAAAGACGAGAGCTTGTCTCATTCATTCGATGTATCCAATCTCACTGATTCATTGAAAGAATCAAACGGCGTTCAATCATTCAATGAATCAAACTGCTCTCATTCTTTCAATGAAAATAGTGATTTTCATTCAATCATTGAAATCCAGCTTATCACATTCATTCACAGTTTAAACCTCAACGCCTTCGGTCAATGAAACAAACAGCATTTAACATTCAGTGAAACGAAATATACGTTTCAAATCAAAGAAACCTTGTCTCATTCATTAAATTTCTCGAGCTTAACTGATTCTTTCAAAGAAACAAACTGCGTTCATTCATTCAAAGAAGCAAATTGCACGCAATCATTCAATGAAACAAACGGTATTCATTCATTGAATCCAGCTTATCCCATTCATTAAATGTCTCACCTTAAACGCCGGCATTCAATGAACCAAAGTGCATTCATTCATCCAATGTGTCGAGTTGAAATGATTCTTCCCGAGATTAAAATTGCGTTCGTGCATTCAGTGAATCAAACTGCACTCAATCATTCCATGAACCTTATAGTTCTATTTCATTCAATTGATCGAGTTTATCCCATCATTCAAAATCTCGACCTTAACGCCTTCGTTCAATGAAACAAACTGCATGCATTCATTCAAAGAAACAGAGTATAAGTTTCAATTCAAAGAGTAGATCTTGTCTCATTCATTTAGTGCCTCGAGCTTAACTGATTCATTCAAAGAATCAAAACTGCCTTCATTCATTCATTCAAAGAAGCAAATTAGACGTTTCAATTCAAAGTGTAGAGCTTGTCTCATTCATTCAATGTCTCGACCTTAACTGCGTTCATCCATTCAATGAAGACAACTGCACTCAATCATTCAATGAGGTAAGCGGTATTCGTTCATTAATTCAATCTAGCTTATCCCATACATTCAATGTCTCGGCATTTACGCCTTCATTTTCGGAATCAAACTGCATTCATTCTTTCATACAAACTAAGTACACGTTTCATTTCAAAGACGAGAGCTTGTCTCATTCATTCGATGTATCCAACCTCACTGATTCATTGAAAGAATCAAACTGCATCAATCATTCAAAGAATCAAACTGCTCTCAGTCTTTCAATGAAAATAGTGATATACAATCAATCATTGAAATCCAGCTTATGGCATTCATTCACAGTTTAATCCTAAACGCCTTTGTTCAATGAAACAAACAGCATTCAAACATTCAATGAAATGAAAATGTACGTTTTAAATCAAAGAGTATACCTTGCCTCGTTTATTCAATGTCTGGAGCTTTACTGATTTATTCAAAGAATCAAACTGCATGCATTCATTCAATGAAACAGAGTATATGTTTCAATTCAAAGAAAAGATCTTGTCTAATTCATTTAGAGCCTCGAGCTTAAATGATTCATTCAAAGAATCAAAACTGCCTTCATTCATTCATTTAAAGAAGCAAATTAGACGTTTCAATTCAAAGTGTAGAGCTTGTCTCATTCATTCAATGTCTCGACCTTAACTGATTCATTCAAAGAATCAAACTGCGTTCATCTATTCAATGAAGCAAACTGCACTCAATCTTTCAATGAGAAAAGCGGTATTCGTTCATTACTTCAATCTAGGTTATCCCATTCATTCAATGTTATGGCATTTACGCCTTCATTTTAGGAAACAAACTGCATTCATTCTTTCCTACAAACTAAGTACACTTTTCATTTCAAAGACGAGAGCTTGTCTCATTCATTCGATGGATCCAATCTCACTGATTCATTGAAAGAATCAAACGGCGTTCAATCATTCAATGAATCAAACTGCTCTCAGTCTTTCAATGAAAATAGTGATTTTCATTCAATCATTGAAATCCAGCTTATCACATTCATTCACAGTTTAATCCTCAACTCCTTCGGTCAATGAAACAAACAGCATTTAACATTCAGTGAAACGAAATATACGTTTCAAATCAAATAAACCTTGTCTCATTCATTAAATTTCTCGAGCTTAACTGATTCTTTCAAAGAAACAAACTGCGTTCATTCATTCAAAGAAGCAAATTGCACGCAATCATTCAATGAAACAAACGGTATTCATTCATTGAATCCAGCTTATCCCATTCATTAAATGTCTCACCTTAAACGCCGGCATTCAATGAACCAAAGTGCATTCATTCATCCAATGTGTCGAGTTGAAATGATTCTTCCCGAGATTAAAATTGCGTTCGTGCATTCAGTGAATCAAACTGCACTCAATCATTCCATGAACCTTATAGTTCTATTTCATTCAATTGATCGAGTTTATCCCATTCATTCAAAATCTCGACCTTAACGCCTTCGTTCAATGAAACAAACTGCATGCATTCATTCAAAGAAACAGAGTATAAGTTTCAATTCAAAGAGTAGATCTTGTCTCATTCAATTAGTGCCTCGAGCTTAACTGATTCATTCAAAGAATCAAAACTGCCTTCATTCATTCATTCAAAGAAGCAAATTAGACGTTTCAATTCAAAGTGTAGAGCTTGTCTCATTCATTCAATGTCTCGACCTTAACTGCGTTCATTCATTCAATAAAGACAACTGCACTCAATCATTCAATGAGATAAGCGGTATTCGTTCATTAATTCAATCTAGCTTATCCCATACATTCAATGTCTCGGCATTTACGCCTTCATTTTCGGAATCAAACTGCATTCATTCTTTCATACAAACTAAGTACACGTTTCATTTCAAAGACGAGAGCTTGTCTCATTCATTCGATGTATCCAACCTCACTGATTCATTGAAAGAATCAAACTGCATGCATTCATTCAATGAAACAGAGTATATGTTTCAATTCAAAGAAAAAATCTTGTCTAATTCATTTAGAGCATCGAGCTTAAATGATTCATTCAAAGAATCAAAACTGCCTTCATTCATTCATTCAAAGAAGCAAATTAGACGTTTCCATTCAAAGTTTAGAGCTTGTCACATTCATTCAATGTCTCGACCTTAACTGATTCATTCAAAGAATCAAACTGCGTTCATCTATTCAATGAAGCAAACTGCACTCAATCTTTCAATGAGAAAAGCGGTATTCGTTCATTACTTCAATCTAGGTTATCCCATTCATTCAATGTTACGGCATTTACGCCTTCATTTTAGGAATCAAACTGAATTCATTCTTTCATACAAACTAAGTACACTTTTCATTTCAAAGACGAGAGCTTGTCTCATTCATTCGATGGATCCAATCTCACTGATTCATTGAAAGAATCAAACTGCATTAATCATTCAATGAATCAAACTGCTCTCAGTCTTTCAATGAAAATAGTGATATACATTCGATCATTGAAATCCAGCTTATCTCATTCATTCACAGTTTAATCCTAAACGCCTTCGTTCAATGAAATAAACAGCATTCAAACATTCAATGAAATGAAAATATGCGTTTTAAATCAAAGAGTATACCTTGCCTCGTTTATTCAATGTCTGGAGCTTTACTGATCTATTCAAAGAATCAAACTGCATGCATTCATTCAAAGAAACAGAGTATAAGTTTCAATTCAAAGTGTAGATCTTGTCTCATTGATTTAGTGCCTCGAGCTTAACTGATTCATTCAAAGAATCAAAACTGCCTTCATTCATTCATTCAAAGAAGCAAATTAGACGTTTCAATTCAAAGTGTAGAGCTTGTCTCATTCATTCAATGTCTCGACCTGAACTGCATTCATCCATTCAATAAAGACAACTGCACTCAATCATTCAATGAGAAAAGCGGTATTCGTTCATTACTTCAATCTAGGTTATCCCATTCATTCAAAATTTCGGCATTTACACCTTCATTTTAGGAATCAAACTGAATTCATTCTTTCATACAAACTAAGTACACTTTTCATTTCAAAGAAGAGAGCTTGTCTCATTCATTCGATGTATCCAACCTCACTGATTCATTGAAATAATCAAACTGCTTTCAATCATTCAATGAATCAAACTGCTCTCAGTCTTTCAATGAAAATAGTGATTTTAATTCAATCATTGAAATCCAGCTAATGTCATTCATTCACAGTTTAATCCTAAACGCCTTCGTTCAATGAAATAAACAGCATTCAAACATTCAATGAAATGAAAATATGCGTTTTAAATCAAAGAGTATACCTTGCCTCGTTTATTCAATGTCTGGAGCTTTACTGATCTATTCAAAGAATCAAACTGCATGCATTAATTCAAAGAAACAGAGTATAAGTTTCAATTCAAAGAGTAGATCTTGTCTCATTCATTTAGTGCCTCGAGCTTAACTGATTCATTCAAAGAATCAAAACTGCCTTCATTCATTCATTCAAAGAAGCAAATTAGACGTTTCAATTCAAAGTGTAGAGCTTGTCTCATTCATTCAATGTCTCGACCTTAACTGCGTTCATCCATTCAATAAAGACAACTGCACTCAATCATTCAATGAGATAAGCGGTATTCGTTCATTAATTCAATCTAGCTTATCCCATACATTCAATGTCTCGGCATTTACGCCTTCATTTTCGGAATCAAACTGCATTCATTCTTTCATACAAACTAAGTAGACGTTTCATTTCAAAGACGAGAGCTTGTCTCATTCATTCGATGTATCCAACCTCACTGATTCATTGAAAGAATCAAACTGCGTTCAATCATTCAAAGAATCAAACTGCTCTCAGTCTTTCAATGAAAATAGTGATATACATTCAATCATTGAAATCCAGCTTATCGCATTCATTCACAGTTTAATCCGAAACGCCTTCGTTCAATGAAACAAACAGCCTTCAAACATTCAATGAAATGAAAATGTACGTTTTAAATCAAAGATTATACCTTGCCTCGTTTATTCAATGTCTGGAGCTTTACTGATTTATTCAAAGAATCAAACTGCATGCATTCATTCAATGAAACAGATTTTATGTTTCAATTCAAAGAAAAGATCTGTTCTAATTCATTTAGAGCCTCGAGCTTAAATGATTCATTCAAAGAATCAAAACTGCCTTCATTCATTCATTCAAAGAAGCAAATTAGACGTTTCAATTCAAAGTGTAGAGCTTGTCTCATTCATTCAATGTCTCGACCTTAACTGATTCATTCAAAGAATCAAACTGCGTTCATCTATTCAATGAAGCAAACTGCACTCAATCTTTCAATGAGAAAAGCGGTATTCGTTCAATAATTCAATCTAGCTTATCCCATACATTCAATGTCTCGGCATTTACGCCTTAATTTTAGGAATCAAACTGCATTCATTCTTTCATACAAACTAAGTACACGTTTCATTTCAAAGACGAGAGCTTGTCTCATTCATTCGATATATCCAACCTCACTGATTCATTGAAAGAATCAAACTGCATCAATCATTCAATGAATCAAACTGCTCTCAGTCTTTCAATGAAAATAGTGATATACATTCGATCATTGAAATCCAGCTTATCTCATTCATTCACAGTTTAATCCTAAACGCCTTCGTTCAATGAAACAAACAGCATTCAAACATTCAATGAAATGAAAATGTACGTTTTAAATCAAAGAGTATACCTTGCCTCGTTTATTCAATGTCTGGAGCTTTACTGATTTATTCAAAGAAACTAACGGCATGCATTCATTCAATGAAACAGAGTATATGTTTCAATTCAAAGAGAAGATCTTTTCGAATTCATTTAGAGCCTCGAGCTTAAATGATTCATTCAAAGAATCAAAACTGCCTTCATTCATTCATTCAAAGATGCAAATTAGACGTTTCAATTCAAAGTGGAGAGCTTGTCTCATTCATTCAATGTCTCGACCTTAACTGATTCATTCAAAGAATCAAACTGCGTTCATCCATTCAATGAAGCAAACTGCACTCAATCATTCAATGAGAAAAGTGGTATTCGTTCATTACTTCAATCTAGGTTATCCCATTCATTCAAAATTTCGGCATTTACACCTTCATTTTAGGAATCAAACTGAATTCATTCTTTCATAAAAACTAAGTACACTTTTCATTTCAAAGACGAGAGCTTGTCTCATTCATTCGATGTATCCAACCTCACTGATTCATTCAAAGAATCAAACTGCGTTCATCTATTCAATGAAGCAAACTGCACTGAATCATTCAATGAGAAAAGCGGTATTCGTTCATTACTTCAATCTAGGTTATCCCATTCATTCAATGTTTCGGCAATTACGCCTTCATTTTAGGAATCAAACTGCATTCATTCTTTCATACAAACTAAGTACACTCTTCATTTCAAAGACGAGAGCTTGTCTCATTCATTCGATGTATCCAATCTCACTGATTCATTGAAAGAATCAAACGGCGTTCAATCATTCAATGAATCAAACTGCTCTCATTCTTTCAATGAAAATAGTGATTTTCATTCAATCATTGAAATCCAGCTTATCACATTCATTCACAGTTTAAACCTCAACGCCTTCGGTCAATGAAACAAACAGCATTTAACATTCAGTGAAACGAAATATACGTTTCAAATCAAAGAAACCTTGTCTCATTCATTAAATTTCTCGAGCTTAACTGATTCTTTCAAAGAAACAAACTGCGTTCATTCATTCAAAGAAGCAAATTGCACGCAATCATTCAATGAAACAAACGGTATTCATTCATTGAATCCAGCTTATCCCATTCATTAAATGTCTCACCTTAAACGCCGGCATTCAATGAACCAAAGTGCATTCATTCATCCAATGTGTCGAGTTGAAATGATTCTTCCCGAGATTAAAATTGCGTTCGTGCATTCAGTGAATCAAACTGCACTCAATCATTCCATGAACCTTATAGTTCTATTTCATTCAATTGATCGAGTTTATCCCATCATTCAAAATCTCGACCTTAACGCCTTCGTTCAATGAAACAAACTGCATGCATTCATTCAAAGAAACAGAGTATAAGTTTCAATTCAAAGAGTAGATCTTGTCTCATTCATTTAGTGCCTCGAGCTTAACTGATTCATTCAAAGAATCAAAACTGCCTTCATTCATTCATTCAAAGAAGCAAATTAGACGTTTCAATTCAAAGTGTAGAGCTTGTCTCATTCATTCAATGTCTCGACCTTAACTGCGTTCATCCATTCAATGAAGACAACTGCACTCAATCATTCAATGAGGTAAGCGGTATTCGTTCATTAATTCAATCTAGCTTATCCCATACATTCAATGTCTCGGCATTTACGCCTTCATTTTCGGAATCAAACTGCATTCATTCTTTCATACAAACTAAGTACACGTTTCATTTCAAAGACGAGAGCTTGTCTCATTCATTCGATGTATCCAACCTCACTGATTCATTGAAAGAATCAAACTGCATCAATCATTCAAAGAATCAAACTGCTCTCAGTCTTTCAATGAAAATAGTGATATACAATCAATCATTGAAATCCAGCTTATGGCATTCATTCACAGTTTAATCCTAAACGCCTTTGTTCAATGAAACAAACAGCATTCAAACATTCAATGAAATGAAAATGTACGTTTTAAATCAAAGAGTATACCTTGCCTCGTTTATTCAATGTCTGGAGCTTTACTGATTTATTCAAAGAATCAAACTGCATGCATTCATTCAATGAAACAGAGTATATGTTTCAATTCAAAGAAAAGATCTTGTCTAATTCATTTAGAGCCTCGAGCTTAAATGATTCATTCAAAGAATCAAAACTGCCTTCATTCATTCATTTAAAGAAGCAAATTAGACGTTTCAATTCAAAGTGTAGAGCTTGTCTCATTCATTCAATGTCTCGACCTTAACTGATTCATTCAAAGAATCAAACTGCGTTCATCTATTCAATGAAGCAAACTGCACTCAATCTTTCAATGAGAAAAGCGGTATTCGTTCATTACTTCAATCTAGGTTATCCCATTCATTCAATGTTATGGCATTTACGCCTTCATTTTAGGAATCAAACTGAATTCATTCTTTCATACAAACTAAGTACACTTTTCATTTCAAAGACGAGAGCTTGTCTCATTCATTCGATGTATCCAATCTCACTGATTCATTGAAATAATCAAACTGCGTTCAATCATTCAATGAATCAAACTGCTCTCAGTCTTTCAATGAAAATAGTGATTTTCATTCAATCATTGAAATCCAGCTTATCGCATTCATTCACAGCTTAATCCTCAACGCCTTCGTTCAATGAAACAAACAGCATTCAAACATTCAATGAAATGAAAATATACGTTTTAAATCAAAGAGTATACCTTGCCTCGTTTATTCAATGTCTGGAGCTTTACTGATTTATTCAAAGAATCAAACTGCATGCATTCATTCAATGAAACAGAGGATAAGTTTCAATTCAAAGAGTAGATCTTGTCTCATTCATTTAGGGCCTCGAACTTAAATGATTCATTCAATGAATTAAAACTGCCTTCATTCATTCATTCAAAGAAGCAAATTAGACGTTTCAATTCAAAGTGTAGAGCTTGTCTCATTCATTCAATGTCTCGACCTTAACTGATTCATTCAAAGAATCAAACTGCGTTCATCCATTCAATGAAGCAAACTGCACTCAATCATTCAATGAGAAAAGCGGTATTCGTTCATTACTTCAATCTAGGTTATCCCATTCATTCAAAATTTCGGCATTTACACCTTCATTTTAGGAATCAAACTGAATTCATTCTTTCATAAAAACTAAGTACACTTTTCATTTCAAAGACGAGAGCTTGTCTCATTCATTCGATGTATCCAACCTCACTGATTCATTGAAATAATCAAACTGCGTTCATCTATTCAATGAAGGAAACTGCACTCAATCATTCAATGAAAATAGTGATTTTCATTCAATCATTGAAATCCAGCTTATCACATTCATTCACAGTTTAATCCTCAACGCCTTCGGTCAATGAAACAAACAGTATTTAACATTCAGTGAAACGAAATATACGTTTCAAATCAAAGAAACCTTGTTCCATTCATTAAATTTCCCGAGCTGAACTGATTCTTTCAAAGAAACAAACTGCGTTCATTCATTCAAATAAGCAAATTGCACGCAATCATTCAATGAAACAAACGGTATTCATTCATTGAATCCAGCTTATCCCATTCATTAAATGTCTCACCTTAAACGCCGGCATTCAATGAACCAAAGTGCATTCATTCATCCAATGTGTCGAGTTGAAATGATTCTTCCCGAGATTAAAATTGCGTTCGTGCATTCAGTGAATCAAACTGCACTCAATCATTTCATGAACCTTATACTTCTATTTCATTCAATTGATCGAGTTTATCCCATTCATTCAAAATCTGACCTTAACGCCTTCGTTCAATGAAACAAACTGCATGCATTCATTCAAAGAAACAGAGTATAAGTTTCAATTCAAAGAGTAGATCTTGTCTCATTCATTTAGTGCCTCGAGCTTAACTGATTCATTCAAAGAATCAAAACTGCCTTCATTCATTCATTCAAAGAAGCAAATTAGACGTTTCAATTCAAAGTGTAGAGCTTGTCTCATTCATTCAATGTCTCGACCTTAACTGATTCATTCAAAGAATCAAACTGCATTCAACTATTCAATGAAGCAAACTGCACTCAATCTTTCAATGAGAAAAGCGGTATTCGTTCATTAATTCACTCTAGCTTATCCCATACATTCAATGTCTCGGCATTTACGCCTTAATTTTAGGAATCAAACTGCATTCATTCTTTCATACAAACTAAGTACACGTTTCATTTCAAAGACGATAGCTTGTCTCATTCATTCGATATATCCAACCTCACTGATTCATTGAAAGAATCAAACTGCATCAATCATTCAATGAATCAAACTGCTCTCAGTCTTTCAATGAAAATAGTGATATACATTCGATCATTGAAATCCAGCTTATCTCATTCATTCACAGTTTAATCCTAAACGCCTTCGTTCAATGAAACAAACACCATTCAAACATTCAATGAAATGAAAATGTACGTTTTAAATCAAAGAGTATACCTTGCCTCGTTTATTCAATGTCTGGAGCTTTACTGATTTATTCAAAGAAACAAACTGCATGCATTCATTCAATGAAACAGAGTATATGTTTCAATTCAAAGAAAAGATATTTTCATATTCATTTAGAGCCTCGAGCTTAAATGATTCATTCAAAGAATCAAAACTGCCTTCATTCATTCATTCAAAGAAGCAAATTAGACGTTTAAATTCAAAGTGTAGAGCTTGTCTCATTCATTCAATGTCTCGACCTTAACTGATTCATTCAAAGAATCAAACTGCGTTCATCTATTCAATGAAGCAAACTGCACTCAATCTTTCAATGAGAAAAGCGGTATTCGTTCATTACTTCAATCTAGGTTATCCCATTCATTCAATGTTTCGGCATTTACGCCTTCATTTTAGGAATCAAACTGAAATCATTCTTTCATACAAACTAAGTACACTTTTCATTTCAAAGACGAGAGCTTGTCTCATTCATTCGATGGATCCAATCTCACTGATTCATTGAAATAAACAAACTGCGTTCAATCATTCAATGAATCAAACTGCTCTCAGTCTTTCAATGAAAATAGTGATTTTCA
This sequence comes from Chiloscyllium punctatum, assembly GCF_047496795.1. Lineage (NCBI taxonomy): Eukaryota > Metazoa > Chordata > Chondrichthyes > Orectolobiformes > Hemiscylliidae > Chiloscyllium > Chiloscyllium punctatum. The sequence goes on along the minus strand of NC_092744.1, from coordinate 90,990,456 downwards.
TTCAATCATTGAAATCCTGCTTATCGCATTCATTCACAGCTTAATCCTCAACGCCTTCGTTCAATGAAACAAACAGCATTCAAACATTCAATGAAATGAAAATATACGTTTTAAATCAAAGAGTATACCTTGCCTCGTTTATTCAATGTCTGGAGCTTTACTGATTTATTCAAAGAATCAAACTGCATGCATTCATTCAATGAAACAGAGGATAAGTTTCAATTCAAAGAGTAGATCTTGTCTCATTCATTTAGGGCCTCGAGCTTAAATGATTCATTCAATGAATTAAAACTGCCTTCATTCATTCATTCTAAGAAGCAAATTAGACGTTTCAATTCAAAGTGGAGAGCTTGTCTCATTCATTCAATGTCTCGACCTTAACTGATTCATTCAAAGAATCAAACTGCGTTCATCCATTCAATGAAGCAAACTGCATTCAATGAGAAAAGCGGTATTCGTTCATTACTTCAATCTAGGTTATCCCATTCATTCAAAATTTCGGCATTTACACCTTCATTTTAGGAATCAAACTGAATTCATTCTTTCATAAAAACTAAGTACACTTTTCATTTCAAAGACGAGAGCTTGTCTCATTCATTCGATGTATCCAACCTCACTGATTCATTGAAATAATCAAACTGCGTTCATCTATTCAATGAAGGAAACTGCACTCAATCATTCAATGAAAATAGTGATTTTCATTCAATCATTGAAATCCAGCTTATCACATTCATTCACAGTTTAATCCTCAACGCCTTCGTTCAATGAAACAAACAGCATTTAACATTCAGTGAAGCGAAATATACGTTTCAAATCAAAGAAACCTTGTTCCATTCATTAAATTTCTCGAGCTTAACTGATTCTTTCAAAGAAACAAACTGCGTTCATTCATTCAAAGAAGCAAATTGCACGCAATCATTCAATGAAACAAACGGTATTCATTCATTGAATCCAGCTTATCCCATTCATTAAATGTCTCACCTTAAACGCCGGCATTCAATGAACCAAAGTGCATTCATTCATCCAATGTGTCGAGTTGAAATGATTCTTCCCGAGATTAAAATTGCGTTCGTGCATTCAGTGAATCAAACTGCACTCAATCATTCCATGAACCTTATAGTTCTATTTCATTCAATTGATCGAGTTTATCCCATTCATTCAAAATCTCGACCTTAACGCCTTCGTTCAATGAAACAAACTGCATGCATTCATTCAAAGTATAAGTTTCAATTCAAAGAGTAGATCTTGTCTCATTCATTTAGTGCCTCGAGCTTAACTGATTCATTCAAAGAATCAAAACTGCCTTCATTCATTCATTTAAAGAAGCAAATTAGACGTTTCAATTCAAAGTGTAGAGCTTGTCTCATTCATTCAATGTCTCGACCTTAACTGCATTCATCCATTCAATAAAGACAACTGCACTCAATCATTCAATGAGATAAGCGGTATTCGTTCATTAATTCAATCTAGCTTATCCCATACATTCAATTTCTCGGCATTTACGCCTTCATTTTCGGAATCAAACTGCATTCATTCTTTCATACAATCTAAGTAGACGTTTCATTTCAAGGACGAGAGCTTGTCTCATTCATTCGATGGATCCAACCTCACTGATTCATTGAAAGAATCAAACTGCATCAATCATTCAAAGAATCAAACTGCTCTCAGTCTTTCAATGAAAATAGTGATATGCAATCAATCATTGAATTCCAGCTTATCGCATTCATTCACAGTTTAATCCTAAACGCCTTTGTTCAATGAAACAAACACCATTCAAACATTCAATGAAATGAAAATGTACGTTTTAAATCAAAGAGTATACCTTGCCTCGTTTATTCAATGTCTGGAGCTTTACTGATTTTTTCAAAGAATCAAACTGCATGCATTCATTCAATGAAACAGATTTTATGTTTCAATTCAAAGAAAAGATCTTGTCTAATTCATTTAGAGCCTCGAGCTTAAATGATTCATTCAAAGAATCAAAACTGCCTTCATTCATTCATTCAAAGAAGCAAATTAGACGTTTCAATTCAAAGTGTAGAGCTTGTCTCATTCATTCAATGTCTCGACCTTAACTGATTCATTCAAAGAATCAAACTGCGCTCATCTATTCAATGAAGCAAACTGCACTCAATCTTTCAATGAGAAAAGCGGTATTCGTTAATTAATTCACTGTAGCTTATCCCATACATTCAATGTCTCGGCATTTACGCCTTCATTTTAGGAATCAAACTGCATTCATTCTTTCATACAAACTAAGTATACGTTTCATTTCAAAGACGAGAGCTTGTCTCATTCATTCGATGTATCGAACCTCACTGATTCATTGAAAGAATCAAACTGCATCGATCATTCAATGTATCAAACTGATCTCAGACTTTCAATGAAAATAGTGACATACATTCAATCATTGAAATCCAGTTTATCGCACTCATTCACAGTTTAATCCTAACGCCTTTGTTCAATGAAACAAACAGCATTCAAACATTCAATGAAATGAAAATGTACGTTTTAAATCAAAGAGTATACCTTGCCTCGTTTATTCAATGTCTGGAGCTTTACTGATTTATTCAACGAATCAAACTGCAAGCATTCATTCAATGAAACAGAGTATATGTTTCAATTCAACGAAAATATCTTGTCTAATTTATTTAGAGCCTCGAGCTTAAATGATTCATTCAAAGAATCAAACTGCGTTCATCCATTCAATGAAGCAAACTGCACTCAATCATTTAATGAGAAAAGCGGTATTCGTTCATTAATTCAATCTAGCTTATCCCATACATTCCATGTCTCGGCATTTACGCCTTCTTTTTAGGAATCAAACTGCATTCATTCTTTCATACAAACTAAGTGCACGTTTCATTTCAAAGACGAGAGCTTGTCTCATTCATTCGATGTATCCAATCTCACTGATTCATTGAAAGAATCAAACTGCGTTCATCTATTCAATGAAGCAAACTGCTCTCAGTCTTTCAATGAAAATAGTGATGTTCATTCAATCATTGAAATCCAGCTTATCACATTCATTCACAGTTTAATCCTCAACGCCTTCGGTCAATGAAACAAACAGCATTTAACATTCAGTGAAACGAAATATACGTTTCAAATCAAAGAAACCTTTTCTCATTCATTAAATTTCTCGAGCTTAACTGATTCTTTCAAAGAAACAAACTGCGTTCATTCATTCAAAGAAGCAATTTGCACGCAATCATTCAATGAAACAAACGGTATTCATTCATTGAATCTAGCTTATCCCATTCATTAAATGTCTCACCTTAAACGCCGGCATTCAATGAACCAAAGTGTATTCATTCATCCAATGTGTCGAGTTGAAATGATTCTTCCCGAGATTAAAATTTCGTTCGTGCATTCAGTGAATCAAACTGCACTCAATCATTCCATGAGAAAAGCGGTATTCGTTCATTACTTCAATCTAGCTAATCCCATTCATTCAATGTCTCGGCATTTACGCCTTCATTTTCGGAATCAAACTGCATTCATTCTTTCATACAAACTAAGTACACTTTTCATTTCCAAGACGAGAGCTTGTCTCATTCATTCGATGTATCCAACCTCACTGATTCATTGAAAGAATCAAACTGCATCAATCATTCAATGAATCAAACTGCTCTCAGTCTTTCAATGAAAATAGTGATATACATTCAATCATTGAAATCCAGCTTATCACATTCATTCATAGTTTAATCCTAAACGCCTTTGTTCAATGAAACAAACAGCATTCAAACATTCAATGAAATGAAAATGTACGTTTTAAATCAAAGACTATACCTTGCCTCGTTTATTCAATGTCTGGAGCTTTACTGATTTATTCAAAGAAACAAACTGCATGCATTCATTCAATGAAACAGAGTATATGTTTCAATTCAATAAAAAGATCTTGTCTAATTCATTTAGAGCCTCGAGCTTAAATGATTCATTCTGAGAATCAAAACTGACTTCATTCATTCATTCAAACAAGCAAATTAGACGTTTCAATACAAAGTGTAGAGCTTGTCTCATTCATTCAATGTCTCGACCTTAAATGATTCATTCAAAGAATCAAACTGCGTTCATCCATTCAATGAAGGAAACTGCACTCATTCGTTCAATGATAAAAGCGGTATTCGTTCATTACTTCAATCTAGCTAATCCCTTTCATTCAATGTCTCGGCATTTACGCCTTCATTTTCGGAATCAAACTGCATTCATTCTTTCATACAAACTAAGTAACGTTTCATTTCAAAGACGAGAGCTTGTCTCATTCATTCGATGTATCCAACCTCACTGATTCATTGAAAGAATCAAACTGCATCAATCATTCAATGAATCAAACTGCTCTCAATCTTTCAATGAAAATAGTGATATACATTCAATCATTGAAATCCAGCTGATCTCATTCATTCACAGTTTAATCCTAAACGCCTTCGTTCAATGAAACAAACAGCATTCAAACTTTCAATGAAATGAAAATATACGTTTTAAATCAAAGAGTTTCCCTTGCCTCGTTTATTCAATGTCAGGAGCTTAACCGATTCATTCCAAGAATCAAACAGCATGCATTCATTCAATGAAACAGAGTATATGTTTCAATTCAAAGAAAAGATCTTGTCTAATTCATTTAGAGCCTCGAGCTTAACTGATTCATTCAAAGAATCAAAACTGCCTTCATTCATTCATTCAAAGAAGCAAATTAGACGTTTCAATTCAAAGTGTAGAGCTTGTCTCATTCATTCAATGTCTCGACCTTAACTGCGTTCATCCATTCAAGAAAGACAACTGCACTCAATCATTCAATGAGATAAGCGGTATTCGTTCATTAATTCAATCTAGTTTATCCCATACATTCAATGTCTCGGCAATTACGCCTTCATTTTAGGAATCAAACTGCATTCATTCTTTCATACAAAGTAAGTACACGTTTCATTTCAAAGACGAGAGCTTGTCTCATTCATTCGATATTTCCAACCTCACTGATTCATTGAAAGAATCAAACTGCGTTCAATCATTCAATGAATCAAACTGCTCTCAGTCTTTCAATCAAAATAGTGATATACATTCATTCTTTGAAATCCAGCTTATCTCACTAATTCACAGTTTAATCCTAAACGCCTTCGTTCAATGAAACAAACAGCATTCAAACATTCAATGAAATGAAAAAATACGTTTTTAATCAAAGAGTATACCTTGCCTCGTTAATTCAATGTCTGGAGGTTTACTGATTGATTCAAAGAATGAAATGCATGCATTCATTCAATGAAACAGAGTATATGCTTCAATTCAAAGAGTAGATCTTGTCTAATTCATTTACAGCCTCGAGCTTAACTGATTCATTCAAAGAATCAAAACTGCCTTCATTCATTCATTCAAAGAGGCAAATTACACGTTTCAATTCAAAGTGTAGAGCTTGTCTCATTCATTCAATGTCTCGACCTTAACTGATTCATTCAAAGAATCAAACTGCGTTCATCCATTCAATGAAGCAAACTGCACTCAATCATTCAATGAGAAAAGCGGTATTCTTTCATAACTTCAATCTAGGTTATCCCATTCATTCAATGTTTCGGCATTTACGCCTTCATTTTCGGAATCAAACTGCACTCATTCTTTCATAAAAACTAAGTATACGTTTCGTTTCAAAGACGAGAGCTTGTCTCATTCATTCCATGTATCCAACCACACTGATTCATTGAAAGAATCAAACTGCATCAATCATTCAATGAATCAAACTGCTCTCAGTCTTTCAATGAAAATAGTGATATACATTCAATCATTGAAATCCAGTTTATCGCATTCATTCACAGTTTAATCCTAAACGCCTTTGTTCAATGAAACAAACAGCATTCAAACATTCAATGAAATGAAAATGTACGTTTTAAATCAAAGAGTATACCTTGCCTCGTTTCTTCAATGTCTGGAGCTTTACTGATTTATTCAACGAATCAAACTGCATGCATTCATTCAATGAAACAGAGTATATGTTTCAATTCAAAGAAAAGATCTTGTCTAATTCATTTAGAGCCTCGAGCTTAAATGATTCATTCAAAGAATCAAACTGCGTTCATCCATTCAATGAAGCAAACTGCACTCAATCATTTAATGATAAAAGGGGTATTCGTTCATTAATTCAATCTAGTTTATCCCATACATTCAATGTCTCGGCATTTACGCCTTCATTTTAGGAATCAAACTGCATTCATTCTTTCATACAAACTAAGTACACGTTTCATTTCAAAGACGAGAGCTTGTCTCATTCATTCGATATATCCAACCTCACTGGTTCATTGAAAGAATCAAACTGCATCAATCATTCAATGAATCAAACTGCTCTCAGTCTTTCAATGAAAATAGTGATATACATTCAATCATTGAAATCCAACTTACCTCATTCATTCACAGTTTAATCCTAAACGCCTTCGTTCAATGAAACAAACAGCATTAAAACATTCAATGAAATGAACATATACGTTTTAAATCAAAGAGTATACCTTGCCTCGTTTATTCATTGTCTGGAGCTTCACTGATTGATTCAAAGAATCAAACTGCATGCATTCATTCAAAGAAACAGAGTATATGCTTCAATTCAAAGAGTAGATCTTGTCTAATTCATTTAGAGCCTCGAGCTTAACTGATTCATTCAAAGAAGCAAAACTGCCTTCATTCATTCATTGAAAGAAGCAAATTAGACGTTTAAATTCAAAGTGTAGAGCTTGTCTCATTCATTCAATGTCTCGACCTTAACTGCGTTCATCCATTCAATAAAGACAACTGCACTCAAACATTCAATGAGATAAGCGGTATTCGTTCATTCATTCAATCTAGCTTATCCCATACATTCAATGTCTCGGCATTTACGCCTTCATTTTAGGAATCAAACTGCATTCATTCTTTCATACAAACTAAGTACACGTTTCATTTCAAAGACGAGAGCTTGTCTCATTCATTCGATATATCCAACCTCACTGATTCATTGAAAGAATCAAACTGCATCAATCATTCAAAGAATCAAACTGCTCTCATGCTTTCAATGAAAATAGTGATATACATTCAATCATTGAAATCCAGCTTATCGCATTCATTCACAGTTTAATCCTAAACGCCTTCGTTCAATGAAACAAACAGCATTCAAACATTCAATGAAATGAAAATGTACGTTTTAAATCAAAGAGTATACCTTGCCTCGTTTATTCAATGTCTGGAGCTTTACTGATTTATTCAAAGAAGCAAACTGCATGCATTCATTCAATGAAACAGAGTATATGTTTCAATTCAAAGAAAAGATCTTGTCGAATTCATTTAGAGCCTCGAGCTTAAATGATTCATTCAAAGAATCAAGACTGCCTTCATTCATTCATTCAAAGAAGCAAATTAGACGTTTCAATACAAAGTGTAGAGCTTGTCTCATTCATTCAATGTCTCGACCTTAACTGATTCATTCAAAGAATCAAACTGCGTTCATCCATTCAATGAACCAAACTGCACACAATCATTCAATGAGAAAAGCGGTATTCGTTCATTACTTCAATCTAGCTAATCCCATTCATTCAATGTCTCGTCTTTTACGCCTTAATTTTAGGAATCAAACTGCATTCATTCTTTCATACAAACTAAGTACACGTTTCATTTCAAAGACGAGAGCTTGTCTCATTCATTCGATATATCCAACCTCACTGATTCATTGAAAGAATCAAACTGCATCAATCATTCAATGAATCAAACTGCTCTCAGTCTTTCAATGAAAATAGTGATATACATTCGATCATTGAAATCCAGCTTATCTCATTCATTCACAGTTTAATCCTAAACGCCTTCGTTCAATGAAACAAACAGCATTCAAACTTTCAATGAAATGAAAATATACGTTTTAAATCAAAGAGTATACCTTGCCTCGTTTATTCAATGTCTGGAGCTTAACTGATTCATTCAAAGAATCAAACAGCATGCATTCATTCAATGAAACAGAATATATGTTTCAATTCAAAGAATAGATCTTGTCTAATTCATTTAGAGCCTCGAGCTTAACTGAGTCATTCAAAGAATCAAAACTGCCTTCATTCATTTATTCAAAGAAGCAAATTAGACGTTTCAATACAAAGTGTAGAGCTTGTCTCATTCATTCAATGTCTCGACCTTAACTGATTCATTCAAAGAATCAAACTGCGTTCATCCATTCAATGAACCAAACTGCACTCAATCATTCAATGAGAAAAGCGGTATTCGTTCATTACTTCAATCTAGCTAATCCCATTCATTCAATGTCTCGGCATTTACGCCTTCATTTTCGGAATCAAACTGAATTCATTCTTTCATACAAACTAAGTACACTTTTCATTTCAAAGACGACAGCTTGTCTCATTCATTCGATGTATCCAACCTCACTGATTCATTGAAAGAATCAAACTGCATCAATCATTCAATGAATCAAACTGCTCTCAGTCTTTCAATGAAAATAGTGATATACATTCAATCATTGAAATCCAGCTTATCGCATCCATTCATAGTTTAATCCTAAACGCCTTTGTTCAATGAAACAAACAGCATTCAAACATTCAACGAAATGAAAATGTACGTTTTAAATCAAAGAGTATACCTTGCCTCGTTTATTCAATGTCTGGAGCTTTACTGATTTATTCAAAGAAACAAACTGCATGCATTCATTCAATGAAACAGAGTATACGTTTCAATTCAAAGAAAAGATCTTGTCGAATTCATTTAGAGCCTCGAGCTTAAATGATTCATTCAAAGAATCAAAACTGCCTTCATTCATTCATTCAAAGAAGCAAATTAGACGTTTCAATACAAAGTGTAGAGCTTGTCTCATTCATTCAATGTCTCGACCTTAACTGATTCATTCAAAGAATCAAACTGCGTTCATCCATTCAATGAAGCAAACTGCACTCAATCATTCAATGAGAAAAGCGGTATTCGTTCATTACTTCAATCTAGCTAATCCCATACATTCAATGTCTCGGCATTTACGCCTTCATTTTCGGAATCAAACTGCATTCATTCTTTCATACAAACTAAGTACACGTTTCATTTCAAAGACGAGAGCTTGTCTCATTCATTCGATGTATCCAACCTCACTGATTCATTGAAAGAATCAAACTGCATCAATCATTCAATGTATCAAACTGCTCTCAGTCTTTCAATGAAAATAGTGATATACATTCAATCATTGAAATCCAGCTTATCGCATTCATTCATAGTTTAATCCTAAACGCCTTTGTTCAATGAAACAAACAGCATTCAAACATTCAACGAAATGAAAATGTACGTTTTAAATCAAAGAGTATACCTTGCCTCGTTTATTCAATGTCTGGAGCTTTACTGATTTATTCAAAGAAACAAACTGCATGCATTCATTCAATGAAACAGAGTATATGTTTCAATTCAAAGAAAAGATCTTGTCGAATTCATTTAGAGCCTCGAGCTTAAATGATTCATTCAAAGAATCAAAACTGCCTTCATTCATTCATTCAAAGAAGCAAATTAGACGTTTCAATACAAAGTGTAGAGCTTGTCTCATTCATTCAATGTCTCGACCTTAACTGATTCATTCAAAGAATCAAACTGCGTTCATCCATTCAATGAAGCAAACTGCACTCAATCATTCAATGAGAAAAGCGGTATTCGTTCATTACTTCAATCTAGCTAATCCCATACATTCAATGTCTCGGCATTTACGCCTTCATTTTCGGAATCAAACTGCATTCATTCTTTCATACAAACTAAGTATACGTTTCATTTCAAAGACGAGAGCTTGTCTCATTCATTCGATGTATCCAACCTCACTGATTCATTGAAAGAATCAAACTGCATCAATCATTCAATGTATCAAACTGCTCTCAGTCTTTCAATGAAAATAGTGATATACATTCAATCATTGAAATCCAGCTTATCGCATTCATTCACAGTTTAATCCTAAACGCCTTTGTTCAATGAAACAAACAGCATTCAAACATTCAATGAAATGAAAATGTACGTTTTAAATCAAAGAGTATACCTTGCCTCGTTTATTCAATGTCTGGAGCTTTACTGATTTATTCAACGAATCAAACTGCATGCATTCATTCAATGAAACAGAGTATATGTTTCAATTCAAAGAAAAGATCTTGTCTAATTCATTTAGAGCCTCGAGCTTAAATGATTCATTCAAAGAATCAAACTGCGTTCATCCATTCAATGAAGCAAACTGCACTCAATCATTTAATGAGTAAAGCGGTATTCGTTCATTAATTCAATCTAGCTTATCCCACACATTCAATGTCTCGGCATTTACGCCTTCATTTTAGGAATCAAACTGCATTCATTCTTTCATACAAACTAAGTACACGTTTCATTTCAAAGACGAGAGCTTGTCTCATTCATTCGATGTATCCAAAATCACTGATTCATTGAAAGAATCAAACTGCGTTCAATCATTCAATGAATCAAACTGCTCTATGTCTTTCAATGAAAATAGTGATTTTCATTCAATCATTGAAATCCAGCTTATCACATTCATTCACAGTTTAATCCTCAACGCCTTCGGTCAATGAAAAAAACAGCATTTAACATTCAGTGAAACGAAATATACGTTTCAAATCAAAGAAACCTTGTCTCATTCATTAAATTTCTCGAGCTTAACTGATTCTTTCAAAGAAACAAACTGCGTTCATTCATTCAAAGAAGCAATTTGCACGCAATCATTCAATGAAACAAACGGTATTCATTCATTGAATCCAGCTTATCCCATTCATTAAATGTCTCACCTTAAACGCCGGCATTCAATGAACCAAAGTGCATTCATTCATCCAATGTGTCGATTTGAAATGATTCTTCCCGAGATTAAAATTGCGTTCGTGCATTCAGTGAATCAAACTGCACTCAATCATTCCATGAACCTTATAGTTCTATTTCATTCAATTGATCGAGTTAATCCCATTCATTCAAAATCTCGACCTTAACGCCTTCGTTCAATGAAACAAACTGCATGCATTCATTCAAAGAAACAGAGTATAAGTTTCAATTCAAAGAGTAGATCTTGTCTCATTCTTTTAGTGCCTCGAGCTGAACTGATTCATTCAAAGAATCAAAACTGCCTTCATTCATTCATTCAAAGAAGCAAATTAGACGTTTCAATTCAAAGTGTAGAGCTTGTCTCATTCATTCAATGTCTCGACCTTAACTGCATTCATCCATTCAATAAAGACAACTGCACTCAATCATTCAATGAGATAAGCGGTATTGGTTCATTAATTCAATCTAGCTTATCCCATACATTCAATGTCTCGGCATTTACGCCTTCATTTTCGGAATCAAACTGCATTCATTCTTTCATACAAACTAAGTACACGTTTCATTTCAAAGACGAGAGCTTGTCTCATTCATTCGATGTATCCAACCTCACTGATTCATTGAAAGAATCAAACTGCATCAATCATTCAAAGAATCAAACTGCTCTCAGTCTTTCAATGAAAATAGTGATATACATTCAATCATTGAAATCCAGCTTATCGCATTCATTCACAGTTTAATCCTAAACACCTTTGTTCAATGAAACAAACAGCATTCAAACATTCAATGAAATGAAAATGTACGTTTTAAATCAAAGAGTATACCTTGCTCGTTTATTCAATGTCTGGAGCTTTACTGATTTATTCAAAGAATCAAATTGCATGCATTCATTCAATGAAACAGATTTTATGTTTCAATTCAAAGAAAAGATCTTGTCTAATTCATTTAGAGCCTCGAGCTTAAATGATTCATTCAAAGAATCAAAACTGCCTTCATTCATTCATTCAAAGAAGCAAATTAGACTTTTCAATTCAAAGTGTAGAGCTTGTCTCATTCATTCAATGTCTCGACCTTAACTGCGTTCATCCATTCAATAAAGACAACTGCACTCAATCATTCAATGAGATAAGCGGTATTCGTTCATTCATTCAATCTAGCTTATCCCATACATTCAATGTCTCGGCATTTACGCCTTCATTTTAGGAATCAAAATGCATTCATTCTTTCATACAAACTAAGTACACGTTTCATTTCAAAGACGAGAGCTTGTCTCATTCATTCTATATATCCAACCTCACTGATTCATTGAAAGAATCAAACTGCGTGCAATCATTCAAAGAATCAAACTGCTCTCAGTCTTTCAATGAAAATAGTGATATACATTCAATCATTGAAGTCCAGCTTATCGCATTCATTCACAGTTTAATCCTAAACGCCTTTGTTCAATGAAACAAACAGCATTCAAACATTCGATGAAATGAAAATGTACGTTTTAAATCAAAGAGTATACCTTGCCTCGTTTATTCAATGTCTGGAGCTTTACTGATTTATTCAAAGAAACAAACAGCATGCATTCATTCAATGAAACAGAGTATATTTTTCAATTCAAAGAAAAGATCTTGTCGAATTCATTTAGAGCCTCGATCTTAAATGATTCATTCAAAGAATCAAAACTGCCTTCATTCATTCATTCAAAGAAGCAAATTAGACGTTTCAATTCAAAGTGTAGAGCTTGTCTCATTCATTCAATGTCTCGACCTTAACTGATTCATTCAAAGAATCAAACTGCGTTCATCTATTCAATGAAGCAAACTGCACTCAATCTTTCAATGAGAAAAGCGGTATTCGTTCATTACTTCAATCTAGGTTACCCCATTCATTCAATGTTTCGGCAATTACGCCTTCATTTTAGGAATCAAACTGCATTCATTCTTTCATACAAACTAAGTACACGTTTCATTTCAAAGACGAGAGCTTGTCTCATTCATTCGATATATCCAACCTCACTGATTCATTGAAAGAATCAAACTGCATCAATCATTCAATGAATCAAACTGCTCTCAGTCTTTCAATGAAAATAGTGATATACATTCGATCATTGAAATCCAGCTTATCTCATTCATTCACAGTTTAATCCTAAACGCCTTCGTTCAATGAAACAAACAGCATTCAAACTTTCAATGAAATGAAAATATACGTTTTAAATCAAAGAGTATACCTTGCCTCGTTTATTCAATGTCTGGAGCTTAACTGATTCATTCAAAGAATCAAACAGCATGCATTCATTCAATGAAACAGAATATATGTTTCAATTCAAAGAATAGATCTTGTCTAATTCATTTAGAGCCTCGAGCTTAACTGAGTCATTCAAAGAATCAAAACTGCCTTCATTCATTTATTCAAAGAAGCAAATTAGACGTTTCAATACAAAGTGTAGAGCTTGTCTCATTCATTCAATGTCTCGACCTTAACTGATTCATTCAAAGAATCAAACTGCGTTCATCCATTCAATGAACCAAACTGCACTCAATCATTCAATGAGAAAAGCGGTATTCGTTCATTACTTCAATCTAGCTAATCCCATTCATTCAATGTCTCGGCATTTACGCCTTCATTTTCGGAATCAAACTGAATTCATTCTTTCATACAAACTAAGTACACTTTTCATTTCAAAGACGACAGCTTGTCTCATTCATTCGATGTATCCAACCTCACTGATTCATTGAAAGAATCAAACTGCATCAATCATTCAATGAATCAAACTGCTCTCAGTCTTTCAATGAAAATAGTGATATACATTCAATCATTGAAATCCAGCTTATCGCATCCATTCATAGTTTAATCCTAAACGCCTTTGTTCAATGAAACAAACAGCATTCAAACATTCAACGAAATGAAAATGTACGTTTTAAATCAAAGAGTATACCTTGCCTCGTTTATTCAATGTCTGGAGCTTTACTGATTTATTCAAAGAAACAAACTGCATGCATTCATTCAATGAAACAGAGTATACGTTTCAATTCAAAGAAAAGATCTTGTCGAATTCATTTAGAGCCTCGAGCTTAAATGATTCATTCAAAGAATCAAAACTGCCTTCATTCATTCATTCAAAGAAGCAAATTAGACGTTTCAATACAAAGTGTAGAGCTTGTCTCATTCATTCAATGTCTCGACCTTAACTGATTCATTCAAAGAATCAAACTGCGTTCATCCATTCAATGAAGCAAACTGCACTCAATCATTCAATGAGAAAAGCGGTATTCGTTCATTACTTCAATCTAGCTAATCCCATACATTCAATGTCTCGGCATTTACGCCTTCATTTTCGGAATCAAACTGCATTCATTCTTTCATACAAACTAAGTACACGTTTCATTTCAAAGACGAGAGCTTGTCTCATTCATTCGATGTATCCAACCTCACTGATTCATTGAAAGAATCAAACTGCATCAATCATTCAATGTATCAAACTGCTCTCAGTCTTTCAATGAAAATAGTGATATACATTCAATCATTGAAATCCAGCTTATCGCATTCATTCATAGTTTAATCCTAAACGCCTTTGTTCAATGAAACAAACAGCATTCAAACATTCAACGAAATGAAAATGTACGTTTTAAATCAAAGAGTATACCTTGCCTCGTTTATTCAATGTCTGGAGCTTTACTGATTTATTCAAAGAAACAAACTGCATGCATTCATTCAATGAAACAGAGTATATGTTTCAATTCAAAGAAAAGATCTTGTCGAATTCATTTAGAGCCTCGAGCTTAAATGATTCATTCAAAGAATCAAAACTGCCTTCATTCATTCATTCAAAGAAGCAAATTAGACGTTTCAATACAAAGTGTAGAGCTTGTCTCATTCATTCAATGTCTCGACCTTAACTGATTCATTCAAAGAATCAAACTGCGTTCATCCATTCAATGAAGCAAACTGCACTCAATCATTCAATGAGAAAAGCGGTATTCGTTCATTACTTCAATCTAGCTAATCCCATACATTCAATGTCTCGGCATTTACGCCTTCATTTTCGGAATCAAACTGCATTCATTCTTTCATACAAACTAAGTATACGTTTCATTTCAAAGACGAGAGCTTGTCTCATTCATTCGATGTATCCAACCTCACTGATTCATTGAAAGAATCAAACTGCATCAATCATTCAATGTATCAAACTGCTCTCAGTCTTTCAATGAAAATAGTGATATACATTCAATCATTGAAATCCAGCTTATCGCATTCATTCACAGTTTAATCCTAAACGCCTTTGTTCAATGAAACAAACAGCATTCAAACATTCAATGAAATGAAAATGTACGTTTTAAATCAAAGAGTATACCTTGCCTCGTTTATTCAATGTCTGGAGCTTTACTGATTTATTCAACGAATCAAACTGCATGCATTCATTCAATGAAACAGAGTATATGTTTCAATTCAAAGAAAAGATCTTGTCTAATTCATTTAGAGCCTCGAGCTTAAATGATTCATTCAAAGAATCAAACTGCGTTCATCCATTCAATGAAGCAAACTGCACTCAATCATTTAATGAGTAAAGCGGTATTCGTTCATTAATTCAATCTAGCTTATCCCACACATTCAATGTCTCGGCATTTACGCCTTCATTTTAGGAATCAAACTGCATTCATTCTTTCATACAAACTAAGTACACGTTTCATTTCAAAGACGAGAGCTTGTCTCATTCATTCGATGTATCCAAAATCACTGATTCATTGAAAGAATCAAACTGCGTTCAATCATTCAATGAATCAAACTGCTCTATGTCTTTCAATGAAAATAGTGATTTTCATTCAATCATTGAAATCCAGCTTATCACATTCATTCACAGTTTAATCCTCAACGCCTTCGGTCAATGAAAAAAACAGCATTTAACATTCAGTGAAACGAAATATACGTTTCAAATCAAAGAAACCTTGTCTCATTCATTAAATTTCTCGAGCTTAACTGATTCTTTCAAAGAAACAAACTGCGTTCATTCATTCAAAGAAGCAATTTGCACGCAATCATTCAATGAAACAAACGGTATTCATTCATTGAATCCAGCTTATCCCATTCATTAAATGTCTCACCTTAAACGCCGGCATTCAATGAACCAAAGTGCATTCATTCATCCAATGTGTCGATTTGAAATGATTCTTCCCGAGATTAAAATTGCGTTCGTGCATTCAGTGAATCAAACTGCACTCAATCATTCCATGAACCTTATAGTTCTATTTCATTCAATTGATCGAGTTAATCCCATTCATTCAAAATCTCGACCTTAACGCCTTCGTTCAATGAAACAAACTGCATGCATTCATTCAAAGAAACAGAGTATAAGTTTCAATTCAAAGAGTAGATCTTGTCTCATTCTTTTAGTGCCTCGAGCTGAACTGATTCATTCAAAGAATCAAAACTGCCTTCATTCATTCATTCAAAGAAGCAAATTAGACGTTTCAATTCAAAGTGTAGAGCTTGTCTCATTCATTCAATGTCTCGACCTTAACTGCATTCATCCATTCAATAAAGACAACTGCACTCAATCATTCAATGAGATAAGCGGTATTGGTTCATTAATTCAATCTAGCTTATCCCATACATTCAATGTCTCGGCATTTACGCCTTCATTTTCGGAATCAAACTGCATTCATTCTTTCATACAAACTAAGTACACGTTTCATTTCAAAGACGAGAGCTTGTCTCATTCATTCGATGTATCCAACCTCACTGATTCATTGAAAGAATCAAACTGCATCAATCATTCAAAGAATCAAACTGCTCTCAGTCTTTCAATGAAAATAGTGATATACATTCAATCATTGAAATCCAGCTTATCGCATTCATTCACAGTTTAATCCTAAACACCTTTGTTCAATGAAACAAACAGCATTCAAACATTCAATGAAATGAAAATGTACGTTTTAAATCAAAGAGTATACCTTGCTCGTTTATTCAATGTCTGGAGCTTTACTGATTTATTCAAAGAATCAAATTGCATGCATTCATTCAATGAAACAGATTTTATGTTTCAATTCAAAGAAAAGATCTTGTCTAATTCATTTAGAGCCTCGAGCTTAAATGATTCATTCAAAGAATCAAAACTGCCTTCATTCATTCATTCAAAGAAGCAAATTAGACTTTTCAATTCAAAGTGTAGAGCTTGTCTCATTCATTCAATGTCTCGACCTTAACTGCGTTCATCCATTCAATAAAGACAACTGCACTCAATCATTCAATGAGATAAGCGGTATTCGTTCATTCATTCAATCTAGCTTATCCCATACATTCAATGTCTCGGCATTTACGCCTTCATTTTAGGAATCAAAATGCATTCATTCTTTCATACAAACTAAGTACACGTTTCATTTCAAAGACGAGAGCTTGTCTCATTCATTCTATATATCCAACCTCACTGATTCATTGAAAGAATCAAACTGCGTGCAATCATTCAAAGAATCAAACTGCTCTCAGTCTTTCAATGAAAATAGTGATATACATTCAATCATTGAAGTCCAGCTTATCGCATTCATTCACAGTTTAATCCTAAACGCCTTTGTTCAATGAAACAAACAGCATTCAAACATTCGATGAAATGAAAATGTACGTTTTAAATCAAAGAGTATACCTTGCCTCGTTTATTCAATGTCTGGAGCTTTACTGATTTATTCAAAGAAACAAACAGCATGCATTCATTCAATGAAACAGAGTATATTTTTCAATTCAAAGAAAAGATCTTGTCGAATTCATTTAGAGCCTCGAGCTGAAATGATTCATTCAAAGAATCAAGACTGCCTTCATTCATTCATTCAAAGAAGCAAATTAGACGTTTCAATTCAAAGTGTAGAGCTTGTCTCATTCATTCAATGTCTCGACCTTAAATGATTCATTCAAAGAATCAAACTGCGTTCATCCATTCAATGAAGGAAACTGCACTCATTCGTTCAATGATAAAAGCGGTATTCGTTCATTACTTCAATCTAGCTAATCCCATTCATTCAATGTCTCGGCATTTACGCCTTCATTTTCGGAATCAAACTGCATTCATTCTTTCATACAAACTAAGTATACGTTTCATTTCAAAGACGAGAGCTTGTCTCATTCATTCGATGTATCCAACCTCACTGATTCATTGAAAGAATCAAACTGCATCAATCATTCAATGAATCAAACTGCTCTCAATCTTTCAATGAAAATAGTGATATACATTCAATCATTGAAATCCAGCTGATCTCATTCATTCACAGTTTAATCCTAAACGCCTTCGTTCAATGAAACAAACAGCATTCAAACTTTCAATGAAATGAAAATATACGTTTTAAATCAAAGAGTTTCCCTTGCCTCGTTTATTCAATGTCAGGAGCTTAACCGATTCATTCCAAGAATCAAACAGCATGCATTCATTCAATGAAACAGAGTATATGTTTCAATTCAAAGAAAAGATCCTGTCTAATTCATTTAGAGCCTCGAGCTTAACTGATTCATTCAAAGAATCAAAACTGCCTTCATTCATTCATTCAAAGAAGCAAATTAGACGTTTCAATTCAAAGTGTAGAGCTTGTCTCATTCATTCAATGCCTCGACCTTAACTGCGTTCATCCATTCAAGAAAGACAACTGCACTCAATCATTCAATGAGATAAGCGGTATTCGTTCATTAATTCAATCTAGTTTATCCCATACATTCAATGTCTCGGCATTTACGCCTTCATTTTAGGAATCAAACTGCATTCATTATTTCATACAAAGTAAGTACACGTTTCATTTCAAAGACGAGAGCTTGTCTCATTCATTCGATATTTCCAACCTCACTGATTCATTGAAAGAATCAAACTGCGTTCAATCATTCAATGAATCAAACTGCTCTCAGTCTTTCAATCAAAATAGTGATATACATTCATTCTTTGTAATCCAGCTTATCTCACTAATTCACAGTTTAATCCTAAACGCCTTCGTTCAATGAAACAAACAGCATTCAAACATTCAATGAAATGAAAAAATACGTTTTTAATCAAAGAGTATACCTTGCCTCGTTTATTCAATGTCTGGAGGTTTACTGATTGATTCAAAGAATGAAATGCATGCATTCATTCAATGAAACAGAGTATATGCTTCAATTCAAAGAGTAGATCTTGTCTAATTCATTTACAGCCTCGAGCTTAACTGATTCATTCAAAGAATCAAAACTGCCTTCATTCATTCATTCAAAGAGGCAAATTAGAAGTTTCAATTCAAAGTGTAGAGCTTGTCTCATTCATTCAATGTCTCGACCTTAACTGATTCATTCAAAGAATCAAACTGCGTTCATCCATTCAATGAAGCAAACTGCACTCAATCATTCAATGAGAAAAGCGGTATTCTTTCATAACTTCAATCTAGCGAATCCCATTCATTCAATGTCTCGGCATTTACGCCTTCATTTTCGGAATCAAACTGCACTCATTCTTTCATAAAAACTAAGTATACGTTTCATTTCAAAGACGAGAGCTTGTCTCATTCATGCCATGTATCCAACCACACTGATTCATTGAAAGAATCAAACTGCATCAATCATTCAAAGAATCAAACTGCTCTCAGTCTTTCAATGAAAATAGTGATATACATTCAATCATTGAAATCCAGTTTATCGCATTCATTCACAGTTTAATCCTAAACGCCTTTGTTCAATGAAACAAACAGCATTCAAACATTCAATGAAATGAAAATGTACGTTTTAAATCAAAGAGTATACCTTGCCTCGTTTATTCAATGTCTGGAGCTTTACTGATTTATTCAACGAATCAAACTGCATGCATTCATTCAATGAAACAGAGTATATGTTTCAATTCAAAGAAAAGATCTTGTCTAATTCATTTAGAACCTCGAGCTTAAATGATTCATTCAAAGAATCAAACTGCGTTCATCCATTCAATGAAGCAAACTGCACTCAATCATTTAATGAGAAAAGCGGTATTCGTTCATTAATTCAATCTAGTTTATCCCATACATTCAATGTCTCGGCATTTACGCCTTCATTTTAGGAATCAAACTGCATTCATTCTTTCATACAAACTAAGTACACGTTTCATTTCAAAGACGAGAGCTTGTCTCATTCATTCAATATATCCAACCTCACTGATTCATTGAAAGAATCAAACTGCATCAATCATTCAATGAATCAAACTGCTCTCAGTCTTTCAATGAAAATAGTGATGTACATTCAATCATTGAAATCCAACTTACCTCATTCATTCACAGTTTAATCCTAAACGCCTTCGTTCAATGAAACAAACAGCATTAAAACATTCAATGAAATGAAAATATACGTTTTAAATCAAAGAGTATACCTTGCCTCGTTTATTCATTGTCTGGAGCTTCACTGATTGATTCAAAGAATCAAACTGCATGCATTCATTCAAAGAAACAGAGTATATGCTTCAATTCAAAGAGTAGATCTTGTCTAATTCATTTAGAGCCTCGAGCTTAACTGATTCATTCAAAGAAGCAAAACTGCCTTCATTCATTCATTTAAAGAAGCAAATTAGACGTTTCAATTCAAAGTGTAGAGCTTGTCTCATTCATTCAATGTCTCGACCTTAACTGCGTTCATCCATTCAATAAAGACAACTGCACTCAAACATTCAATGAGATAAGCGGTATTCGTTCATTCATTCAATCTAGCTTATCCCATACATTCAATGTCTCGGCATTTACGCCTTCATTTTAGGAATCAAACTGCATTCATTCTTTCATACAAACTAAGTATACGTTTCATTTCAAAGACGAGAGCTTGTCTCATTCATTCGATATATCCAACCTCACTGATTCATTGAAAGAATCAAACTGCGTGCAATCATTCAAAGAATCAAACTGCTCTCATGCTTTCAATGAAAATAGTGATATACATTCAATCATTGAAATCCAACTTACCTCATTCATTCACAGT
The DNA here is from genome assembly GCF_047496795.1 of Chiloscyllium punctatum. Classification (NCBI taxonomy): domain Eukaryota; kingdom Metazoa; phylum Chordata; class Chondrichthyes; order Orectolobiformes; family Hemiscylliidae; genus Chiloscyllium; species Chiloscyllium punctatum. Next base: position 90,969,756 of record NC_092744.1, on the reverse strand, counting down.
TTAATCCTAAACGCCTTCGTTCAATGAAACAAACAGCATTAAAACATTCAATGAAATGAAAATATACGTTTTAAATCAAAGAGTATACCTTGCCTCGTTTATTCATTGTCTGGAGCTTCACTGATTGATTCAAAGAATCAAACTGCATGCATTCATTCAAAGAAACAGAGTATATGCTTCAATTCAAAGAGTAGATCTTGTCTAATTCATTTAGAGCCTCGAGCTTAACTGATTCATTCAAAGAAGCAAAACTGCCTTCATTCATTCATTTAAAGAAGCAAATTAGACGTTTCAATTCAAAGTGTAGAGCTTGTCTCATTCATTCAATGTCTCGACCTTAACTGCGTTCATCCATTCAATAAAGACAACTGCACTCAAACATTCAATGAGATAAGCGGTATTCGTTCATTCATTCAATCTAGCTTATCCCATACATTCAATGTCTCGGCATTTACGCCTTCATTTTAGGAATCAAACTGCATTCATTCTTTCATACAAACTAAGTACACTTTTCATTTCAAAGACGAGAGCTTGTCTCATTCATTCGATATATCCAACCTCACTGATTCATTGAAAGAATCAAACTGCGTGCAATCATTCAAAGAATCAAACTGCTCTCATGCTTTCAATGAAAATAGTGATATACATTCAATCATTGAAATCCAGCTTATCGCATTCATTCACAGTTTAATCCTAAACGCCTTCGTTCAATGAAACAAACAGCATTCAAACATTCAATGAAATGAAAATGTACGTTTTAAATCAAAGAGTATACCTTGCCTCGTTTATTCAATGTCTGGAGCTTTACTGATTTATTCAAAGAAACAAACAGCATGCATTCATTCAATGAAACAGAGTATATGTTTCAATTCAAAGAAAAGATCTTGTCGAATTCATTTAGAGCCTCGAGCTTAAATGATTCATTCAAAGAATCAAGACTGCCTTCATTCATTCATTCAAAGAAGCAAATTAGACGTTTCAATTCAAAGTGTAGAGCTTGTCTCATTCATTCAATGTCTCGACCTTAACTGATTCATTCAAAGAATCAAACTGCGTTCATCCATTCAATGAAGCAAACTGCACTCAATCATTCAATGAGAAAAGCGGTATTCGTTCATTACTTCAATCTAGCTAATCCCATTCATTCAATGTCTCGGTTTTTACGACTTCATTTTCGGAATCAAACTGCATTCAATCTTTCATACAAACTAACTATACGTTTCATTTCAAAGACGAGAGCTTGTCTCATTCATCCGATTTATCCAACCTCACTGTTTAATTGAAAGAATCAAACTGCATCAATCATTCAATGAATCAAACTGCTCTCAGTCTTTCAATGAAAATAGTGATATACATTCAATCATTGAAATCCAAATTACCTCATTCATTCACAGTTTAATCCTAAACGCCTTTGTTCAATGAAACAAACAGCATTCAAACATTCAATCAAATGAAAATGTACGTTTTAAATCAAAGAGTATACCTTGCCTCGTTTATTCAATGTCTGGAGCTTTACTGATTTATTCAACGAATCAAACTGCATGCATTCATTCAATGAAACAGAGTATATGTTTCAATTCAAAGAAAAGATCTTGTCTAATTCATTTAGAGCCTCGAGCTTAAATGATTCATTCAAAGAATCAAATTGCGTTCATCCATTCAATGAAGCAAACTGCACTCAATCATTTAATGAGAAAAGCGGTATTCGTTCATTAATTCAATCTAGCTTATCCCATACATTCAATGTCTCGGCATTTACGCCTTCATTTTAGGAATCAAACTGCATTCATTCTTTCATACAAACTAAGTACACGTCTCATTTCAAAGACGAGAGCTTGTCTCATTCATTCGATATATCCAACCTCACTGATTCATTGAAAGAATCAAACTGCGTTCAATCATTCAATGAATCAAACTGCTCTCAGTCTTTCAACCAAAATCGTGATATACATTCATTCATTCAAATCCAACTTATATCATTCATTCACAGTTTAATCCTAAACGCCTTCGTTCAATGAAACAAACAGCATTCAAACATTCAATGAAATGAAAATGTACGTTTTAAATCAAAGAGTATACCTTGCCTCGTTTATTCAATGTCTGGAGCTTTACTGATTCATTCAAAGAATCAAACTGCATGCATTCATTCAATGAAACAGAGTATATGCTTCAATTCAAAGAATAGATCTTGTCTAATTCATTTATAGCCTCGAGCTTAACTGATTCATTCAAAGAAGCAAATTAGAAGTTTCAATTCAAGTGTAGAGTTTGTCTCATTCATTCAATGTCTCGACCTTAACTGATTCATTCAAAGAATCAAACTGCGTTCATCCATTCAATGAACCAAACTGCACTCAATCATTTAATGAGAAAAGCGGTATTCGTTCATAAATTCAATCTAGCTTTTCCCACACATTCAATGTCTCGGCAATTACGCCTTCATTTTAGGAATCAAACTGCATTCATTCTTTCATACAAACTAAGTAGACGTTTTATTTCAAAGACGAGAGCTTGTCTCATTCATTCGATATATCCAACCTCACTGATTCATTGAAAGAATCAAACTGCATCAATCATTCAATGAATCAAACTGCTCTCAGTCTTTCAATGAAAATAGTGATATACATTCAATCATTGAAATCCAATTTAGCTCATTCATTAACAGTTTAATGCTAAACGCCTTTGTTCAATGAAACAAACAGCATTCAAACATTCAATGAAATGAAAATGTACGTTTTAAATCAAAGAGTATAACTTGCCTCGTTTATTCAATGTCTGGAGCTTTACTGATTTATTCAACGAATCAAACTGCATGCATTCATTCAATGAAACAGAGTATATGTTTCAATTCAAAGAAAAGATCTTGTCTAATTCATTTAGAGCCTCGAGCTTAAATGATTCATTCAAAGAATCAAATTGCGTTCATCCATTCAATGAAGCAAACTGCACTCAATCATTCAATGAGAAAAGCGGTATTCGTTCATTACTTCAATCTAGCTAATCCCATACATTCAATGTCTCGGCATTTACGCCTTCATTTTCGGAATCAAACTGCATTCATTCTTTCATACAAACTAAGTATACGTTTCATTTCAAAGACGAGAGCTTGTCTCATTCATTCGATGTATCCAACCTCACTGATTCATTGAAAGAATCAAACTGCATCAATCATTCAATGTATCAAACTGCTCTCAGTCTTTCAATGAAAATAGTGATATACATTCAATCATTGAAATCCAACTTAGCTCATTCATTAACAGTTTAATGCTAAACGCCTTTGTTCAATGAAACAAACAGCATTCAAACATTCAATGAAATGAAAATGTACGTTTTAAATCAAAGAGTATAACTTGCCTCGTTTATTCAATGTCTGGAGCTTTACTGATTTATTCAACGAATCAAACTGCATGCATTCATTCAATGAAACAGAGTATATGTTTCAATTCAAAGAAAAGATCTTGTCTAATTCATTTAGAGCCTCGAGCTTAAATGATTCATTCAAAGAATCAAATTGCGTTCATCCATTCAATGAAGCAAACTGCACTCAATCATTTAATGAGAAAAGCGGTATTCGTTCATTAATTCAATCTAGCTTATCCCATGTCTCGGCATTTACGCCTTCATTTTAGGAATCAAACTGCATTCATTCTTTCATACAAACTAAGTACACGTTTCATTTCAAAGACGAGAGCTTGTCTCATTCATTCGATATATCCAACCTCACTGATTCATTGAAAGAATCAAACTGCGTTCAATCATTCAATGAATCAAACTGCTCTCAGTCTTTCAACCAAAATCGTGATATACATTCATTCATTGAAATCCAACTTATCTCATTCATTCACAGTTTAATCCTAAACGCCTTCGTTCAATGAAACAAACAGCATTCAAACATTCAATGAAATGAAAATATACGTTTTAAATCAAAGAGTATACCTTGCCTCGTTTATTCAATGTCTGGAGCTTTACTGATTCATTCAAAGAATCAAACTGCATGCATTCATTCAATGAAACAGCGTATATGCTTCAATTCAAAGAATAGATCTTGTCTAATTCATTTATAGCCTCGAGCTTAACTGATTCATTCAAACAAGCAAATTAGAAGTTTCAATTCAAGTGTAGAGTTTGTCTCATTCATTCAATGTCTCGACCTTAACTGATTCATTCAAAGAATCAAACTGCGTTCATCCATTCAATGAACCAAACTGCACTCAATCATTTAATGAGAAAAGCAGTATTCGTTCATTAATTCAATCTAGTTTATCCCATACATTCAATGTCTCGGCATTTACGCCTTCATTTTAGGAATCAAACTGCATTCATTCTTTCATACAAACTAAGTACACGTTTCATTTCAAAGACGAGAGCTTGTCTCATTCATTCGATGTATCCAAAATCACTGATTCATTGAAAGAATCAAACTGCATCAATCATTCAATGAATCAAACTGCTCTCAGTCTTTCAATGAAAATAGTGATATACATTCGATCATTGAAATCCAGCTTATCTCATTCATTCACAGTTTAATCCTAAACGCCTTCGTTCAATGAAACAAACAGCATTCAAACTTTCAATGAAATGAAAATATACGTTTTAAATCAAAGAGTATACCTTGCCTCGTTTATTCAATGTCTGGAGCTTAACTGATTCATTCAAAGAATCAAACAGCATGCATTCATTCAATGAAACAGAATATATGTTTCAATTCAAAGAATAGATCTTGTCTAATTCATTTAGAGCCTCGAGCTTAACTGAGTCATTCAAAGAATCAAAACTGCCTTCATTCATTTATTCAAAGAAGCAAATTAGACGTTTCAATACAAAGTGTAGAGCTTGTCTCATTCATTCAATGTCTCGACCTTAACTGATTCATTCAAAGAATCAAACTGCGTTCATCCATTCAATGAACCAAACTGCACTCAATCATTCAATGAGAAAAGCGGTATTCGTTCATTACTTCAATCTAGCTAATCCCATTCATTCAATGTCTCGGCATTTACGCCTTCATTTTCGGAATCAAACTGAATTCATTCTTTCATACAAACTAAGTACACTTTTCATTTCAAAGACGACAGCTTGTCTCATTCATTCGATGTATCCAACCTCACTGATTCATTGAAAGAATCAAACTGCATCAATCATTCAATGAATCAAACTGCTCTCAGTCTTTCAATGAAAATAGTGATATACATTCAATCATTGAAATCCAGCTTATCGCATCCATTCATAGTTTAATCCTAAACGCCTTTGTTCAATGAAACAAACAGCATTCAAACATTCAACGAAATGAAAATGTACGTTTTAAATCAAAGAGTATACCTTGCCTCGTTTATTCAATGTCTGGAGCTTTACTGATTTATTCAAAGAAACAAACTGCATGCATTCATTCAATGAAACAGAGTATACGTTTCAATTCAAAGAAAAGATCTTGTCGAATTCATTTAGAGCCTCGAGCTTAAATGATTCATTCAAAGAATCAAAACTGCCTTCATTCATTCATTCAAAGAAGCAAATTAGACGTTTCAATACAAAGTGTAGAGCTTGTCTCATTCATTCAATGTCTCGACCTTAACTGATTCATTCAAAGAATCAAACTGCGTTCATCCATTCAATGAAGCAAACTGCACTCAATCATTCAATGAGAAAAGCGGTATTCGTTCATTACTTCAATCTAGCTAATCCCATACATTCAATGTCTCGGCATTTACGCCTTCATTTTCGGAATCAAACTGCATTCATTCTTTCATACAAACTAAGTACACGTTTCATTTCAAAGACGAGAGCTTGTCTCATTCATTCGATGTATCCAACCTCACTGATTCATTGAAAGAATCAAACTGCATCAATCATTCAATGTATCAAACTGCTCTCAGTCTTTCAATGAAAATAGTGATATACATTCAATCATTGAAATCCAGCTTATCGCATTCATTCATAGTTTAATCCTAAACGCCTTTGTTCAATGAAACAAACAGCATTCAAACATTCAACGAAATGAAAATGTACGTTTTAAATCAAAGAGTATACCTTGCCTCGTTTATTCAATGTCTGGAGCTTTACTGATTTATTCAAAGAAACAAACTGCATGCATTCATTCAATGAAACAGAGTATATGTTTCAATTCAAAGAAAAGATCTTGTCGAATTCATTTAGAGCCTCGAGCTTAAATGATTCATTCAAAGAATCAAAACTGCCTTCATTCATTCATTCAAAGAAGCAAATTAGACGTTTCAATACAAAGTGTAGAGCTTGTCTCATTCATTCAATGTCTCGACCTTAACTGATTCATTCAAAGAATCAAACTGCGTTCATCCATTCAATGAAGCAAACTGCACTCAATCATTCAATGAGAAAAGCGGTATTCGTTCATTACTTCAATCTAGCTAATCCCATACATTCAATGTCTCGGCATTTACGCCTTCATTTTCGGAATCAAACTGCATTCATTCTTTCATACAAACTAAGTATACGTTTCATTTCAAAGACGAGAGCTTGTCTCATTCATTCGATGTATCCAACCTCACTGATTCATTGAAAGAATCAAACTGCATCAATCATTCAATGTATCAAACTGCTCTCAGTCTTTCAATGAAAATAGTGATATACATTCAATCATTGAAATCCAGCTTATCGCATTCATTCACAGTTTAATCCTAAACGCCTTTGTTCAATGAAACAAACAGCATTCAAACATTCAATGAAATGAAAATGTACGTTTTAAATCAAAGAGTATACCTTGCCTCGTTTATTCAATGTCTGGAGCTTTACTGATTTATTCAACGAATCAAACTGCATGCATTCATTCAATGAAACAGAGTATATGTTTCAATTCAAAGAAAAGATCTTGTCTAATTCATTTAGAGCCTCGAGCTTAAATGATTCATTCAAAGAATCAAACTGCGTTCATCCATTCAATGAAGCAAACTGCACTCAATCATTTAATGAGTAAAGCGGTATTCGTTCATTAATTCAATCTAGCTTATCCCACACATTCAATGTCTCGGCATTTACGCCTTCATTTTAGGAATCAAACTGCATTCATTCTTTCATACAAACTAAGTACACGTTTCATTTCAAAGACGAGAGCTTGTCTCATTCATTCGATGTATCCAAAATCACTGATTCATTGAAAGAATCAAACTGCGTTCAATCATTCAATGAATCAAACTGCTCTATGTCTTTCAATGAAAATAGTGATTTTCATTCAATCATTGAAATCCAGCTTATCACATTCATTCACAGTTTAATCCTCAACGCCTTCGGTCAATGAAAAAAACAGCATTTAACATTCAGTGAAACGAAATATACGTTTCAAATCAAAGAAACCTTGTCTCATTCATTAAATTTCTCGAGCTTAACTGATTCTTTCAAAGAAACAAACTGCGTTCATTCATTCAAAGAAGCAATTTGCACGCAATCATTCAATGAAACAAACGGTATTCATTCATTGAATCCAGCTTATCCCATTCATTAAATGTCTCACCTTAAACGCCGGCATTCAATGAACCAAAGTGCATTCATTCATCCAATGTGTCGATTTGAAATGATTCTTCCCGAGATTAAAATTGCGTTCGTGCATTCAGTGAATCAAACTGCACTCAATCATTCCATGAACCTTATAGTTCTATTTCATTCAATTGATCGAGTTAATCCCATTCATTCAAAATCTCGACCTTAACGCCTTCGTTCAATGAAACAAACTGCATGCATTCATTCAAAGAAACAGAGTATAAGTTTCAATTCAAAGAGTAGATCTTGTCTCATTCTTTTAGTGCCTCGAGCTGAACTGATTCATTCAAAGAATCAAAACTGCCTTCATTCATTCATTCAAAGAAGCAAATTAGACGTTTCAATTCAAAGTGTAGAGCTTGTCTCATTCATTCAATGTCTCGACCTTAACTGCATTCATCCATTCAATAAAGACAACTGCACTCAATCATTCAATGAGATAAGCGGTATTGGTTCATTAATTCAATCTAGCTTATCCCATACATTCAATGTCTCGGCATTTACGCCTTCATTTTCGGAATCAAACTGCATTCATTCTTTCATACAAACTAAGTACACGTTTCATTTCAAAGACGAGAGCTTGTCTCATTCATTCGATGTATCCAACCTCACTGATTCATTGAAAGAATCAAACTGCATCAATCATTCAAAGAATCAAACTGCTCTCAGTCTTTCAATGAAAATAGTGATATACATTCAATCATTGAAATCCAGCTTATCGCATTCATTCACAGTTTAATCCTAAACACCTTTGTTCAATGAAACAAACAGCATTCAAACATTCAATGAAATGAAAATGTACGTTTTAAATCAAAGAGTATACCTTGCTCGTTTATTCAATGTCTGGAGCTTTACTGATTTATTCAAAGAATCAAATTGCATGCATTCATTCAATGAAACAGATTTTATGTTTCAATTCAAAGAAAAGATCTTGTCTAATTCATTTAGAGCCTCGAGCTTAAATGATTCATTCAAAGAATCAAAACTGCCTTCATTCATTCATTCAAAGAAGCAAATTAGACTTTTCAATTCAAAGTGTAGAGCTTGTCTCATTCATTCAATGTCTCGACCTTAACTGCGTTCATCCATTCAATAAAGACAACTGCACTCAATCATTCAATGAGATAAGCGGTATTCGTTCATTCATTCAATCTAGCTTATCCCATACATTCAATGTCTCGGCATTTACGCCTTCATTTTAGGAATCAAAATGCATTCATTCTTTCATACAAACTAAGTACACGTTTCATTTCAAAGACGAGAGCTTGTCTCATTCATTCTATATATCCAACCTCACTGATTCATTGAAAGAATCAAACTGCGTGCAATCATTCAAAGAATCAAACTGCTCTCAGTCTTTCAATGAAAATAGTGATATACATTCAATCATTGAAGTCCAGCTTATCGCATTCATTCACAGTTTAATCCTAAACGCCTTTGTTCAATGAAACAAACAGCATTCAAACATTCGATGAAATGAAAATGTACGTTTTAAATCAAAGAGTATACCTTGCCTCGTTTATTCAATGTCTGGAGCTTTACTGATTTATTCAAAGAAACAAACAGCATGCATTCATTCAATGAAACAGAGTATATTTTTCAATTCAAAGAAAAGATCTTGTCGAATTCATTTAGAGCCTCGAGCTGAAATGATTCATTCAAAGAATCAAGACTGCCTTCATTCATTCATTCAAAGAAGCAAATTAGACGTTTCAATTCAAAGTGTAGAGCTTGTCTCATTCATTCAATGTCTCGACCTTAAATGATTCATTCAAAGAATCAAACTGCGTTCATCCATTCAATGAAGGAAACTGCACTCATTCGTTCAATGATAAAAGCGGTATTCGTTCATTACTTCAATCTAGCTAATCCCATTCATTCAATGTCTCGGCATTTACGCCTTCATTTTCGGAATCAAACTGCATTCATTCTTTCATACAAACTAAGTATACGTTTCATTTCAAAGACGAGAGCTTGTCTCATTCATTCGATGTATCCAACCTCACTGATTCATTGAAAGAATCAAACTGCATCAATCATTCAATGAATCAAACTGCTCTCAATCTTTCAATGAAAATAGTGATATACATTCAATCATTGAAATCCAGCTGATCTCATTCATTCACAGTTTAATCCTAAACGCCTTCGTTCAATGAAACAAACAGCATTCAAACTTTCAATGAAATGAAAATATACGTTTTAAATCAAAGAGTTTCCCTTGCCTCGTTTATTCAATGTCAGGAGCTTAACCGATTCATTCCAAGAATCAAACAGCATGCATTCATTCAATGAAACAGAGTATATGTTTCAATTCAAAGAAAAGATCCTGTCTAATTCATTTAGAGCCTCGAGCTTAACTGATTCATTCAAAGAATCAAAACTGCCTTCATTCATTCATTCAAAGAAGCAAATTAGACGTTTCAATTCAAAGTGTAGAGCTTGTCTCATTCATTCAATGCCTCGACCTTAACTGCGTTCATCCATTCAAGAAAGACAACTGCACTCAATCATTCAATGAGATAAGCGGTATTCGTTCATTAATTCAATCTAGTTTATCCCATACATTCAATGTCTCGGCATTTACGCCTTCATTTTAGGAATCAAACTGCATTCATTATTTCATACAAAGTAAGTACACGTTTCATTTCAAAGACGAGAGCTTGTCTCATTCATTCGATATTTCCAACCTCACTGATTCATTGAAAGAATCAAACTGCGTTCAATCATTCAATGAATCAAACTGCTCTCAGTCTTTCAATCAAAATAGTGATATACATTCATTCTTTGTAATCCAGCTTATCTCACTAATTCACAGTTTAATCCTAAACGCCTTCGTTCAATGAAACAAACAGCATTCAAACATTCAATGAAATGAAAAAATACGTTTTTAATCAAAGAGTATACCTTGCCTCGTTTATTCAATGTCTGGAGGTTTACTGATTGATTCAAAGAATGAAATGCATGCATTCATTCAATGAAACAGAGTATATGCTTCAATTCAAAGAGTAGATCTTGTCTAATTCATTTACAGCCTCGAGCTTAACTGATTCATTCAAAGAATCAAAACTGCCTTCATTCATTCATTCAAAGAGGCAAATTAGAAGTTTCAATTCAAAGTGTAGAGCTTGTCTCATTCATTCAATGTCTCGACCTTAACTGATTCATTCAAAGAATCAAACTGCGTTCATCCATTCAATGAAGCAAACTGCACTCAATCATTCAATGAGAAAAGCGGTATTCTTTCATAACTTCAATCTAGCGAATCCCATTCATTCAATGTCTCGGCATTTACGCCTTCATTTTCGGAATCAAACTGCACTCATTCTTTCATAAAAACTAAGTATACGTTTCATTTCAAAGACGAGAGCTTGTCTCATTCATGCCATGTATCCAACCACACTGATTCATTGAAAGAATCAAACTGCATCAATCATTCAAAGAATCAAACTGCTCTCAGTCTTTCAATGAAAATAGTGATATACATTCAATCATTGAAATCCAGTTTATCGCATTCATTCACAGTTTAATCCTAAACGCCTTTGTTCAATGAAACAAACAGCATTCAAACATTCAATGAAATGAAAATGTACGTTTTAAATCAAAGAGTATACCTTGCCTCGTTTATTCAATGTCTGGAGCTTTACTGATTTATTCAACGAATCAAACTGCATGCATTCATTCAATGAAACAGAGTATATGTTTCAATTCAAAGAAAAGATCTTGTCTAATTCATTTAGAACCTCGAGCTTAAATGATTCATTCAAAGAATCAAACTGCGTTCATCCATTCAATGAAGCAAACTGCACTCAATCATTTAATGAGAAAAGCGGTATTCGTTCATTAATTCAATCTAGTTTATCCCATACATTCAATGTCTCGGCATTTACGCCTTCATTTTAGGAATCAAACTGCATTCATTCTTTCATACAAACTAAGTACACGTTTCATTTCAAAGACGAGAGCTTGTCTCATTCATTCAATATATCCAACCTCACTGATTCATTGAAAGAATCAAACTGCATCAATCATTCAATGAATCAAACTGCTCTCAGTCTTTCAATGAAAATAGTGATGTACATTCAATCATTGAAATCCAACTTACCTCATTCATTCACAGTTTAATCCTAAACGCCTTCGTTCAATGAAACAAACAGCATTAAAACATTCAATGAAATGAAAATATACGTTTTAAATCAAAGAGTATACCTTGCCTCGTTTATTCATTGTCTGGAGCTTCACTGATTGATTCAAAGAATCAAACTGCATGCATTCATTCAAAGAAACAGAGTATATGCTTCAATTCAAAGAGTAGATCTTGTCTAATTCATTTAGAGCCTCGAGCTTAACTGATTCATTCAAAGAAGCAAAACTGCCTTCATTCATTCATTTAAAGAAGCAAATTAGACGTTTCAATTCAAAGTGTAGAGCTTGTCTCATTCATTCAATGTCTCGACCTTAACTGCGTTCATCCATTCAATAAAGACAACTGCACTCAAACATTCAATGAGATAAGCGGTATTCGTTCATTCATTCAATCTAGCTTATCCCATACATTCAATGTCTCGGCATTTACGCCTTCATTTTAGGAATCAAACTGCATTCATTCTTTCATACAAACTAAGTATACGTTTCATTTCAAAGACGAGAGCTTGTCTCATTCATTCGATATATCCAACCTCACTGATTCATTGAAAGAATCAAACTGCGTGCAATCATTCAAAGAATCAAACTGCTCTCATGCTTTCAATGAAAATAGTGATATACATTCAATCATTGAAATCCAACTTACCTCATTCATTCACAGTTTAATCCTAAACGCCTTCGTTCAATGAAACAAACAGCATTAAAACATTCAATGAAATGAAAATATACGTTTTAAATCAAAGAGTATACCTTGCCTCGTTTATTCATTGTCTGGAGCTTCACTGATTGATTCAAAGAATCAAACTGCATGCATTCATTCAAAGAAACAGAGTATATGCTTCAATTCAAAGAGTAGATCTTGTCTAATTCATTTAGAGCCTCGAGCTTAACTGATTCATTCAAAGAAGCAAAACTGCCTTCATTCATTCATTTAAAGAAGCAAATTAGACGTTTCAATTCAAAGTGTAGAGCTTGTCTCATTCATTCAATGTCTCGACCTTAACTGCGTTCATCCATTCAATAAAGACAACTGCACTCAAACATTCAATGAGATAAGCGGTATTCGTTCATTCATTCAATCTAGCTTATCCCATACATTCAATGTCTCGGCATTTACGCCTTCATTTTAGGAATCAAACTGCATTCATTCTTTCATACAAACTAAGTACACTTTTCATTTCAAAGACGAGAGCTTGTCTCATTCATTCGATATATCCAACCTCACTGATTCATTGAAAGAATCAAACTGCGTGCAATCATTCAAAGAATCAAACTGCTCTCATGCTTTCAATGAAAATAGTGATATACATTCAATCATTGAAATCCAGCTTATCGCATTCATTCACAGTTTAATCCTAAACGCCTTCGTTCAATGAAACAAACAGCATTCAAACATTCAATGAAATGAAAATGTACGTTTTAAATCAAAGAGTATACCTTGCCTCGTTTATTCAATGTCTGGAGCTTTACTGATTTATTCAAAGAAACAAACAGCATGCATTCATTCAATGAAACAGAGTATATGTTTCAATTCAAAGAAAAGATCTTGTCGAATTCATTTAGAGCCTCGAGCTTAAATGATTCATTCAAAGAATCAAGACTGCCTTCATTCATTCATTCAAAGAAGCAAATTAGACGTTTCAATTCAAAGTGTAGAGCTTGTCTCATTCATTCAATGTCTCGACCTTAACTGATTCATTCAAAGAATCAAACTGCGTTCATCCATTCAATGAAGCAAACTGCACTCAATCATTCAATGAGAAAAGCGGTATTCGTTCATTACTTCAATCTAGCTAATCCCATTCATTCAATGTCTCGGTTTTTACGACTTCATTTTCGGAATCAAACTGCATTCAATCTTTCATACAAACTAACTATACGTTTCATTTCAAAGACGAGAGCTTGTCTCATTCATCCGATTTATCCAACCTCACTGTTTAATTGAAAGAATCAAACTGCATCAATCATTCAATGAATCAAACTGCTCTCAGTCTTTCAATGAAAATAGTGATATACATTCAATCATTGAAATCCAAATTACCTCATTCATTCACAGTTTAATCCTAAACGCCTTTGTTCAATGAAACAAACAGCATTCAAACATTCAATCAAATGAAAATGTACGTTTTAAATCAAAGAGTATACCTTGCCTCGTTTATTCAATGTCTGGAGCTTTACTGATTTATTCAACGAATCAAACTGCATGCATTCATTCAATGAAACAGAGTATATGTTTCAATTCAAAGAAAAGATCTTGTCTAATTCATTTAGAGCCTCGAGCTTAAATGATTCATTCAAAGAATCAAATTGCGTTCATCCATTCAATGAAGCAAACTGCACTCAATCATTTAATGAGAAAAGCGGTATTCGTTCATTAATTCAATCTAGCTTATCCCATACATTCAATGTCTCGGCATTTACGCCTTCATTTTAGGAATCAAACTGCATTCATTCTTTCATACAAACTAAGTACACGTCTCATTTCAAAGACGAGAGCTTGTCTCATTCATTCGATATATCCAACCTCACTGATTCATTGAAAGAATCAAACTGCGTTCAATCATTCAATGAATCAAACTGCTCTCAGTCTTTCAACCAAAATCGTGATATACATTCATTCATTCAAATCCAACTTATATCATTCATTCACAGTTTAATCCTAAACGCCTTCGTTCAATGAAACAAACAGCATTCAAACATTCAATGAAATGAAAATGTACGTTTTAAATCAAAGAGTATACCTTGCCTCGTTTATTCAATGTCTGGAGCTTTACTGATTCATTCAAAGAATCAAACTGCATGCATTCATTCAATGAAACAGAGTATATGCTTCAATTCAAAGAATAGATCTTGTCTAATTCATTTATAGCCTCGAGCTTAACTGATTCATTCAAAGAAGCAAATTAGAAGTTTCAATTCAAGTGTAGAGTTTGTCTCATTCATTCAATGTCTCGACCTTAACTGATTCATTCAAAGAATCAAACTGCGTTCATCCATTCAATGAACCAAACTGCACTCAATCATTTAATGAGAAAAGCGGTATTCGTTCATAAATTCAATCTAGCTTTTCCCACACATTCAATGTCTCGGCAATTACGCCTTCATTTTAGGAATCAAACTGCATTCATTCTTTCATACAAACTAAGTAGACGTTTTATTTCAAAGACGAGAGCTTGTCTCATTCATTCGATATATCCAACCTCACTGATTCATTGAAAGAATCAAACTGCATCAATCATTCAATGAATCAAACTGCTCTCAGTCTTTCAATGAAAATAGTGATATACATTCAATCATTGAAATCCAACTTAGCTCATTCATTAACAGTTTAATGCTAAACGCCTTTGTTCAATGAAACAAACAGCATTCAAACATTCAATGAAATGAAAATGTACGTTTTAAATCAAAGAGTATAACTTGCCTCGTTTATTCAATGTCTGGAGCTTTACTGATTTATTCAACGAATCAAACTGCATGCATTCATTCAATGAAACAGAGTATATGTTTCAATTCAAAGAAAAGATCTTGTCTAATTCATTTAGAGCCTCGAGCTTAAATGATTCATTCAAAGAATCAAATTGCGTTCATCCATTCAATGAAGCAAACTGCACTCAATCATTCAATGAGAAAAGCGGTATTCGTTCATTACTTCAATCTAGCTAATCCCATACATTCAATGTCTCGGCATTTACGCCTTCATTTTCGGAATCAAACTGCATTCATTCTTTCATACAAACTAAGTATACGTTTCATTTCAAAGACGAGAGCTTGTCTCATTCATTCGATGTATCCAACCTCACTGATTCATTGAAAGAATCAAACTGCATCAATCATTCAATGTATCAAACTGCTCTCAGTCTTTCAATGAAAATAGTGATATACATTCAATCATTGAAATCCAACTTAGCTCATTCATTAACAGTTTAATGCTAAACGCCTTTGTTCAATGAAACAAACAGCATTCAAACATTCAATGAAATGAAAATGTACGTTTTAAATCAAAGAGTATAACTTGCCTCGTTTATTCAATGTCTGGAGCTTTACTGATTTATTCAACGAATCAAACTGCATGCATTCATTCAATGAAACAGAGTATATGTTTCAATTCAAAGAAAAGATCTTGTCTAATTCATTTAGAGCCTCGAGCTTAAATGATTCATTCAAAGAATCAAATTGCGTTCATCCATTCAATGAAGCAAACTGCACTCAATCATTTAATGAGAAAAGCGGTATTCGTTCATTAATTCAATCTAGCTTATCCCATGTCTCGGCATTTACGCCTTCATTTTAGGAATCAAACTGCATTCATTCTTTCATACAAACTAAGTACACGTTTCATTTCAAAGACGAGAGCTTGTCTCATTCATTCGATATATCCAACCTCACTGATTCATTGAAAGAATCAAACTGCGTTCAATCATTCAATGAATCAAACTGCTCTCAGTCTTTCAACCAAAATCGTGATATACATTCATTCATTGAAATCCAACTTATCTCATTCATTCACAGTTTAATCCTAAACGCCTTCGTTCAATGAAACAAACAGCATTCAAACATTCAATGAAATGAAAATATACGTTTTAAATCAAAGAGTATACCTTGCCTCGTTTATTCAATGTCTGGAGCTTTACTGATTCATTCAAAGAATCAAACTGCATGCATTCATTCAATGAAACAGCGTATATGCTTCAATTCAAAGAATAGATCTTGTCTAATTCATTTATAGCCTCGAGCTTAACTGATTCATTCAAACAAGCAAATTAGAAGTTTCAATTCAAGTGTAGAGTTTGTCTCATTCATTCAATGTCTCGACCTTAACTGATTCATTCAAAGAATCAAACTGCGTTCATCCATTCAATGAACCAAACTGCACTCAATCATTTAATGAGAAAAGCAGTATTCGTTCATTAATTCAATCTAGTTTATCCCATACATTCAATGTCTCGGCATTTACGCCTTCATTTTAGGAATCAAACTGCATTCATTCTTTCATACAAACTAAGTACACGTTTCATTTCAAAGACGGGAGCTTGTCTCATTCATTCGATGTATCCAATCTCACTGATTCATTGAAAGAATCAAACTGCGTTCAATCATTCAATGAATCAAACTGCTCTCAGTCTTTCAATGAAAATAGTGATTTTCATTCAATCATTGAAATCCAGCTTATCACATTCATTCACAGTTTAATCCTCAACGCCTTCGGTCAATGAAACAAACAGCATTTAACATTCAGTGAAACGAAATATACGTTTCAAATCAAAGAAACCTTGTCTCATTCATTAAATTTCTCGAGCTTAACTGATTCTTTCAAAGAAACAAACTGCGTTCATTCATTCAAAGAAGCAATTTGCACGCAATCATTCAATGAAACAAACGGTATTCATTCATTGAATCCAGCTTATCCCATTCATTAAATGTCTCACCTTAAACGCCGGCATTCAATGAACCAAAGTGCATTCATTCATCCAATGTGTCGAGTTGAAATGATTCTTCCCGAGATTAAAATTGCGTTCGTGTATTCAGTGAATCAAACTGCACTCAATCATTCCATGAACCTTATAGTTCTATTTCATTCAATTGATCGAGTTAATCCCATTCATTCAAAATCTCGACCTTAACGCCTTCGTTCAATGAAACAAACTGCATGCATTCATTCAAAGAAACAGAGTATAAGTTTCAATTCAAAGAGTAGATCTTGTCTCATTCTTTTAGTGCCTCGAGCTGAACTGATTCATTCAAAGAATCAAAACTGCCTTCATTCATTCATTCAAAGAAGCAAATTAGACGTTTCAATTCAAAGTGTAGAGCTTGTCTCATTCATTCAATGTCTCGACCTTAACTGCGTTCATCCATTCAATAAAGACAACTGCACTCAATCATTCAATGAGATAAGCGGTATTCGTTCATTAATTCAATCTAGCTTATCCCATACATTCAATGTCTCGGCATTTACGCCTTCATTTTCGGAATCAAACTGCATTCATTCTTTCACACAAACTAACTATACGTTTCATTTCAAAGACGAGAGCTTGTCTCATTCATTCGATAGATCCAACCTCACTGATTCATTGAAAGAATCAAACTGCATCAATCATTCAATGAATCAAACTGCTCTCAGTCTTTCAATGAAAATAGTGATATACATTCAATCATTGAAATCCAACTTACCTCATTCATTCACAGTTTAATCCTAAACGCCTTTGTTCAATGAAACAAACAGCATTCAAACATTCAATGAAATGAAAATGTACGTTTTAAATCAAAGAGTATACCTTGCCTCGTTTATTCCATGTCTGGAGCTTTACTGATTTATTCAAAGAATCAAACTGCATGCATTCATTCAATGAAACAGATTTTATGTTTCAATTCAAAGAGTAGATCTTGTCTAATTCATTTAGAGCCTCGAGCTTAAATGATTCATTCAAAGAATCAAAACTGCCTTCATTCATTCATTCAAAGAAGCAAATTAGACGTTTCAATACAAAGTGTAGAACTTGTCTCATTCATTCAATGTCTCGACCTTAACTGATTCATTCAAAGAATCAAACTGTGTTCATCCATTCAATGAAGCAAACTGCACTCAATCATTCAATGAGAAAAGCGGTATTCGTTCATTAATTCAATCTAGCTAATCCCATTCATTCAATGTCTCGGGTTTTACGACTTCATTTTCGGAATCAAACTGCATTCATTCTTTCATACAAACTAAGTACACGTTTCATTTGAAAGACGAGAGCTTGTCTCATTCATTCGATATATCCAACCTCACTGATTCATTGAAAGAATCAAACTGCATCAATCATTCAATGAATCAAACTGCTCTCAGTCTTTCAATGAAAATAGTGATATACATTCAATCATTGAAATCCAACTTACCTCATTCATTCACAGTTTAATGCTAAACGCCTTTGTTCAATGAAACAAACAGCATTCAAACATTCAATGAAATGAAAATGTACGTTTTAAATCAAAGAGTATAACTTGCCTCGTTTATTCAATGTCTGGAGCTTTACTGATTTATTCAACGAATCAAACTGCATGCATTCATTCAATGAAACAGAGTATATGTTTCAATTCAAAGAAAAGATCTTGTCTAATTCATTTAGAGCCTCGAGCTTAAATGATTCATTCAAAGAATCAAATTGCGTTCATCCATTCAATGAAGCAAACTGCACTCAATCATTTAATGAGAAAAGCGGTATTCGTTCATTAATTCAATCTAGCTTATCCCATACATTCAATGTCTCGGCATTTACGCCTTCATTTTAGGAATCAAACTGCATTCATTCTTTCATACAAACTAAGTACACGTTTCATTTCAAAGACGAGAGCTTGTCTCATTCATTCGATATATCCAACCTCACTGATTCATTGAAAGAATCAAACTGCATTCAATCATTCAATGAATCAAACTGCTCTCAGTCTTTCAACCAAAATAGTGATATACATTCATTCATTTAAATCCAACTTATCTCATTCATTCACAGTTTAATCCTAAACGCCTTCGTTCAATGAAACAAACAGCATTCAAACATTCAATGAAATGAAAATATACGTTTTAAATCAAAGAGTATACCTTGCCTCTTTTATTCAATGTCTGGAGCTTTACTGATTCATTCAAAGTATCAAACTGCGTGCATTCATTCAATGAAACGGAGTATATGCTTCAATTCAAAGAATAGATCTTGTCTAATTCATTTCGAGCCTCGAGCTTAACTGATTCATTCAAAGAAGCAAATTAGAAGTTTCAATTCAAGTGTAGAGTTTGTCTCATTCATTCAATGTCTCGACCTTAACTGATTAATTCAAAGAATCAAATTGCGTTCATCCATTCAATGAACCAAACTGCACAGAATCATTCAATGAGAAAAGCGGTATTCGTTCATTACTTCAATCTAGCTAATCCCATTCATTCAATGTCTCGGCATTTACGCCTTCATTTTCGGAATCAACCTGCATTCATTCTTTCATACAAACTAAGTATACGTTTCATTTCAAAGACGAGAGCTTGTCTCATTCATTCGATGTATCCAACCTCACTGATTCATTGAAAGAATCAAACTGCATCAATCATTCAATGAATCAAACTGCTCTCAGTCTTTCAATGAAAATAGTGATATACATTCAATCATTGAAATCCAGCTTATCACATTCATTCATAGTTTAATCCTAAACGCCTTTGTTCAATGAAACAAACAGCATTCAAATATTCAATGAATTGAAAATGTACGTTTTAAATCAAAGAGTATACCTTGCCTCGTTTATTCAATGTCTGGAGCTTTACTGATTTATTCAAAGAAACAAACTGCATGCATTCATTCAATGAAACAGAGTATATGTTTCAATTCAAAGAAATGATCTTGTCGAATTCATTTAGAGCCTCGAGCTTAAATGATTCATTCAAAGAATCAAAACTGCCTTCATTCATTCATTCAAAGAAGCAAATTAGACGTTTCAATACAAAGTGTAGAGCTTGTCTCATTCATTCAATGTCTCGACCTTAACTGCATTCATCCATTCAATAAAGACAACTGCACTCAATCATTCAATGAGATAAGCGGTATTGGTTCATTAATTCAATCTAGCTTATCCCATACATTCAATGTCTCGGCATTTACGCCTTCATTTTCGGAATCAAACTGCATTCATTCTTTCATACAAACTAAGTACACGTTTCATTTCAAAGACGAGAGCTTGTCTCATTCATTCGATGTATCCAACCTCACTGATTCATTGAAAGAATCAAACTGCATCAATCATTCAAAGAATCAAACTGCTCTCAGTCTTTCAATGAAAATAGTGATATACATTCAATCATTGAAATCCAGCTTATCGCATTCATTCACAGTTTAATCCTAAACGCCTTTGTTCAATGAAACAAACAGCATTCAAACATTCAATGAAATGAAAATGTACGTTTTAAATCAAAGAGTATACCTTGCTCGTTTATTCAATGTCTGGAGCTTTACTGATTTATTCAAAGAATCAAATTGCATGCATTCATTCAATGAAACAGATTTTATGTTTCAATTCAAAGAAAAGATCTTGTCTAATTCATTTAGAGCCTCGAGCTTAAATGATTCATTCAAAGAATCAAAACTGCCTTCATTCATTCATTCAAAGAAGCAAATTAGACGTTTCAATTCAAAGTGTAGAGCTTGTCTCATTCATTCAATGTCTCGACCTTAACTGCGTTCATCCATTCAATAAAGACAACTGCACTCAATCATTCAATGAGATAAGCGGTATTCGTTCATTCATTCAATCTAGCTTATCCCATACATTCAATGTCTCGGCATTTACGCCTTCATTTTAGGAATCAAAATGCATTCATTCTTTCATACAAACTAAGTACACGTTTCATTTCAAAGACGAGAGCATGTCTCATTCATTCTATATATCCAACCTCACTGATTCATTGAAAGAATCAAACTGCGTGCAATCATTCAAAGAATCAAACTGCTCTCAGTCTTTCAATGAAAATAGTGATATACATTCAATCATTGAAATCCAGCTTATCGCATTCATTCACAGTTTAATCCTAAACGCCTTTGTTCAATGAAACAAACAGCATTCAAACATTCGATGAAATGAAAATGTACGTTTTAAATCAAAGAGTATACCTTGCCTCGTTTATTCAATGTCTGGAGCTTTATCTGATTTATTCAAAGAAACAAACAGCATGCATTCATTCAATGAAACAGAGTATATGTTTCAATTCAAAGAAAAGATCTTGTCGAATTCATTTAGAGCCTCGAGCTTAAATGATTCATTCAAAGAATCAAGACTGCCTTCATTCATTCATTCAAAGAAGCAAATTAGACGTTTCAATTCAAAGTGTAGAGCTTGTCTCATTCATTCAATGTCTCGACCTTAAATGATTCATTCAAAGAATCAAACTGCGTTCATCCATTCAATGAAGGAAACTGCACTCATTCGTTCAATGATAAAAGCGGTATTCGTTCATTACTTCAATCTAGCTAATCCCATTCATTCAATGTCTCGGCATTTACGCCTTCATTTTCGGAATCAAACTGCATTCATTCTTTCATACAAACTAAGTATACGTTTCATTTCAAAGACGAGAGCTTGTCTCATTCATTCGATATATCCAACCTCACTGATTCATTGAAAGAATCAAACTGCATCAATCATTCAATGAATCAAACTGCTCTCAATCTTTCAATGAAAATAGTGATATACATTCAATCATTGAAATCCAGCTGATCTCATTCATTCACAGTTTAATCCTAAACGCCTTCGTTCAATGAAACAAACAGCATTCAAACTTTCAATGAAATGAAAATATACGTTTTAAATCAAAGAGTTTCCCTTGCCTCGTTTATTCAATGTCAGGAGCTTAACCGATTCATTCCAAGAATCAAACAGCATGCATTCATTCAATGAAACAGAGTATATGTTTCAATTCAAAGAAAAGATCTTGTCTAATTCATTTAGAGCCTCGAGCTTAACTGATTCATTCAAAGAATCAAAACTGCCTTCATTCATTCATTCAAAGAAGCAAATTAGACGTTTCAATTCAAAGTGTAGAGCTTGTCTCATTCATTCAATGCCTCGACCTTAACTGCGTTCATCCATTCAAGAAAGACAACTGCACTCAATCATTCAATGAGATAAGCGGTATTCGTTCATTAATTCAATCTAGTTTATCCCATACATTCAATGTCTCGGCATTTACGCCTTCATTTTAGGAATCAAACTGCATTCATTCTTTCATACAAAGTAAGTACACGTTTCATTTCAAAGACGAGAGCTTGTCTCATTCATTCGATATTTCCAACCTCACTGATTCATTGAAAGAATCAAACTGCGTTCAATCATTCAATGAATCAAACTGCTCTCAGTCTTTCAATCAAAATAGTGATATACATTCATTCTTTGAAATCCAGCTTATCTCACTAATTCACAGTTTAATCCTAAACGCCTTCGTTCAATGAAACAAACAGCATTCAAACATTCAATGAAATGAAAAAATACGTTTTTAATCAAAGAGTATACCTTGCCTCGTTTATTCAATGTCTGGAGGTTTACTGATTGATTCAAAGAATGAAATGCATGCATTCATTCAATGAAACAGAGTATATGCTTCAATTCAAAGAGTAGATCTTGTCTAATTCATTTACAGCCTCGAGCTTAACTGATTCATTCAAAGAATCAAAACTGCCTTCATTCATTCATTCAAAGAGGCAAATTAGAAGTTTCAATTCAAAGTGTAGAGCTTGTCTCATTCATTCAATGTCTCGACCTTAACTGATTCATTCAAAGAATCAAACTGCGTTCATCCATTCAATGAAGCAAACTGCACTCAATCATTCAATGAGAAAAGCGGTATTCTTTCACAACTTCAATCTAGCGAATCCCATTCATTCAATGTCTCGGCATTTACGCCTTCATTTTCGGAATCAAACTGCACTCATTCTTTCATAAAAACTAAGTATACGTTTCATTTCAAAGACGAGAGCTTGTCTCATTCATGCCATGTATCCAACCACACTGATTCATTGAAAGAATCAAACTGCATCAATCATTCAAAGAATCAAACTGCTCTCAGTCTTTCAATGAAAATAGTGATATACATTCAATCATTGAAATCCAGTTTATCGCATTCATTCACAGTTTAATCCTAAACGCCTTTGTTCAATGAAACAAACAGCATTCAAACATTCAATGAAATGAAAATGTACGTTTTAAATCAAAGAGTATACCTTGCCTCGTTTCTTCAATGTCTGGAGCTTTACTGATTTATTCAACGAATCAAACTGCATGCATTCATTCAATGAAACAGAGTATATGTTTCAATTCAAAGAAAAGATCTTGTCTAATTCATTTAGAGCCTCGAGCTTAAATGATTCATTCAAAGAATCAAACTGCGTTCATCCATTCAATGAAGCAAAGTGCACTCAATCATTTAATGAGAAAAGCGGTATTCGTTCATTAATTCAATCTAGTTTATCCCATACATTCAATGTCTCGGCATTTACGCCTTCATTTTAGGAATCAAACTGCATTCATTCTTTCATACAAACTAAGTACACGTTTCATTTCAAAGACGAGAGCTTGTCTCATTCATTCGATATATCCAACCTCACTGATTCATTGAAAGAATCAAACTGCATCAATCATTCAATGAATCAAACTGCTCTCAGTCTTTCAATGAAAATAGTGATATACATTCAATCATTGAAATCCAACTTACCTCATTCATTCACAGTTTAATCCTAAACGCCTTCGTTCAATGAAACAAACAGCATTAAAACATTCAATGAAATGAAAATATACGTTTTAAATCAAAGAGTATACCTTGCCTCGTTTATTCATTGTCTGGAGCTTCACTGATTGATTCAAAGAATCAAACTGCATGCATTCATTCAAAGAAACAGAGTATATGCTTCAATTCAAAGAGTAGATCTTGTCTAATTCATTTAGAGCCTCGAGCTTAACTGATTCATTCAAAGAAGCAAAACTGCCTTCATTCATTCATTTAAAGAAGCAAATTAGACGTTTCAATTCAAAGTGTAGAGCTTGTCTCATTCATTCAATGTCTCGACCTTAACTGCGTTCATCCATTCAATAAAGACAACTGCACTCAAACATTCAATGAGATAAGCGGTATTCGTTCATTCATTCAATCTAGCTTATCCCATACATTCAATGTCTCGGCATTTACGCCTTCATTTTAGGAATCAAACTGCATTCATTCTTTCATACAAACTAAGTATACGTTTCATTTCAAAGACGAGAGCTTGTCTCATTCATTCGATATATCCAACCTCACTGATTCATTGAAAGAATCAAACTGCGTGCAATCATTCAAAGAATCAAACTGCTCTCATGCTTTCAATGGAAATAGTGATATACATTCAATCATTGAAATCCAACTTACCTCATTCATTCACAGTTTAATCCTAAACGCCTTCGTTCAATGAAACAAACAGCATTAAAACATTCAATGAAATGAAAATATACGTTTTAAATCAAAGAGTATACCTTGCCTCGTTTATTCATTGTCTGGAGCTTCACTGATTGATTCAAAGAATCAAACTGCATGCATTCATTCAAAGAAACAGAGTATATGCTTCAATTCAAAGAGTAGATCTTGTCTAATTCATTTAGAGCCTCGAGCTTAACTGATTCATTCAAAGAAGCAAAACTGCCTTCATTCATTCATTCAAAGAAGCAAATTAGACGTTTCAATTCAAAGTGTAGAGCTTGTCTCATTCATTCAATGTCTCGACCTTAACTGCGTTCATCCATTCAATAAAGACAACTGCACTCAAACATTCAATGAGATAAGCGGTATTCGTTCATTCATTCAATCTAGCTTATCCCATACATTCAATGTCTCGGCATTTACGCCTTCATTTTAGGAATCAAACTGCATTCATTCTTTCATACAAACTAAGTACACTTTTCATTTCAAAGACGAGAGCTTGTCTCATTCATTCGATATATCCAACCTCACTGATTCATTGAAAGAATCAAACTGCGTGCAATCATTCAAAGAATCAAACTGCTCTCATGCTTTCAATGAAAATAGTGATATACATTCAATCATTGAAATCCAGCTTATCGCATTCATTCACAGTTTAATCCTAAACGCCTTCGTTCAATGAAACAAACAGCATTCAAACATTCAATGAAATGAAAATGTACGTTTTAAATCAAAGAGTATACCTTGCCTCGTTTATTCAATGTCTGGAGCTTTACTGATTTATTCAAAGAAGCAAACAGCATGCATTCATTCAATGAAACAGAGTATATGTTTCAATTCAAAGAAAAGACCTTGTCGAATTCATTTAGAGCCTCGAGCTTAAATGATTCATTCAAAGAATCAAGACTGCCTTCATTCATTCATTCAAAGAAGCAAATTAGACGTTTCAATACAAAGTGTAGAGCTTGTCTCATTCATTCAATGTCTCGACCTTAACTGCGTTCATCCATTCAATAAAGACAACTGCACTCAAACATTCAATGAGATAAGCGGTATTCGTTCATTCATTCAATCTAGCTTATCCCATACATTCAATGTCTCGGCTTTTACGCCTTCATTTTAGGAATCAAACTGCATTCATTCTTTCATACAAACTAAGTACACGTTTCATTTCAAAGACGAGAGCTTGTCTCATTCATTCGATATATCCAACCTCAGTGATTCATTGAAAGAATCAAACTGCATCAATCATTCAATGAATCAAACTGCTCTCAGTCTTTCAATGAAAATAGTGATATACATTCGATCATTGAAATCCAGCTTATCTCATTCATTCACAGTTTAATCCTAAACGCCTTCGTTCAATGAAACAAACAGCATTCAAACTTTCAATGAAATGAAAATATACGTTTTAAATCAAAGAGTATACCTTGCCTCGTTTATTCAATGTCTGGAGCTTAACTGATTCATTCAAAGAATCAAACAGCATGCATTCATTCAATGAAACAGAATATATGTTTCAATTCAAAGAAAAGATCTTGTCTAATTCATTTAGAGCCTCGAGCTTAACTGAGTCATTCAAAGAATCAAAACTGCCTTCATTCATTTATTCAAAGAAGCAAATTAGACTTTTCAATTCAAAATGTAGAGCTTGTCTCATTCATTCAATGTCTCGACCTTAACTGCGTTCATCCATTCAATAAAGACACCTGCACTCCATCATTCAATGAGATAAGCGGTATTCGTTCATTCATTCAATCTAGCTTATCCCATAAATTCAATGTCTCGGCATTTACGCCTTCATTTTAGGAATCAAACTGCATTCATTCTTTCATACAAACTAAGTACACGTTTCATTTCAAAGACGAGAGCTTGTCTCATTCATTCGATATATCCAACCTCACTGATTCATTGAAAGAATCAAACTGCGTTCAATCATTCAATGAATCAAACTGCTCTCTGTCTTTCAATCAAAATAGTGATATACATTCATTCATTGAAATCCAACTTATCTCATTCATTCACAGTTTAATCCTAAACGCCTTCGTTCAATGAAACAAACAGCATTCAAACATTCAATGAAATGAAAATATACGTTTTAAATCAAAGAGTATACCTTGCCTCGTTTATTCAATGTCTGGAGCTTTACTGATTCATTCAAAGAATCAAACTGCATGCATTCATTCAATGAAACAGAGTATAAGCTTCAATTCAAAGAATAGATCTTGTCTAATTCATTTATAGCCTCGAGCTTAACTGATTCATTCAAAGAAGCAAATTAGAAGTTTAATTCAAGTGTAGAGTTTGTCTCATTCATTCAATGTTTCGACCTTAACTGATTCATTCAAAGAATCAAACTGCGTTCATCCATTCAATGAACCAAACTGCACACAATCATTCAATGAGAAAAGCGGTATTCGTTCATTACTTCAATCTAGCTAATCCCATTCATTCAATGTCTCGGCATTTACGCCTTCATTTTCGGAATCAAACTGAATTCATTCTTTCATACAAACTAAGTACACTTTTCATTTCAAAGACGACAGCTTGTCTCATTCATTCGATGTATCCAACCTCACTGATTCATTGAAAGAATCAAACTGCATCAATCATTCAATGAATCAAACTGCTCTCAGTCTTTCAATGAAAATAGTGATATACATTCAATCATTGAAATCCAGCTTATCGCATTCATTCATAGTTTAATCCTAAACGCCTTTGTTCAATGAAACAAACAGCATTCAAACATTCAACGAAATGAAAATGTACGTTTTAAATCAAAGAGTATACCTTGCCTCGTTTATTCAATGTCTGGAGCTTTACTGATTTATTCAAAGAAACAAACCGCATGCATTCATTCAATGAAACAGAGTATATGTTTCAATTCAAAGAAAAGATCTTGTCGAATTCATTTAGAGCCTCGAGCTTAAATGATTCATTCAAAGAATCAAAACTGCCTTCATTCATTCATTCAAAGAAGCAAATTAGACGTTTCAATACAAAGTGTAGAGCTTGTCTCATTCATTCAATGTCTCGACCTTAACTGATTCATTCAAAGAATCAAACTGCGTTCATCCATTCAATGAAGCAAACTGCACTCAATCATTCAATGAGAAAAGCGGTATTCGTTCATTACTTCAATCTAGCTAATCCCATACATTCAATGTCTCGGCATTTACGCCTTCATTTTCGGAATCAAACTGCATTCATTCTTTCATACAAACTAAGTATACGTTTCATTTCAAAGACGAGAGCTTGTCTCATTCATTCGATGTATCCAACCTCACTGATTCATTGAAAGAATCAAACTGCATCAATCATTCAATGTATCAAACTGCTCTCAGTCTTTCAATGAAAATAGTGATATACATTCAATCATTGAAATCCAGCTTATCGCATTCATTCATAGTTTAATCCTAAACGCCTTTGTTCAATGAAACAAACAGCATTCAAACATTCAACGAAATGAAAATGTACGTATTAAATCAAAGAGTATACCTTGCCTCGTTTATTCAATGTCTGGAGCTTTACTGATTTATTCAAAGAAACAAACTGCATGCATTCATTCAATGAAACAGAGTATATGTTTCAATTCAAAGAAAAGATCTTGTCGAATTCATTTAGAGCCTCGAGCTTAAATGATTCATTCAAAGAATCAAAACTGCCTTCATTCATTCATTCAAAGAAGCAAATTAGACGTTTCAATACAAAGTGTAGAGCTTGTCTCATTCATTCAATGTCTCGACCTTAACTGATTCATTCAAAGAATCAAACTGCGTTCATCCATTCAATGAAGCAAACTGCACTCAATCATTCAATGAGAAAAGCGGTATTCGTTCATTACTTCAATCTAGCTAATCCCATACATTCAATGTCTCGGCATTTACGCCTTCATTTTCGGAATCAAACTGCATTCATTCTTTCATACAAACTAAGTATACGTTTCATTTCAAAGACGAGAGCTTGTCTCATTCATTCGATGTATCCAACCTCACTGATTCATTGAAAGAATCAAACTGCATCAATCATTCAATGTATCAAACTGCTCTCAGTCTTTCAATGAAAATAGTGATATACATTCAATCATTGAAATCCAGCTTATCGCATTCATTCACAGTTTAATCCTAAACGCCTTTGTTCAATGAAACAAACAGCATTCAAACATTCAATGAAATGAAAATGTACGTTTTAAATCAAAGAGTATACCTTGCCTCGTTTATTCAATGTCTGGAGCTTTATTGATTTATTCAACGAATCAAACTGCATGCATTCATTCAATGAAACAGAGTATATGTTTCAATTCAAAGAAAAGATCTTGTCTAATTCATTTAGAGCCTCGAGCTTAAATGATTCATTCAAAGAATCAAACTGCGTTCATCCATTCAATGAAGCAAACTGCACTCAATCATTTAATGAGAAAAGCGGTATTCGTTCATTAATTCAATCTAGCTTATCCCATACATTCAATGTCTCGGCATTTACGCCTTCATTTTAGGAATCAAACTGCATTCATTCTTTCATACAAACTAAGTACAAGTTTCATTTCAAAGACGAGAGCTTGTCTCATTCATTCGATGTATCCAATCTCACTGATTCATTGAAAGAATCAAACTGCGTTCAATCATTCAATGAATCAAACTGCTCTCTGTCTTTCAATGAAAATAGTGATTTTCATTCAATCATTGAAATCCAGCTTATCACATTCATTCACAGTTTAATCCTCAACGCCTTCGGTCAATGAAACAAACAGCATTTAACATTCAGTGAAACGAAATATACGTTTCAAATCAAAGAAACCTTGTCTCATTCATTAAATATCTCGAGCTTAACTGATTCTTTCAAAGAAACAAACTGCGTTCATTCATTCAAAGAAGCAATTTGCACGCAATCATTCAATGAAACAAACGGTATTCATTCATTGAATCCAGCTTATCCCATTCATTAAATGTC
Source organism: Chiloscyllium punctatum (assembly GCF_047496795.1). Lineage (NCBI taxonomy): Eukaryota > Metazoa > Chordata > Chondrichthyes > Orectolobiformes > Hemiscylliidae > Chiloscyllium > Chiloscyllium punctatum. Next base: position 90,940,199 of record NC_092744.1, on the reverse strand, counting down.
TCACCTTAAACGCCGGCATTCAATGAACCAAAGTGCATTCATTCATCCAATGTGTCGATTTGAAATGATTCTTCCCGAGATTAAAATTGCGTTCGTGCATTCAGTGAATCAAACTGCACTCAATCATTCCATGAACCTTATAGTTCTATTTCATTCAATTGATCGAGTTAATCCCATTCATTCAAAATCTCGACCTTAACGCCTTCGTTCAATGAAACAAACTGCATGCATTCATTCAAAGAAACAGAGTATAAGTTTCAATTCAAAGAGTAGATCTTGTCTCATTCTTTTAGTGCCTCGAGCTGAACTGATTCATTCAAAGAATCAAAACTGCCTTCATTCATTCATTCAAAGAAGCAAATTAGACGTTTCAATTCAAAGTGTAGAGCTTGTCTCATTCATTCAATGTCTCGACCTTAACTGCGTTCATCCATTCAATAAAGACAACTGCACTCAATCATTCAATGAGATAAGCGGTATTGGTTCATTAATTCAATCTAGCTTATCCCATACATTCAATGTCTCGGCAATTACGACTTCATTTTCGGAATCAAACTGCATTCATTCTTTCATACAAACTAAGTACACGTTTCATTTCAAAGACGAGAGCTTGTCTCATTCATTCGATGTATCCAACCTCACTGATTCATTGAAAGAATCAAACTGCATCAATCATTCAAAGAATCAAACTGCTCTCAGTCTTTCAATGAAAATAGTGATATACATTCAATCGTTGAAATCCAGCTTATCGCATTCATTCACAGTTTAATCCTAAACGCCTTTGTTCAATGAAACAAACAGCATTCAAACATTCAATGAAATGAAAATGTACGTTTTAAATCAAAGAGTATACCTTGCTCGTTTATTCAATGTCTGGAGCTTTACTGATTTATTCAAAGAATCAAATTGCATGCATTCATTCAATGAAACAGATTTTATGTTTCAATTCAAAGAAAAGATCTTGTCTAATTCATTTAGAGCCTCGAGCTTAAATGATTCATTCAAAGAATCAAAACTGCCTTCATTCATTCATTCAAAGAAGCAAATTAGACGTTTCAATTCAAAGTGTAGAGCTTGTCTCATTCATTCAATGTCTTGACCTTAACTGCGTTCATCCATTCAATAAAGACAACTGCACTCAATCATTCAATGAGATAAGCGGTATTCGTTCATTCATTCAATCTAGCTTATCCCATACATTCAATGTCTCGGCATTTACGCCTTCATTTTAGGAATCAAAATGCATTCATTCTTTCATACAAACTAAGTACACGTTTCATTTCAAAGACGAGAGCTTGTCTCATTCATTCTATATATCCAACCTCACTGATTCATTGAAAGAATCAAACTGCGTGCAATCATTCAAAGAATCAAACTGCTCTCAGTCTTTCAATGAAAATAGTGATATACATTCAATCATTGAAATCCAGCTTATCGCATTCATTCACAGTTTAATCCTAAACGCCTTTGTTCAATGAAACAAACAGCATTCAAACATTCAATGAAATGAAAATGTACGTTTTAAATCAAAGAGTATACCTTGCCTCGTTTATTCAATGTCTGGAGCTTTACTGATTTATTCAAAGAAACAAACAGCATGCATTCATTCAATGAAACAGAGTATATGTTTCAATTCAAAGAAAAGATCTTGTCGAATTCATTTAGAGCCTCGAGCTTAAATGATTCATTCAAAGAATCAAGACTGCCTTCATTCATTCATTCAAAGAAGCAAATTAGACGTTTCAATTCAAAGTGTAGAGCTTGTCTCATTCATTCAATGTCTCGTCCTTAACTGATTCATTCAAAGAATCAAACTGCGTTCATCCATTCAATGAAGCAAACTGCACTCAATCATTCAATGAGAAAAGCGGTATTCGTTCATTACTTCAATCTAGCTAATCCCATTCATTCAATGTCTCGGTTTTTACGACTTCATTTTCGGAATCAAACTGCATTCAATCTTTCATACAAACTAACTATACGTTTCATTTCAAAGACGAGAGCTTGTCTCATTCATCCGATTTATCCAACCTCACTGTTTAATTGAAAGAATCAAACTGCATCAATCATTCAATGAATCAAACTGCTCTCAGTCTTTCAATGAAAATAGTGATATACATTCAATCATTGAAATCCAAATTACCTCATTCATTCACAGTTTAATCCTAAACGCCTTTGTTCAATGAAACAAACAGCATTCAAACATTCAATCAAATGAAAATGTACGTTTTAAATCAAAGAGTATACCTTGCCTCGTTTATTCAATGTCTGGAGCTTTACTGATTTATTCAACGAATCAAACTGCATGCATTCATTCAATGAAACAGAGTATATGTTTCAATTCAAAGAAAAGATCTTGTCTAATTCATTTAGAGCCTCGAGCTTAAATGATTCATTCAAAGAATCAAATTGCGTTCATCCATTCAATGAAGCAAACTGCACTCAATCATTTAATGAGAAAAGCGGTATTCGTTCATTAATTCAATCTAGCTTATCCCATACATTCAATGTCTCGGCATTTACGCCTTCATTTTAGGAATCAAACTGCATTCATTCTTTCATACAAACTAAGTACACGTCTCATTTCAAAGACGAGAGCTTTTCTCATTCATTCGATATATCCAACCTCACTGATTCATTGAAAGAATCAAACTGCGTTCAATCATTCAATGAATCAAACTGCTCTCAGTCTTTCAACCAAAATCGTGATATACATTCATTCATTGAAATCCAACTTATCTCATTCATTCACAGTTTAATCCTAAACGCCTTCGTTCAATGAAACAAACAGCATTCAAACATTCAATGAAATGAAAATATACGTTTTAAATCAAAGAGTATACCTTGCCTCGTTTATTCAATGTCTGGAGCTTTACTGATTCATTCAAAGAATCAAACTGCATGCATTCATTCAATGAAACAGAGTATATGCTTCAATTCAAAGAGTAGATCTTGTCTAATTCATTTAGAGCCTCGAGCTTAACTGATTCATTCAAAAAAGCAAATTAGAAGTTTCAATTCAAAGTGTAGAGCTTGTCTCATTCATTCAATGTCACGACCTTAAATGATTCATTCAAAGAATCAAACTGCGTTCATCCATTCAATGAAGCAAACTGCACTCATTCATTCAATGATAAAAGCGGTATTCGTTCATTACTTCAATCTAGCTAATCCCATTCATTCAATGTCTCGGCATTTCCGCCTTCATTTTCGGAATCAAACTGCATTCATTCTTTCATACAAACTAAGTATACGTTTCATTTCAAAGACGAGAGCTTGTCTCATTCATTCGATATATCCAACCTCACTGATTCATTGAAAGAATCAAACTGCGTTCAATCATTCAATGAATCAAACTGCTCTCTGTCTTTCAATCAAAATAGTGATATACATTCATTCATTGAAATCCAACTTATCTCATTCATTCACAGTTTAATCCTAAACGCCTTCGTTCAATGAAACAAACAGCATTCAAACATTCAATGAAATGAAAATATACGTTTTAAATCAAAGAGTATACCTTGCCTCGTTTATTCAATGTCTGGAGCTTTACTGATTCATTCAAAGAATCAAACTGCATGCATTCATTTCAATGAAACAGAGTATATGCTTCAATTCAAAGAATAGATCTTGTCTAATTCATTTATAGCCTCGAGCTTAACTGATTCATTCAAAGAAGCAAATTAGAAGTTTCAATTCAAGTGTAGAGTTTGTCTCATTCATTCAATGTCTCGACCTTAACTGATTCATTCAAAGAATCAAACTGCGTTCATCCATTCAATGAACCAAACTGCACTCAATCATTTAATGAGAAAAGCGGTATTCGTTCATTAATTCAATCTAGCTTTTCCCACACATTCAATGTCTCGGCATTTACGCCTTCATTTTAGGAATCAAACTGCATTCATTCTTTCATACAAACTAAGTAGACGTTTTATTTCAAAGACGAGAGCTTGTCTCATTCATTCGATATATCCAACCTCACTGATTCATTGAAAGAATCAAACTGCATCAATCATTCAATGAATCAAACTGCTCTCAGTCTTTCAATGAAAATAGTGATATACATTCAATCATTGAAATCCAACTTAGCTCATTCATTAACAGTTTAATGCTAAACGCCTTTGTTCAATGAAACAAACAGCATTCAAACATTCAATGAAATGAAAATGTACGTTTTAAATCAAAGAGTATAACTTGCCTCGTTTATTCAATGTCTGGAGCTTTACTGATTTATTCAACGAATCAAACTGCATGCATTCATTCAATGAAACAGAGTATATGTTTCAATTCAAAGAAAAGATCTTGTCTAATTCATTTAGAGCCTCGAGCTTAAATGATTCATTCAAAGAATCAAATTGCGTTCATCCATTCAATGAAGCAAACTGCACTCAATCATTTAATGAGAAAAGCGGTATTCGTTCATTAATTCAATCTAGCTTATCCCATGTCTCGGCATTTACGCCTTCATTTTAGGAATCAAACTGCATTCATTCTTTCATACAAACTAAGTACACGTTTCATTTCAAAGACGAGAGCTTGTCTCATTCATTCGATATATCCAACCTCACTGATTCATTGAAAGAATCAAACTGCGTTCAATCATTCAATGAATCAAACTGCTCTCAGTCTTTCAACCAAAATCGTGATATACATTCATTCATTGAAATCCAACTTATCTCATTCATTCACAGTTTAATCCTAAACGCCTTCGTTCAATGAAACAAACAGCATTCAAACATTCAATGAAATGAAAATATACGTTTTAAATCAAAGAGTATACCTTGCCTCGTTTATTCAATGTCTGGAGCTTTACTGATTCATTCAAAGAATCAAACTGCATGCATTCATTCAATGAAACAGCGTATATGCTTCAATTCAAAGAATAGATCTTGTCTAATTCATTTATAGCCTCGAGCTTAACTGATTCATTCAAAGAAGCAAATTAGAAGTTTCAATTCAAGTGTAGAGTTTGTCTCATTCATTCAATGTCTCGACCTTAACTGATTCATTCAAAGAATCAAACTGCGTTCACCCATTCAATGAACCAAACTGCACTCAATCATTTAATGAGAAAAGCAGTATTCGTTCATTAATTCAATCTAGCTTATCCCATACATTCAATGTCTCGGCATTTACGCCTTCATTTTAGGAATCAAACTGCATTCATTCTTTCATACAAACTAAGTACACGTTTCATTTCAAAGACGGGAGCTTGTCTCATTCATTCGATGTATCCAATCTCACTGATTCATTGAAAGAATCAAACTGCGTTCAATCATTCAATGAATCAAACTGCTCTCAGTCTTTCAATGAAAATAGTGATTTTCATTCAATCATTGAAATCCAGCTTATCACATTCATTCACAGTTTAATCCTCAACGCCTTCGGTCAATGAAACAAACAGCATTTAACATTCAGTGAAACGAAATATACGTTTCAAATCAAAGAAACCTTGTCTCATTCATTAAATTTCTCGAGCTTAACTGATTCTTTCAAAGAAACAAACTGCGTTCATTCATTCAAAGAAGCAATTTGCACGCAATCATTCAATGAAACAAACGGTATTCATTCATTGAATCCAGCTTATCCCATTCATTAAATGTCTCACCTTAAACGCCGGCATTCAATGTACCAAAGTGCATTCATTCATCCAATGTGTCGAGTTGAAATGATTCTTCCCGAGATTAAAATTGCGTTCGTGCATTCAGTGAATCAAACTGCACTCAATCATTCCATGAACCTTATAGTTCTATTTCATTCAATTGATCGAGTTAATCCCATTCATTCAAAATCTCGACCTTAACGCCTTCGTTCAATGAAACAAACTGCATGCATTCATTCAAAGAAACAGAGTATAAGTTTCAATTCAAAGAGTAGATCTTGTCTCATTCTTTTAGTGCCTCGAGCTGAACTGATTCATTCAAAGAATCAAAACTGCCTTCATTCATTCATTCAAAGAAGCAAATTAGACGTTTCAATTCAAAGTGTAGAGCTTGTCTCATTCATTCAATGTCTCGACCTTAACTGCGTTCATCCATTCAATAAAGACAACTGCACTCAATCATTCAATGAGATAAGCGGTATTCGTTCATTAATTCAATCTAGCTTATCCCATACATTCAATGTCTCGGCATTTACGCCTTCATTTTCGGAATCAAACTGCATTCATTCTTTCACACAAACTAACTATACGTTTCATTTCAAAGACGAGAGCTTGTCTCATTCATTCGATAGATCCAACCTCACTGATTCATTGAAAGAATCAAACTGCATCAATCATTCAATGAATCAAACTGCTCTCAGTCTTTCAATGAAAATAGTGATATACATTCAATCATTGAAATCCAACTTACCTCATTCATTCACAGTTTAATCCTAAACGCCTTTGTTCAATGAAACAAACAGCATTCAAACATTCAATGAAATGAAAATGTACGTTTTAAATCAAAGAGTATACCTTGCCTCGTTTATTCCATGTCTGGAGCTTTACTGATTTATTCAAAGAATCAAACTGCATGCATTCATTCAATGAAACAGATTTTATGTTTCAATTCAAAGAGTAGATCTTGTCTAATTCATTTAGAGCCTCGAGCATAAATGATTCATTCAAAGAATCAAAACTGCCTTCATTCATTCATTCAAAGAAGCAAATTAGACGTTTCAATACAAAGTGTAGAACTTGTCTCATTCATTCAATGTCTCGACCTTAACTGATTCATTCAAAGAATCAAACTGTGTTCATCCATTCAATGAAGCAAACTGCACTCAATCATTCAATGAGAAAAGCGGTATTCGTTCATTAATTCAATCTAGCTAATCCCATTCATTCAATGTCTCGCGTTTTACGACTTCATTTTCGGATTCAAACTGCATTCATTCTTTCATACAAACTAACTATACATTTCATTTCAAAGACGAGAGCTTGTCTCATTCATTCGATATATCCAACCTCACTGATTCATTGAAAGAATCAAACTGCATCAATCATTCAATGAATCAAACTGCTCTCAGTCTTTCAATGAAAATAGTGATATACATTCAATCATTGAAATCCAACTTACCTCATTCATTCACAGTTTAATGCTAAACGCCTTTGTTCAATGAAACAAACAGCATTCAAACATTCAATGAAATGAAAATGTACGTTTTAAATCAAAGAGTATAACTTGCCTCGTTTATTCAATGTCTGGAGCTTTACTGATTTATTCAACGAATCAAACTGCATGCATTCATTCAATGAAACAGAGTATATGTTTCAATTCAAAGAAAAGATCTTGTCTAATTCATTTAGAGCCTCGAGCTTAAATGATTCATTCAAAGAATCAAATTGCGTTCATCCATTCAATGAACCAAACTGCACTCAATCATTTAATGAGAAAAGCGGTATTCGTTCATTAATTCAATCTAGCTTATCCCATACATTCAATGTCTCGGCATTTACGCCTTCATTTTAGGAATCAAACTGCATTCATTCTTTCATACAAACTAAGTACACGTTTCATTTCAAAGACGAGAGCTTGTCTCATTCATTCGATATATCCAACCTCACTGATTCATTGAAAGAATCAAACTGCGTTCAATCATTCAATGAATCAAACTGCTCTCAGTCTTTCAACCAAAATCGTGATATACATTCATTCATTTAAATCCAACTTATCTCATTCATTCACAGTTTAATCCTAAACGCCTTCGTTCAATGAAACAAACAGCATTCAAACATTCAATGAAATGAAAATATACGTTTTAAATCAAAGAGTATACCTTGCCTCGTTTATTCAATGTCTGGAGCTTTACTGATTCATTCAAAGTATCAAACTGCGTGCATTCATTCAATGAAACGGAGTATATGCTTCAATTCAAAGAATAGATCTTGTCTAATTCATTTCGAGCCTCGAGCTTAAATGATTCATTCAAAGAATCAAAACTGCCTTCATTCATTCATTCAAAGAAGCAAATTAGACGTTTCAATTCAAAGTGTAGAGCTTGTCTCATTCATTCAATGTCTCGACCTTAACTGCGTTCATCCATTCAATAAAGACAACTGCACTCAATCATTCAATGAGATAAGCGGTATTCGTTCATTCATTCAATCTAGCTTATCCCATACATTCAATGTCTCGGCATTTACGCCTTCATTTTAGGAATCAAAATGCATTCATTCTTTCATACAAACTAAGTACACGTTTCATTTCAAAGACGAGAGCTTGTCTCATTCATTCTATATATCCAACCTCACTGATTCATTGAAAGAATCAAACTGCGTGCAATCATTCAAAGAATCAAACTGCTCTCAGTCTTTCAATGAAAATAGTGATATACATTCAATCATTGAAATCCAGCTTATCGCATTCATTCACAGTTTAATCCTAAACGCCTTTGTTCAATGAAACAAACAGCATTCAAACATTCAATGAAATGAAAATGTACGTTTTAAATCAAAGAGTATACCTTGCCTCGTTTATTCAATGTCTGGAGCTTTACTGATTTATTCAAAGAAACAAACAGCATGCATTCATTCAATGAAACAGAGTATATGTTTCAATTCAAAGAAAAGATCTTGTCGAATTCATTTAGAGCCTCGAGCTTAAATGATTCATTCAAAGAATCAAGACTGCCTTCATTCATTCATTCAAAGAAGCAAATTAGACGTTTCAATTCAAAGTGTAGAGCTTGTCTCATTCATTCAATGTCTCGACCTTAACTGATTCATTCAAAGAATCAAACTGCGTTCATCCATTCAATGAAGCAAACTGCACTCAATCATTCAATGAGAAAAGCGGTATTCGTTCATTACTTCAATCTAGCTAATCCCATTCATTCAATGTCTCGGTTTTTACGACTTCATTTTCGGAATCAAACTGCATTCAATCTTTCATACAAACTAACTATACGTTTCATTTCAAAGACGAGAGCTTGTCTCATTCATCCGATTTATCCAACCTCACTGTTTAATTGAAAGAATCAAACTGCATCAATCATTCAATGAATCAAACTGCTCTCAGTCTTTCAATGAAAATAGTGATATACATTCAATCATTGAAATCCAAATTACCTCATTCATTCACAGTTTAATCCTAAACGCCTTTGTTCAATGAAACAAACAGCATTCAAACATTCAATCAAATGAAAATGTACGTTTTAAATCAAAGAGTATACCTTGCCTCGTTTATTCAATGTCTGGAGCTTTACTGATTTATTCAATGAATCAAACTGCATGCATTCATTCAATGAAACAGAGTATATGTTTCAATTCAAAGAAAAGATCTTGTCTAATTCATTTAGAGCCTCGAGCTTAAATGATTCATTCAAAGAATCAAATTGCGTTCATCCATTCAATGAAGCAAACTGCACTCAATCATTTAATGAGAAAAGCGGTATTCGTTCATTAATTCAATCTAGCTTATCCCATACATTCAATGTCTCGGCATTTACGCCTTCATTTTAGGAACCAAACTGCATTCATTCTTTCATACAAACTAAGTACACGTCTCATTTCAAAGACGAGAGCTTGTCTCATTCATTCGATATATCCAACCTCACTGATTCATTGAAAGAATCAAACTGCGTTCAATCATTCAATGAATCAAACTGCTCTCAGTCTTTCAACCAAAATCGTGATATACATTCATTCATTGAAATCCAACTTATCTCATTCATTCACAGTTTAATCCTAAACGCCTTCGTTCAATGAAACAAACAGCATTCAAACATTCAATGAAATGAAAATATAGGTTTTAAATCAAAGAGTATACCTTGCCTCGTTTATTCAATGTCTGGAGCTTAACTGATTCATTTCAAAGAATCAAACTGTATGCATTCATTCAATGAAACAGAGGATAAGTTTCAATTCAAAGAGTAGATCTTGTCTCATTCTTTTAGTGCCTCGAGCTGAACTGATTCATTCAAAGAATCAAAACTGCCTTCATTCATTCATTCAAAGAAGCAAATTAGACGTTTCAATTCAAAGTGTAGAGCTTGTCTCATTCATTCAATGTCTCGACCTTAACTGCGTTCATCCATTCAATAAAGACAACTGCACTCAATCATTCAATGAGATAAGCGGTATTCGTTCATTAATTCAATCTAGCTTATCCCATACATTCAATGTCTCGGCATTTACGCCTTCATTTTCGGAATCAAACTGCATTCATTCTTTCACACAAACTAACTATACGTTTCATTTCAAAGTCGAGAGCTTGTCTCATTCATTCGATAGATCCAACCTCACTGATTCATTGAAAGAATCAAACTGCATCAATCATTCAATGAATCAAACTGCTCTCAGTCTTTCAATGAAAATAGTGATATACATTCAATCATTGAAATCCAACTTACCTCATTCATTCACAGTTTAATCCTAAACGCCTTTGTTCAATGAAACAAACAGCATTCAAACATTCAATGAAATGAAAATGTACGTTTTAAATCAAAGAGTATACCTTGCCTCGTTTATTCCATGTCTGGAGCTTTACTGATTTATTCAAAGAATCAAACTGCATGCATTCATTCAATGAAACAGATTTTATGTTTCAATTCAAAGAGTAGATCTTGTCTAATTCATTTAGAGCCTCGAGCATAAATGATTCATTCAAAGAATCAAAACTGCCTTCATTCATTCATTCAAAGAAGCAAATTAGACGTTTCAATACAAAGTGTAGAACTTGTCTCATTCATTCAATGTCTCGACCTTAACTGATTCATTCAAAGAATCAAACTGTGTTCATCCATTCAATGAAGCAAACTGCACTCAATCATTCAATGAGAAAAGCGGTATTCGTTCATTAATTCAATCTAGCTAATCCCATTCATTCAATGTCTCGCGTTTTACGACTTCATTTTCGGATTCAAACTGCATTCATTCTTTCATACAAACTAACTATACATTTCATTTCAAAGACGAGAGCTTGTCTCATTCATTCGATATATCCAACCTCACTGATTCATTGAAAGAATCAAACTGCATCAATCATTCAATGAATCAAACTGCTCTCAGTCTTTCAATGAAAATAGTGATATACATTCAATCATTGAAATCCAACTTACCTCATTCATTCACAGTTTAATGCTAAACGCCTGTGTTCAATGAAACAAACAGCATTCAAACATTCAATGAAATGAAAATGTACGTTTTAAATCAAAGAGTATAACTTGCCTCGTTTATTCAATGTCTGGAGCTTTACTGATTTATTCAACGAATCAAACTGCATGCATTCATTCAATGAAACAGAGTATATGTTTCAATTCAAAGAAAAGATCTTGTCTAATTCATTTAGAGCCTCGAGCTTAAATGATTCATTCAAAGAATCAAATTGCGTTCATCCATTCAATGAACCAAACTGCACTCAATCATTTAATGAGAAAAGCGGTATTCGTTCATTAATTCAATCTAGCTTATCCCATACATTCAATGTCTCGGCATTTACGCCTTCATTTTAGGAATCAAACTGCATTCATTCTTTCATACAAACTAAGTACACGTTTCATTTCAAAGACGAGAGCTTGTCTCATTCATTCGATATATCCAACCTCACTGATTCATTGAAAGAATCAAACTGCGTTCAATCATTCAATGAATCAAACTGCTCTCAGTCTTTCAACCAAAATCGTGATATACATTCATTCATTTAAATCCAACTTATCTCATTCATTCACAGTTTAATCCTAAACGCCTTCGTTCAATGAAACAAACAGCATTCAAACATTCAATGAAATGAAAATATACGTTTTAAATCAAAGAGTATACCTTGCCTCGTTTATTCAATGTCTGGAGCTTTACTGATTCATTCAAAGTATCAAACTGCGTGCATTCATTCAATGAAACGGAGTATATGCTTCAATTCAAAGATTAGATCTTGTCTAATTCATTTCGAGCCTCGAGCTTAAATGATTCATTCAAAGAATCAAAACTGCCTTCATTCATTCATTCAAAGAAGCAAATTAGACGTTTCAATTCAAAGTGTAGAGCTTGTCTCATTCATTCAATGTCTCGACCTTAACTGCGTTCATCCATTCAATAAAGACAACTGCACTCAATCATTCAATGAGATAAGCGGTATTCGTTCATTCATTCAATCTAGCTTATCCCATACATTCAATGTCTCGGCATTTACGCCTTCATTTTAGGAATCAAAATGCATTCATTCTTTCATACAAATTAAGTACACGTTTCATTTCAAAGACGAGAGCTTGTCTCATTCATTCTATATATCCAACCTCACTGATTCATTGAAAGAATCAAACTGCGTGCAATCATTCAAAGAATCAAACTGCTCTCAGTCTTTCAATGAAAATAGTGATATACATTCAATCATTGAAATCCAGCTTATCGCATTCATTCACAGTTTAATCCTAAACGCCTTTGTTCAATGAAACAAACAGCATTCAAACATTCAATGAAATGAAAATGTACGTTTTAAATCAAAGAGTATACCTTGCCTCGTTTATTCAATGTCTGGAGCTTTACTGATTTATTCAAAGAAACAAACAGCATGCATTCATTCAATGAAACAGAGTATATGTTTCAATTCAAAGAAAAGATCTTGTCTAATTCATTTAGAGCCTCGAGCTTAAATGATTCATTCAAAGAATCAAGACTGCCTTCATTCATTCATTCAAAGAAGCAAATTAGACGTTTCAATTCAAAGTGTAGAGCTTGTCTCATTCATTCAATGTCTCGACCTTAACTGATTCATTCAAAGAATCAAACTGCGTTCATCCATTCAATGAAGCAAACTGCACTCAATCATTCAATGAGAAAAGCGGTATTCGTTCATTACTTCAATCTAGCTAATCCCATTCATTCAATGTCTCGGTTTTTACGACTTCATTTTCGGAATCAAACTGCATTCAATCTTTCATACAAACTAACTATACGTTTCATTTCAAAGACGAGAGCTTGTCTCATTCATCCGATTTATCCAACCTCACTGTTTAATTGAAAGAATCAAACTGCATCAATCATTCAATGAATCAAACTGCTCTCAGTCTTTCAATGAAAATAGTGATATACATTCAATCATTGAAATCCAAATTACCTCATTCATTCACAGTTTAATCCTAAACGCCTTTGTTCAATGAAACAAACAGCATTCAAACATTCAATCAAATGAAAATGTACGTTTTAAATCAAAGAGTATACCTTGCCTCGTTTATTCAATGTCTGGAGCTTTACTGATTTATTCAACGAATCAAACTGCATGCATTCATTCAATGAAACAGAGTATATGTTTCAATTCAAAGAAAAGATCTTGTCTAATTCATTTAGAGCCTCGAGCTTAAATGATTCATTCAAAGAATCAAATTGCGTTCATCCATTCAATGAAGCAAACTGCACTCAATCATTTAATGAGAAAAGCGGTATTCGTTCATTAATTCAATCTAGCTTATCCCATACATTCAATGTCTCGGCATTTACGCCTTCATTTTAGGAACCAAACTGCATTCATTCTTTCATACAAACTAAGTACACGTCTCATTTCAAAGACGAGAGCTTGTCTCATTCATTCGATATATCCAACCTCACTGATTCATTGAAAGAATCAAACTGCGTTCAATCATTCAATGAATCAAACTGCTCTCAGTCTTTCAACCAAAATCGTGATATACATTCATTCATTGAAATCCAACTTATCTCATTCATTCACAGTTTAATCCTAAACGCCTTCGTTCAATGAAACAAACAGCATTCAAACATTCAATGAAATGAAAATATACGTTTTAAATCAAAGAGTATACCTTGCCTCGTTTATTCAATGTCTGGAGCTTTACTGATTCATTCAAAGAATCAAACTGCATGCATTCATTCAATGAAACAGAGTATATGCTTCAATTCAAAGAGTAGATCTTGCCTAATTCATTTAGAGCCTCGAGCTTAACTGATTCATTCAAAGAAGCAAATTAGAAGTTTCAATTCAAAGTGTAGAGCTTGTCTCATTCATTCAATGTCACGACCTTAAATGATTCATTCAAAGAATCAAACTGCGTTCATCCATTCAATGAAGCAAACTGCACTCATTCATTCAATGATAAAAGCGGTATTCGTTCATTACTTCAATCTAGCTAATCCCATTCATTCAATGTCTCGGCATTTACGCCTTCATTTTCGGAATCAAACTGCATTCATTCTTTCATACAAACTAAGTATACGTTTCATTTCAAAGACGAGAGCTTGTCTCATTCATTCGATATATCCAACCTCACTGATTCATTGAAAGAATCAAACTGCGTTCAATCATTCAATGAATCAAACTGCTCTCTGTCTTTCAATCAAAATAGTGATATACATTCATTCATTGAAATCCAACTTATCTCATTCATTCACAGTTTAATCCTAAACGCCTTCGTTCAATGAAACAAACAGCATTCAAACATTCAATGAAATGAAAATATACGTTTTAAATCAAAGAGTATACCTTGCCTCGTTTATTCAATGTCTGGAGCTTTACTGATTCATTCAAAGAATCAAACTGCATGCATTCATTCAATGAAACAGAGTATATGCTTCAATTCAAAGAATAGATCTTGTCTAATTCATTTATAGCCTCGAGCTTAACTGATTCATTCAAAGAAGCAAATTAGAAGTTTCAATTCAAGTGTAGAGTTTGTCTCATTCATTCAATGTCTCGTCCTTAACTGATTCATTCAAAGAATCAAACTGCGTTCATCCATTCAATGAACCAAACTGCACTCAATCATTTAATGAGAAAAGCGGTATTCGTTCATTAATTCAATCTAGCTTTTCCCACACATTCAATGTCTCGGCATTTACGCCTTCATTTTAGGAATCAAACTGCATTCATTCTTTCATACAAACTAAGTAGACGTTTTATTTCAAAGACGAGAGCTTGTCTCATTCATTCGATATATCCAACCTCACTGATTCATTGAAAGAATCAAACTGCATCAATCATTCAATGAATCAAACTGCTCTCAGTCTTTCAATGAAAATAGTGATATACATTCAATCATTGAAATCCAACTTAGCTCATTCATTAACAGTTTAATGCTAAACGCCTTTGTTCAATGAAACAAACAGCATTCAAACATTCAATGAAATGAAAATGTACGTTTTAAATCAAAGAGTATAACTTGCCTCGTTTATTCAATGTCTGGAGCTTTACTGATTTATTCAACGAATCAAACTGCATGCATTCATTCAATGAAACAGAGTATATGTTTCAATTCAAAGAAAAGATCTTGTCTAATTCATTTAGAGCCTCGAGCTTAAATGATTCATTCAAAGAATCAAATTGCGTTCATCCATTCAATGAAGCAAACTGCACTCAATCATTTAATGAGAAAAGCGGTATTCGTTCATTAATTCAATCTAGCTTATCCCATGTCTCGGCATTTACGCCTTCATTTTAGGAATCAAACTGCATTCATTCTTTCATACAAACTAAGTACACGTTTCATTTCAAAGACGAGAGCTTGTCTCATTCATTCGATATATCCAACCTCACTGATTCATTGAAAGAATCAAACTGCGTTCAATCATTCAATGAATCAAACTGCTCTCAGTCTTTCAACCAAAATCGTGATATACATTCATTCATTGAAATCCAACTTATCTCATTCATTCACAGTTTAATCCTAAACGCCTTCGTTCAATGAAACAAACAGCATTCAAACATTCAATGAAATGAAAATATACGTTTTAAATCAAAGAGTATACCTTGCCTCGTTTATTCAATGTCTGGAGCTTTACTGATTCATTCAAAGAATCAAACTGCATGCATTCATTCAATGAAACAGCGTATATGCTTCAATTCAAAGAATAGATCTTGTCTAATTCATTTATAGCCTCGAGCTTAACTGATTCATTCAAAGAAGCAAATTAGAAGTTTCAATTCAAGTGTAGAGTTTGTCTCATTCATTCAATGTCTCGACCTTAACTGATTCATTCAAAGAATCAAACTGCGTTCACCCATTCAATGAACCAAACTGCACTCAATCATTTAATGAGAAAAGCAGTATTCGTTCATTAATTCAATCTAGCTTATCCCATACATTCAATGTCTCGGCATTTACGCCTTCATTTTAGGAACCAAACTGCATTCATTCTTTCATACAAACTAAGTACACGTTTCATTTCAAAGACGGGAGCTTGTCTCATTCATTCGATGTATCCAATCTCACTGATTCATTGAAAGAATCAAACTGCGTTCAATCATTCAATGAATCAAACTGCTCTCAGTCTTTCAATGAAAATAGTGATTTTCATTCAATCATTGAAATCCAGCTTATCACATTCATTCACAGTTTAATCCTCAACGCCTTCGGTCAATGAAACAAACAGCATTTAACATTCAGTGAAACGAAATATACGTTTCAAATCAAAGAAACCTTGTCTCATTCATTAAATTTCTCGAGCTTAACTGATTCTTTCAAAGAAACAAACTGCGTTCATTCATTCAAAGAAGCAATTTGCACGCAATCATTCAATGAAACAAACGGTATTCATTCATTGAATCCAGCTTATCCCATTCATTAAATGTCTCACCTTAAACGCCGGCATTCAATGTACCAAAGTGCATTCATTCATCCAATGTGTCGAGTTGAAATGATTCTTCCCGAGATTAAAATTGCGTTCGTGCATTCAGTGAATCAAACTGCACTCAATCATTCCATGAACCTTATAGTTCTATTTCATTCAATTGATCGAGTTAATCCCATTCATTCAAAATCTCGACCTTAACGCCTTCGTTCAATGAAACAAGCTGCATGCATTCATTCAAAGAAACAGAGTATAAGTTTCAATTCAAAGAGTAGATCTTGTCTCATTCTTTTAGTGCCTCGAGCTGAACTGATTCATTCAAAGAATCAAAACTGCCTTCATTCATTCATTCAAAGAAGCAAATTAGACGTTTCAATTCAAAGTGTAGAGCTTGTCTCATTCATTCAATGTCTCGACCTTAACTGCGTTCATCCATTCAATAAAGACAACTGCACTCAATCATTCAATGAGATAAGCGGTATTCGTTCATTAATTCAATCTAGCTTATCCCATACATTCAATGTCTCGGCATTTACGCCTTCATTTTCGGAATCAAACTGCATTCATTCTTTCACACAAACTAACTATACGTTTCATTTCAAAGACGAGAGCTTGTCTCATTCATTCGATTTATCCAACCTCACTGTTTAATTGAAAGAATCAAACTGCATCAATCATTCAATGAATCAAACTGCTCTCAGTCTTTCAATGAAAATAGTGATATACATTCAATCATTGAAATCCAAATTACCTCATTCATTCACAGTTTAATCCTAAACGCCTTTGTTCAATGAAACAAACAGCATTCAAACATTCAATGAAATGAAAATGTACGTTTTAAATCAAAGAGTATACCTTGCCTCGTTTATTCCATGTCTGGAGCTTTACTGATTTATTCAAAGAATCAAACTGCATGCATTCATTCAATGAAACAGATTTTATGTTTCAATTCAAAGAGTAGATCTTGTCTAATTCATTTAGAGCCTCGAGCTTAAATGATTCATTCAAAGAATCAAAACTGCCTTCATTCATTCATTCAAAGAAGCAAATTAGACGTTTCAATACAAAGTGTAGAACTTGTCTCATTCATTCAATGTCTCGACCTTAACTGATTCATTCAAAGAATCAAACTGTGTTCATCCATTCAATGAAGCAAACTGCACTCAATCATTCAATGAGAAAAGCGGTATACGTTCATTAATTCAATCTAGCTAATCCCATTCATTCAATGTCTCGGGTTTTACGACTTCATTTTCGGATTCAAACTGCATTCATTCTTTCATACAAACTAACTATACATTTCATTTCAAAGACGAGAGCTTGTCTCATTCATTCGATATATCCAACCTCACTGATTCATTGAAAGAATCAAACTGCATCAATCATTCAATGAATCAAACTGCTCTCAGTCTTTCAATGAAAATAGTGATATACATTCAATCATTGAAATCCAACTTACCTCATTCATTCACAGTTTAATGCTAAACGCCTTTGTTCAATGAAACAAACAGCATTCAAACATTCAATGAAATGAAAATGTACGTTTTAAATCAAAGAGTATAACTTGCCTCGTTTATTCAATGTCTGGAGCTTTACTGATTTATTCAACGAATCAAACTGCATGCATTCATTCAATGAAACAGAGTATATGTTTCAATTCAAAGAAAAGATCTTGTCTAATTCATTTAGAGCCTCGAGCTTAAATGATTCATTCAAAGAATCAAATTGCGTTCATCCATTCAATGAACCAAACTGCACTCAATCATTTAATGAGAAAAGCGGTATTCGTTCATTAATTCAATCTAGCTTATGCCATACATTCAATGTCTCGGCATTTACGCCTTCATTTTAGGAATCAAACTGCATTCATTCTTTCATACAAACTAAGTACACGTTTCATTTCAAAGACGAGAGCTTGTCTCATTCATTCGATATATCCAACCTCACTGATTCATTGAAAGAATCAAACTGCGTTCAATCATTCAATGAATCAAACTGCTCTCAGTCTTTCAACCAAAATCGTGATATACATTCATTCATTTAAATCCAACTTATCTCATTCATTCACAGTTTAATCCTAAACGCCTTCGTTCAATGAAACAAACAGCATTCAAACATTCAATGAAATGAAAATATACGTTTTAAATCAAAGAGTATACCTTGCCTCGTTTATTCAATGTCTGGAGCTTTACTGATTCATTCAAAGTATCAAACTGCGTGCATTCATTCAATGAAACGGAGTATATGCTTCAATTCAAAGAATAGATCTTGTCTAATTCATTTATAGCCTCGAGCTTAACTGATTCATTCAAAGAAGCAAATTAGAAGTTTCAATTCAAGTGTAGAGTTTGTCTCATTCATTCAATGTCTCGATCTTAACTGATTAATTAAAGAATCAAATTGCGTTCA
This sequence comes from Chiloscyllium punctatum, assembly GCF_047496795.1. Lineage (NCBI taxonomy): Eukaryota > Metazoa > Chordata > Chondrichthyes > Orectolobiformes > Hemiscylliidae > Chiloscyllium > Chiloscyllium punctatum. The sequence continues at coordinate 90,921,292 of NC_092744.1, read as the reverse complement.
TCCATTCAATGAACCAAACTGCACAGAATCATTCAATTAGAAAAGCGGTATTCGTTCATTACTTCAATCTAGCTAATCCCATTCATTCAATGTCTCGGCATTTACGCCTTCATTTTCGGAATCAAACTGCATTCATTCTTTCATACAAACTAAGTATACGTTTCATTTCAAAGACGAGAGCTTGTCTCATTCATTCGATGTATCCAACCTCACTGATTCATTGAAAGAATCAAACTGCATCAATCATTCAATGAATCAAACTGCTCTCAGTCTTTCAATGAAAATAGTGATATACATTCAATCATTGAAATCCAGCTTATCACATTCATTCATAGTTTAATCCTAAACGCCTTTGTTCAATGAAACAAACAGCATTCAAATATTCAATGAATTGAAAATGTACGTTTTAAATCAAAGAGTATACCTTGCCTCGTTTATTCAATGTCTGGAGCTTTACTGATTTATTCAAAGAAACAAACTGCATGCATTCATTCAATGAAACAGAGTATATGTTTCAATTCAAAGAAAAGATCTTGTCGAATTCATTTAGAGCCTCGAGCTTAAATGATTCATTCAAAGAATCAAAACTGCCTTCATTCATTCATTCAAAGAAGCAAATTAGACGTTTCAATACAAAGTGTAGAGCTTGTCTCATTCATTCAATGTCTGGACCGTAACTGATTCATTCAAAGAATCAAACTGCGTTCATCCATTCAATGAAGCAAACTGCACTCAATCATTCAATGAGAAAAGTGGTATTCGTTCATTACTTCAATCTAGCTAATCCCATACATTCAATGTCTCGGCATTTACGCGTTCATTTTCGGAATCAAACTGCATTCATTCTTTCATACAAACTAAGTATACGTTTCATTTCAAAGACGAGAGCTTGTCTCATTCATTCGATGTATCCAACCTCACTGATTCATTGAAAGAATCAAACTGCATCAATCATTCAATGAATCAAACTGCTCTCAGTCTTTCAATGAAAATAGTGATATACATTCAATCATTGAAATCCAGCTTATCGCATTCATTCACAGTTTAATCCTAAACGCCTTTGTTCAATGAAACAAACAGCATTCAAACATTCAATGAAATGAAAATGTACGTTTTAAATCAAAGAGTATACCTTGCCTCGTTTATTCAATGTCTGGAGCTTTATTGATTTATTCAACGAATCAAACTGCATGCATTCATTCAATGAAACAGAGTATATGTTTCAATTCAAAGAAAAGATCTTGTCTAATTCATTTAGAGCCTCGAGCTTAAATGATTCATTCAAAGAATCAACCTGCGTTCATCCATTCAATGAAGCAAACTGCACTCAATCATTTAATGAGAAAAGTGGTATTCGTTCATTAATTCAATCTAGCTTATCCCATACATTCAATGTCTCGGCATTTTCGCCTTCATTTTAGGAATCAAACTGCATTCATTCTTTCATACAAACTAAGTACACGTTTCATTTCAAAGACGAGAGCTTGTCTCATTCATTCGATGTATCCAATCTCACTGATTCATTGAAAGAATCAAACTGCGTTCAATCATTCAATGAATCAAACTGCTCTCTGTCTTTCAATGAAAATAGTGATTTTCATTCAATCATTGAAATCCAGCTTATCACATTCATTCACAGTTTAATCCTCAACGCCTTCGGTCAATGAAACAAACAGCATTTAACATTCAGTGAAACGAAATATACGTTTCAAATCAAAGAAACCTTGTCTCATTCATTAAATTTCTCGAGCTTAACTGATTCTTTCAAAGAAACAAACTGCGTTCATTCATTCAAAGAAGCAATTTGCACGCAATCATTCAATGAAACAAACGGTATTCATTCATTGAATCCAGCTTATCCCATTCATTAAATGTCTCACCTTAAACGCCAGCATTCAATGTACCAAAGTGCATTCATTCATCCAATGTGTCGAGTTGAAATGATTCTTCCCGAGATTAAAATTGCGTTCGTGCATTCAGTGGATCAAACTGCACTCAATCATTCCATGAACCTTATAGTTCTATTTCATTCAATTGATCGAGTTAATCCCATTCATTCAAAATCTCGACCTTAACGCCTTCGTTCAATGAAACAAACTGCATGCATTCATTCAAAGAAACAGAGTATAAGTTTCAATTCAAAGAGTAGATCTTGTCTCATTCTTTTAGTGCCTCGAGCTGAACTGATTCATTCAAAGAATCAAAACTGCCTTCATTCATTCATTCAAAGAAGCAACTTAGACGTTTCAATTCAAAGTGTAGAGCTTGTCTCATTCATTCAATGTCTCGACCTTAACTGCGTTCATCCATTCAATAAAGACAACTGCACTCAATCATTCAATGAGATAAGCGGTATTCGTTCATTCATTCAATCTAGCTTATCCCATACATTCAATGTCTCGGCATTTACGCCTTCATTTTAGGAATCAAACTGCATTCAATTCTTTCATACAAACTAAGTAGACGTTTTATTTCAAAGACGAGAGCTTGTCTCATTCATTCGATGTATCCAACCTCACTGATTCATTGAAAGAATCAAACTGCATCAATCATTCAAAGAATCAAACTGCTCTCAGTCTTTCAATGAAAATAGTGATATACATTCAATCATTGAAACCCAGCTTATCGCATTCATTCACAGTTTAATCCTAAACGCCTTTGTTCAATGATACAAACAGCATTCAAACATTCAATGAAATGAAAATGTACGTTTTAAATCAAAGAGTATACCTTGCCTCGTTTATTCAATGTATAAATCAGCTTTACTGATTTATTCAAAGAAACAAACAGCATGCATTCATTCAATGAAACAGAGTATATGTTTCAATTCAAAGAAAAGATCTTGTCGAATTCATTTAGAGCCCCGAGCTTAAATGATTCATTCAAAGAATCAAGACTGCCTTCATTCATTCATTCAAAGAAGCAAATTAGACGTTTCAATACAAAGTGAAGAGCTTGTCTCATTCATTCAATGTCTCGACCTTAACTGATTCATTCAAAGAATCAAACTGCGTTCATCCATTCAATGAAGCAAACTGCACTCAATCATTCAATGAGAAAAGCGGTATTCGTTCATTACTTCAATCTAGCTAATCCCATTCATTCAATGTCTCGGCTTTTACGACTTCATTTTCGGAATCAAACTGCATTCATTCTTTCATACAAACTAACTATACGTTTCATTTCAAAGACGAGAGCTTGTCTCATTCATTCGATATATCCAACCTCACTGATTCATTGAAAGAATCAAACTGCATCAATCATTCAATGAATCAAACTGCTCTCAGTCTTTCAATGAAAATAGTGATATACATTCAATCATTGAAATCCAACTTACCTCATTCATTCACAGTTTAATCCTAAACGCCTTTGTTCAATGAACTAAACAGCATTCAAACATTCAATGAAATGAAAATGTACGTTTTAAATCAAAGAGTATACCTTGCCTCGTTTATTCAATGTCTGGAGCTTTACTGATTTATTCAACGAATCAAACTGCATGCATTCATTCAATGAAACAGAGTATATGTTTCAATTCAAAGAAAAGATCTTGTCTAATTCATTTAGAGCCTCGAGCTTAAATGATTCATTCAAAGAATCAAATTGCGTTCATCCATTCAATGAAGCAAACTGCACTCAATCATTTAATGAGAAAAGCGGTATTCGTTCATTAATTCAATCTAGCTTATCCCATACATTCAATGTCTCGGCATTTACGCCTTCATTTTAGGAATCAAACTGCATTCATTCTTTCATACAAACTAAGTAGACGTTTTATTTCAAAGACGAGAGCTTGTCTCATTCATTCGATATATCCAACCTCACTGATTCATTGAAAGAATCAAACTGCGTTCAATCATTCAATGAATCAAACTGCTCTCAGTCTTTCAACCAAAATCGTGATATACATTCATTCATTGAAATCCAACTTATCTCATTCATTCACAGTTTAATCCTAAACGCCTTCGTTCAATGAAACAAACAGCATTCAAACATTCAATGAAATGAAAATATACGTTTTAAATCAAAGAGTATACCTTGCCTCGTTTATTCAATGTCTGGAGCTTTACTGATTCATTCAAAGAATCAAACTGCATGCATTCATTCAATGAAACAGAGTATATGCTTCAATTCAAAGAGTAGATCTTGTCTAATTCATTTAGAGCCTCGAGCTTAACTGATTCATTCAAAGAAGCAAATTAGAAGTTTCAATTCAAAGTGTAGAGCTTGTCTCATTCATTCAATGTCACGACCTTAAATGATTCATTCAAAGAATCAAACTGCGTTCATCCATTCAATGAAGCAAACTGCACTCATTCATTCAATGATAAAAGCGGTATTCGTTCATTACTTCAATCTAGCTAATCCCATTCATTCAATGTCTCGGCATTTACGCCTTCATTTTCGGAATCAAACTGCATTCATTCTTTCATACAAACTAAGTATACGTTTCATTTCAAAGACGAGAGCTTGTCTCATTCATTCGATATATCCAACCTCACTGATTCATTGAAAGAATCAAACTGCGTTCAATCATTCAATGAATCAAACTGCTCTCTGTCTTTCAATCAAAATAGTGATATACATTCATTCATTGAAATCCAACTTATCTCATTCATTCACAGTTTAATCCTAAACGCCTTCGTTCAATGAAACAAACAGCATTCAAACATTCAATGAAATGAAAATATACGTTTTAAATCAAAGAGTATACCTTGCCTCGTTTATTCAATGTCTGGAGCTTTACTGATTCATTCAAAGAATCAAACTGCATGCATTCATTCAATGAAACAGAGTATATGCTTCAATTCAAAGAATAGATCTTGTCTAATTCATTTATAGCCTCGAGCTTAACTGATTCATTCAAAGAAGCAAATTAGAAGTTTCAATTCAAGTGTAGAGTTTGTCTCATTCATTCAATGTCTCGACCTTAACTGATTCATTCAAAGAATCAAACTGCGTTCATCCATTCAATGAACCAAACTGCACTCAATCATTTAATGAGAAAAGCGGTATTCGTTCATTAATTCAATCTAGCTTTTCCCACACATTCAATGTCTCGGCATTTACGCCTTCATTTTAGGAATCAAACTGCATTCATTCTTTCATACAAACTAAGTAGACGTTTTATTTCAAAGACGAGAGCTTGTCTCATTCATTCGATGTATCCAACCTCACTGATTCATTGAAAGAATCAAACTGCATCAATCATTCAAAGAATCAAACTGCTCTCAGTCTTTCAATGAAAATAGTGATATACATTCAATCATTGAAATCCAGGTTGTCGCATTCATTCACAGTTTAATCCTAAACGCCTTTGTTCAATGAAACAAACAGCATTCAAACATTCAATGAAATGAAAATGTACGTTTTAAATCAAAGAGTATACCTTGCCTCGTTTATTCAATGTCTGGAGCTTTACTGATTTATTCAAAGAATCAAACTGCATGCATTCATTCAATGAAACAGATTTTATGTTTCAATTCAAAGAAAAGATCTTGTCTAATTCATTTAGAGCCTCGAGCTTAAATGATTCATTCAAAGAATCAAAACTGACTTCATTCATTCATTCATTCAAAGAAGCAAATTAGACGTTTCAATACAAAGTGTAGAGCTTGTCTCATTCATTCAATGTCTCGCCCTTAACTGATTCATTCAAAGAATCAAACTGCGTTCATCCATTCAATGAAGCAAACTGCACTCAATCATTCAATGAGAAAAGCGGTATTCGTTCATTACTTCAATCTAGCTAATCCCATTCATTCAATGTCTCGGCTTTTACGACTTCATTTTCGGAATCAAACTGCATTCATTCTTTCATACAAACTAACTGTACGTTTCATTTCAAAGACGAGAGCTTGTCTCATTCATTCGATGTATCCACCCTCACTGATTCATTGAAAGAATCAAACTGCATCAATCATTCAATGAATCAAACTGCTCTCAGTCTTTCAATGAAAATAGTGATATACATTCAATCATTGAAATCCAATTTACCTCATTCATTCACAGTTTAATCCTAAACGCCTTTGTTCAATGAAACAAACAGCATTCAAACATTCAATGAAATGAAAATGTACGTTTTAAATCAAAGAGTATACCTTGCCTCGTTTATTCAATGTCTGGAGCTTTCCTGATTTATTCAATGAATCAAACTGCATGCATTCATTCAATGAAACAGATTTTATGTTTCAATTCAAAGAAAAGATCTTGTCTAATTCATTTAGAGCCTCGAGCTTAAATGATTCATTCAAAGAATCAAAACTGCCTTCATTCATTCATTCAAAGAAGCAAATTAGACGTTTCAATACAAAGTGTAGAGCTTGTCTCATTCATTCAATGTCTCGACCTTAACTGATTCATTCAAAGAATCAAACTGTGTTCATCCATTCAATGAAGCAAACTGCACTCAATCATTCATTGAGAAAAGCGGTATTCGTTCATTACTTCAATCTAGCTAATCCCATTCATTCAATGTCTCGGCTTTTACGACTTCATTTTCGGAATCAAACTGCATTCATTCTTTCATACAAACTAACTATACATTTCATTTCAAAGACGAGAGCTTGTCTCATTCATTCGATATATCCAACCTCACTGATTCATTGAAAGAATCAAACTGCATCAATCATTCAATGAATCAAACTGCTCTCAGTCTTTCAATGAAAATAGTGATATACATTCAATCATTGAAATCCAACTTACCTCATTCATTCACAGTTTAATGCTAAACGCCTTTGTTCAATGAAACAAACAGCATTCAAACATTCAATGAAATGAAAATGTACGTTTTAAATCAAAGAGTATACCTTGCCTCGTTTATTCAATGTCTGGAGCTTTACTGTTTATTCAACTATTCAAACTGCATGCATTCATTCAATGAAACAGAGTATATGTTTCAATTCAAAGAAAAGATCTTGTCTAATTCATTTAGAGCCTCGAGCTTAAATGATTCATTCAAAGAATCAAATTGCGTTCATCCATTCAATGAAGCAAACTGCACTCAATCATTTAATGAGAAAAGCGGTATTCGTTCATTAATTCAATCTAGCTTATCCCATACATTCAATGTCTCGGCATTTACGCCTTCATTTTAGGAATCAAACTGCATTCATTCTTTCATACAAACTAAGTAGACGTTTTATTTCAAAGACGAGAGCTTGTCTCATTCATTCGATATATCCAACCTCACTGATTCATTGAAAGAATCAAACTGCGTTCAATCATTCAATGAATCAAACTGCTCTCAGTCTTTCAACCAAAATCGTGATATACATTCATTCATTGAAATCCAACTTATCTCATTCATTCAGTTTAATCCTAAACGCCTTCGTTCAATGAAACAAACAGCATTCAAACATTCAATGAAATGAAAATATACGTTTTAAATCAAAGAGTATACCTTGCCTCGTTTATTCAATGTCTGGAGCTTTACTGATTCATTCAAAGAATCAAACTGCATGCATTCATTCAATGAAACAGAGTATATGCTTCAATTCAAAGAATAGATCTTGTCTAATTCATTTAGAGCCTCGAGCTTAACTGATTCATTCAAAGAAGCAAATTAGAAGTTTCAATTCAAGTGTAGAGTTTGTCTCATTCATTCAATGTCTCGACCTTAACTGATTCATTCAAAGAATCAAATTGCGTTCATCCATTCAATGAACCAAACTGCACACAATCATTCAATGAGAAAAGCGGTATTCGTTCATTACTTCAATCTAGCTAATCCCATTCATTCAATGTCTCGGCATTTACGCCTTCATTTTCGGAATCAAACTGCATTCATTCTTTCATACAAACTAAGTATACGTTTCATTTCAAAGACGAGAGCTTGTCTCATTCATTCGATGTATCCAACCTCACTGATTCATTGAAAGAATCAAACTGCATCAATCATTCAATGAATCAAACTGCTCTCAGTCTTTCAATGAAAATAGTGATATACATTCAATCATTAAAATCCAGCTTATCACATTCATTCATAGTTTAATCCTAAACGCCTTTGTTCAATGAAACAAACAGCATTCAAACATTCAATGAAATGAAAATATACGTTTTAAATCAAAGAGTATACCTTGCCTCGTTTATTCAATGTCTGGAGCTTTACTGATTTATTCAAAGAAACAAACTGCATGCATTCATTCAATGAAACAGAGTATATGTTTCAATTCAAAGAAAAGATCTTGTCGAATTCGTTTAGAGCCTCGAGCTTAAATGATTCATTCAAAGAATCAAAACTGCCTTCATTCATTCATTCAAAGAAGCAAATTAGACGTTTCAATACAAAGTGTAGAGCTTGTCTAATTCATTCAATGTCTCGACCTTAACTGATTCATTCAAAGAATCAAACTGCGTTCATTCATTCAATGAAGCAAACTGCACTCAATCATTCAATGAGAAAAGTGGTATTCGTTCATTACTTCAATCTAGCTAATCCCATACATTCAATGTCTCGGCATTTACGCGTTCATTTTCGGAATCAAACTGCATTCATTTTTTCATGCAAACTAAGTATACGTTTCATTTCAAAGACGAGAGCTTGTCTCATTCATTCGATGTATCCAACCTCACTGATTCATTGAAAGAATCAAACTGCATCAATCATTCAATGAATCAAACTGCTCTCAGTCTTTCAATGAAAATAGTGATATACATTCAATCATTGAAATCCAGCTTATCGCATTCATTCACAGTTTAATCCTAAACGCCTTTGTTCAATGAAACAAACAGCATTCAAACATTCAATGAAATGAAAATGTACGTTTTAAATCAAAGAATATACCTTGCCTCGTTTATTCAATGTCTGGAGCTTCATTGATTTATTCAACGAATCAAACTGCATGCATTCATTCAATGAAACAGAGTATATGTTTCAATTCAAAGAAAAGATCTTGTCTAATTCATTTAGAGCCTCGAGCTTAAATGATTCATTCAAAGAATCAAACTGCGTTCATCCATTCAATGAAGCAAACTGCACTCAATCATTTAATGAGAAAAGCGGTATTCGTTCATTAATTCAATCTAGCTTATCCCATACATTCAATGTCTCGGCATTTACGCCTTCATTTTAGGAATCAAACTGCATTCAATCTTTCATACAATCTAAGTACACGTTTCATTTCAAAGACGAGAGCTTGTCTCATTCATTCGATGTATCCAATCTCACTGATTCATTGAAAGAATCAAACTGCGTTCAATCATTCAATGAATCAAACTGCTCTCAGTCTTTCAATGAAAATAGTGATTTTCATTCAATCATTGAAATCCAGCTTATTACATTCATTCACAGTTTAATCCTCAACGCCTTCGGTCAATGAAACAAACAGCATTTAACATTCAGTGAAACGAAATATACGTTTCAAATCAAAGAAACCTTGTCTCATTCATTAAATTTCTCGAGCTTAACTGATTCTTTCAAAGAAACAAAATGCGTTCATTCATTCAAAGAAGCAATTTGCACGCAATCATTCAATGAAACAAATGGTATTCATTCATTGAATCCAGCTTATCCCATTCATTAAATGTCTCACCTTAAACGCCGGCATTCAATGTACCAAAGTGCATTCATTCATCCAATGTGTCGAGTTGAAATGATTCTTCCCGAGATTAAAATTCCGTTCGTGCATTCAGTGAATCAAACTGCACTCAATCATTCCATGAACCTTATAGTTCTATTTCTTTCAATTGATCGAGTTAATCCCATTCATTCAAAATCTCGACCTTAACGCCTTCGTTCAATGAAACAAACTTCATGCATTCATTCAAAGAAACAGAGTATAAGTTTCAATTCAAAGAGTAGATCTTGTCTCATTCTTTTAGTGCCTCGAGCTGAAATGATTCATTCAAAGAATCAAAACTGCCTTCATTCATTCATTCAAAGAAGCAAATTAGACGTTTCAATTCAAAGTGTAGAGCTTGTCTCATTCATTCAATGTCTCGACCTTAACTGCGTTCATCCATTCAATAAAGACAACTGCACTCAATCATTCAATGAGATAAGCGGTATTCGTTCATTAATTCAATCTAGTTTATCCCATACATTTAATGTCTCGGCATTTACGCCTTCATTTTAGGAATCAAACTGCATTAATTCTTTCATACAAACTAAGTACACGTTTCATTTCAAAGACGAGAGCTTGTCTCATTCATTCGATATATCCAACTTCACTGATTCATTGAAAGAATCAAACTGCATCAATCATTCAATGAATCAAACTGCTCTCAGTCTTTCAATCAAAATAGATATATATATTCATTCTTTGAAATCCAGCTTATCTCACTAATTCACAGTTTAATCCTAAACGCCTTCGTTCAATGAAACAAACAGCATTCAAACATTCAATGAAATGAAAATATACGTTTTTAATCAAAGAGTATACCTTGCCTCGTTTATTCAATGTCTGGAGCTTTACTGATTGATTCAAAAAATCAAACTGCATGCATTCATTCAATGAAAGAGAGTATATGCTTCAATTCAAAGAGTAGATCTTGTCTAATTCATTTACAGCCTCGAGCTTAACTGATTCATTCAAAGAAGCAAATTAGAAGTTTCAATTCAAAGTGTAGAGCTTGTCTCATTCATTCAATGTCTCGACCTTAAATGATTCATTCAAAGAATCAAACTGCGTTCATCCATTCAATGAAGCAAACTGCACTCATTCGTTCAATGATAAAAGCGGTATTCGTTCATTACTTCAATCTAGCGAATCCCATTCATTCAATGTCTCGGCATTTACTCCTTCATTTTCGGAATCAAACTGCATTCATTCTTTCATACAAACTAAGTATACGTTTCATTTCAAAGACGAGAGCTTGTCTCATTCATTCGATGTATCCAACCTCACTGATTTATTGAAAGAATCAAACTGCATCAATCATTCAATGAATCAAACTGCTCTCAATCTTTCAATGAAAATAGTGATCTACATTCAATCATTGAAATCCAGCTTATCTCATTCATTCACAGTTTAATCCTAAACGCCTTCGTTCAATGAAACAAAGAGCATTCAACTTTTCAATGAAATGAAAATATACGTTTTAAATCAAAGAGTTTCCCTTGCCTCGTTTATTCAATGTCAGGAGCTTAACTGATTCATTCAAAGAATCAAACAGCATGCATTCATTCAATGAAACAGAGTATATGTTTCAATTCAAAGAGTAGATCTTGTCGAAATCATTTAGATCCTCGAGCTTAACTCATTCATTCAAAGAATCAAAACTGCCTTCATTCATTCAATGAATCAAACTGCTCTCAGTCTTTCAATGAAAATAGTGATATACAATCAATCATTGAAATCCAGCTTATGGCATTCATTCACAGTTTAATCCTAAACGCCTTTGTTCAATGCAACAAACAGCATTCAAACATTCAATGAAATGAAAATGTACGTTTTAAATCAAAGAGTATACCTTGCCTCGTTTATTCAATGTCTGGAGCTTTACTGATTTATTCAAAGAATCAAACTGCATGCATTCATTCAATGAAACAGAGTATATGTTTCAATTCAAAGAAAAGATCTTGTCTCATTCATTTAGAGCCTCGAGCTTAAATGATTCATTCAAAGAATCAAAACTGCCTTCATTCATTCATTCAAAGAAGCAAATTAGACGTTTCCATTCAAAGTGTAGAGCTTGTCTCATTCATTCAATGTCTCGACCTTAACTGATTCATTCAAAGAATCAAACTGCGTTCATCCATTCAATGAAGCAAACTGCACTCAATCATTCAATGAGAAAAGCGGTATTCGTTCATTACTTCAATCTAGGTTATCCCATTCATTCAATGTTTCGGCATTTACGCCTTCATTTTAGGAATCAAACTGAATTCATTCTTTCATACAAACTAAGTACACTTTTCATTTCAAAGACGAGAGCTTGTCTCATTCATTCGATGGATCCAATATCACTGATTCATTGAAATAATCAAACTACTTTCAATCATTCAATGAATCAAACTGCTCTCAGTCTTTCAATGAAAATAGTGATTTTCATTCAATCATTGAAATCCAGCATATCGCATTCATTCACAGCTTCATCCTCAACGCCTTCGTTCAATGAAACAAACAGCATTCAAACATACAATGAAATGAAAATATACGTTTTAAATCAAAGAGTATACCTTGCCTCGTTTATTCAATGTCTGGAGCTTTACTGATTCATTCAAAGAATCATACTGCATGCATTCATTCAATGAAACAGAGGATAAGTTTCAATTCAAAGAGTAGATCTTGTCTCATTCATTTAGGGCCTCGAGCTTAAATGATTCATTCAATGAATTAAAACTGCCTTCATTCATTCATTCAAAGAAGCAAATTAGACGTTTCAATTCAAAGTGTAGAGCTTGTCTCATTCATTCAATATCTCGACCTTAACTGATTCATTCAAGGAATCAAACTGCGTTCATCCATTCAATGAAGCAAAACTGCACTCAATCATTCAATGAGAAAAGCGGTATTCGTTCATTACTTCAATCTAGGTTATCCCATTCATTCAAAATTTCGGCATTTACACCTTCATTTTAGGAATCAAACTGCATTCATTCTTTCATACAAACTAAGTACACTTTTCATTTCAAAGACGAGAGCTTGTCTCATTCATTCGATGTATCCAATCTCACTGATTCATTGAAAGAATCAAACTGCGTCAATCATTCAATGAATCAAACTGCTCTCAGTCTTTCAATGAAAATAGTGATTTTCATTCAATCATTGAAATCCAGCTTATCGCATTCATTCACCGCTTAATCCTCAACGCCTTCGTTCAATGAAACAAACAGCATTCAAACATTCAATGAAATGAAAATATACGTTTTAAATCAAAGAGAATACCTTGCCTCGTTTATTCAATGTCTGGAGCTTTACTGATTCATTCAAAGAATCAAACTGCATGCATTCATTCAATGAAACAGAGGATAAGTTTCAATTCAAAGAGTAGATCTTGTCTCATTCATTAAGGGCCTCGAGCTTAAATGATTCATTCAATGAATTAAAACTGCCTTCATTCATTCATTCAAAGAAGCAAATTAGACGTTTCAATTCAAAGTGTAGAGCTTGTCTCATTCATTCAATGTCTCGACCTTAACGAATTCATTCAAAGAATCAAACTGCGTTCATCCATTCAATGAAGCAAACTGCACTCAATCATTCAATGAGAAAAGCGGTATTCGTTCATTACTTCAATCTAGGTTATCCCATTCATTCAAAATTTCGGCATTTACACCTTCATTTTAGGAATCAAACTGAATTCATTCTTTCATAAAAACTAAGTACACTTTTCATTTCAAAGACGAGAGCTTGTCTCATTCATTCGATGTATCCAACCTCACTGATTCATTCAAAGAATCAAACTGCGTTCATCTATTCAATGAAGCAAACTGCACTCAATCATTCAATGAGATAAGCGGTATTCGTTCATTAATTCAATCTAGCTTATCCCATACATTCAATGTCTCGGCATTTACGCCTTCATTTTCGGAATCAAACTGCATTCATTCTTACATACAAACTAAGTACACGTTTCATTTCAAAGACGAGAGCTTGTCTCATTCATTCGATGTATCCAACCTCACTGATTCATTGAAAGAATCAAACTGCATCAATCATTCAAAGAATCAAACTGCTCTCAGTCTTTCAATGAAAATAGTGATAAACAATCAATCATTGAAATCCAGCTTATGGCATTCATTCACAGTTTATTCCTAAACGCCTTTGTTCAATGAAACAAACAGCATTCAAACATTCAATGAAATGAAAATGTACGTTTTAAATCAAAGAGTATACCTTGCCTCGTTTATTCAATGTCTGGAGCTTTACTGATTTATTCAAAGAATCAAACTGCATGCATTCATTCAATGAAACAGAGTATATGTTTCAATTCAAAGAAAAGATCTTGTCACATTCATTTAAAGCCTCGAGCTTAAATGATTCATTCAAAGAATCAAAACTGCCTTCATTCATTCATTCAAAGAAGCAAATTAGACGTTTCCATTCAAAGTGTAGAGCTTGTCTCATTCATTCAATGTCTCGACCTTAACTGATTCATTCAAAGAATCAAACTGCGTTCATCCATTCAATGAAGCAAACTGCACTCAATCATTCAATGAGAAAAGCGGTATTCGTTCATTACTTCAATCTAGGTTATCCCATTCATTCAATGTTTCGGCATTTGCGCCTTCATTTTAGGAATCAAACTGAATTCATTCTTTCATACAAACTAAGTACACTTTTCATTTCAAAGACGAGAGCTTGTCTCATTCATTCGATGGATCCAATATCACTGATTCATTGAAATAATCAAACTACTTTCAATCATTCAATGAATCAAGCTGCTCTCAGTCTTTCAATGAAAATAGTGATTTTCATTCAATCATTGAAATCCAGCATATCGCATTCATTCACAGCTTAATCCTCAACGCCTTCGTTCAATGAAACAAACAGCATTCAAACATACAATGAAATGAAAATATACGTTTTAAATCAAAGAGTATACCTTGCCTCGTTTATTCAATGTCTGGAGCTTTACTGATTCATTCAAAGAATCATACTGCATGCATTCATTCAATGAAACAGAGGATAAGTTTCAATTCAAAGAGTAGATCTTGTCTCATTCATTTAGGGCCTCGAGCTTAAATGATTCATTCAATGAATTAAAACTGCCTTCATTCATTCATTCAAAGAAGCAAATTAGACGTTTCAATTCAAAGTGTAGAGCTTGTCTCATTCATTCAATGTCTCGACCTTAACTGATTCATTCAAGGAATCAAACTGCGTTCATCCATTCAATGAAGCAAACTGCACTCAATCATTCAATGAGAAAAGCGGTATTCGTTCATTACTTCAATCTAGGTTATCCCATTCATTCAAAATTTCGGCATTTACACCTTCATTTTAGGAATCAAACTGAATTCATTCTTTCATAAAAACTAAGTACACTTTTCATTTCAAAGACGAGAGCTTGTCTCATTCATTCGATGTATCCAACCTCACTGATTCATTCAAACAATCAAACTGCGCTCATCTATTCAATGAAGCAAATTGCACTCAATCATTCAATGAGAAAACCGGTATTCGTTCATTACTTCAATCTAGGTTATCCCATTCATTCAATGTTTCGGCAATTACGCCTTCATTTTAGGAATCAAACTGCATTCATTCTTTCATACAAACTAAGTACACTTTTCATTTCAAAGACGAGAGCTTGTCTCATTCATTCGATGTATCCAACCTCACTGATTCATTCAAAGAATCAAACTGCGTTCATCTATTCAATGAAGCAAACTGCACTCAATCATTCAATGAAAATAGTGATTTTCATTCAATCATTGAAATCCAGCTTATCACATTCATTCACAGTTTAATCCTCAACGCCTTCGCTCAATGAAACAAACAGCATTTAACATTCAGTGAAACGAAATATACGTTTCAAATCAAAGAAACCTTGTCTCATTCATTAAATTTCTCGAGCTTAACTGATTCTTTCAAAGAAACAAACTGCGTTCATTCATTCAAAGAAGCAAATTGCACGCAATCATTCAATGAAACAAACAGTATTCATTCATTGAATCCAGCTTCTCCCATTCATTAAATGTCTCACCTTAAACGCCGGCATTCAATGAACCAAAGTGCATTCATTCATCCAATGTGTCGAGTTGAAATGATTCTTCCCGAGATTAAAATTGCGTTCGTGCATTCAGTGAATCAAACTGCACTCAATCATTCCATGAACCTTATAGTTCTATTTCATTCAATTGATCGAGTTTATCCCATCATTCAAAATCTCGACCTTAACGCCTTCGTTCAATGAAACAAACTGCATGCATTCATTCAAAGAAACAGAGTATAAGTTTCAATTCAAAGAGTAGATCTTGTCTCATTCATTTAGTGCCTCGAGCTTAACTGATTCATTCAAAGAATCAAAACTGCCTTCATTCATTCATTCAAAGAAGCAAATTAGACGTTTCAATTCAAAGTGTAGAGCTTGTCTCATTCATTCAATGTCTCGACCTTAACTGCGTTCATCCATTCAATGAAGACAACTGCACTCAATCATTCAATGAGGTAAGCGGTATTCGTTCATTAATTCAATCTAGCTTATCCCATACATTCAATGTCTCGGCATTTACGCCTTCATTTTCGGAATCAAACTGCATTCATTCTTTCATACAAACTAAGTACACGTTTCATTTCAAAGACGAGAGCTTGTCTCATTCATTCGATGTATCCAACCTCACTGATTCATTGAAAGAATCAAACTGCATCAATCATTCAAAGAATCAAACTGCTCTCAGTCTTTCAATGAAATTAGTGATATACAATCAATCATTGAAATCCAGCTTATGGCATTCATTCACAGTTTAATCCTAAACGCCTTTGTTCAATGAAACAAACAGCATTCAAACATTCAATGAAATGAAAATGTACGTTTTAAATCAAAGAGTATACCTTGCCTCGTTTATTCAATGTCTGGAGCTTTACTGATTTATTCAAAGAATCAAACTGCATGCATTCATTCAATGAAACAGAGTATATGTTTCAATTCAAAGAAAAGATCTTGTCTAATTCATTTAGAGCCTCGAGCTTAAATGATTCATTCAAAGAATCAAAACTGCCTTCATTCATTCATTTAAAGAAGCAAATTAGACGTTTCAATTCAAAGTGTAGAGCTTGTCTCATTCATTCAATGTCTCGACCTTAACTGATTCATTCAAAGAATCAAACTGCGTTCATCTATTCAATGAAGCAAACTGCACTCAATCTTTCAATGAGAAAAGCGGTATTCGTTCATTACTTCAATCTAGGTTATCCCATTCATTCAATGTTATGGCATTTACGCCTTCATTTTAGGAATCAAACTGAATTCATTCTTTCATATAAACTAAGTACACTTTTCATTTCAAAGACGAGAGCTTGTCTCATTCATTCCATGGATCCAATCTCACTGATTCATTGAAATAATCAAACTGCGTTCAATCATTCAATGAATCAAACTGCTCTCAGTCTTTCAATGAAAATAGTGATTTTCATTCAATCATTGAAATCCAGCTTATCGCATTCATTCACAGCTTAATCCTCAACGCCTTCGTTCAATGAAACAAACAGCATTCAAACATTCAATGAAATGAAAATATACGTTTTAAATCAAAGAGTATACCTTGCCTCGTTTATTCAATGTCTGGAGCTTTACTGATTCATTCAAAGAATCAAACTGCATGCATTCATTCAATGAAACAGAGGATAAGTTTCAATTCAAAGAGTAGATCTTGTCTCATTCATTTAGGGCCTCGAGCTTAAATGATTCATTCAATGAATTAAAACTGCCTTCATTCATTCATTCAAAGAAGCAAATTAGACGTTTCAATTCAAAGTGTAGAGCTTGTCTCATTCATTCAATGTCTCGACCTTAACTGATTCATTCAAAGAATCAAACTGCGTTCATCCATTCAATGAAGCAAACTGCACTCAATCATTCAATGAGAAAAGCGGTATTCGTTCATTACTTCAATCTAGGTTATCCCATTCATTCAAAATTTCGGCATTTACACCTTCATTTTAGGAATCAAACTGAATTCATTCTTTCATAAAAACTAAGTACACTTTTCATTTCAAAGACGAGAGCTTGTCTCATTCATTCGATGTATCCAACCTCACTGATTCATTGAAATAATCAAACTGCGTTCATCTATTCAATGAAGGAAACTGCACTCAATCATTCAATGAAAATAGTGATTTTCATTCAATCATTGAAATCCAGCTTATCACATTCATTCACAGTTTAATCCTCAACGCCTTCGGTCAATGAAACAAACAGTATTTAACATTCAGTGAAACGAAATATACGTTTCAAATCAAAGAAACCTTGTTCCATTCATTAAATTTCCCGAGCTTAACTGATTCTTTCAAAGAAACAAACTGCGTTCATTCATTCAAATAAGCAAATTGCACGCAATCATTCAATGAAACAAACGGTATTCATTCATTGAATCCAGCTTATCCCATTCATTAAATGTCTCACCTTAAACGCCGGCATTCAATGAACCAAAGTGCATTCATTCATCCAATGTGTCGAGTTGAAATGATTCTTCCCGAGATTAAAATTGCGTTCGTGCATTCAGTGAATCAAACTGCACTCAATCATTCCATGAACCTTATAGTTCTATTTCATTCAATTGATCGAGTTTATCCCATTCATTCAAAATCTGACCTTAACGCCTTCGTTCAATGAAACAAACTGCATGCATTCATTCAAAGAAACAGAGTATAAGTTTCAATTCAATGAGAAAAGCGGTATTCGTTCATTACTTCAATCTAGGTTATCCCATTCATTCAAAATTTCTCATTCATTTAGTGCCTCGAGCTTAACTGATTCATTCAAAGAATCAAAACTGCCTTCATTCATTCATTCAAAGAAGCAAATTAGACGTTTAAATTCAAAGTGTAGAGCTTGTCTCATTCATTCAATGTCTCGACCTTAACTGATTCATTCAAAGAATCAAACTGCGTTCATCTATTCAATGAAGCAAACTGCACTCAATCTTTCAATGAGAAAAGCGGTATTCGTTCATTACTTCAATCTAGGTTATCCCATTCATTCAATGTTTCGGCATTTACGCCTTCATTTTAGGAATCAAACTGAATTCATTCTTTCATACAAACTAAGTACACTTTTCATTTCAAAGACGAGAGCTTGTCTCATTCATTCGATGGATCCAACCTCACTGATTCATTCAAACAATCAAACTGCGCTCATCTATTCAATGAAGCAAATTGCACTCAATCATTCAATGAGAAAACCGGTATTCGTTCATTACTTCAATCTAGGTTATCCCATTCATTCAATGTTTCGGCAATTACGCCTTCATTTTAGGAATCAAACTGCATTCATTCTTTCATACAAACTAAGTACACTTTTCATTTCAAAGACGAGAGCTTGTCTCATTCATTCGATGTATCCAACCTCACTGATTCATTCAAAGAATCAAACTGCGTTCATCTATTCAATGAAGCAAACTGCACTCAATCATTCAATGAAAATAGTGATTTTCATTCAATCATTGAAATCCAGCTTATCACATTCATTCACAGTTTAATCCTCAACGCCTTCGCTCAATGAAACAAACAGCATTTAACATTCAGTGAAACGAAATATACGTTTCAAATCAAAGAAACCTTGTCTCATTCATTAAATTTCTCGAGCTTAACTGATTCTTTCAAAGAAACAAACTGCGTTCATTCATTCAAAGAAGCAAATTGCACGCAATCATTCAATGAAACAAACAGTATTCATTCATTGAATCCAGCTTCTCCCATTCATTAAATGTCTCACCTTAAACGCCGGCATTCAATGAACCAAAGTGCATTCATTCATCCAATGTGTCGAGTTGAAATGATTCTTCCCGAGATTAAAATTGCGTTCGTGCATTCAGTGAATCAAACTGCACTCAATCATTCCATGAACCTTATAGTTCTATTTCATTCAATTGATCGAGTTTATCCCATCATTCAAAATCTCGACCTTAACGCCTTCGTTCAATGAAACAAACTGCATGCATTCATTCAAAGAAACAGAGTATAAGTTTCAATTCAAAGAGTAGATCTTGTCTCATTCATTTAGTGCCTCGAGCTTAACTGATTCATTCAAAGAATCAAAACTGCCTTCATTCATTCATTCAAAGAAGCAAATTAGACGTTTCAATTCAAAGTGTAGAGCTTGTCTCATTCATTCAATGTCTCGACCTTAACTGCGTTCATCCATTCAATGAAGACAACTGCACTCAATCATTCAATGAGGTAAGCGGTATTCGTTCATTAATTCAATCTAGCTTATCCCATACATTCAATGTCTCGGCATTTACGCCTTCATTTTCGGATTCAAACTGCATTCATTCTTTCATACAAACTAAGTACACGTTTCATTTCAAAGACGAGAGCTTGTCTCATTCATTCGATGTATCCAACCTCACTGATTCATTGAAAGAATCAAACTGCATCAATCATTCAAAGAATCAAACTGCTCTCAGTCTTTCAATGAAATTAGTGATATACAATCAATCATTGAAATCCAGCTTATGGCATTCATTCACAGTTTAATCCTAAACGCCTTTGTTCAATGAAACAAACAGCATTCAAACATTCAATGAAATGAAAATGTACGTTTTAAATCAAAGAGTATACCTTGCCTCGTTTATTCAATGTCTGGAGCTTTACTGATTTATTCAAAGAATCAAACTGCATGCATTCATTCAATGAAACAGAGTATATGTTTCAATTCAAAGAAAAGATCTTGTCTAATTCATTTAGAGCCTCGAGCTTAAATGATTCATTCAAAGAATCAAAACTGCCTTCATTCATTCATTTAAAGAAGCAAATTAGACGTTTCAATTCAAAGTGTAGAGCTTGTCTCATTCATTCAATGTCTCGACCTTAACTGATTCATTCAAAGAAACAAACTGCGTTCAATCATTCAATGAATCAAACTGCTCTCAGTCTTTCAATGAAAATAGTGATTTTCATTCAATCATTGAAATCCAGCATATCGCATTCATTCACAGCTTAATCCTCAACGCCTTCGTTCAATGAAACAAACAGCATTCAAACATACAATGAAATGAAAATATACGTTTTAAATCAAAGAGTATACCTTGCCTCGTTTATTCAATGTCTGGAGCTTTACTGATTCATTCAAAGAATCAAACTGCATGCATTCATTCAATGAAACAGAGGATAAGTTTCAATTCAAAGAGTAGATCTTGTCTCATTCATTTAGGGCCTCGAGCTTAAATGATTCATTCAATGAATTAAAACTGCCTTCATTCATTCATTCAAAGAAGCAAATTAGACGTTTCAATTCAAAGTGTAGAGCTTGTCTCATTCATTCAATGTCTCGACCTTAACTGATTCATTCAAAGAATCAAACTGCGTTCATCCATTCAATGAAGCAAACTGCACTCAATCATTCAATGAGAAAAGCGGTATTCGTTCATTACTTCAATCTAGGTTATCCCATTCATTCAAAATTTCGGCATTTACACCTTCATTTTAGGAATCAAACTGAATTCATTCTTTCATAAAAACTAAGTACACTTTTCATTTCAAAGACGAGAGCTTGTCTCATTCATTCGATGTATCCAACCTCACTGATTCATTGAAATAATCAAACTGCGTTCATCTATTCAATGAAGGAAACTGCACTCAATCATTCAATGAAAATAGTGATTTTCATTCAATCATTGAAATCCAGCTTATCACATTCATTCACAGTTTAATCCTCAACGCCTTCGGTCAATGAAACAAACAGCATTTAACATTCAGTGAAACGAAATGTACGTTTCAAATCAAAGAAACCTTGTTCCATTCATTAAATTTCTCGAGCTTAACTGATTCTTTCAAAAAACAAACTGCGTTCATTCATTCAAAGAAGCAAATTGCACGCAATCATTGAATGAAACAAACGGTATTCATTCATTGAATCCAGCTTATCCCATTCATTAAATGTCTCACCTTAAACGCCGGCATTCAATGAACCAAAGTGCATTCATTCATCCAATGTGTCGAGTTGAAATGATTCTTCCCGAGATTAAAATTGCGTTCGTGCATTCAGTGAATCAAACTGCACTCAATCATTCCATGAACCTTATAGTTCTATTTCATTCAATTGATCGAGTTTATCCCATTCATTCAAAATCTCGACCTTAACGCCTTCGTTCAATGAAACAAACTGCATGCATTCATTCAAAGTATAAGTTTCAATTCAAAGAGTAGATCTTGTCTCATTCATTTAGTGCCTCGAGCTTAACTGATTCATTCAAAGAATCAAAACTGCCTTCATTCATTCATTTAAAGAAGCAAATTAGACGTTTCAATTCAAAGTGTAGAGCTTGTCTCATTCATTCAATGTCTCGACCTTAACTGCATTCATCCATTCAATAAAGACAACTGCACTCCATCATTCAATGAGATAAGCGGTATTCGTTCATTAATTCAATCTAGCTTATCCCATACATTCAATTTCTCGGCATTTACGCCTTCATTTTCGGAATCAAACTGCATTCATTCTTTCATACAATCTAAGTAGACGTTTCATTTCAAGGACGAGAGCTTGTCTCATTCATTCGATGTATCCAACCTCACTGATTCATTGAAAGAATCAAACTGCATCAATCATTCAAAGAATCAAACTGCTCTCAGTCTTTCAATGAAAATAGTGATATGCAATCAATCATTGAATTCCAGCTTATCGCATTCATTCACAGTTTAATCCTAAACGCCTTTGTTCAATGAAACAAACACCATTCAAACATTCAATGAAATGAAAACGTACGTTTTAAATCAAAGAGTATACCTTGCCTCGTTTATTCAATGTCTGGAGCTTTACTGATTTTTTCAAAGAATCAAACTGCATGCATTCATTCAATGAAACAGATTTTATGTTTCAATTCAAAGAAAAGATCTTGTCTAATTCATTTAGAGCCTCGAGCTTAAATGATTCATTCAAAGAATCAAAACTGCCTTCATTCATTCATTCAAAGAAGCAAATTAGACGTTTCAATTCAAAGTGTAGAGCTTGTCTCATTCATTCAATGTCTCGACCTTAACTGATTCATTCAAAGAATCAAACTGCGCTCATCTATTCAATGAAGCAAACTGCACTCAATCTTTCAATGAGAAAAGCGGTATTCGTTAATTAATTCACTGTAGCTTATCCCATACATTCAATGTCTCGGCATTTACGCCTTCATTTTAGGAATCAAACTGCATTCATTCTTTCATACAAACTAAGTATACGTTTCATTTCAAAGACGAGAGCTTGTCTCATTCATTCGATGTATCCAACCTCACTGATTCATTGAAAGAATCAAACTGCATCAATCATTCAATGTATCAAACTGATCTCAGACTTTCAATGAAAATAGTGACATACATTCAATCATTGAAATCCAGTTTATCGCACTCATTCACAGTTTAATCCTAACGCCTTTGTTCAATGAAACAAACAGCATTCAAACATTCAATGAAATGAAAATGTACGTTTTAAATCAAAGAGTATACCTTGCCTCGTTTATTCAATGTCTGGAGCTTTACTGATTTATTCAACGAATCAAACTGCATGCATTCATTCAATGAAACAGAGTATATGTTTCAATTCAACGAAAATATCTTGTCTAATTTATTTAGAGCCTCGAGCTTAAATGATTCATTCAAAGAATCAAACTGCATTCATCCATTCAATGAAGCAAACTGCACTCAATCATTTAATGAGAAAAGCGGTATTCGTTCATTAATTCAATCTAGCTTATCCCATACATTCCATGTCTCGGCATTTACGCCTTCTTTTTAAGAATCAAACTGCATTCATTCTTTCATACAAACTAAGTACACGTATCATTTCAAAGACGAGAGCTTGTCTCATTCATTCGATGTATCCAATCTCACTGATTCATTGAAAGAATCAAACTGCGTTCATCTATTCAATGAAGCAAACTGCTCTCAGTCTTTCAATGAAAATAGTGATGTTCATTCAATCATTGAAATCCAGCTTATCACATTCATTCACAGTTTAATCCTCAACGCCTTCGGTCAATGAAACAAACAGCATTTAACATTCAGTGAAACGAAATATACGTTTCAAATCAAAGAAACCTTTTCTCATTCATTAAATTTCTCGAGCTTAACTGATTCTTTCAAAGAAACAAACTGCGTTCATTCATTCAAAGAAGCAATTTGCACGCAATCATTCAATGAAACAAACGGTATTCATTCATTGAATCTAGCTTATCCCATTCATTAAATGTCTCACCTTAAACGCCGGCATTCAATGAACCAAAGTGTATTCATTCATCCAATGTGTCGAGTTGAAATGATTCTTCCCGAGATTAAAATTTCGTTCGTGCATTCAGTGAATCAAACTGCACTCAATCATTCCATGAGAAAAGCGGTATTCGTTCATTACTTCAATCTAGCTAATCCCATTCATTCAATGTCTCGGCATTTACGCCTTCATTTTCGGAATCAAACTGCATTCATTCTTTCATACAAACTAAGTACACTTTTCATTTCCAAGACGAGAGCTTGTCTCATTCATTCGATGTATCCAAACTCACTGATTCATTGAAAGAATCAAACTGCATCAATCATTCAATGAATCAAACTGCTCTCAGTCTTTCAATGAAAATAGTGATATACATTCAATCATTGAAATCCAGCTTATCACATTCATTCATAGTTTAATCCTAAACGCCTTTGTTCAATGAAACAAACAGCATTCAAACATTCAATGAAATGAAAATGTACGTTTTAAATCAAAGACTATACCTTGCCTCGTTTATTCAATGTCTGGAGCTTTACTGATTTATTCAAAGAAACAAACTGCATGCATTCATTCAATGAAACAGAGTATATGTTTCAATTCAATGAAAAGATCTTGTCGAATTCATTTAGAGCCTCGAGCTTAAATGATTCATTCAGAGAATCAAAACTGACTTCATTCATTCATTCAAACAAGCAAATTAGACGTTTCAATACAAAGTGTAGAGCTTGTCTCATTCATTCAATGTCTCGACCTTAAATGATTCATTCAAAGAATCAAACTGCGTTCATCCATTCAATGAAGGAAACTGCACTCATTCGTTCAATGATAAAAGCGGTATTCGTTCATTACTTCAATCTAGCTAATCCCTTTCATTCAATGTCTCGGCATTTACGCCTTCATTTTCGGAATCAAACTGCATTCATTCTTTCATACAAACTAAGTATACGTTTCATTTCAAAGACGAGAGCTTGTCTCATTCATTCGATGTATCCAACCTCACTGATTCATTGAAAGAATCAAACTGCATCAATCATTCAATGAATCAAACTGCTCTCAATCTTTCAATGAAAATAGTGATATACATTCAATCATTGAAATCCAGCTGATCTCATTCATTCACAGTTTAATCCTAAACGCCTTCGTTCAATGAAACAAACAGCATTCAAACTTTCAATGAAATGAAAATATACGTTTTAAATCAAAGAGTTTCCCTTGCCTCGTTTATTCAATGTCAGGAGCTTAACCGATTCATTCCAAGAATCAAACAGCATGCATTCATTCAATGAAACAGAGTATATGTTTCAATTCAAAGAAAAGATCTTGTCTAATTCATTTAGAGCCTCGAGCTTAACTGATTCATTCAAAGAATCAAAACTGCCTTCATTCATTCATTCAAAGAAGCAAATTAGACGTTTCAATTCAAAGTGTAGAGCTTGTCTCATTCATTCAATGTCTCGACCTTAACTGCGTTCATCCATTCAAGAAAGACAACTGCACTCAATCATTCAATGAGATAAGCGGTATTCGTTCATTAATTCAATCTAGTTTATCCCATACATTCAATGTCTCGGCAATTACGCCTTCATTTTAGGAATCAAACTGCATTCATTCTTTCATACAAAGTAAGTACACGTTTCATTTCAAAGACGAGAGCTTGTCTCATTCATTCGATATTTCCAACCTCACTGATTCATTGAAAGAATCAAACTGCATCAATCATTCAATGACTCAAACTGCTCTCAGTCTTTCAATCAAAATAGTGATATACATTCATTCTTTGAAATCCAGCTTATCTCACTAATTCACAGTTTAATCCTAAACGCCTTCGTTCAATGAAACAAACAGCATTCAAACATTCAATGAAATGAAAAAATACGTTTTTAATCAAAGAGTATACCTTGCCTCGTTTATTCAATATCTGGAGG
Organism: Chiloscyllium punctatum; assembly: GCF_047496795.1. Classification (NCBI taxonomy): domain Eukaryota; kingdom Metazoa; phylum Chordata; class Chondrichthyes; order Orectolobiformes; family Hemiscylliidae; genus Chiloscyllium; species Chiloscyllium punctatum. The sequence goes on along the minus strand of NC_092744.1, from coordinate 90,895,562 downwards.
TTTACTGATTGATTCAAAGAATGAAATGCATGCATTCATTCAATGAAACAGAGTATATGCTTCAATTCAAAGAGTAGATCTTGTCTAATTCATTTACAGCCTCGAGCTTAACTGATTCATTCAAAGAATCAAAACTGCCTTCATTCATTCATTCAAAGAGGCAAATTAGACGTTCCAATTCGAAGTGTAGAGCTTGTCTCATTCATTCAATGTCTCGACCTTAACTGATTCATTCAAAGAATCAAACTGCGTTCATCCATTCAATGAAGCAAACTGCACTCAATCATTCAATGAGAAAAGCGGTATTCTTTCATAACTTCAATCTAGCGAATCCCATTCATTCAATGTCTCGGCATTTACGCCTTCATTTTCGGAATCAAACTGCACTCATTCTTTCATAAAAACTAAGTATACGTTTCATTTCAAAGACGAGAGCTTGTCTCATTCATTCCATGTATCCAACCACACTGATTCATTGAAAGAATCAAACTGCGTTCAATCATTCAATGAATCAAACTGCTCTCAGTCTTTCAATGAAAATAGTGATATACATTCAATCATTGAAATCCAGTTTATCGCATTCATTCACAGTTTAATCCTAAACGCCTTTGTTCAATGAAACAAACAGCATTCAAACATTCAATGAAATGAAAATGTACGTTTTAAATCAATGAGTATACCTTACCTCGTTTCTTCAATGTCTGGAGCTTTACTGATTTATTCAACGAATCAAACTGCATGCATTCATTCAATGAAACAGAGTATATGTTTCAATTCAAAGAAAAGATCTTGTCTAATTCATTTAGAGCCTCGAGCTTAAACGATTCATTCAAAGAATCAAACTGCGTTCATCCATTCAATGAAGCAAACTGCACTCAATCATTTAATGAGAAAAGCGGTATTCGTTCATTAATTCAATCTAGTTTATCCCATACATTCAATGTCTCGGCATTTACGCCTTCATTTTAGGAATCAAACTGCATTCATTCTTTCATACAAACTAAGTACACGTTTCATTTCAAAGACGAGAGCTTGTCTCATTCATTCGATATATCCAACCTCACTGATTCATTGAAAGAATCAAACTGCATCAATCATTCAATGAATCAAACTGCTCTCAGTCTTTCAATGAAAATAGTGATATACATTCAATCATTGAAATCCAACTTACCTCATTCATTCACAGTTTAATCCTAAACGCCTTCGTTCAATGAAACAAACAGCATTAAAACATTCAATGAAATGAAAATATACGTTTTAAATCAAAGAGTATACCTTGCCTCGTTTATTCATTGTCTGGAGCTTCACTGATTGATTCAAAGAATCAAACTGCATGCATTCATTCAAAGAAACAGAGTATATGCTTCAATTCAAAGTGTAGATCTTGTCTAATTCATTTAGAGCCTCGAGCTTAACTGATTCATTCAAAGAAGCAAAACTGCCTTCATTCATTCATTTAAAGAAGCAAATTAGACGTTTCAATTCAAAGTGTAGAGCTTGTCTCATTCATTCAATGTCTCGACCTTAACTGCGTTCATCCATTCAATAAAGACAACTGCACTCAAACATTCAATGAGATAAGCGGTATTCGTTCATTCATTCAATCTAGCATATCCCATACATTCAATGTCTCGGCATTTACGCCTTCATTTTAGGAATCAAACTGCATTCATTCTTTCATACAAACTAAGTACACTTTTCATTTCAAAGACGAGAGCTTGTCTCATTCATTCGATATATCCAACCTCACTGATTCATTGAAAGAATCAAACTGCGTGCAATCATTCAAAGAATCAAACTGCTCTCATGCTTTCAATGAAAATAGTGATATACATTCAATCATTGAAATCCAGCTTGTCGCATTCATTCACAGTTTAATCCTAAACGCCTTCGTTCAATGAAACAAACAGCATTCAAACATTCAATGAAATGAAAATGTACGTTTTAAATCAAAGAGTATACCTTGCCTCGTTTATTCAATGTCTGGAGCTTTACTGATTTATTCAAAGAAACAAACAGCATGCATTCATTCAATGAAACAGAGTATATGTTTCAATTCAAAGAAAAGATCTTGTCGAATTCATTTAGAGCCTCGAGCTTAAATGATTCATTCAATGAATTAAAACTGCCTTCATTCATTCATTCTAAGAAGCAAATTAGACGTTTCAATTCAAAGTGGAGAGCTTGTCTCATTCATTCAATGTCTCGACCTTAACTGATTCATTCAAAGAATCAAACTGCGTTCATCCATTCAATGAAGCAAACTGCATTCAATGAGAAAAGCGGTATTCGTTCATTACTTCAATCTAGGTTATCCCATTCATTCAAAATTTCGGCATTTACACCTTCATTTTAGGAATCAAACTGAATTCATTCTTTCATAAAAACTAAGTACACTTTTCATTTCAAAGACGAGAGCTTGTCTCATTCATTCGATGTATCCAACCTCACTGATTCATTGAAATAATCAAACTGCGTTCATCTATTCAATGAAGGAAACTGCACTCAATCATTCAATGAAAATAGTGATTTTCATTCAATCATTGAAATCCAGCTTATCACATTCATTCACAGTTTAATCCTCAACGCCTTCGGTCAATGAAACAAACAGCATTTAACATTCAGTGAAACGAAATATACGTTTCAAATCAAAGAAACCTTGTTCCATTCATTAAATTTCTCGAGCTTAACTGATTCTTTCAAAGAAACAAACTGCGTTCATTCATTCAAAGAAGCAAATTGCACGCAATCATTGAATGAAACAAACGGTATTCATTCATTGAATCCAGCTTATCCCATTCATTAAATGTCTCACCTTAAACGCCGGCATTCAATGAACCAAAGTGCATTCATTCATCCAATGTGTCGAGTTGAAATGATTCTTCCCGAGATTAAAATTGCGTTCGTGCATTCAGTGAATCAAACTGCACTCAATCATTCCATGAACCTTATAGTTCTATTTCATTCAATTGATCGAGTTTATCCCATTCATTCAAAATCTCGACCTTAACGCCTTCGTTCAATGAAACAAACTGCATGCATTCATTCAAAGTATAAGTTTCAATTCAAAGAGTAGATCTTGTCTCATTCATTTAGTGCCTCGAGCTTAACTGATTCATTCAAAGAATCAAAACTGCCTTCATTCATTCATTTAAAGAAGCAAATTAGACGTTTCAATTCAAAGTGTAGAGCTTGTCTCATTCATTCAATGTCTCGACCTTAACTGCATTCATCCATTCAATAAAGACAACTGCACTCCATCATTCAATGAGATAAGCGGTATTCGTTCATTAATTCAATCTAGCTTATCCCATACATTCAATTTCTCGGCATTTACGCCTTCATTTTCGGAATCAAACTGCATTCATTCTTTCATACAATCTAAGTAGACGTTTCATTTCAAGGACGAGAGCTTGTCTCATTCATTCGATGTATCCAACCTCACTGATTCATTGAAAGAATCAAACTGCATCAATCATTCAAAGAATCAAACTGCTCTCAGTCTTTCAATGAAAATAGTGATATGCAATCAATCATTGAATTCCAGCTTATCGCATTCATTCACAGTTTAATCCTAAACGCCTTTGTTCAATGAAACAAACACCATTCAAACATTCAATGAAATGAAAACGTACGTTTTAAATCAAAGAGTATACCTTGCCTCGTTTATTCAATGTCTGGAGCTTTACTGATTTTTTCAAAGAATCAAACTGCATGCATTCATTCAATGAAACAGATTTTATGTTTCAATTCAAAGAAAAGATCTTGTCTAATTCATTTAGAGCCTCGAGCTTAAATGATTCATTCAAAGAATCAAAACTGCCTTCATTCATTCATTCAAAGAAGCAAATTAGACGTTTCAATTCAAAGTGTAGAGCTTGTCTCATTCATTCAATGTCTCGACCTTAACTGATTCATTCAAAGAATCAAACTGCGCTCATCTATTCAATGAAGCAAACTGCACTCAATCTTTCAATGAGAAAAGCGGTATTCGTTAATTAATTCACTGTAGCTTATCCCATACATTCAATGTCTCGGCATTTACGCCTTCATTTTAGGAATCAAACTGCATTCATTCTTTCATACAAACTAAGTATACGTTTCATTTCAAAGACGAGAGCTTGTCTCATTCATTCGATGTATCCAACCTCACTGATTCATTGAAAGAATCAAACTGCATCAATCATTCAATGTATCAAACTGATCTCAGACTTTCAATGAAAATAGTGACATACATTCAATCATTGAAATCCAGTTTATCGCACTCATTCACAGTTTAATCCTAACGCCTTTGTTCAATGAAACAAACAGCATTCAAACATTCAATGAAATGAAAATGTACGTTTTAAATCAAAGAGTATACCTTGCCTCGTTTATTCAATGTCTGGAGCTTTACTGATTTATTCAACGAATCAAACTGCATGCATTCATTCAATGAAACAGAGTATATGTTTCAATTCAACGAAAATATCTTGTCTAATTTATTTAGAGCCTCGAGCTTAAATGATTCATTCAAAGAATCAAACTGCATTCATCCATTCAATGAAGCAAACTGCACTCAATCATTTAATGAGAAAAGCGGTATTCGTTCATTAATTCAATCTAGCTTATCCCATACATTCCATGTCTCGGCATTTACGCCTTCTTTTTAGGAATCAAACTGCATTCATTCTTTCATACAAACTAAGTACACGTTTCATTTCAAAGACGAGAGCTTGACTCATTCATTCGATGTATCCAATCTCACTGATTCATTGAAAGAATCAAACTGCGTTCATCTATTCAATGAAGCAAACTGCTCTCAGTCTTTCAATGAAAATAGTGATGTTCATTCAATCATTGAAATCCAGCTTATCACATTCATTCACAGTTTAATCCTCAACGCCTTCGGTCAATGAAACAAACAGCATTTAACATTCAGTGAAACGAAATATACGTTTCAAATCAAAGAAACCTTTTCTCATTCATTAAATTTCTCGAGCTTAACTGATTCTTTCAAAGAAACAAACTGCGTTCATTCATTCAAAGAAGCAATTTGCACGCAATCATTCAATGAAACAAACGGTATTCATTCATTGAATCTAGCTTATCCCATTCATTAAATGTCTCACCTTAAACGCCGGCATTCAATGAACCAAAGTGTATTCATTCATCCAATGTGTCGAGTTGAAATGATTCTTCCCGAGATTAAAATTTCGTTCGTGCATTCAGTGAATCAAACTGCACTCAATCATTCCATGAGAAAAGCGGTATTCGTTCATTACTTCAATCTAGCTAATCCCATTCATTCAATGTCTCGGCATTTACGCCTTCATTTTCGGAATCAAACTGCATTCATTCTTTCATACAAACTAAGTACACTTTTCATTTCCAAGACGAGAGCTTGTCTCATTCATTCGATGTATCCAAACTCACTGATTCATTGAAAGAATCAAACTGCATCAATCATTCAATGAATCAAACTGCTCTCAGTCTTTCAATGAAAATAGTGATATACATTCAATCATTGAAATCCAGCTTATCACATTCATTCATAGTTTAATCCTAAACGCCTTTGTTCAATGAAACAAACAGCATTCAAACATTCAATGAAATGAAAATGTACGTTTTAAATCAAAGACTATACCTTGCCTCGTTTATTCAATGTCTGGAGCTTTACTGATTTATTCAAAGAAACAAACTGCATGCATTCATTCAATGAAACAGAGTATATGTTTCAATTCAATGAAAAGATCTTGTCGAATTCATTTAGAGCCTCGAGCTTAAATGATTCATTCAGAGAATCAAAACTGACTTCATTCATTCATTCAAACAAGCAAATTAGACGTTTCAATACAAAGTGTAGAGCTTGTCTCATTCATTCAATGTCTCGACCTTAAATGATTCATTCAAAGAATCAAACTGCGTTCATCCATTCAATGAAGGAAACTGCACTCATTCGTTCAATGATAAAAGCGGTATTCGTTCATTACTTCAATCTAGCTAATCCCTTTCATTCAATGTCTCGGCATTTACGCCTTCATTTTCGGAATCAAACTGCATTCATTCTTTCATACAAACTAAGTATACGTTTCATTTCAAAGACGAGAGCTTGTCTCATTCATTCGATGTATCCAACCTCACTGATTCATTGAAAGAATCAAACTGCATCAATCATTCAATGAATCAAACTGCTCTCAATCTTTCAATGAAAATAGTGATATACATTCAATCATTGAAATCCAGCTGATCTCATTCATTCACAGTTTAATCCTAAACGCCTTCGTTCAATGAAACAAACAGCATTCAAACTTTCAATGAAATGAAAATATACGTTTTAAATCAAAGAGTTTCCCTTGCCTCGTTTATTCAATGTCAGGAGCTTAACCGATTCATTCCAAGAATCAAACAGCATGCATTCATTCAATGAAACAGAGTATATGTTTCAATTCAAAGAAAAGATCTTGTCTAATTCATTTAGAGCCTCGAGCTTAACTGATTCATTCAAAGAATCAAAACTGCCTTCATTCATTCATTCAAAGAAGCAAATTAGACGTTTCAATTCAAAGTGTAGAGCTTGTCTCATTCATTCAATGTCTCGACCTTAACTGCGTTCATCCATTCAATAAAGACAACTGCACTCAAACATTCAATGAGATAAGCGGTATTCGTTCATTCATTCAATCTAGCATATCCCATACATTCAATGTCTCGGCATTTACGCCTTCATTTTCGGAATCAAACTGCATTCATTCTTTCATACAATCTAAGTAGACGTTTCATTTCAAGGACGAGAGCTTGTCTCATTCATTCGATGTATCCAACCTCACTGATTCATTGAAAGAATCAAACTGCATCAATCATTCAAAGAATCAAACTGCTCTCAGTCTTTCAATGAAAATAGTGATATGCAATCAATCATTGAATTCCAGCTTATCGCATTCATTCACAGTTTAATCCTAAACGCCTTTGTTCAATGAAACAAACACCATTCAAACATTCAATGAAATGAAAACGTACGTTTTAAATCAAAGAGTATACCTTGCCTCGTTTATTCAATGTCTGGAGCTTTACTGATTTTTTCAAAGAATCAAACTGCATGCATTCATTCAATGAAACAGATTTTATGTTTCAATTCAAAGAAAAGATCTTGTCTAATTCATTTAGAGCCTCGAGCTTAAATGATTCATTCAAAGAATCAAAACTGCCTTCATTCATTCATTCAAAGAAGCAAATTAGACGTTTCAATTCAAAGTGTAGAGCTTGTCTCATTCATTCAATGTCTCGACCTTAACTGATTCATTCAAAGAATCAAACTGCGCTCATCTATTCAATGAAGCAAACTGCACTCAATCTTTCAATGAGAAAAGCGGTATTCGTTAATTAATTCACTGTAGCTTATCCCATACATTCAATGTCTCGGCATTTACGCCTTCATTTTAGGAATCAAACTGCATTCATTCTTTCATACAAACTAAGTATACGTTTCATTTCAAAGACGAGAGCTTGTCTCATTCATTCGATGTATCCAACCTCACTGATTCATTGAAAGAATCAAACTGCATCAATCATTCAATGTATCAAACTGATCTCAGACTTTCAATGAAAATAGTGACATACATTCAATCATTGAAATCCAGTTTATCGCACTCATTCACAGTTTAATCCTAACGCCTTTGTTCAATGAAACAAACAGCATTCAAACATTCAATGAAATGAAAATGTACGTTTTAAATCAAAGAGTATACCTTGCCTCGTTTATTCAATGTCTGGAGCTTTACTGATTTATTCAACGAATCAAACTGCATGCATTCATTCAATGAAACAGAGTATATGTTTCAATTCAACGAAAATATCTTGTCTAATTTATTTAGAGCCTCGAGCTTAAATGATTCATTCAAAGAATCAAACTGCATTCATCCATTCAATGAAGCAAACTGCACTCAATCATTTAATGAGAAAAGCGGTATTCGTTCATTAATTCAATCTAGCTTATCCCATACATTCCATGTCTCGGCATTTACGCCTTCTTTTTAGGAATCAAACTGCATTCATTCTTTCATACAAACTAAGTACACGTTTCATTTCAAAGACGAGAGCTTGACTCATTCATTCGATGTATCCAATCTCACTGATTCATTGAAAGAATCAAACTGCGTTCATCTATTCAATGAAGCAAACTGCTCTCAGTCTTTCAATGAAAATAGTGATGTTCATTCAATCATTGAAATCCAGCTTATCACATTCATTCACAGTTTAATCCTCAACGCCTTCGGTCAATGAAACAAACAGCATTTAACATTCAGTGAAACGAAATATACGTTTCAAATCAAAGAAACCTTTTCTCATTCATTAAATTTCTCGAGCTTAACTGATTCTTTCAAAGAAACAAACTGCGTTCATTCATTCAAAGAAGCAATTTGCACGCAATCATTCAATGAAACAAACGGTATTCATTCATTGAATCTAGCTTATCCCATTCATTAAATGTCTCACCTTAAACGCCGGCATTCAATGAACCAAAGTGTATTCATTCATCCAATGTGTCGAGTTGAAATGATTCTTCCCGAGATTAAAATTTCGTTCGTGCATTCAGTGAATCAAACTGCACTCAATCATTCCATGAGAAAAGCGGTATTCGTTCATTACTTCAATCTAGCTAATCCCATTCATTCAATGTCTCGGCATTTACGCCTTCATTTTCGGAATCAAACTGCATTCATTCTTTCATACAAACTAAGTACACTTTTCATTTCCAAGACGAGAGCTTGTCTCATTCATTCGATGTATCCAAACTCACTGATTCATTGAAAGAATCAAACTGCATCAATCATTCAATGAATCAAACTGCTCTCAGTCTTTCAATGAAAATAGTGATATACATTCAATCATTGAAATCCAGCTTATCACATTCATTCATAGTTTAATCCTAAACGCCTTTGTTCAATGAAACAAACAGCATTCAAACATTCAATGAAATGAAAATGTACGTTTTAAATCAAAGACTATACCTTGCCTCGTTTATTCAATGTCTGGAGCTTTACTGATTTATTCAAAGAAACAAACTGCATGCATTCATTCAATGAAACAGAGTATATGTTTCAATTCAATGAAAAGATCTTGTCGAATTCATTTAGAGCCTCGAGCTTAAATGATTCATTCAGAGAATCAAAACTGACTTCATTCATTCATTCAAACAAGCAAATTAGACGTTTCAATACAAAGTGTAGAGCTTGTCTCATTCATTCAATGTCTCGACCTTAAATGATTCATTCAAAGAATCAAACTGCGTTCATCCATTCAATGAAGGAAACTGCACTCATTCGTTCAATGATAAAAGCGGTATTCGTTCATTACTTCAATCTAGCTAATCCCTTTCATTCAATGTCTCGGCATTTACGCCTTCATTTTCGGAATCAAACTGCATTCATTCTTTCATACAAACTAAGTATACGTTTCATTTCAAAGACGAGAGCTTGTCTCATTCATTCGATGTATCCAACCTCACTGATTCATTGAAAGAATCAAACTGCATCAATCATTCAATGAATCAAACTGCTCTCAATCTTTCAATGAAAATAGTGATATACATTCAATCATTGAAATCCAGCTGATCTCATTCATTCACAGTTTAATCCTAAACGCCTTCGTTCAATGAAACAAACAGCATTCAAACTTTCAATGAAATGAAAATATACGTTTTAAATCAAAGAGTTTCCCTTGCCTCGTTTATTCAATGTCAGGAGCTTAACCGATTCATTCCAAGAATCAAACAGCATGCATTCATTCAATGAAACAGAGTATATGTTTCAATTCAAAGAAAAGATCTTGTCTAATTCATTTAGAGCCTCGAGCTTAACTGATTCATTCAAAGAATCAAAACTGCCTTCATTCATTCATTCAAAGAAGCAAATTAGACGTTTCAATTCAAAGTGTAGAGCTTGTCTCATTCATTCAATGTCTCGACCTTAACTGCGTTCATCCATTCAATAAAGACAACTGCACTCAAACATTCAATGAGATAAGCGGTATTCGTTCATTCATTCAATCTAGCATATCCCATACATTCAATGTCTCGGCATTTACGCCTTCATTTTAGGAATCAAACTGCATTCATTCTTTCATACAAACTAAGTACACTTTTCATTTCAAAGACGAGAGCTTGTCTCATTCATTCGATATATCCAACCTCACTGATTCATTGAAAGAATCAAACTGCGTGCAATCATTCAAAGAATCAAACTGCTCTCATGCTTTCAATGAAAATAGTGATATACATTCAGTCATTGAAATCCAGCTTATCGCATTCATTCACAGTTTAATCCTAAACGCCTTCGTTCAATGAAACAAACAGCATTCAAACATTCAATGAAATGAAAATGTACGTTTTAAATCAAAGAGTATACCTTGCCTCGTTTATTCAATGTCTGGAGCTTTACTGATTTATTCAAAGAAACAAACAGCATGCATTCATTCAATGAAACAGAGTATATGTTTCAATTCAAAGAAAAGATCTTGTCGAATTCATTTAGAGCCTCGAGCTTAAATGATTCATTCAAAGAATCAAGACTGCCTTCATTCATTCATTCAAAGAAGCAAATTAGACGTTTCAATACAAAGTGTAGAGCATGTCTCATTCATTCAATGTCTCGACCTTAACTGATTCATTCAAAGAATCAAACTGCGTTCATCCATTCAATGCACCAAACTGCACACAATCATTCAATGAGAAAAGCGGTATTCGTTCATTACTTCAATCTAGCTAATCCCATTCATTCAATGTCTCGGCGTTAACGCCTTAATTTTAGGAATCAAACTGCATTCATTCTTTCATACAAACTAAGTACACGTTTCATTTCAAAGACGAGAGCTTGTCTCATTCATTCGATATATCCAACCTCACTGATTCATTGAAAGAATCAAACTGCATCAATCATTCAATGAATCAAACTGCTCTCAGTCTTTCAATGAAAATAGTGATATACATTCGATCATTGAAATCCAGCTTATCTCATTCATTCACAGTTTAATCCTAAACGCCTTCGTTCAATGAAACAAACAGCATTCAAACTTTCAATGAAATGAAAATATACGTTTTAAATCAAAGAGTATACCTTGCCTCGTTTATTCAATGTCTGGAGCTTAACTGATTCATTCAAAGAATCAAACAGCATGCATTCATTCAATGAAACAGAATATATGTTTCAATTCAAAGAATAGATCTTGTCTAATTCATTTAGAGCCTCGAGCTTAACTGAGTCATTCAAAGAATCAAAACTGCCTTCATTCATTTATTCAAAGAAGCAAATTAGACTTTTCAATTCAAAATGTAGAGCTTGTCTCATTCATTCAATGTCTCGACCTTAACTGCGTTCATCCATTCAATAAAGACAACTGCACTCCATCATTCAATGAGATAAGCGGTATTCGTTCATTCATTCAATCTAGCTTATCCCATACATTCAATGTCTCGGCATTTACGCCTTCATTTTAGGAATCAAACTGCATTCATTCTTTCATACAAACTAAGTACACGTTTCATTTCAAAGACGAGAGATTGTCTCATTCATTCGATATATCCAACCTCACTGATTCATTGAAAGAATCAAACTGCGTTCAATCATTCAATGAATCAAACTGCTCTCTGTCTTTCAATCAAAATAGTGATATACATTCATTCATTGAAATCCAACTTGTCTCATTCATTCACAGTTTAATCCTAAACGCCTTCGTTCAATGAAACAAACAGCATTCAAACATTCAATGAAATGAAAATATACGTTTTAAATCAAAGAGTATACCTTGCCTCGTTTATTCAATGTCTGGAGCTTTACTGATTCATTCAAAGAATCAAAATGCATGCATTCATTCAATGAAACAAAGTATATGCTTCAATTCAAAGAATAGATCTTGTCTAATTCATTTATACCCTCGAGCTTAACTGATTCATTCAAAGAAGCAAATTAGAAGTTTCAATTCAAGTGTAGAGTTTGTCTCATTCATTCAATGTCTCGACCTTAACTGATTCATTCAAAGAATCAAACTGCGTTCATCCATTCAATGAACCAAACTGCACACAATCATTCAATGAGAAAAGCGGTATTCGTTCATTACTTCAATCTAGCTAATCCCATTCATTCAATGTCTCGGCATTTACGCCTTCATTTTCGGTATCAAACTGAATTCATTCTTTCATAAAAACTAAGTACACTTTTCCTTTCAAAGACGACAGCTTGTCTCATTCATTCGATGTATCCAACCTCACTGATTCATTGAAAGAATCAAACTGCATCAATCATTCAATGAATCAAACTGCTCTCAGTCTTTCAATGAAAATAGTGATATACATTCAATCATTGAAATCCAGCTTATCGCATTCATTCATAGTTTAATCCTAAACGCCTTTGTTCAATGAAACAAACAGCATTCAAACATTCAACGAAATGAAAATGTACGTTTTAAATCAAAGAGTATACCTTGCCTCGTTTATTCAATGTCTGGAGCTTTACTGATTTATTCAAAGAAACAAACTGCATGCATTCATTCAATGAAACAGAGTATATGTTTCAATTCAAAGAAAAGATCTTGTCGAATTCATTTAGAGCCTCGAGCTTAAATGATTCATTCAAAGAATCAAAACTGCCTTCATTCATTCATTCAAAGAAGCAAATTAGACGTTTCAATACAAAGTGTAGAGCTTGTCTCATTCATTCAATGTCTCGACCTTAACTGATTCATTCAAAGAATCAAACTGCGTTCATCCATTCAATGAAGCAAACTGCACTCAATCATTCAATGTGAAAAGCGGTATTCGTTCATTACTTCAATCTAGCTAATCCCATACATTCAATGTCTCGGCATTTACGCGTTCATTTTCGGAATCAAACTGCGTTCATTCTTTCATACAAACTAAGTATACGTTTCATTTCAAAGACGAGAGCTTGTCTCATTCATTGGATGTATCCAACCTCACTGATTCATTGAAAGAATCAAACTGCATCAATCATTCAATGTATCAAACTGCTCTCAGTCTTTCAATCAAAATAGTGATATACATTCATTCTTTGAAATCCAGCTTATCTCACTAATTCACAGTTTAATCCTAAACGCCTTCGTTCAATGAAACAAACAGCATTCAAACATTCAATGAAATGAAAAAATACGTTTTTAATCAAAGAGTATACCTTGCCTCGTTTATTCAATGTCTGGAGGTTTACTGATTGATTCAAAGAATGAAATGCATGCATTCATTCAATGAAACAGAGTATATGCTTCAATTCAAAGAGTAGATCTTGTCTAATTCATTTACAGCCTCGAGCTTAACTGATTCATTCAAAGAATCAAAACTGCCTTCATTCATTCATTCAAAGAGGCAAATTAGACGTTTCAATTCGAAGTGTAGAGCTTGTCTCATTCATTCAATGTCTCGACCTTAACTGATTCATTCAAAGAATCAAACTGCGTTCATCCATTCAATGAAGCAAACTGCACTCAATCATTCAATGAGAAAAGCGGTATTCTTTCATAACTTCAATCTAGCGAATCCCATTCATTCAATGTCTCGGCATTTACGCCTTCATTTTCGGAATCAAACTGCACTCATTCTTTCATAAAAACTAAGTATACGTTTCATTTCAAAGACGAGAGCTTGTCTCATTCATTCCATGTATCCAACCACACTGATTCATTGAAAGAATCAAACTGCGTTCAATCATTCAATGAATCAAACTGCTCTCAGTCTTTCAATGAAAATAGTGATATACATTCAATCATTGAAATCCAGTTTATCGCATTCATTCACAGTTTAATCCTAAACGCCTTTGTTCAATGAAACAAACAGCATTCAAACATTCAATGAAATGAAAATGTACGTTTTAAATCAAAGAGTATACCTTGCCTCGTTTCTTCAATGTCTGGAGCTTTACTGATTTATTCAACGAATCAAACTGCATGCATTCATTCAATGAAACAGAGTATATGTTTCAATTCAAAGAAAAGATCTTGTCTAATTCATTTAGAGCCTCGAGCTTAAACGATTCATTCAAAGAATCAAACTGCGTTCATCCATTCAATGAAGCAAACTGCACTCAATCATTTAATGAGAAAAGCGGTATTCGTTCATTAATTCAATCTAGTTTATCCCATACATTCAATGTCTCGGCATTTACGCCTTCATTTTAGGAATCAAACTGCATTCATTCTTTCATACAAACTAAGTACACGTTTCATTTCAAAGACGAGAGCTTGTCTCATTCATTCGATATATCCAACCTCACTGATTCATTGAAAGAATCAAACTGCATCAATCATTCAATGAATCAAACTGCTCTCAGTCTTTCAATGAAAATAGTGATATACATTCAATCATTGAAATCCAACTTACCTCATTCATTCACAGTTTAATCCTAAACGCCTTCGTTCAATGAAACAAACAGCATTAAAACATTCAATGAAATGAAAATATACGTTTTAAATCAAAGAGTATACCTTGCCTCGTTTATTCATTGTCTGGAGCTTCACTGATTGATTCAAAGAATCAAACTGCATGCATTCATTCAAAGAAACAGAGTATATGCTTCAATTCAAAGAGTAGATCTTGTCTAATTCATTTAGAGCCTCGAGCTTAACTGATTCATTCAAAGAAGCAAAACTGCCTTCATTCATTCATTTAAAGAAGCAAATTAGACGTTTCAATTCAAAGTGTAGAGCTTGTCTCATTCATTCAATGTCTCGACCTTAACTGCGTTCATCCATTCAATAAAGACAACTGCACTCAAACATTCAATGAGATAAGCGGTATTCGTTCATTCATTCAATCTAGCATATCCCATACATTCAATGTCTCGGCATTTACGCCTTCATTTTAGGAATCAAACTGCATTCATTCTTTCATACAAACTAAGTACACTTTTCATTTCAAAGACGAGAGCTTGTCTCATTCATTCGATATATCCAACCTCACTGATTCATTGAAAGAATCAAACTGCGTGCAATCATTCAAAGAATCAAACTGCTCTCATGCTTTCAATGAAAATAGTGATATACATTCAATCATTGAAATCCAGCTTATCGCATTCATTCACAGTTTAATCCTAAACGCCTTCGTTCAATGAAACAAACAGCATTCAAACATTCAACGAAATGAAAATGTACGTTTTAAATCAAAGAGTATACCTTGCCTCGTTTATTCAATGTCTGGAGCTTTACTGATTTATTCAAAGAAACAAACAGCATGCATTCATTCAATGAAACAGAGTATATGTTTCAATTCAAAGAAAAGATCTTGTCGAATTCATTTAGAGCCTCGAGCTTAAATGATTCATTCAAAGAATCAAGACTGCCTTCATTCATTCATTCAAAGAAGCAAATTAGACGTTTCAATACAAAGTGTAGAGCATGTCTCATTCATTCAATGTCTCGACCTTAACTGATTCATTCAAAGAATCAAACTGCGTTCATCCATTCAATGCACCAAACTGCACACAATCATTCAATGAGAAAAGCGGTATTCGTTCATTACTTCAATCTAGCTAATCCCATTCATTCAATGTCTCGGCTTTTACGCCTTAATTTTAGGAATCAAACTGCATTCATTCTTTCATACAAACTAAGTACACGTTTCATTTCAAAGACGAGAGCTTGTCTCATTCATTCGATATATCCAACCTCACTGATTCATTGAAAGAATCAAACTGCATCAATCATTCAATGAATCAAACTGCTCTCAGTCTTTCAATGAAAATAGTGATATACATTCGATCATTGAAATCCAGCTTATCTCATTCATTCACAGTTTAATCCTAAACGCCTTCGTTCAATGAAACAAACAGCATTCAAACTTTCAATGAAATGAAAATATACGTTTTAAATCAAAGAGTATACCTTGCCTCGTTTATTCAATGTCTGGAGCTTAACTGATTCATTCAAAGAATCAAACAGCATGCATTCATTCAATGAAACAGAATATATGTTTCAATTCAAAGAATAGATCTTGTCTAATTCATTTAGAGCCTCGAGCTTAACTGAGTCATTCAAAGAATCAAAACTGCCTTCATTCATTTATTCAAAGAAGCAAATTAGACTTTTCAATTCAAAATGTAGAGCTTGTCTCATTCATTCAATGTCTCGACCTTAACTGCGTTCATCCATTCAATAAAGACAACTGCACTCCATCATTCAATGAGATAAGCGGTATTCGTTCATTCATTCAATCTAGCTTATCCCATACATTCAATGTCTCGGCATTTACGCCTTCATTTTAGGAATCAAACTGCATTCATTCTTTCATACAAACTAAGTACACGTTTCATTTCAAAGACGAGAGATTGTCTCATTCATTCGATATATCCAACCTCACTGATTCATTGAAAGAATCAAACTGCGTTCAATCATTCAATGAATCAAACTGCTCTCTGTCTTTCAATCAAAATAGTGATATACATTCATTCATTGAAATCCAACTTGTCTCATTCATTCACAGTTTAATCCTAAACGCCTTCGTTCAATGAAACAAACAGCATTCAAACATTCAATGAAATGAAAATATACGTTTTAAATCAAAGAGTATACCTTGCCTCGTTTATTCAATGTCTGGAGCTTTACTGATTCATTCAAAGAATCAAAATGCATGCATTCATTCAATGAAACAAAGTATATGCTTCAATTCAAAGAATAGATCTTGTCTAATTCATTTAGAGCCTCGAGCTTAACTGATTCATTCAAAGAAGCAAATTAGAAGTTTCAATTCAAGTGTAGAGTTTGTCTCATTCATTCAATGTCTCGACCTTAACTGATTCATTCAAAGAATCAAACTGCGTTCATCCATTCAATGAACCAAACTGCACACAATCATTCAATGAGAAAAGCGGTATTCGTTCATTACTTCAATCTAGCTAATCCCATTCATTCAATGTCTCGGCATTTACGCCTTCATTTTCGGAATCAAACTGAATTCATTCTTTCATAAAAACTAAGTACACTTTTCATTTCAAAGACGACAGCTTGTCTCATTCATTCGATGTATCCAACCTCACTGATTCATTGAAAGAATCAAACTGCATCAATCATTCAATGAATCAAACTGCTCTCAGTCTTTCAATGAAAATAGTGATATACATTCAATCATTGAAATCCAGCTTATCGCATTCATTCATAGTTTAATCCTAAACGCCTTTGTTCAATGAAACAAACAGCATTCAAACATTCAACGAAATGAAAATGTACGTTTTAAATCAAAGAGTATACCTTGCCTCGTTTATTCAATGTCTGGAGCTTTACTGATTTATTCAAAGAAACAAACTGCATGCATTCATTCAATGAAACAGAGTATATGTTTCAATTCAAAGAAAAGATCTTGTCGAATTCATTTAGAGCCTCGAGCTTAAATGATTCATTCAAAGAATCAAAACTGCCTTCATTCATTCATTCAAAGAAGCAAATTAGACGTTTCAATACAAAGTGTAGAGCTTGTCTCATTCATTCAATGTCTCGACCTTAACTGATTCATTCAAAGAATCAAACTGCGTTCATCCATTCAATGAAGCAAACTGCACTCAATCATTCAATGAGAAAAGCGGTATTCGTTCATTACTTCAATCTAGCTAATCCCATACATTCAATGTCTCGGCATTTACGCGTTCATTTTCGGAATCAAACTGCGTTCATTCTTTCATACAAACTAAGTATACGTTTCATTTCAAAGACGAGAGCTTGTCTCATTCATTGGATGTATCCAACCTCACTGATTCATTGAAAGAATCAAACTGCATCAATCATTCAATGTATCAAACTGCTCTCAGTCTTTCAATGTAAATAGTGATACACATTCAATCATTGAAATCCAGCTTATCGCATTCATTCACAGTTTAATCCTAAACGCCTTTGTTCAATGAAACAAACAGCATTCAAACATTCAATGAAATGAAAATGTACGTTTTAAATCAAAGAGTATACCTTGCCTCGTTTATTCAATGTCTGGAGCTTTATTGATTTATTCAACGAATCAAACTGCATGCATTCATTCAATGAAACAGAGTATATGTTTCAATTCAAAGAAAAGATCTTGTCTAATTCATTTAGAGCCTCGAGCTTAAATGATTCATTCAAAGAATCAAACTGCGTTCATCCATTCAATGAAGCAAACTGCACTCAATCATTTAATGAGAAAAGCGGTATTCGTCAATTAATTCAATCTAGCTTATCCCATACATTCAATGTCTCGGCATTTACGCCTTCATTTTAGGAATCAAACTGCATTCATTCTTTCATACAAACTAAGTACACGTTTCATTTCAAAGACGAGAGCTTGTCTCATTCATTCGATGTATCCAATCTCACTGATTCATTGAAAGAATCAAACTGCGTTCAATCATTCAATGAATCAAACTGCTCTCTGTCTTTCAATGAAAATAGTGATTTTCATTCAATCATTGAAATCCAGCTTATCACATTCATTCACAGTTTAATCCTCAACGCCTTCGGTCAATGAAACAAACAGCATTTAACATTCAGTGAAACGAAATATACGTTTCAAATCAAAGAAACCTTGTTCCATTCATTAAATTTCCCGAGCTTAACTGATTCTTTCAAAGAAACAAACTGCGTTCATTCATTCAAATAAGCAAATTGCACGCAATCATTCAATGAAACAAACGGTATTCATTCATTGAATCCAGCTTATCCCATTCATTAAATGTCTCACCTTAAACGCCGGCATTCAATGAACCAAAGTGCATTCATTCATCCAATGTGTCGAGTTGAAATGATTCTTCCCGAGATTAAAATTGCGTTCGTGCATTCAGTGCATCAAACTGCACTCAATCATTCCATGAACCTTATAGTTCTATTTCATTCAATTGATCGAGTTTATCCCATTCATTCAAAATCTGACCTTAACGCCTTCGTTCAATGAAACAAACTGCATGCATTCATTCAAAGAAACAGAGTATAAGTTTCAATTCAAAGAGTAGATCTTGTCTCATTCATTTAGTGCCTCGAGCTTAACTGATTCATTCAAAGAATCAAAACTGCCTTCATTCATTCATTCAAAGAAGCAAATTAGACGTTTCAATTCAAAGTGTAGAGCTTGTCTCATTCATTCAATGTCTCGACCTTAACTGATTCATTCAAAGAATCAAACTGCGTTCAACTATTCAATGAAGCAAAATGCACTCAATCTTTCAATGAGAAAAGCGGTATTCGTTCATTAATTCACTCTAGCTTATCCCATACATTCAATGTCTCGGCATTTACGCCTTAATTTTAGGAATCAAACTGCATTCATTCTTTCATACAAACTAAGTACACGTTTCATTTCAAAGACGATAGCTTGTCTCATTCATTCGATATATCCAACCTCACTGATTCATTGAAAGAATCAAACTGCATCAATCATTCAATGAATCAAACTGCTCTCAGTCTTTCAATGAAAATAGTGATATACATTCGATCATTGAAATCCAGCTTATCGCATTCATTCACAGTTTAATCCTAAACGCCTTCGTTCAATGAAACAAACACCATTCAAACATTCAATGAAATGAAAATGTACGTTTTAAATCAAAGAGTATACCTTGCCTCGTTTATTCAATGTCTGGAGCTTTACTGATTTATTCAAAGAATCAAACTGCATGCATTCATTCAATGAAACAGAGTATATGTTTCAATTCAAAGAAAAGATATTTTCATATTCATTTAGAGCCTCGAGCTTAAATGATTCATTCAAAGAATCAAAACTGCCTTCATTCATTCATTCAAAGAAGCAAATTAGACGTTTAAATTCAAAGTGTAGAGCTTGTCTCATTCATTCAATGTCTCGACCTTAACTGATTCATTCAAAGAATCAAACTGCGTTCATCTATTCAATGAAGCAAACTGCACTCAATCTTTCAATGAGAAAAGCGGTATTCGTTCATTACTTCAATCTAGGTTATCCCATTCATTCAATGTTTCGGCATTTACGCCTTCATTTTAGGAATCAAACTGAATTCATTCTTTCATACAAACTAAGTACACTTTTCATTTCAAAGACGAGAGCTTGTCTCATTCATTCGATGGATCCAATCTCACTGATTCATTGAAATAAACAAACTGCGTTCAATCATTCAATGAATCAAACTGCTCTCAGTCTTTCAATGAAAATAGTGATTTTCATTCAATCATTAAAATCCAGCTTATCGCATTCATTCACAGCTTAATCCTCAACGCCTTCGTTCAATGAAACAAACAGCATTCAAACATTCAATGAAATGAAAATATACGTTTTAAATCAAAGAGTATACCTTGCCTCGTTTATTCAATGTCTGGAGCTTTACTGATTTATTCAAAGAATCAAACTGCATGCATTCATTCAATGAAACAGAGGATAAGTTTCAATTCAAAGAGTAGATCTTGTCTCATTCATTTAGGGCCTCGAGCTTAAATGATTCATTCAATGAATTAAAACTGCCTTCATTCATTCATTCTAAGAAGCAAATTAGACGTTTCAATTCAAAGTGGAGAGCTTGTCTCATTCATTCAATGTCTCGACCTTAACTGATTCATTCAAAGAATCAAACTGCGTTCATCCATTCAATGAAGCAAACTGCATTCAATCATTCAATGAGAAAAGCGGTATTCGTTCATTACTTCAATCTAGGTTATCCCATTCATTCAAAATTTCGGCATTTACACCTTCATTTTAGGAATCAAACTGAATTGATTCTTTCATAAAAACTAAGTACACTTTTCATTTCAAAGACGAGAGCTTGTCTCATTCATTCGATGTATCCAACCTCACTGATTCATTCAAAGAATCAAACTGCGTTCATCTATTCAATGAATCAAACTGCACTCAATCATTCAATGAAAATAGTGATTTTCATTCAATCATTGAAATCCAGCTTATCACATTCATTCACAGTTTAATCCTCAACGCCTTCGGTCAATGAAACAAACAGCATTTAACATTCAGTGAAACGAAATATACGTTTCAAATCAAAGAAACCTTGTTCCATTCATTAAATTTCTCGAGCTTAACTGATTCTTTCAAAGAAACAAACTGCGTTCATTCATTCAAAGAAGCAAATTGCACGCAATCATTGAATGAAACAAACGGTATTCATTCATTGAATCCAGCTTATCCCATTCATTAAATGTCTCACCTTAAACGCCGGCATTCAATGAACCAAAGTGCATTCATTCATCCAATGTGTCGAGTTGAAATGATTCTTCCCGAGATTAAAATTGCGTTCGTGCATTCAGTGAATCAAACTGCACTCAATCATTCCATGAACCTTATAGTTCTATTTCATTCAATCGATCGAGTTTATCCCATTCATTCAAAATCTCGACCTTAACGCCTTCGTTCAATGAAACAAACTGCATGCATTCATTCAAAGTATAAGTTTCAATTCAAAGAGTAGATCTTGTCTCATTCATTTAGTGCCTCGAGCTTAACTGATTCATTCAAAGAATCAAAACTGCCTTCATTCATTCATTTAAAGAAGCAAATTAGACGTTTCAATTCAAAGTGTAGAGCTTGTCTCATTCATTCAATGTCTCGACCTTAACTGCATTCATCCATTCAATAAAGACAACTGCACTCAATCATTCAATGAGAAAAGCGGTATTCGTTAATTAATTCACTGTAGCTTATCCCATACATTCAATGTCTCGGCATTTACGCCTTCATTTTAGGAATCAAACTGCATTCATTCTTTCATACAAACTAAGTATACGTTTCATTTCAAAGACGAGAGCTTGTCTCATTCATTCGATGTATCCAACCTCACTGATTCATTGAAAGAATCAAACTGCATCAATCATTCAATGTATCAAACTGATCTCAGACTTTCAATGAAAATAGTGACATACATTCAATCATTGAAATCCAGTTTATCGCATTCATTCACAGTTTAATCCTAACGCCTTTGTTCAATGAAACAAACAGCATTCAAACATTCAATGAAATGAAAATGTACGTTTTAAATCAAAGAGTATACCTTGCCTCGTTTATTCAATGTCTGGAGCTTTACTGATTTATTCAACGAATCAAACTGCAGGCATTCATTCAATGAAACAGAGTATATGTTTCAATTCAACGAAAATATCTTGTCTAATTTATTTAGAGCCTCGAGCTTAAATGATTCATTCAAAGAATCAAACTGCGTTCATCCATTCAATGAAGCAAACTGCACTCAATCATTTAATGAGAAAAGCGGTACTCGTTCATTAATTCAATCTAGCTTATCCCATACATTCCATGTCTCGGCATTTACGCCTTCTTTTTAGGAATCAAACTGCATTCATTCTTTCATACAAACTAAGTACAGGTTTCATTTCAAAGACGAGAGCTTGTCTCATTCATTCGATGTATCCAATCTCACTGATTCATTGAAAGAATCAAACTGCGTTCATCTATTCAATGAAGCAAACTGCTCTCAGTCTTTCAATGAAAATAGTGATGTTCATTCAATCATTGAAATCCAGCTTATCACATTCATTCACAGTTTAATCCTCAACGCCTTCGGTCAATGAAACAAACAGCATTTAACATTCAGTGAAACGAAATATACGTTTCAAATCAAAGAAACCTTTTCTCATTCATTAAATTTCTCGAGCTTAACTGATTCTTTCAAAGAAACAAACTGCGTTCATTCATTCAAAGAAGCAATTTGCACGCAATCATTCAATGAAACAAACGGTATTCATTCATTGAATCTAGCTTATCCCATTCATTAAATGTCTCACCTTAAACGCCGGCATTCAATGAACCAAAGTGTATTCATTCATCCAATGTGTCGAGTTGAAATGATTCTTCCCGAGATTAAAATTTCGTTCGTGCATTCAGTGAATCAAACTGCACTCAATCATTCCATGAGAAAAGCGGTATTCGTTCATTACTTCAATCTAGCTAATCCCATTCATTCAATGTCTCGGCATTTACGCCTTCATTTTCGGAATCAAACTGCATTCATTCTTTCATACAAACTAAGTACACTTTTCATTTCCAAGACGAGAGCTTGTCTCATTCATTCGATGTATCCAAACTCACTGATTCATTGAAAGAATCAAACTGCATCAATCATTCAATGAATCAAACTGCTCTCAGTCTTTCAATGAAAATAGTGATATACATTCAATCATTGAAATCCAGCTTATCACATTCATTCATAGTTTAATCCTAAACGCCTTTGTTCAATGAAACAAACAGCATTCAAACATTCAATGAATTGAAAATGTACGTTTTAAATCAAAGACTATACCTTGCCTCGTTTATTCAATGTCTGGAGCTTTACTGATTTATTCAAAGAAACAAACTGCATGCATTCATTCAATGAAACAGAGTATATGTTTCAATTCAATGAAAAGATCTTGTCGAATTCATTTAGAGCCTCGAGCTTAAATGATTCATTCAGAGAATCAAAACTGCCTTCATTCATTCATTCAAACAAGCAAATTAGACGTTTCAATACAAAGTGTAGAGCTTGTCTCATTCATTCAATGTCTCGACCTGAAATGATTCATTCAAAGAATCAAACTGCGTTCATCCATTCAATGAAGGAAACTGCACTCATTCGTTCAATGATAAAAGCGGTATTCGTTCATTACTTCAATCTAGCTAATCCCATTCATTCAATGTCTCGGCATTTACGCCTTCATTTTCGGAATCAAACTGCATTCATTCTTTCATACAAACTAAGTACACGTTTCATTTCAAAGACGAGAGCTTGTCTCATTCATTCGATGTATCCAACCTCACTGATTCATTGAAAGAATCAAACTGCATCAATCATTCAATGAATCAAACTGCTCTCAATCTTTCAATGAAAATAGTGATATACATTCAATCATTGAAATCCAGCTGATCTCATTCATTCACAGTTTAATCCTAAACGCCTTCGTTCAATGAAACAAACAGCATTCAAACTTTCAATGAAATGAAAATATACGTTTTAAATCAAAGAGTTTCCCTGCCTCGTTTATTCAATGTCAGGAGCTTAACCGATTCATTCCAAGAATCAAACAGCATGCATTCATTCAATGAAACAGAGTATATGTTTCAATTCAAAGAAAAGATCTTGTCTAATTCATTTAGAGCCTCGAGCTTAACTGATTCATTCAAAGAATCAAAACTGCCTTCATTCATTCATTCAAAGAAGCAAATTAGACGTTTCAATTCAAAGTGTAGAGCTTGTCTCATTCATTCAATGCCTCGACCTTAACTGCGTTCATCCATTCAAGAAAGACAACTGCACTCAATCATTCAATGAGATAAGCGGTATTCGTTCATTAATTCAATCTAGTTTATCCCATACATTCAATGTCTCGGCATTTACGCCTTCATTTTAGGAATCAAACCGCATTCATTATTTCATACAAAGTAAGTACACGTTTCATTTCAAAGACGAGAGCTTGTCTCATTCATTCGATATTTCCAACCTCACTGATTCATTGAAAGAATCAAACTGCGTTCAATCATTCAATGAATCAAACTGCTCTCAGTCTTTCAATCAAAATAGTGATATACATTCATTCTTTGAAATCCAGCTTATCTCACTAATTCACAGTTTAATCCTAAACGCCTTCGTTCAATGAAACAAACAGCATTCAAACATTCAATGAAATGAAAAAATACGTTTTTAATCAAAGAGTATACCTTGCCTCGTTTATTCAATGTCTGGAGGTTTACTGATTGATTCAAAGAATGAAATGCATGCATTCATTCAATGAAACAGAGTATATGCTTCAATTCAAAGAGTAGATCTTGTCTAATTCATTTACAGCCTCGAGCTTAACTGATTCATTCAAAGAATCAAAACTGCCTTCATTCATTCATTCAAAGAGGCAAATTAGAAGTTTCAATTCCAAGTGTAGAGCTTGTCTCATTCATTCAATGTCTCGACCTTAACTGATTCATTCAAAGAATCAAACTGCGTTCATCCATTCAATGAAAATAGTGATTTTCATTCAATCATTGAAATCCAGCTTATCACATTCATTCACAGCTTAATCCTCAACGCCTTCGTTCAATGAAACAAACAGCATTCAAACATTCAATGAAATGAAAATATACGTTTTAAATCAAAGAGTATACCTTGCCTCGTTTATTCAATGTCTGGAGCTTTACTGATTTATTCAAAGAATCAAACTGCATGCATTCATTCAATGAAACAGAGGATAAGTTTCAATTCAAAGAGTAGATCTTGTCTCATTCATTTAGGGCCTCGAGCTTAAATGATTCATTCAATGAATTAAAACTGCCTTCATTCATTCATTCAAAGAAGCAAATTAGACGTTTCAATTCAAAGTGGAGAGCTTGTCTCATTCATTCAATGTCTCGACCTTAACTGATTCATTCAAAGAATCAAACTGCGTTCATCCATTCAATGAAGCAAACTGCATTCAATGAGAAAAGCGGTATTCGTTCATTACTTCAATCTAGGTTATCCCATTCATTCAAAATTTCGGCATTTACACCTTCATTTTAGGAATCAAACTGAATTGATTCTTTCATAAAAACTAAGTACACTTTTCATTTCAAAGACGAGAGCTTGTCTCATTCATTCGATGTATCCAACCTCACTGATTCATTCAAAGAATCAAACTGCGTTCATCTATTCAATGAATCAAACTGCACTCAATCATTCAATGAAAATAGTGATTTTCATTCAATCATTGAAATCCAGCTTATCACATTCATTCACAGTTTAATCCTCAACGCCTTCGGTCAATGAAACAAACAGCATTTAACATTCAGTGAAACGAAATATACGTTTCAAATCAAAGAAACCTTGTTCCATTCATTAAATTTCTCGAGCTTAACTGATTCTTTCAAAGAAACAAACTGCGTTCATTCATTCAAAGAAGCAAATTGCACGCAATCATTGAATGAAACAAACGGTATTCATTCATTGAATCCAGCTTATCCCATTCATTAAATGTCTCACCTTAAACGCCGGCATTCAATGAACCAAAGTGCATTCATTCATCCAATGTGTCGAGTTGAAATGATTCTTCCCGAGATTAAAATTGCGTTCGTGCATTCAGTGAATCAAACTGCACTCAATCATTCCATGAACCTTATAGTTCTATTTCATTCAATCGATCGAGTTTATCCCATTCATTCAAAATCTCGACCTTAACGCCTTCGTTCAATGAAACAAACTGCATGCATTCATTCAAAGTATAAGTTTCAATTCAAAGAGTAGATCTTGTCTCATTCATTTAGTGCCTCGAGCTTAACTGATTCATTCAAAGAATCAAAACTGCCTTCATTCATTCATTTAAAGAAGCAAATTAGACGTTTCAATTCAAAGTGTAGAGCTTGTCTCATTCATTCAATGTCTCGACCTTAACTGCATTCATCCATTCAATAAAGACAACTGCACTCAATCATTCAATGAGAAAAGCGGTATTCGTTAATTAATTCACTGTAGCTTATCCCATACATTCAATGTCTCGGCATTTACGCCTTCATTTTAGGAATCAAACTGCATTCATTCTTTCATACAAACTAAGTATACGTTTCATTTCAAAGACGAGAGCTTGTCTCATTCATTCGATGTATCCAACCTCACTGATTCATTGAAAGAATCAAACTGCATCAATCATTCAATGTATCAAACTGATCTCAGACTTTCAATGAAAATAGTGACATACATTCAATCATTGAAATCCAGTTTATCGCATTCATTCACAGTTTAATCCTAACGCCTTTGTTCAATGAAACAAACAGCATTCAAACATTCAATGAAATGAAAATGTACGTTTTAAATCAAAGAGTATACCTTGCCTCGTTTATTCAATGTCTGGAGCTTTACTGATTTATTCAACGAATCAAACTGCATGCATTCATTCAATGAAACAGAGTATATGTTTCAATTCAACGAAAATATCTTGTCTAATTTATTTAGAGCCTCGAGCTTAAATGATTCATTCAAAGAATCAAACTGCGTTCATCCATTCAATGAAGCAAACTGCACTCAATCATTTAATGAGAAAAGCGGTACTCGTTCATTAATTCAATCTAGCTTATCCCATACATTCCATGTCTCGGCATTTACGCCTTCTTTTTAGGAATCAAACTGCATTCATTCTTTCATACAAACTAAGTACAGGTTTCATTTCAAAGACGAGAGCTTGTCTCATTCATTCGATGTATCCAATCTCACTGATTCATTGAAAGAATCAAACTGCGTTCATCTATTCAATGAAGCAAACTGCTCTCAGTCTTTCAATGAAAATAGTGATGTTCATTCAATCATTGAAATCCAGCTTATCACATTCATTCACAGTTTAATCCTCAACGCCTTCGGTCAATGAAACAAACAGCATTTAACATTCAGTGAAACGAAATATACGTTTCAAATCAAAGAAACCTTGTCTCATTCATTAAATTTCTCGAGCTTAACTGATTCTTTCAAAGAAACAAACTGCGTTCATTCATTCAAAGAAGCAATTTGCACGCAATCATTCAATGAAACAAACGGTATTCATTCATTGAATCTAGCTTATCCCATTCATTAAATGTCTCACCTTAAACGCCGGCATTCAATGAACCAAAGTGTATTCATTCATCCAATGTGTCGAGTTGAAATGATTCTTCCCGAGATTAAAATTTCGTTCGTGCATTCAGTGAATCAAACTGCACTCAATCATTCCATGAGAAAAGCGGTATTCGTTCATTACTTCAATCTAGCTAATCCCATTCATTCAATGTC
This sequence comes from Chiloscyllium punctatum, assembly GCF_047496795.1. Lineage (NCBI taxonomy): Eukaryota > Metazoa > Chordata > Chondrichthyes > Orectolobiformes > Hemiscylliidae > Chiloscyllium > Chiloscyllium punctatum. The sequence goes on along the minus strand of NC_092744.1, from coordinate 90,867,882 downwards.
TCGGCATTTACGCCTTCATTTTCGGAATCAAACTGCATTCATTCTTTCATACAAACTAAGTACACTTTTCATTTCCAAGACGAGAGCTTGTCTCATTCATTCGATGTATCCAAACTCACTGATTCATTGAAAGAATCAAACTGCATCAATCATTCAATGAATCAAACTGCTCTCAGTCTTTCAATGAAAATAGTGATATACATTCAATCATTGAAATCCAGCTTATCACATTCATTCATAGTTTAATCCTAAACGCCTTTGTTCAATGAAACAAACAGCATTCAAACATTCAATGAAATGAAAATGTACGTTTTAAATCAAAGAGTATACCTTGCCTCGTTTATTCAATGTCTGGAGCTTTACTGATTTATTCAAAGAAACAAACTGCATGCATTCATTCAATGAAACAGAGTATATGTTTCAATTCAATGAAAAGATCTTGTCGAATTCATTTAGAGCCTCGAGCTTAAATGATTCATTCAGAGAATCAAAACTGCCTTCATTCATTCAAACAAGCAAATTAGACGTTTCAATACAAAGTGTAGAGCTTGTCTCATTCATTCAATGTCTCGACCTTAAATGATTCATTCAAAGAATCAAACTGCGTTCATCCATTCAATGAAGGAAACTGCACTCATTCGTTCAATGATAAAAGCGGTATTCGTTCATTACTTCAATCTAGCTAATCCCATTCATTCAATGTCTCGGCATTTACGCCTTCATTTTCGGAATCAAACTGCATTCATTCTTTCATACAAACTAAGTACACGTTTCATTTCAAAGACGAGAGCTTGTCTCATTCATTCGATGTATCCAACCTCACTGATTCATTGAAAGAATCAAACTGCATCAATCATTCAATGAATCAAACTGCTCTCAATCTTTCAATGAAAATAGTGATATACATTCAATCATTGAAATCCAGCTGATCTCATTCATTCACAGTTTAATCCTAAACGCCTTCGTTCAATGAAACAAACAGCATTCAAACTTTCAATGAAATGAAAATATACGTTTTAAATCAAAGAGTTTCCCTTGCCTCGTTTATTCAATGTCAGGAGCTTAACCGATTCATTCCAAGAATCAAACAGCATGCATTCATTCAATGAAACAGAGTATATGTTTCAATTCAAAGAAAAGATCTTGTCTAATTCATTTAGAGCCTCGAACTTAACTGATTCATTCAAAGAATCAAAACTGCCTTCATTCATTCATTCAAAGAAGCAAATTAGACGTTTCAATTCAAAGTGTAGAGCTTGTCTCATTCATTCAATGCCTCGACCTTAACTGCGTTCATCCATTCAAGAAAGACAACTGCACTCAATCATTCAATGAGATAAGCGGTATTCGTTCATTAATTCAATCTAGTTTATCCCATACATTCAATGTCTCGGCATTTACGCCTTCATTTTAGGAATCAAACTGCATTCATTATTTCATACAAAGTAAGTACACGTTTCATTTCAAAGACGAGAGCTTGTCTCATTCATTCGATATTTCCAACCTCACTGATTCATTGAAAGAATCAAACTGCGTTCAATCATTCAATGAATCAAACTGCTCTCAGTCTTTCAATCAAAATAGTGATATACATTCATTCTTTGAAATCCAGCTTATCTCACTAATTCACAGTTTAATCCTAAACGCCTTCGTTCAATGAAACAAACAGCATTCAAACATTCAATGAAATGAAAAAATACGTTTTTAATCAAAGAGTATACCTTGCCTCGTTTATTCAATGTCTGGAGGTTTACTGATTGATTCAAAGAATGAAATGCATGCATTCATTCAATGAAACAGAGTATATGCTTCAATTCAAAGAGTAGATCTTGTCTAATTCATTTACAGCCTCGAGCTTAACTGATTCATTCAAAGAATCAAAACTGCCTTCATTCATTCATTCAAAGAGGCAAATTAGAAGTTTCAATTCAAAGTGTAGAGCTTGTCTCATTCATTCAATGTCTCGACCTTAACTGATTCATTCAAAGAATCAAACTGCGTTCATCCATTCAATGAAGCAAACTGCACTCAATCATTCAATGAGAAAAGCGGTATTCTTTCATAACTTCAATCTAGCGAATCCCATTCATTCAATGTCTCGGCATTTACGCCTTCATTTTCGGAATCAAACTGCACTCATTCTTTCATAAAAACTAAGTATACGTTTCATTTCAAAGACGAGAGCTTGTCTCATTCATGCCATGTATCCAACCACACTGATTCATTGAAAGAATCAAACTGCATCAATCATTCAATGAATCAAACTGCTCTCAGTCTTTCAATGAAAATAGTGATATACATTCAATCATTGAAATCCAGCTTATCGCATTCATTCACAGCTTAATCCTCAACGCCTTTGTTCAATGAAACAAACAGCATTCAAACATTCAATGAAATGAAAATGTACGTTTTAAATCAAAGAGTATACCTTGCCTCGTTTCTTCAATGTCTGGAGCATTACTGATTTATTCAACGAATCAAACTGCATGCATTCATTCAATGAAACAGAGTATATGTTTCAATTCAAATAAAAGATCTTGTCTAATTCATTTAGAGCCTCGAGCTTAAATGATTCATTCAAAGAATCAAACTGCGTTCATCCATTCAATGAAGCAAACTGCACTCAATCATTCAATGAGAAAAGCGGTATTCGTTCATTAATTCAATCTAGTTTATCCCATACATTCAATGTCTCGGCATTTACGCCTTCATTTTAGGAATCAAACTGCATTCATTCTTTCATACAAACTAAGTACACGTTTCATTTCAAAGACGAGAGCTTGTCTCATTCATTCGATATATCCAACCTCACTGATTCATTGAAAGAATCAAACTGCATCAATCATTCAATGAATCAAACTGCTCTCAGTCTTTCAATGAAAATAGTGATATACATTCAATCATTGAAATCCAACTTACCTCATTCATTCACACTTTAATCCTAAACGCCTTCGTTCAATGAAACAAACAGCATTAAAACATTCAATGAAATGAAAATATACGTTTTAAATCAAAGAGTATACCTTGCCTCGTTTATTCATTGTCTGGAGCTTCACTGATTGATTCAAAGAATCAAACTGCATGCATTCATTCAAAGAAACAGAGTATATGCTTCAATTCAAAGAGTAGATCTTGTCTAATTCATTTAGAGCCTCGAGCTTAACTGATTCATTCAAAGAAGCAAAACTGCCTTCATTCATTCATTTAAAGAAGCAAATTAGACGTTTCAATTCAAAGTGTAGAGCTTGTCTCATTCATTCAATGTCTCGACCTTAACTGCGTTCATCCATTCAATAAAGACAACTGCACTCAAACATTCAATGAGATAAGCGGTATTCGTTCATTCATTCAATCTAGCTTATCCCATACATTCAATGTCTCGGCATTTACGCCTTCATTTTAGGAATCAAACTGCATTCATTCTTTCATACAAACTAAGTACACTTTTCATTTCAAAGACGAGAGCTTGTCTCATTCATTCGATATATCCAACCTCACTGATTCATTGAAAGAATCAAACTGCGTGCAATCATTCAAAGAATCAAACTGCTCTCATGCTTTCAATGAAAATAGTGATATACATTCAATCATTGAAATCCAGCTTATCGCATTCATTCACAGTTTAATCCTAAACGCCTTCGTTCAATGAAACAAACAGCATTCAAACATTCAATGAAATGAAAATGTACGTTTTAAATCAAAGAGTATACCTTGCCTCGTTTATTCAATGTCTGGAACTTTACTGATTTATTCAAAGAAGCAAACAGCATGCATTCATTCAATGAAACAGAGTATATGTTTCAATTCAAAGAAAAGATCTTGTCGAATTCATTTAGAGCCTCGAGCTTAAATGATTCATTCAAAGAATCAAGACTGCCTTCATTCATTCATTCAAAGAAGCAAATTAGACGTTTCAATACAAAGTGTAGAGCTTGTCTCATTCATTCAATGTCTCGTCCTTAACTGATTCATTCAAAGAATCAAACTGCGTTCATCCATTCAATGAACCAAACTGCACACAATCATTCAATGAGAAAAGCGGTATTCGTTCATTACTTCAATCTAGCTAATCCCATTCATTCAATGTCTCGGCTTTTACGCCTTAATTTTAGGAATCAAACTGCATTCATTCTTTCATACAAACTAAGTACACGTTTCATTTCAAAGACGAGAGCTTGTCTCATTCATTCGATATATCCAACCTCACTGATTCATTGAAAGAATCAAACTGCATCAATCATTCAATGAATCAAACTGCTCTCAGTCTTTCAATGAAAATAGTGATATACATTCGATCATTGAAATCCAGCTTATCTCATTCATTCACAGTTTAATCCTAAACGCCTTCGTTCAATGAAACAAACAGCATTCAAACTTTCAATGAAATGAAAATATACGTTTTAAATCAAAGAGTATACCTTGCCTCGTTTATTCAATGTCTGGAGCTTAACTGATTCATTCAAAGAATCAAACAGCATGCATTCATTCAATGAAACAGAATATATGTTTCAATTCAAAGAATAGATCTTGTCTAATTCATTTAGAGCCTCGAGCTTAACTGAGTCATTCAAAGAATCAAAACTGCCTTCATTCATTTATTCAAAGAAGCAAATTAGACTTTTCAATTCAAAATGTAGAGCTTGTCTCATTCATTCAATGTCTCGACCTTAACTGCGTTCATCCATTCAATAAAGACAACTGCACTCAATCATTCAATGAGATAAGCGGTATTCGTTCATTAATTCAATCTAGTTTATCCCATACATTCAATGTCTCGGCATTTACGCCTTCATTTTAGGAATCAAACTGCATTCATTATTTCATACAAAGTAAGTACACGTTTCATTTCAAAGACGAGAGCTTGTCTCATTCATTCGATATTTCCAACCTCACTGATTCATTGAAAGAATCAAACTGCGTTCAATCATTCAATGAATCAAACTGCTCTCAGTCTTTCAATCAAAATAGTGATATACATTCATTCTTTGAAATCCAGCTTATCTCACTAATTCACAGTTTAATCCTAAACGCCTTCGTTCAATGAAACAAACAGCATTCAAACATTCAATGAAATGAAAAAATACGTTTTTAATCAAAGAGTATACCTTGCCTCGTTTATTCAATGTCTGGAGGTTTACTGATTGATTCAAAGAATGAAATGCATGCATTCATTCAATGAAACAGAGTATATGCTTCAATTCAAAGAGTAGATCTTGTCTAATTCATTTACAGCCTCGAGCTTAACTGATTCATTCAAAGAATCAAAACTGCCTTCATTCATTCATTCAAAGAGGCAAATTAGAAGTTTCAATTCAAAGTGTAGAGCTTGTCTCATTCATTCAATGTCTCGACCTTAACTGATTCATTCAAAGAATCAAACTGCGTTCATCCATTCAATGAAGCAAACTGCACTCAATCATTCAATGAGAAAAGCGGTATTCTTTCATAACTTCAATCTAGCGAATCCCATTCATTCAATGTCTCGGCATTTACGCCTTCATTTTCGGAATCAAACTGCACTCATTCTTTCATAAAAACTAAGTATACGTTTCATTTCAAAGACGAGAGCTTGTCTCATTCATGCCATGTATCCAACCACACTGATTCATTGAAAGAATCAAACTGCATCAATCATTCAATGAATCAAACTGCTCTCAGTCTTTCAATGAAAATAGTGATATACATTCAATCATTGAAATCCAGCTTATCGCATTCATTCACAGCTTAATCCTCAACGCCTTTGTTCAATGAAACAAACAGCATTCAAACATTCAATGAAATGAAAATGTACGTTTTAAATCAAAGAGTATACCTTGCCTCGTTTCTTCAATGTCTGGAGCATTACTGATTTATTCAACGAATCAAACTGCATGCATTCATTCAATGAAACAGAGTATATGTTTCAATTCAAAGAAAAGATCTTGTCTAATTCATTTAGAGCCTCGAGCTTAAATGATTCATTCAAAGAATCAAACTGCGTTCATCCATTCAATGAAGCAAACTGCACTCAATCATTCAATGAGAAAAGCGGTATTCGTTCATTAATTCAATCTAGTTTATCCCATACATTCAATGTCTCGGCATTTACGCCTTCATTTTAGGAATCAAACTGCATTCATTCTTTCATACAAACTAAGTACACGTTTCATTTCAAAGACGAGAGCTTGTCTCATTCATTCGATATATCCAACCTCACTGATTCATTGAAAGAATCAAACTGCATCAATCATTCAATGAATCAAACTGCTCTCAGTCTTTCAATGAAAATAGTGATATACATTCAATCATTGAAATCCAACTTACCTCATTCATTCACACTTTAATCCTAAACGCCTTCGTTCAATGAAACAAACAGCATTAAAACATTCAATGAAATGAAAATATACGTTTTAAATCAAAGAGTATACCTTGCCTCGTTTATTCATTGTCTGGAGCTTCACTGATTGATTCAAAGAATCAAACTGCATGCATTCATTCAAAGAAACAGAGTATATGCTTCAATTCAAAGAGTAGATCTTGTCTAATTCATTTAGAGCCTCGAGCTTAACTGATTCATTCAAAGAAGCAAAACTGCCTTCATTCATTCATTTAAAGAAGCAAATTAGACGTTTCAATTCAAAGTGTAGAGCTTGTCTCATTCATTCAATGTCTCGACCTTAACTGCGTTCATCCATTCAATAAAGACAACTGCACTCAAACATTCAATGAGATAAGCGGTATTCGTTCATTCATTCAATCTAGCTTATCCCATACATTCAATGTCTCGGCATTTACGCCTTCATTTTAGGAATCAAACTGCATTCATTCTTTCATACAAACTAAGTACACTTTTCATTTCAAAGACGAGAGCTTGTCTCATTCATTCGATATATCCAACCTCACTGATTCATTGAAAGAATCAAACTGCGTGCAATCATTCAAAGAATCAAACTGCTCTCATGCTTTCAATGAAAATAGTGATATACATTCAATCATTGAAATCCAGCTTATCGCATTCATTCACAGTTTAATCCTAAACGCCTTCGTTCAATGAAACAAACAGCATTCAAACATTCAATGAAATGAAAATGTACGTTTTAAATCAAAGAGTATACCTTGCCTCGTTTATTCAATGTCTGGAACTTTACTGATTTATTCAAAGAAGCAAACAGCATGCATTCATTCAATGAAACAGAGTATATGTTTCAATTCAAAGAAAAGATCTTGTCGAATTCATTTAGAGCCTCGAGCTTAAATGATTCATTCAAAGAATCAAGACTGCCTTCATTCATTCATTCAAAGAAGCAAATTAGACGTTTCAATACAAAGTGTAGAGCTTGTCTCATTCATTCAATGTCTCGTCCTTAACTGATTCATTCAAAGAATCAAACTGCGTTCATCCATTCAATGAACCAAACTGCACACAATCATTCAATGAGAAAAGCGGTATTCGTTCATTACTTCAATCTAGCTAATCCCATTCATTCAATGTCTCGGCTTTTACGCCTTAATTTTAGGAATCAAACTGCATTCATTCTTTCATACAAACTAAGTACACGTTTCATTTCAAAGACGAGAGCTTGTCTCATTCATTCGATATATCCAACCTCACTGATTCATTGAAAGAATCAAACTGCATCAATCATTCAATGAATCAAACTGCTCTCAGTCTTTCAATGAAAATAGTGATATACATTCGATCATTGAAATCCAGCTTATCTCATTCATTCACAGTTTAATCCTAAACGCCTTCGTTCAATGAAACAAACAGCATTCAAACTTTCAATGAAATGAAAATATACGTTTTAAATCAAAGAGTATACCTTGCCTCGTTTATTCAATGTCTGGAGCTTAACTGATTCATTCAAAGAATCAAACAGCATGCATTCATTCAATGAAACAGAATATATGTTTCAATTCAAAGAATAGATCTTGTCTAATTCATTTAGAGCCTCGAGCTTAACTGAGTCATTCAAAGAATCAAAACTGCCTTCATTCATTTATTCAAAGAAGCAAATTAGACTTTTCAATTCAAAATGTAGAGCTTGTCTCATTCATTCAATGTCTCGACCTTAACTGCGTTCATCCATTCAATAAAGACAACTGCACTCCATCATTCAATGAGATAAGCGGTATTCGTTCATTCATTCAATCTAGCTTATCCCATACATTCAATGTCTCGGCATTTACGCCTTCATTTTAGGAATCAAACTGCATTCATTCTTTCATACAAACTAAGTACACGTTTCATTTCAAAGACGAGAGCTTGTCTCATTCATTCGATATATCCAACCTCACTGATTCATTGAAAGAATCAAACTGCGTTCAATCATTCAATGAATCAAACTGCTCTCTGTCTTTCAATCAAAATAGTGATATACATTCATTCATTGAAATCCAACTTATCTCATTCATTCACAGTTTAATCCTAAACGCCTTCGTTCAATGAAACAAACAGCATTCAAACATTCAATGAAATGAAAATATACGTTTTAAATCAAAGAGTATACCTTGCCTCGTTTATTCAATGTCTGGAGCTTTACTGATTCATTCAAAGAATCAAACTGCATGCATTCATTCAATGAAACAGAGTATATGCTTCAATTCAAAGAATAGATCTTGTCTAATTCATTTATAGCTTCGAGCTTAACTGATTCATTCAAAGAAGCAAATTAGAAGTTTCAATTCAAGTGTAGAGTTTGTCTCATTCATTCAATGTCTCGACCTTAACTGATTCATTCAAAGAATCAAACTGCGTTCATCCATTCAATGAACCAAACTGCACACAATCATTCAATGAGAAAAGCGGTATTCGTTAATTACTTCAATCTAGCTAATCCCATTCATTCAATGTCTCGGCATTTACGCCTTCATTTTCGGAATCATACTGAATTCATTCTTTCATACAAACTAAGTACACTTTTCATTTCAAAGACGACAGCTTGTCTCATTCATTCGATGTATCCAACCTCACTGATTCATTGAAAGAATCAAACTGCATCAATCATTCAATGAATCAAACTGCTCTCAGTCTTTCAATGAAAATAGTGATATACATTCAATCATTGAAATCCAGCTTATCGCATTCATTCATAGTTTAATCCTAAACGCCTTTGTTCAATGAAACAAACAGCATTCAAACATTCAACGAAATGAAAATGTACGTTTTAAATCAAAGAGTATACCTTGCCTCGTTTATTCAATGTCTGGAGCTTTACTGATCTATTCAAAGAAACAAACTGCATGCATTCATTCAATGAAACAGAGTATATGTTTCAATTCAAAGAAAAGATCTTGTCGAATTCATTTAGAGCCTCGAGCTTAAATGATTCATTCAAAGAATCAAAACTGCCTTCATTCATTCATTCAAAGAAGCAAATTAGACGTTTCAATACAAAGTGTAGAGCTTGTCTCATTCATTCAATGTCTCGACCTTAACTGATTCATTCAAAGAATCAAACTGCGTTCATCCATTCAATGAAGCAAACTGCACTCAATCATTCAATGAGAAAAGCGGTATTCGTTCATTACTTCAATCTAGCTAATCCCATACATTCAATGTCTCGGCATTTACGCCTTCATTTTCGGAATCAAACTGCATTCATTCTTTCATACAAACTAAGTATACGTTTCATTTCAAAGACGAGAGCTTGTCTCATTCATTCGATGTATCCAACCTCACTGATTCATTGAAAGAATCAAACTGCATCAATCATTCAATGTATCAAACTGCTCTCAGTCTTTCAATGAAAATAGTGATATACATTCAATCATTGAAATCCAGCTTATCGCATTCATTCATAGTTTAATCCTAAACGCCTTTGTTCAATGAAACAAACAGCATTCAAACATTCAACGAAATGAAAATGTACGTTTTAAATCAAAGAGTATACCTTGCCTCGTTTATTCAATGTCTGGAGCTTTACTGATTTATTCAAAGAAACAAACTGCATGCATTCATTCAATGAAACAGAGTATATGTTTCAATTCAATGAAAAGATCTTGTCGAATTCATTTAGAGCCTCGAGCTTAAATGATTCATTCAGAGAATCAAAACTGACTTCATTCATTCATTCAAACAAGCAAATTAGACGTTTCAATACAAAGTGTAGAGCTTGTCTCATTCATTCAATGTCTCGACCTTAAATGATTCATTCAAAGAATCAAACTGCGTTCATCCATTCAATGAAGGAAACTGCACTCATTCGTTCAATGATAAAAGCGGTATTCGTTCATTACTTCAATCAAGCTAATCACTTTCATTCAATGTCTCGGCATTTACGCCTTCATTTTCGGAATCAAACTGCATTCATTCTTTCATACAAACTAAGTATACGTTTCATTTCAAAGACGAGAGCTTGTCTCATTCATTCGATGTATCCAACCTCACTGATTCATTGAAAGAATCAAACTGCATCAATCATTCAATGAATCAAACTGCTCTCAATCTTTCAATGAAAATAGTGATATACATTCAATCATTGAAATCCAGCTGATCTCATTCATTCACAGTTTAATCCTAAACGCCTTCGTTCAATGAAACAAACAGCATTCAAACTTTCAATGAAATGAAAATATACGTTTTAAATCAAAGAGTTTCCCTTGCCTCGTTTATTCAATGTCAGGAGCTTAACCGATTCATTCCAAGAATCAAACAGCATGCATTCATTCAATGAAACAGAGTATATGTTTCAATTCAAAGAAAAGATCTTGTCTAATTCATTTAGAGCCTCGAGCTTAACTGATTCATTCAAAGAATCAAAACTGCCTTCATTCATTCATTCAAAGAAGCAAATTAGACTTTTCAATTCAAAATGTAGAGCTTGTCTCATTCATTCAATGTCTCGACCTTAACTGCGTTCATCCATTCAATAAAGACAACTGCACTCCATCATTCAATGAGATAAGCGGTATTCGTTCATTCATTCAATCTAGCTTATCCCATACATTCAATGTCTCGGCATTTACGCCTTCATTTTAGGAATCAAACTGCATTCATTCTTTCATACAAACTAAGTACACGTTTCATTTCAAAGACGAGAGCTTGTCTCATTCATTCGATATATCCAACCTCACTGATTCATTGAAAGAATCAAACTGCGTTCAATCATTCAATGAATCAAACTGCTCTCTGTCTTTCAATCAAAATAGTGATATACATTCATTCATTGAAATCCAACTTATCTCATTCATTCACAGTTTAATCCTAAACGCCTTCGTTCAATGAAACAAACAGCATTCAAACATTCAATGAAATGAAAATATACGTTTTAAATCAAAGAGTATACCTTGCCTCGTTTATTCAATGTCTGGAGCTTTACTGATTCATTCAAAGAATCAAACTGCATGCATTCATTCAATGAAACAGAGTATATGCTTCAATTCAAAGAATAGATCTTGTCTAATTCATTTATAGCTTCGAGCTTAACTGATTCATTCAAAGAAGCAAATTAGAAGTTTCAATTCAAGTGTAGAGTTTGTCTCATTCATTCAATGTCTCGACCTTAACTGATTCATTCAAAGAATCAAACTGCGTTCATCCATTCAATGAACCAAACTGCACACAATCATTCAATGAGAAAAGCGGTATTCGTTAATTACTTCAATCTAGCTAATCCCATTCATTCAATGTCTCGGCATTTACGCCTTCATTTTCGGAATCATACTGAATTCATTCTTTCATACAAACTAAGTACACTTTTCATTTCAAAGACGACAGCTTGTCTCATTCATTCGATGTATCCAACCTCACTGATTCATTGAAAGAATCAAACTGCATCAATCATTCAATGAATCAAACTGCTCTCAGTCTTTCAATGAAAATAGTGATATACATTCAATCATTGAAATCCAGCTTATCGCATTCATTCATAGTTTAATCCTAAACGCCTTTGTTCAATGAAACAAACAGCATTCAAACATTCAACGAAATGAAAATGTACGTTTTAAATCAAAGAGTATACCTTGCCTCGTTTATTCAATGTCTGGAGCTTTACTGATCTATTCAAAGAAACAAACTGCATGCATTCATTCAATGAAACAGAGTATATGTTTCAATTCAAAGAAAAGATCTTGTCGAATTCATTTAGAGCCTCGAGCTTAAATGATTCATTCAAAGAATCAAAACTGCCTTCATTCATTCATTCAAAGAAGCAAATTAGACGTTTCAATACAAAGTGTAGAGCTTGTCTCATTCATTCAATGTCTCGACCTTAACTGATTCATTCAAAGAATCAAACTGCGTTCATCCATTCAATGAAGCAAACTGCACTCAATCATTCAATGAGAAAAGCGGTATTCGTTCATTACTTCAATCTAGCTAATCCCATACATTCAATGTCTCGGCATTTACGCCTTCATTTTCGGAATCAAACTGCATTCATTCTTTCATACAAACTAAGTATACGTTTCATTTCAAAGACGAGAGCTTGTCTCATTCATTCGATGTATCCAACCTCACTGATTCATTGAAAGAATCAAACTGCATCAATCATTCAATGTATCAAACTGCTCTCAGTCTTTCAATGAAAATAGTGATATACATTCAATCATTGAAATCCAGCTTATCGCATTCATTCATAGTTTAATCCTAAACGCCTTTGTTCAATGAAACAAACAGCATTCAAACATTCAACGAAATGAAAATGTACGTTTTAAATCAAAGAGTATACCTTGCCTCGTTTATTCAATGTCTGGAGCTTTACTGATTTATTCAAAGAAACAAACTGCATGCATTCATTCAATGAAACAGAGTATATGTTTCAATTCAATGAAAAGATCTTGTCGAATTCATTTAGAGCCTCGAGCTTAAATGATTCATTCAGAGAATCAAAACTGACTTCATTCATTCATTCAAACAAGCAAATTAGACGTTTCAATACAAAGTGTAGAGCTTGTCTCATTCATTCAATGTCTCGACCTTAAATGATTCATTCAAAGAATCAAACTGCGTTCATCCATTCAATGAAGGAAACTGCACTCATTCGTTCAATGATAAAAGCGGTATTCGTTCATTACTTCAATCAAGCTAATCACTTTCATTCAATGTCTCGGCATTTACGCCTTCATTTTCGGAATCAAACTGCATTCATTCTTTCATACAAACTAAGTATACGTTTCATTTCAAAGACGAGAGCTTGTCTCATTCATTCGATGTATCCAACCTCACTGATTCATTGAAAGAATCAAACTGCATCAATCATTCAATGAATCAAACTGCTCTCAATCTTTCAATGAAAATAGTGATATACATTCAATCATTGAAATCCAGCTGATCTCATTCATTCACAGTTTAATCCTAAACGCCTTCGTTCAATGAAACAAACAGCATTCAAACTTTCAATGAAATGAAAATATACGTTTTAAATCAAAGAGTTTCCCTTGCCTCGTTTATTCAATGTCAGGAGCTTAACCGATTCATTCCAAGAATCAAACAGCATGCATTCATTCAATGAAACAGAGTATATGTTTCAATTCAAAGAAAAGATCTTGTCTAATTCATTTAGAGCCTCGAGCTTAACTGATTCATTCAAAGAATCAAAACTGCCTTCATTCATTCATTCAAAGAAGCAAATTAGACGTTTCAATTCAAAGTGTAGAGCTTGTCTCATTCATTCAATGTCTCGACCTTAACTGCGTTCATCCATTCAAGAAAGACAACTGCACTCAATCATTCAATAAGATAAGCGGTATTCGTTCATTAATTCAATCTAGTTTATCCCATACATTCAATGTCTCGGCAAATACGCCTTCATTTTGGAAACAAACTGCATTCATTCTTTCATACAAAGTAAGTACACGTTTCATTTCAAAGACGAGAGCTTGTCTCATTCATTCGATATTTCCAACCTCACTGATTCATTGAAAGAATCAATCTGCATCAATCATTCAATGAATCAAACTGCTCTCAGTCTTTCAATCAAAATAGTGATATACATTCATTCTTTGAAATCCAGCTTATCTCACTAATTCACAGTTTAATCCTAAACGCCTTCGTTCAATGAAACAAACAGCATTCAAACATTCAATGAAATGAAAAAATACGTTTTTAATCAAAGAGTATACCTTGCCTCGTTTATTCAATGTCTGGAGGTTTACTGATTGATTCAAAGAATGAAATGCATGCATTCATTCAATGAAACAGAGTATATGCTTCAATTCAAAGAGTAGATCTTGTCTAATTCATTTACAGCCTCGAGCTTAACTGATTCATTCAAAGAATCAAAACTGCCTTCATTCATTCATTCAAAGAGGCAAATTAGACGTTTCAATTCAAAGTGTAGAGCTTGTCTCATTCATTCAATGTCTCGACCTTAACTGATTCATTCAAAGAATCAAACTGCGTTCATCCATTCAATGAAGCAAACTGCACTCAATCATTCAATGAGAAAAGCGGTATTCTTTCATAACTTCAATCTAGCGAATCCCATTCATTCAATGTCTCGGCATTTACGCCTTCATTTTCGGAATCAAACTGCACTCATTCTTTCATAAAAACTAAGTATACGTTTCATTTCAAAGACGAGAGCTTGTCTCATTCATTCCATGTATCCAACCACACTGATTCATTGAATGAATCAAACTGCATCAATCATTCAATGAATCAAACTGCTCTCAGTCTTTCAATGAAAATAGTGATATACATTCAATCATTGAAGTCCAGTTTATCGCATTCATTCACAGTTTAATCCTAAACGCCTTTGTTCAATGAAACAAACAGCATTCAAACATTCAATGAAATGAAAATGTACGTTTTAAATCAAAGAGTATACCTTGCCTCGTTTCTTCAATGTCTGGAGCTTTACTGATTTATTCAACGAATCAAACTGCATGCATTCATTCAATGAAACAGAGTATATGTTTCAATTCAAAGAAAAGATCTTGTCTAATTCATTTAGAGCCTCGAGCTTAAATGATTCATTCAAAGAATCAAACTGCGTTCATCCATTCAATGAAGCAAACTGCACTCAATCATTTAATGAGAAAAGCGGTATTCGTTCATTAATTCAATCTAGTTTATCCCATACATTCAATGTCTCGGCATTTACGCCTTCATTTTAGGAATCAAACTGCATTCATTCTTTCATACAAACTAAGTACACGTTTCATTTCAAAGACGAGAGCTTGTCTCATTCATTCGATATATCCAACCTCACTGATTCATTGAAAGAATCAAACTGCATCAATCATTCAATGAATCAAACTGCTCTCAGTCTTTCAATGAAAATAGTGATATACATTCAATCATTGAAATCGAACTTACCTCATTCAGTCACAGTTTAATCCTAAACGCCTTCGTTCAATGAAACAAACAGCATTCAAACATTCAATGAAATGAAAATATACGTTTTAAATCAAAGAGTATACCTTGCCTCGTTTATTCATTGTCTGGAGCTTCACTGATTGATTCAAAGAATCAAACTGCATGCATTCATTCAAAGAAACAGAGTATATGCTTCAATTCAAAGAGTAGATCTTGTCTAATTCATTTAGAGCCTCGAGCTTAACTGATTCATTCAAAGAAGCAAAACTGCCTTCATTCATTCATTTAAAGAAGCAAAATAGACGTTTCAATTCAAAGTGTAGAGCTTGTCTCATTCATTCAATGTCTCGACCTTAACTGCGTTCATCCATTCAATAAAGACAACTGCACTCAAACATTCAATGAGATAAGCGGTATTCGTTCATTCATTCAATCTAGCATATCCCATACATTCAATGTCTCGGCATTTACGCCTTCATATTAGGAATCAAACTGCATTCATTCTTTCATACAAACTAAGTACACTTTTCATTTCAAAGAAAAGAGATTGTCTCATTCATTCGATATATCCAACCTCACTGATTCATTGAAAGAATCAAACTGCGTGCAATCATTCAAAGAATCAAACTGCTCTCATGCTTTCAATGAAAATAGTGATATACATTCAATCATTGAAATCCAGCTTATCGCATTCATTCACAGTTTAATCCTAAACGCCTTCGTTCAATGAAACAAACAGCATTCAAACATTCAATGAAATGAAAATGTACGTTTTAAATCAAAGAGTATACCTTGCCTCGTTTATTCAATGTCTGGAGCTTTACTGATTTATTCAAAGAAACAAACAGCATGCATTCATTCAATGAAACAGAGTATATGTTTCAATTCAAAGAAAAGATCTTGTCGAATTCATTTAGAGCCTCGAGCTTAAATGATTCATTCAAAGAATCAAGACTGCCTTCATTCATTCATTCAAAGAAGCAAATTAGACGTTTCAATACAAAGTGTAGAGCATGTCTCATTCATTCAATGTCTCGACCTTAACTGATTCATTCAAAGAATCAAACTGCGTTCATCCATTCAATGAACCAAACTGCACACAATCATTCAATGAGAAAAGCGGTATTCGTTCATTACTTCAATCTAGCTAATCCCATTCATTCAATGTCTCGGCTTTTACGCCTTAATTTTAGGAATCAAACTGCATTCATTCTTTCATACAAACTAAGTACACGTTTCATTTCAAAGACGAGAGCTTGTCTCATTCATTCGATATATCCAACCTCACTGATTCATTGAAAGAATCAAACTGCATCAATCATTCAATGAATCAAACTGCTCTCAGTCTTTCAATGAAAATAGTGATATACATTCGATCATTGAAATCCAGCTTATCGCATTCATTCACAGTTTAATCCTAAACGCCTTCGTTCAATGAAACAAACAGCATTCAAACTTTCAATGAAATGAAAATATACGTTTTAAATCAAAGAGTATACCTTGCCTCGTTTATTCAATGTCTGGAGCTTAACTGATTCATTCAAAGAATCAAACAGCATGCATTCATTCAATGAAACAGAATATATGTTTCAATTCAAAGAATAGATCTTGTCTAATTCATTTAGAGCCTCGAGCTTAACTGAGTCATTCAAAGAATCAAAACTGCCTTCATTCATTTATTCAAAGAAGCAAATTAGACTTTTCAATTCAAAATGTAGAGCTTGTCTCATTCATTCAATGTCTCGACCTTAACTGCGTTCATCCATTCAATAAAGACAACTGCACTCCATCATTCAATGAGATAAGCGGTATTCGTTCATTCATTCAATCTAGCTGATCCCATACATTCAATGTCTCGGCATTTACGCCTTCATTTTAGGAATCAAACTGCATTCATTCTTTCATACAAACTAAGTACACGTTTCATTTCAAAGACGAGAGCTTGTCTCATTCATTCGATATATCCAACCTCACTGATTCATTGAAAGAATCAAACTGCGTTCAATCATTCAATGAATCAAACTGCTCTCTGTCTTTCAATCAAAATAGTGATATACATTCATTCATTGAAATCCAACTTATCTCATTCATTCACAGTTTAATCCTAAACGCCTTCGTTCAATGAAACAAACAGCATTCAAACATTCAATGAAATGAAAATATACGTTTTAAATCAAAGAGTATACCTTGCCTCGTTTATTCAATGTCTGGAGCTTTACTGATTCATTCAAAGAATCAAACTGCATGCATTCATTCAATGAAACAGAGTATATGTTTCAATTCAAAGAAAAGATCTTGTCGAATTCATTTAGAGCCTCGAGCTTAAATGATTCATTCAAAGAATCAAAACTGCCTTCATTCATTCATTCAAAGAAGCAAATTAGACGTTTCAATACAAAGTGTAGAGCTTGTCTCATTCATTCAATGTCTCGACCTTAACTGATTCATTCAAAGAATCAAACTGCGTTCATCCATTCAATGAAGCAAACTGCACTCAATCATTCAATGAGAAAAGCGGTATTCGTTCATTACTTCAATCTAGCTAATCCCATACATTCAATGTCTCGGCATTTACGCCTTCATTTTCGGAATCAAACTGCATTCATTCTTTCATACAAACTAAGTATACGTTTCATTTCAAAGACGAGAGCTTGTCTCATTCATTCGATGTATCCAACCTCACTGATTCATTGAAAGAATCAAACTGCATCAATCATTCAATGTATCAAACTGCTCTCAGTCTTTCAATGAAAATAGTGATATACATTCAATCATTGAAATCCAGCTTATCGCATTCATTCAGAGTTTAATCCTAAACGCCTTTGTTCAATGAAACAAACAGCATTCAAACATTCAATGAAATGAAAATGTACGTTTTAAATCAAAGAGTATACCTTGCCTCGTTTATTCAATGTCTGGAGCTTAATTGATTTATTCAACGAATCAAACTGCATGCATTCATTCAATGAAACAGAGTATATGTTTCAATTCAAAGAAAAGATCTTGTCTAATTCATTTAGAGCCTCGAGCTTAAATGATTCATTCAAAGAATCAAACTGCGTTCATCCATTCAATGAAGCAAACTGCACTCAATCATTTAATGAGAAAAGCGGTATTCGTTCATTAATTCAATCTAGCTTATCCCATACATTCAATGTCTCGGCATTTACGCCTTCATTTTAGGAATCAAACTGCATTCATTCTT
Organism: Chiloscyllium punctatum; assembly: GCF_047496795.1. Taxonomy (NCBI): domain Eukaryota; kingdom Metazoa; phylum Chordata; class Chondrichthyes; order Orectolobiformes; family Hemiscylliidae; genus Chiloscyllium; species Chiloscyllium punctatum. The sequence goes on along the minus strand of NC_092744.1, from coordinate 90,849,436 downwards.
TCATACAAACTAAGTACACGTTTCATTTCAAAGACGAGAGCTTGTCTCATTCATTCGATGTATCCAATCTCACTGATTCATTGAAAGAATCAAACTGCGTTCAATCATTCAATGAATCAAACTGCTCTCTGTCTTTCAATGAAAATAGTGATTTTCATTCAATCATTGAAATCCAGCTTATCACATTCATTCACAGTTTAATCCTCAACGCCTTCGGTCAATGAAACAAACAGCATTTAACATTCAGTGAAACGAAATATACGTTTCAAATCAAAGAAACCTTGTCTCATTCATTAAATTTCTCGAGCTTAACTGATTCTTTCAAAGAAACAAACTGCGTTCATTCATTCAAAGAAGCAATTTGCACGCAATCATTCAATGAAACAAACGGTATTCATTCATTGAATCCAGCTTATCCCATTCATTAAATGTCTCACCTTAAACGCCGGCATTCAATGAACCAAAGTGCATTCATTCATCCAATGTGTCGATTTGAAATGATTCTTCCCGAGATTAAAATTGCGTTCGTGCATTCAGTGAATCAAACTGCACTCAATCATTCCATGAACCTTATAGTTCTATTTCATTCAATTGATCGAGTTAATCCCATTCATTCAAAATCTCGACCTTAACGCCTTCGTTCAATGAAACAAACTGCATGCATTCATTCAAAGAAACAGAGTATCAGTTTCAATTCAAAGAGTAGATCTTGTCTCATTCTTTTAGTGCCTCGAGCTGAACTGATTCATTCAAAGAATCAAAACTGCCTTCATTCATTCATTCAAAGAAGCAAATTAGACGTTTCAATTCAAAGTGTAGAGCTTGTCTCATTCATTCAATGTCTCGACCTTAACTGCGTTCATCCATTCAATAAAGACAACTGCACTCAATCATTCAATGAGATAAGCGGTATTGGTTCATTAATTCAATCTAGCTTATCCCATACATTCAATGTCTCGGCATTTACGCCTTCATTTTCGGAATCAAACTGCATTCATTCTTTCATACAAACTAAGTACACGTTTCATTTCAAAGACGAGAGCTTGTCTCATTCATTCGATGTATCCAACCTCACTGATTCATTGAAAGAATCAAACTGCGTGCAATCATTCAAAGAATCAAACTGCTCTCAGTCTTTCAATGAAAATAGTGATATACATTCAATCATTGAAATCCAGCTTATCGCATTCATTCACAGTTTAATCCTAAACGCCTTTGTTCAATGAAACAAACAGCATTCAAACATTCAATGAAATGAAAATGTACGTTTTAAATCAAAGAGTATACCTTGCCTCGTTTATTCAATGTCTGGAGCTTTACTGATTTATTCAAAGAATCAAATTGCATGCATTCATTCAATGAAACAGATTTTATGTTTCAATTCAAAGAAAAGATCTTGTCTAATTCATTTAGAGCCTCGAGCTTAAATGATTCATTCAAAGAATCAAAACTGCCTTCAATCATTCATTCAAAGAAGCAAATTAGACGTTTCAATTCAAAGTGTAGAGCTTGTCTCATTCATTCAATGTCTCGACCTTAACTGCGTTCATCCATTCAATAAAGACAACTGCACTCCATCATTCAATGAGATAAGCGGTATTCGTTCATTCATTCAATCTAGCTTATCCCATACATTCAATGTCTCGGCATTTACGCCTTCATTTTAGGAATCAAAATGCATTCATTCTTTCATACAAACTAAGTACACGTTTCATTTCAAAGACGAGAGCTTGTCTCATTCATTCTATATATCCAACCTCACTGATTCATTGAAAGAATCAAACTGCGTGCAATCATTCAAAGAATCAAACTGCTCTCAGTCTTTCAATCAAAATAGTGATATACATTCAATCATTGAAATCCAGCTTATCGCATTCATTCACAGTTTAATCCTAAACGCCTTTGTTCAATGAAACAAACAGCATTCAAACATTCAATGAAATGAAAATGTACGTTTTAAATCAAAGAGTATACCTTGCCTCGTTTATTCAATGTCTGGAGCTTTACTGATTTATTCAAAGAAACAAACAGCATGCATTCATTCAATGAAACAGAGTATATGTTTCAATTCAAAGAAAAGATCTTGTCGAATTCATTTAGAGCCTCGAGCTTAAATGATTCATTCAAAGAATCAAGACTGCCTTCATTCATTCATTCAAAGAAGCAAATTAGACGTTTCAATTCAAAGTGTAGAGCTTGTCTCATTCATTCAATGTCTCGACCTTAACTGATTCATTCAAAGAATCAAACTGCGTTCATCCATTCAATAAAGCAAACTGCACTCAATCATTCAATGAGAAAAGCGGTATTCGTTCATTACTTCAATGTAGCTAATCCCATTCATTCAATGTCTCGGTTTTTACGACTTCATTTTCGGAATCAAACTGCATTCAATCTTTCATACAAACTAACTATACGTTTCATTTCAAAGACGAGAGCTTGTCTCATTCATCCGATTTATCCAACCTCACTGTTTAATTGAAAGAATCAAACTGCATCAATCATTCAATGAATCAAACTGCTCTCAGTCTTTCAATGAAAATAGTGATATACATTCAATCATTGAAATCCAAATTACCTCATTCATTCACAGTTTAATCCTAAACGCCTTTGTTCAATGAAACAAACAGCATTCAAACATTCAATCAAATGAAAATGTACGTTTTAAATCAAAGAGTGTACCTTGCCTCGTTTATTCAATGTCTGGAGCTTTACTGATTTATTCAACGAATCAAACTGCATGCATTCATTCAATGAAACAGAGTATATGTTTCAATTCAAAGAAAAGATCTTGTCTAATTCATTTAGAGCCTCGAGCTTAAATGATTCATTCAAAGAATCAAATTGCGTTCATCCATTCAATGAAGCAAACTGCACTCAATCATTTAATGAGAAAAGTGGTATTAGTTCATTAATTCAATCTAGCTTATCCCATACATTCAATGTCTCGGCATTTACGCCTTCATTTTAGGAATCAAACTGCATTCATTCTTTCATACAAACTAAGTACACGTCTCATTTCAAAGACGAGAGCTTGTCTCATTCATTCGATATATCCAACCTCACTGATTCATTGAAAGAATCAAACTGCGTTCAATCATTCAATGAATCAAACTGCTCTCAGTCTTTCAACCAAAATCGTGATATACATTCATTCATTGAAATCCAACTTATCTCATTCATTCACAGTTTAATCCTAAACGCCTTCCTTCAATGAAACAAACAGCATTCAAACATTCAATGAAATAAAAATATACGTTTTAAATCAAAGAGTATACCTTGCCTCGTTTATTCAATGACTGGAGCTTTACTGATTCATTCAAAGAATCAAACTGCATGCATTCATTCAATGAAACAGAGTATATGCTTCAATTCAAAGAGTAGATCTTGTCTAATTCATTTCGAGCCTCGAGCTTAACTGATTCATTCAAAGAAGCAAATTAGAAGTTTCAATTCAAAGTGTAGAGCTTGTCTCATTCATTCAATGTCACGACCTTAAATGATTCATTCAAAGAATCAAACTGCGTTCATCCATTCAATGAAGCAAACTGCACTCATTCGTTCAATGATAAAAGCGGTATTCGTTCATTACTTCAATCTAGCTAATCCCATTCATTCAATGTCTCGGCATTTACGCCTTCATTTTCGGAATCAAACTGCATTCAGTCTTTCATAAAAACTAAGTATACATTTCATTTCAAAGACGAGAGCTTGTCTCATTCATTCGATATATCCAACCTCACTGATTCATTGAAAGAATCAAACTGCGTTCAATCATTCAATGAATCAAACTGCTCTCTGTCTTTCAATCAAAATAGTGATATACATTCATTCATTGAAATCCAACTTATCTCATTCATTCACAGTTTAATCCTAAACGCCTTCGTTCAATGAAACAAACAGCATTCAAACATTCAATGAAATGAAAATATACGTTTTAAATCAAAGAGTATACCTTGCCTCGTTTATTCAATGTCTGGAGTTTTACTGATTCATTCAAAGAATGAAATGCATGCATTCATTCAATGAAACAGAGTATATGCTTCAATTCAAAGAATAGATCTTGTCTAATTCATTTATAGCCTCGAGCTTAACTGATTCATTCAAAGAAGCAAATTAGAAGTTTCAATTCAAGTGTAGAGTTTGTCTCATTCATTCAATGTCTCGACCTTAACTGATTCATTCAAAGAATCAAACTGCGTTCATTCATTCAATGAACCAAACTGCACTCAATCATTTAATGAGAAAAGCGGTATTCGTTCATTAATTCAATCTAGCTTATCCCATACATTCAATGTCTCGGCATTTACGCCTTCATTTTAGGAATCAAACTGCATTCATTCTTTCATACAAACTAAGTACACGTTTCATTTCAAAGACGAGAGCTTGTCTCATTCATTCGATGTATCCAATCTCACTGATTCTTTGAAAGAATCAAACTGCGTTCAATCATTCAATGAATCAAACTGCTCTCTGTCTTTCAATGAAAATAGTGATTTTCATTCAATCATTGAAATCCAGCTTATCACATTCATTCACAGTTTAATCCTCAACGCCTTCGGTCAATGAAACAAACAGCATTTAACATTCAGTGAAACGAAATATACGTTTCAAATCAAAGAAACCTTGTCTCATTCATTAAATTTCTTGAGCTTAACTGATTCTTTGAAAGAAACAAACTGCGTTCATTCATTCAAAGAAGCAATTTGCACGCAATCATTCAATGAAACAAACGGTATTCATTCATTGAATCCAGCTTATCCCATTCATTAAATGTCTCACCTTAAACGCCGGCATTCAATGTACCAAAGTGCATTCATTCATCCAATGTGTCGAGTTGAAATGATTCTTCCCGAGATTAAAATTGCGTTCGTGCATTCAGTGAATCAAACTGCACTCAATCATTCCATGAACCTTATTGTTCTATTTCATTCAATTGATCGAGTTAATCCCATTCATTCAAAATCTCGACCTTTACGCCTTCGTTCAATGAAACAAACTGCATGCATTCATTCAAAGAAACAGAGTATAAGTTTCAATTCAAAGAGTAGATCTTGTCTCATTCTTTTAGTGCCTCGAGCTGAACTGATTCATTCAAAGAATCAAAACTGCCTTCATTCATTCATTCAAAGAAGCAAATTCGACGTTTCAATTCAAAGTGTAGAGCTTGTCTCATTCATTCAATGTCTCGACCTTAACTGCGTTCATCCATTCAATAAAGACAACTGCACTCAATCATTCAATGAGATAAGCGGTATTCGTTCATTAATTCAATCTAGCTGATCCCATACATTCAATGTCTCGGCATTTACGCCTTCATTTTCGGAATCAAACTGCATTCATTCTTTCATACAAACTAACTATACGTTTCATTTCAAAGACGAGAGCTTGTCTCATTCATTCGATAGATCCAACCTCACTGATTCATTGAAAGAATCAAACTGCATCAATCATTCAATGAATCAAACTGCTCTCAGTCTTTCAATGAAAATAGTGATATACATTCAATCATTGAAATCCAACTTACCTCATTCATTCACAGTTTAATCCTAAACGCCTTTGTTCAATGAAACAAACAGCATTCAAACATTCAATGAAATGAAAATGTACGTTTTAAATCAAAGAGTATACCTTGCCTCGTTTATTCCATGTCTGGAGCTTTACTGATTTATTCAAAGAATCAAACTGCATGCATTCATTCAATGAAACAGATTTTATTTTTCAATTCAAAGAGTAGGTCTTGTCTAATTCATTTAGAGCCTCGAGCTTAAATGATTCATTCAAAGAATCAAAACTGCCTTCATTCATTCATTCAAAGAAGCAAATTAGACGTTTCAATACAAAGTGTAGAGCTTGTCTCATTCATTCAATGTCTCGACCTTAACTGATTCATTCAAAGAATCAAACTGTGTTCATCCATTCAATTAAGCAAACTGCACTCAATCATTCAATGAGAAAAGCGGTATTCGTTCATTACTTCAATCTAGCTAATCCCATTCATTCAATGTCTCGGCTTTTACGACTTCATTTTCGGAATCAAACTGCATTCATTCTTTCATACAAACTAACTATACACTTCATTTCAAAGACGAGAGCTTGTCTCATTCATTCGATATATCCAACCTCACTGATTCATTGAAAGAATCAAACTGCATCAATCATTCAATGAATCAAACTGCTCTCAGTCTTTCAATGAAAATAGTGATATACATTCAATCATTGAAATCCAACTTAGCTCATTCATTAACAGTTTAATGCTAAACGCCTTTGTTCAATGAAACAAACAGCATTCAAACATTCAATGAAATGAAAATGTACGTTTTAAATCAAAGAGTATAACTTGCCTCGTTTATTCAATGTCTGGAGCTTTACTGATTTATTCAACGAATCAAACTGCATGCATTCATTCAATGAAACAGAGTATATGTTTCAATTCAAAGAAAAGATCTTGTCTAATTCATTTAGAGCCTCGAGCTTAAATGATTCATTCAAAGAATCAAATTGCGTTCATCCATTCAATGAAGCAAACTGCACTCAATCATTTAATGAGAAAAGCGGTATTCGTTCATTAATTCAATCTAGCTTATCCCATGTCTCGGCATTTACGCCTTCATTTTAGGAATCAAACTGCATTCATTCTTTCATACAAACTAAGTACACGTTTCATTTCAAAGACGAGAGCTTGTCTCATTCATTCGATATATCCAACCTCACTGATTCATTGAAAGAATCAAACTGCGTTCAATCATTCAATGAATCAAACTGCTCTCAGTCTTTCAACCAAAATCGTGATATACATTCATTCATTGAAATCCAACTTATCTCATTCATTCACAGTTTAATCCTAAACGCCTTCGTTCAATGAAACAAACAGCATTCAAACATTCAATGAAATGAAAATATACGTTTTAAATCAAAGAGTATACCTTGCCTCGTTTATTCAATGTCTGGAGCTTTACTGATTCATTCAAAGAATCAAACTGCATGCATTCATTCAATGAAACAGCGTATATGCTTCAATTCAAAGAATAGATCTTGTCTAATTCATTTATAGCCTCGAGCTTAACTGATTCATTCAAAGAAGCAAATTAGAAGTTTCAATTCAAGTGTAGAGTTTGTCTCATTCATTCAATGTCTCGACCTTAACTGATTCATTCAAAGAATCAAACTGCGTTCATCCATTCAATGAACCAAACTGCACTCAATCATTTAATGAGAAAAGAAGTATTCGTTCATTAATTCAATCTAGCTTATCCCATACATTCAATGTCTCGGCATTTACGCCTTCATTTTAGGAATCAAACTGCATTCATTCTTTCATACAAACTAAGTACACGTTTCATTTCAAAGACGGGAGCTTGTCTCATTCATTCGATGTATCCAATCTCACTGATTCATTGAAAGAATCAAACTGCGTTCAATCATTCAATGAATCAAACTGCTCTCAGTCTTTCAATGAAAATAGTGATTTTCATTCAATCATTGAAATCCAGCTTATCACATTCATTCACAGTTTAATCCTCAACGCCTTCGGTCAATGAAACAAACAGCATTTAACATTCAGTGAAACGAAATATACGTTTCAAATCAAAGAAACCTTGTCTCATTCATTAAATCTCTCGAGCTTAACTGATTCTTTCAAAGAAACAAACTGCGTTCATTCATTCAAAGAAGCAATTTGCACGCAATCATTCAATGAAACAAACGGTATTCATTCATTGAATCCAGCTTATCCCATTCATTAAATGTCTCACCTTAAACGCCGGCATTCAATGTACCAAAGTGCATTCATTCATCCAATGTGTCGAGTTGAAATGATTCTTCCCGAGATTAAAATTGCGTTCGTGCATTCAGTGAATCAAACTGCACTCAATCATTCCATGAACCTTATAGTTCTATTTCATTCAATTGATCGAGTTAATCCCATTCATTCAAAATCTCGACCTTAACGCCTTCGTTCAATGAAACAAACTGCATGCATTCATTCAAAGAAACAGAGTATAAGTTTCAATTCAAAGAGTAGATCTTGTCTCATTCTTTTAGTGCCTCGAGCTGAACTGATTCATTCAAAGAATCAAAACTGCCTTCATTCATTCATTCAAAGAAGCAAATTAGACGATTCAATTCAAAGTGTAGAGCTTGTCTCATTCATTCAATGTCTCGACCTTAACTGCGTTCATCCATTCAATAAAGACAACTGCACTCAATCATTCAATGAGATAAGCGGTATTCGTTCATTAATTCAATCTAGCTTATCCCATACATTCAATGTCTCGGCATTTACGCCTTCATTTTCGGAATCAAACTGCATTCATTCTTTCACACAAACTAACTATACGTTTCATTTCAAAGACGAGAGCTTGTCTCATTCATTCGATAGATCCAACCTCACTGATTCATTGAAAGAATCAAACTGCATCAATCATTCAATGAATCAAACTGCTCTCAGTCTTTCAATGAAAATAGTGATATACATTCAATCATTGAAATCCAACTTACCTCATTCATTCACAGTTTAATCCTAAACGCCTTTGTTCAATGAAACAAACAGCATTCAAACATTCAATGAAATGAAAATGTACGTTTTAAATCAAAGAGTATACCTTGCCTCGTTTATTCCATGTCTGGAGCTTTACTGATTTATTCAAAGAATCAAACTGCATGCATTCATTCAATGAAACAGATTTTATGTTTCAATTCAAAGAGTAGATCTTGTCTAATTCATTTAGAGCCTCGAGCTTAAATGATTCATTCAAAGAATCAAAACTGCCTTCATTCATTCATTCAAAGAAGCAAATTAGACGTTTCAATACAAAGTGTAGAACTTGTCTCATTCATTCAATGTCTCGACCTTAACTGATTCATTCAAAGAATCAAACTGTGTTCATCCATTCAATGAAGCAAACTGCACTCAATCATTCAATGAGAAAAGCGGTATTCGTTCATTAATTCAATCTAGCTAATCCCATTCATTCAATGTCTCGGCTTTTACGACTTCATTTTCGGAATCAAACTGCATTCATTCTTTCATACAAACTAACTATACATTTCATTTCAAAGACGAGAGCTTGTCTCATTCATTCGATATATCCAACCTCACTGATTCATTGAAAGAATCAAACTGCATCAATCATTCAATGAATCAAACTGCTCTCAGTCTTTCAATGAAAATAGTGATATACATTCAATCATTGAAATCCAACTTACCTCATTCATTCACAGTTTAATGCTAAACGCCTTTGTTCAATGAAACAAACAGCATTCAAACATTCAATGAAATGAAAATGTACGTTTTAAATCAAAGAGTATAACTTGCCTCGTTTATTCAATGTCTGGAGCTTTACTGATTTATTCAACGAATCAAACTGCATGCATTGATTCAATGAAACAGAGTATATGTTTCAATTCAAAGAAAAGATCTTGTCTAATTCATTTAGAGCCTCGAGCTTAAATGATTCATTCAAAGAATCAAATTGCGTTCATCCATTCAATGAACCAAACTGCACTCAATCATTTAATGAGAAAAGTGGTATTCGTTCATTAATTCAATCTAGCTTATCCCATACATTCAATGTCTCGGCATTTACGCCTTCATTTTAGGAATCAAACTGCATTCATTCTTTCATACAAACTAAGTATACGTTTCATTTCAAAGACGAGAGCTTGTCTCATTCATTCGATGTATCCAACCTCACTGATTCATTGAAAGAATCAAACTGCATCAATCATTCAATGAATCAAACTGCTCTCAGTCTTTCAATGAAAATAGTGATATACATTCAATGATTGAAATCCAGCTTATCGCATTCATTCACAGTTTAATCCTAAACGCCTTTGTTCAATGAAACAAACAGCATTCAAACATTCAATGAAATGAAAATGTACGTTTTAAATCAAAGAGTATACCTTGCCTCGTTTATTCAATGTCTGGAGCTTTATTGATTTATTCAACGAATCAAACTGCATGCATTCATTCAATGAAACAGAGTATATGTTTCAATTCAAAGAAAAGATCTTGTCTAATTCATTTAGAGCCTCGAGCTTAAATGATTCATTCAAAGAATCAACCTGCGTTCATCCATTCAATGAAGCAAACTGCACTCAATCATTTAATGAGAAAAGTGGTATTCGTTCATTAATTCAATCTAGCTTATCCCATACATTCAATGTCTCGGCATTTTCGCCTTCATTTTAGGAATCAAACTGCATTCATTCTTTCATACAAACTAAGTACACGTTTCATTTAAAGACGAGAGCTTGTCTCATTCATTCGATGTATCCAATCTCACTGATTCATTGAAAGAATCAAACTGCGTTCAATCATTCAATGAATCAAACTGCTCTCAGTCTTTCAATGAAAATAGTGATTTTCATTCAATCATTGAAATCCAGCTTATCACATTCATTCACAGTTTAATCCTCAACGCCTTCGGTCAATGAAACAAACAGCATTTAACATTCAGTGAAACGAAATATACGTTTCAAATCAAAGAAACCTTGTCTCATTCATTAAATTTCTCGAGCTTAACTGATTCTTTCAAAGAAACAAACTGCGTTCATTCATTCAAAGAAGCAATTTGCACGCAATCATTCAATGAAACAAACGGTATTCATTCATTGAATCCAGCTTATCCCATTCATTAAATGTCTCACCTTAAACGCCGGCATTCAATGTACCAAAGTGCATTCATTCATCCAATGTGTCGAGTTGAAATGATTCTTCCCGAGATTAAAATTGCGTTCGTGCATTCAGTGGATCAAACTGCACTCAGTCATTCCATGAACCTTATAGTTCTATTTCATTCAATTGATCGAGTTAATCCCATTCATTCAAAATCTCGACCTTAACGCCTTCGTTCAATGAAACAAACTGCATGCATTCATTCAAAGAAACAGAGTATAAGTTTCAATTCAAAGAGTAGATCTTGTCTCATTCTTTTAGTGCCTCGAGCTGAACTGATTCATTCAAAGAATCAAAACTGCCTTCATTCATTCATTCAAAGAAGCAACTTAGACGTTTCAATTCAAAGTGTAGAGCTTGTCTCATTCATTCAATGTCTCGACCTTAACTGCGTTCTTCCATTCAATAAAGACAACTGCACTCAATCATTCAATGAGATAAGCGGTATTCGTTCATTCATTCAATCTAGCTTATCCCATACATTCAATGTCTCGGCATTTACGCCTTCATTTTAGGAATCAAACTGCATTCAATTCTTTCATACAAACTAAGTAGACGTTTTATTTCAAAGACGAGAGCTTGTCTCATTCATTCGATGTATCCAACCTCACTGATTCATTGAAAGAATCAAACTGCATCAATCATTCAAAGAATCAAACTGCTCTCAGTCTTTCAATGAAAATAGTGATATACATTCAATCATTGAAATCCAGCTTATCGCATTCATTCACAGTTTAATCCTAAACGCCTTTGTTCAATGATACAAACAGCATTCAAACATTCAATGAAATGAAAATGTACGTTTTAAATCAAAGAGTATACCTTGCCTCGTTTATTCAATGTATAAATCAGCTTTACTGATTTATTCAAAGAAACAAACAGCATGCATTCATTCAATGAAACAGAGTATATGTTTCAATTCAAAGAAAAGATCTTGTCTAATTCATTTAGAGCCCCGAGCTTAAACGATTCATTCAAAGAATCAAGACTGCCTTCATTCATTCATTCAAAGAAGCAAATTAGACGTTTCAATACAAAGTGAAGAGCTTGTCTCATTCATTCAATGTCTCGACCTTAACTGATTCATTCAAAGAATCAAACTGCGTTCATCCATTCAATGAAGCAAACTGCACTCAATCATTCAATGAGAAAAGCGGTATTCGTTCATTACTTCAATCTAGCTAATCCCATTCATTCAATGTCTCGGCTTTTACGACTTCATTTTCGGAATCAAACTGCATTCATTCTTTCATACAAACTAACTATACGTTTCATTTCAAAGACGAGAGCTTGTCTCATTCATTCGTTATATCCAACCTCACTGATTCATTGAAAGAATCAAACTGCATCAATCATTCAATGAATCAAACTGCTCTCAGTCTTTCAATGAAAATAGTGATATACATTCAATCATTGAAATCCAACTTACCTCATTCATTCACAGTTTAATCCTAAACGCCTTTGTTCAATGAAACAAACAGCATTCAAACATTCAATGAAATGAAAATGTACGTTTTAAATCAAAGAGTATACCTTGCCTCGTTTATTCAATGTCTGGAGCTTTACTGATTTATTCAACGAATCAAACTGCATGCATTCATTCAATGAAACAGAGTATATGTTTCAATTCAAAGAAAAGATCTTGTCTAATTCATTTAGAGCCTCGAGCTTAAATGATTCATTCAAAGAATCAAATTGCGTTCATCCATTCAATGAACCAAACTGCACTCAATCATTTAATGAGAAAAGCGGTATTCGTTCATTAATTCAATCTAGCTTATCCCATACATTCAATGTCTCGGCATTTACGCCTTCATTTTAGGAATCAAACTGCATTCATTCTTTCATACAAACTAAGTACACGTTTCATTTCAAAGACGAGAGCTTGTCTCATTCATTCGATATATCCAACCTCACTGATTCATTGAAAGAATCAAACTGCGTTCAATCATTCAATGAATCAAACTGCTCTCAGTCTTTCAACCAAAATCGTGATATACATTCATTCATTGAAATCCAACTTATCTCATTCATTCACAGTTTAATCCTAAACGCCTTCGTTCAATGAAACAAACAGCATTCAAACATTCAATGAAATGAAAATATACGTTTTAAATCAAAGAGTATACCTTGCCTCGTTTATTCAATGTCTGGAGCTTTACTGATTCATTCAAAGAATCAAACTGCATGCATTCATTCAATGAAACAGAGTATATGCTTCAATTCAAAGAGTAGATCTTGTCTAATTCATTTCGAGCCTCGAGCTTAACTGATTCATTCAAAGAAGCAAATTAGAAGTTTCAATTCAAAGTGTAGAGCTTGTCTCATTCATTCAATGTCTCGACCTTAAATGATTCATTCAAAGAATCAAACTGCGTTCATCCATTCAATGAAGCAAACTGCACTCATTCGTTCAATGATAAAAGCGGTATTCGTTCATTACTTCAATCTAGCTAATCCCATTCATTCAATGTCTCGGCATTTACGCCTTCATTTTCGGAATCAAACTGCATTCATTCTTTCATACAAACTAAGTATACGTTTCATTTCAAAGACGAGAACTTGTCTCATTCATTCGATATATCCAACCTCACTGATTCATTGAAAGAATCAAACTGCGTTCAATCATTCAATGAATCAAACTGCTCTCTGTCTTTCAATCAAAATAGTGATATACATTCATTCATTGAAATCCAACTTATCTCATTCATTCACAGTTTAATCCTAAACGCCTTCGTTCAATGAAACAAACAGCATTCAAACATTCAATGAAATGAAAATGTACGTTTTAAATCAAAGAGTATACCTTGCCTCGTTTATTCAATGTCTGGAGCTTTACTGATTTATTCAACGAATCAAACTGCATGCATTCATTCAATGAAACAGAGTATATGTTTCAATTCAAAGAAAAGATCTTGTCTAATTCATTTAGAGCCTCGAGCTTAAATGATTCATTCAAAGAATCAAATTGCGTTCATCCATTCAATGAAGCAAACTGCATTCAATCATTTAATGAGAAAAGCGGTATTCGTTCATTAATTCAATCTAGCTTATCCCATACATTCAATGTCTCGGCATTTACGCCTTCATTTTAGGAATCAAACTGCATTCATTCTTTCATACAAACTAAGTACACGTTTCATTTCAAAGACGAGAGCTTGTCTCATTCATTCGATATATCCAACCTCACTGATTCATTGAAAGAATCAAACTGCGTTCAATCATTCAATGAATCAAACTGCTCTCTGTCTTTCAATCAAAATAGTGATATACATTCATTCATTGAAATCCAACTTATCTCATTCATTCACAGTTTAATCCTAAACGCCTTCGTTCAATGAAACAAACAGCATTCAAACATTCAATGAAATGAAAATATACGTTTTAAATCAAAGAGTATACCTTGCCTCGTTTATTCAATGTCTGGAGCTTTACTGATTCATTCAAAGAATCAAACTGCATGCATTCATTCAATGAAACAGAGTATATGCTTCAATTCAAAGAATAGATCTGGTCTAATTCATTTATAGCCTCGAGCTTAACTGATTCATTCAAAGAAGCAAATTAGAAGTTTCAATTCAAGTGTAGAGTTTGTCTCATTCATTCAATGTCTCGACCTTAACTGATTCATTCAAAGAATCAAACTGCGTTCATCCATTCAATGAACCAAACTGCACTCAATCATTTAATGAGAAAAGCGGTATTCGTTCATTAATTCAATCTAGCTTTTCCCACACATTCAATGTCTCGGCATTTACGCCTTCATTTTAGGAATCAAACTGCATTCATTCTTTCATACAAACTAAGTAGACGTTTTATTTCAAAGACGAGAGCTTGTCTCATTCATTCGATGTATCCAACCTCACTGATTCATTGAAAGAATCAAACTGCATCAATCATTCAAAGAATCAAACTGCTCTCAGTCTTTCAATGAAAATAGTGATATACATTCAATCATTGAAATCCAACTTACCTCATTCATTCACAGTTTAATCCTAAACGCCTTTGTTCAATGAAACAAACAGCATTCAAACATTCAATGAAATGAAAATGTACGTTTTAAATCAAAGAGTATACCTTGCCTCGTTTATTCAATGTCTGGAGCTTTACTGATTTATTCAAAGAATCAAACTGCATGCATTCATTCAATGAAACAGATTTTATGTTTCAATTCAAAGAAAAGATCTTGTCTAATTCATTTAGAGCCTCGAGCTTAAATGATTCATTCAAAGAATCAAAACTGCCTTCATTCATTCATTCAAAGAAGCAAATTAGACGTTTCAATACAAAGTGTAGAGCTTGTCTCATTCATTCAATGTCTCGCCCTTAACTGATTCATTCAAAGAATCAAACTGCGTTCATCCATTCAATGAAGCAAACTGCACTCAATCATTCAATGAGAAAAGCGGTATTCGTTCATTACTTCAATCTAGCTAATCCCATTCATTCAATGTCTCGGCTTTTACGACTTCATTTTCGGAATCAAACTGCATTCATTCTTTCATACAAACTAACTGTACGTTTCATTTCAAAGACGAGAGCTTGTCTCATTCATTCGATGTATCCACCCTCACTGATTCATTGAAAGAATCAAACTGCATCAATCATTCAATGAATCAAACTGCTCTCAGTCTTTCAATGAAAATAGTGATATACATTCAATCATTGAAATCCAATTTACCTCATTCATTCACAGTTTAATCCTAAACGCCTTTGTTCAATGAAACAAACAGCATTCAAACATTCAATGAAATGAAAATGTACGTGTTAAATCAAAGAGTATACCTTGCCTCGTTTATTCAATGTCTGGAGCTTTCCTGATTTATTCAATGAATCAAACTGCATGCATTCATTCAATGAAACAGATTTTATGTTTCAATTCAAAGAAAAGATCTTGTCTAATTCATTTAGAGCCTCGAGCTTAAATGATTAATTCAAAGAATCAAAACTGCCTTCATTCATTCATTCAAAGAAGCAAATTAGACGTTTCAATACAAAGTGTAGAGCTTGTCTCATTCATTCAATGTCTCGACCTTAACTGATTAATTCAAAGAATCAAATTGCGTTCATCCATTCAATGAACCAAACTGCACAGAATCATTCAATGAGAAAAGCGGTATTCGTTCATTACTTCAATCTAGCTAATCCCATTCATTCAATGTCTCGGCATTTACGCCTTCATTTTCGGAATCAAACTGCATTCATTCTTTCATACAAACTAAGTATACGTTTCATTTCAAAGACGAGAGCTTGTCTCATTCATTCGTTATATCCAACCTCACTGATTCATTGAAAGAATCAAACTGCATCAATCATTCAATGAATCAAACTGCTCTCAGTCTTTCAATGAAAATAGTGATATACATTCAATCATTGAAATCCAACTTACCTCATTCATTCACAGTTTAATCCTAAACGCCTTTGTTCAATGAAACAAACAGCATTCAAACATTCAATGAAATGAAAATGTACGTTTTAAATCAAAGAGTATACCTTGCCTCGTTTATTCAATGTCTGGAGCTTTACTGATTTATTCAACGAATCAAACTGCATGCATTCATTCAATGAAACAGAGTATATGTTTCAATTCAAAGAAAAGATCTTGTCTAATTCATTTAGAGCCTCGAGCTTAAATGATTCATTCAAAGAATCAAATTGCGTTCATCCATTCAATGAACCAAACTGCACTCAATCATTTAATGAGAAAAGCGGTATTCGTTCATTAATTCAATCTAGCTTATCCCATACATTCAATGTCTCGGCATTTACGCCTTCATTTTAGGAATCAAACTGCATTCATTCTTTCATACAAACTAAGTACACGTTTCATTTCAAAGACGAGAGCTTGTCTCATTCATTCGATATATCCAACCTCACTGATTCATTGAAAGAATCAAACTGCGTTCAATCATTCAATGAATCAAACTGCTCTCAGTCTTTCAACCAAAATCGTGATATACATTCATTCATTGAAATCCAACTTATCTCATTCATTCACAGTTTAATCCTAAACGCCTTCGTTCAATGAAACAAACAGCATTCAAACATTCAATGAAATGAAAATATACGTTTTAAATCAAAGAGTATACCTTGCCTCGTTTATTCAATGTCTGGAGCTTTACTGATTCATTCAAAGAATCAAACTGCATGCATTCATTCAATGAAACAGAGTATATGCTTCAATTCAAAGAGTAGATCTTGTCTAATTCATTTCGAGCCTCGAGCTTAACTGATTCATTCAAAGAAGCAAATTAGAAGTTTCAATTCAAAGTGTAGAGCTTGTCTCATTCATTCAATGTCTCGACCTTAAATGATTCATTCAAAGAATCAAACTGCGTTCATCCATTCAATGAAGCAAACTGCACTCATTCGTTCAATGATAAAAGCGGTATTCGTTCATTACTTCAATCTAGCTAATCCCATTCATTCAATGTCTCGGCATTTACGCCTTCATTTTCGGAATCAAACTGCATTCATTCTTTCATACAAACTAAGTATACGTTTCATTTCAAAGACGAGAACTTGTCTCATTCATTCGATATATCCAACCTCACTGATTCATTGAAAGAATCAAACTGCGTTCAATCATTCAATGAATCAAACTGCTCTCTGTCTTTCAATCAAAATAGTGATATACATTCATTCATTGAAATCCAACTTATCTCATTCATTCACAGTTTAATCCTAAACGCCTTCGTTCAATGAAACAAACAGCATTCAAACATTCAATGAAATGAAAATGTACGTTTTAAATCAAAGAGTATACCTTGCCTCGTTTATTCAATGTCTGGAGCTTTACTGATTTATTCAACGAATCAAACTGCATGCATTCATTCAATGAAACAGAGTATATGTTTCAATTCAAAGAAAAGATCTTGTCTAATTCATTTAGAGCCTCGAGCTTAAATGATTCATTCAAAGAATCAAATTGCGTTCATCCATTCAATGAAGCAAACTGCATTCAATCATTTAATGAGAAAAGCGGTATTCGTTCATTAATTCAATCTAGCTTATCCCATACATTCAATGTCTCGGCATTTACGCCTTCATTTTAGGAATCAAACTGCATTCATTCTTTCATACAAACTAAGTACACGTTTCATTTCAAAGACGAGAGCTTGTCTCATTCATTCGATATATCCAACCTCACTGATTCATTGAAAGAATCAAACTGCGTTCAATCATTCAATGAATCAAACTGCTCTCTGTCTTTCAATCAAAATAGTGATATACATTCATTCATTGAAATCCAACTTATCTCATTCATTCACAGTTTAATCCTAAACGCCTTCGTTCAATGAAACAAACAGCATTCAAACATTCAATGAAATGAAAATATACGTTTTAAATCAAAGAGTATACCTTGCCTCGTTTATTCAATGTCTGGAGCTTTACTGATTCATTCAAAGAATCAAACTGCATGCATTCATTCAATGAAACAGAGTATATGCTTCAATTCAAAGAATAGATCTGGTCTAATTCATTTATAGCCTCGAGCTTAACTGATTCATTCAAAGAAGCAAATTAGAAGTTTCAATTCAAGTGTAGAGTTTGTCTCATTCATTCAATGTCTCGACCTTAACTGATTCATTCAAAGAATCAAACTGCGTTCATCCATTCAATGAACCAAACTGCACTCAATCATTTAATGAGAAAAGCGGTATTCGTTCATTAATTCAATCTAGCTTTTCCCACACATTCAATGTCTCGGCATTTACGCCTTCATTTTAGGAATCAAACTGCATTCATTCTTTCATACAAACTAAGTAGACGTTTTATTTCAAAGACGAGAGCTTGTCTCATTCATTCGATGTATCCAACCTCACTGATTCATTGAAAGAATCAAACTGCATCAATCATTCAAAGAATCAAACTGCTCTCAGTCTTTCAATGAAAATAGTGATATACATTCAATCATTGAAATCCAACTTACCTCATTCATTCACAGTTTAATCCTAAACGCCTTTGTTCAATGAAACAAACAGCATTCAAACATTCAATGAAATGAAAATGTACGTTTTAAATCAAAGAGTATACCTTGCCTCGTTTATTCAATGTCTGGAGCTTTACTGATTTATTCAAAGAATCAAACTGCATGCATTCATTCAATGAAACAGATTTTATGTTTCAATTCAAAGAAAAGATCTTGTCTAATTCATTTAGAGCCTCGAGCTTAAATGATTCATTCAAAGAATCAAAACTGCCTTCATTCATTCATTCAAAGAAGCAAATTAGACGTTTCAATACAAAGTGTAGAGCTTGTCTCATTCATTCAATGTCTCGCCCTTAACTGATTCATTCAAAGAATCAAACTGCGTTCATCCATTCAATGAAGCAAACTGCACTCAATCATTCAATGAGAAAAGCGGTATTCGTTCATTACTTCAATCTAGCTAATCCCATTCATTCAATGTCTCGGCTTTTACGACTTCATTTTCGGAATCAAACTGCATTCATTCTTTCATACAAACTAACTGTACGTTTCATTTCAAAGACGAGAGCTTGTCTCATTCATTCGATGTATCCACCCTCACTGATTCATTGAAAGAATCAAACTGCATCAATCATTCAATGAATCAAACTGCTCTCAGTCTTTCAATGAAAATAGTGATATACATTCAATCATTGAAATCCAATTTACCTCATTCATTCACAGTTTAATCCTAAACGCCTTTGTTCAATGAAACAAACAGCATTCAAACATTCAATGAAATGAAAATGTACGTGTTAAATCAAAGAGTATACCTTGCCTCGTTTATTCAATGTCTGGAGCTTTCCTGATTTATTCAATGAATCAAACTGCATGCATTCATTCAATGAAACAGATTTTATGTTTCAATTCAAAGAAAAGATCTTGTCTAATTCATTTAGAGCCTCGAGCTTAAATGATTAATTCAAAGAATCAAAACTGCCTTCATTCATTCATTCAAAGAAGCAAATTAGACGTTTCAATACAAAGTGTAGAGCTTGTCTCATTCATTCAATGTCTCGACCTTAACTGATTAATTCAAAGAATCAAATTGCGTTCATCCATTCAATGAACCAAACTGCACAGAATCATTCAATGAGAAAAGCGGTATTCGTTCATTACTTCAATCTAGCTAATCCCATTCATTCAATGTCTCGGCATTTACGCCTTCATTTTCGGAATCAAACTGCATTCATTCTTTCATACAAACTAAGTATACGTTTCATTTCAAAGACGAGAACTTGTCTCATTCATTCGATATATCCAACCTCACTGATTCATTGAAAGAATCAAACTGCGTTCAATCATTCAATGAATCAAACTGCTCTCTGTCTTTCAATCAAAATAGTGATATACATTCATTCATTGAAATCCAACTTATCTCATTCATTCACAGTTTAATCCTAAACGCCTTCGTTCAATGAAACAAACAGCATTCAAACATTCAATGAAATGAAAATGTACGTTTTAAATCAAAGAGTATACCTTGCCTCGTTTATTCAATGTCTGGAGCTTTACTGATTTATTCAACGAATCAAACTGCATGCATTCATTCAATGAAACAGAGTATATGTTTCAATTCAAAGAAAAGATCTTGTCTAATTCATTTAGAGCCTCGAGCTTAAATGATTCATTCAAAGAATCAAATTGCGTTCATCCATTCAATGAAGCAAACTGCATTCAATCATTTAATGAGAAAAGCGGTATTCGTTCATTAATTCAATCTAGCTTATCCCATACATTCAATGTCTCGGCATTTACGCCTTCATTTTAGGAATCAAACTGCATTCATTCTTTCATACAAACTAAGTACACGTTTCATTTCAAAGACGAGAGCTTGTCTCATTCATTCGATATATCCAACCTCACTGATTCATTGAAAGAATCAAACTGCGTTCAATCATTCAATGAATCAAACTGCTCTCTGTCTTTCAATCAAAATAGTGATATACATTCATTCATTGAAATCCAACTTATCTCATTCATTCACAGTTTAATCCTAAACGCCTTCGTTCAATGAAACAAACAGCATTCAAACATTCAATGAAATGAAAATATACGTTTTAAATCAAAGAGTATACCTTGCCTCGTTTATTCAATGTCTGGAGCTTTACTGATTCATTCAAAGAATCAAACTGCATGCATTCATTCAATGAAACAGAGTATATGCTTCAATTCAAAGAATAGATCTGGTCTAATTCATTTATAGCCTCGAGCTTAACTGATTCATTCAAAGAAGCAAATTAGAAGTTTCAATTCAAGTGTAGAGTTTGTCTCATTCATTCAATGTCTCGACCTTAACTGATTCATTCAAAGAATCAAACTGCGTTCATCCATTCAATGAACCAAACTGCACTCAATCATTTAATGAGAAAAGCGGTATTCGTTCATTAATTCAATCTAGCTTTTCCCACACATTCAATGTCTCGGCATTTACGCCTTCATTTTAGGAATCAAACTGCATTCATTCTTTCATACAAACTAAGTAGACGTTTTATTTCAAAGACGAGAGCTTGTCTCATTCATTCGATGTATCCAACCTCACTGATTCATTGAAAGAATCAAACTGCATCAATCATTCAAAGAATCAAACTGCTCTCAGTCTTTCAATGAAAATAGTGATATACATTCAATCATTGAAATCCAACTTACCTCATTCATTCACAGTTTAATCCTAAACGCCTTTGTTCAATGAAACAAACAGCATTCAAACATTCAATGAAATGAAAATGTACGTTTTAAATCAAAGAGTATACCTTGCCTCGTTTATTCAATGTCTGGAGCTTTACTGATTTATTCAAAGAATCAAACTGCATGCATTCATTCAATGAAACAGATTTTATGTTTCAATTCAAAGAAAAGATCTTGTCTAATTCATTTAGAGCCTCGAGCTTAAATGATTCATTCAAAGAATCAAAACTGCCTTCATTCATTCATTCAAAGAAGCAAATTAGACGTTTCAATACAAAGTGTAGAGCTTGTCTCATTCATTCAATGTCTCGCCCTTAACTGATTCATTCAAAGAATCAAACTGCGTTCATCCATTCAATGAAGCAAACTGCACTCAATCATTCAATGAGAAAAGCGGTATTCGTTCATTACTTCAATCTAGCTAATCCCATTCATTCAATGTCTCGGCTTTTACGACTTCATTTTCGGAATCAAACTGCATTCATTCTTTCATACAAACTAACTGTACGTTTCATTTCAAAGACGAGAGCTTGTCTCATTCATTCGATGTATCCACCCTCACTGATTCATTGAAAGAATCAAACTGCATCAATCATTCAATGAATCAAACTGCTCTCAGTCTTTCAATGAAAATAGTGATATACATTCAATCATTGAAATCCAATTTACCTCATTCATTCACAGTTTAATCCTAAACGCCTTTGTTCAATGAAACAAACAGCATTCAAACATTCAATGAAATGAAAATGTACGTGTTAAATCAAAGAGTATACCTTGCCTCGTTTATTCAATGTCTGGAGCTTTCCTGATTTATTCAATGAATCAAACTGCATGCATTCATTCAATGAAACAGATTTTATGTTTCAATTCAAAGAAAAGATCTTGTCTAATTCATTTAGAGCCTCGAGCTTAAATGATTAATTCAAAGAATCAAAACTGCCTTCATTCATTCATTCAAAGAAGCAAATTAGACGTTTCAATACAAAGTGTAGAGCTTGTCTCATTCATTCAATGTCTCGACCTTAACTGATTAATTCAAAGAATCAAATTGCGTTCATCCATTCAATGAACCAAACTGCACAGAATCATTCAATGAGAAAAGCGGTATTCGTTCATTACTTCAATCTAGCTAATCCCATTCATTCAATGTCTCGGCATTTACGCCTTCATTTTCGGAATCAAACTGCATTCATTCTTTCATACAAACTAAGTATACGTTTCATTTCAAAGACGAGAGCTTGTCTCATTCATTCGATGTATCCAACCTCACTGATTCATTGAAAGAATCAAACTGCATCAATCATTCAATGAATCAAACTGCTCTCAGTCTTTCAATGAAAATAGTGATATACATTCAATCATTGAAATCCAGCTTATCACATTCATTCATAGTTTAATCCTAAACGCCTTTGTTCAATGAAACAAACAGCATTCAAATATTCAATGAATTGAAAATGTACGTTTTAAATCAAAGAGTATACCTTGCCTCGTTTATTCAATGTCTGGAGCTTTACTGATTTATTCAAAGAAACAAACTGCATGCATTCATTCAATGAAACAGAGTATATGTTTCAATTCAAAGAAATGATCTTGTCGAATTCATTTAGAGCCTCGAGCTTAAATGATTCATTCAAAGAATCAAAACTGCCTTCATTCATTCATTCAAAGAAGCAAATTAGACGTTTCAATACAGAGTGTAGAGCTTGTCTCATTCATTCAATGTCTGGACCGTAACTGATTCATTCAAAGAATCAAACTGCGTTCATCCATTCAATGAAGCAAACTGCACTCAATCATTCAATGAGAAAAGTGGTATTCGTTCATTACTTCAATCTAGCTAATCCCATACATTCAATGTCTCGGCATTTACGCGTTCATTTTCGGAATCAAACTGCATTCATTCTTTCATACAAACTAAGTATACGTTTCATTTCAAAGACGAGAGCTTGTCTCATTCATTCGATGTATCCAACCTCACTGATTCATTGAAAGAATCAAACTGCATCAATCATTCAATGAATCAAACTGCTCTCAGTCTTTCAATGAAAATAGTGATATACATTCAATGATTGAAATCCAGCTTATCGCATTCATTCACAGTTTAATCCTAAACGCCTTTGTTCAATGAAACAAACAGCATTCAAACATTCAATGAAATGAAAATGTACGTTTTAAATCAAAGAGTATACCTTGCCTCGTTTATTCAATGTCTGGAGCTTTATTGATTTATTCAACGAATCAAACTGCATGCATTCATTCAATGAAACAGAGTATATGTTTCAATTCAAAGAAAAGATCTTGTCTAATTCATTTAGAGCCTCGAGCTTAAATGATTCATTCAAAGAATCAACCTGCGTTCATCCATTCAATGAAGCAAACTGCACTCAATCATTTAATGAGAAAAGTGGTATTCGTTCATTAATTCAATCTAGCTTATCCCATACATTCAATGTCTCGGCATTTTCGCCTTCATTTTAGGAATCAAACTGCATTCATTCTTTCATACAAACTAAGTACACGTTTCATTTCAAAGACGAGAGCTTGTCTCATTCATTCGATGTATCCAATCTCACTGATTCATTGAAAGAATCAAACTGCGTTCAATCATTCAATGAATCAAACTGCTCTCTGTCTTTCAATGAAAATAGTGATTTTCATTCAATCATTGAAATCCAGCTTATCACATTCATTCACAGTTTAATCCTCAACGCCTTCGGTCAATGAAACAAACAGCATTTAACATTCAGTGAAACGAAATATACGTTTCAAATCAAAGAAACCTTGTCTCATTCATTAAATTTCTCGAGCTTAACTGATTCTTTCAAAGAAACAAACTGCGTTCATTCATTCAAAGAAGCAATTTGCACGCAATCATTCAATGAAACAAACGGTATTCATTCATTGAATCCAGCTTATCCCATTCATTAAATGTCTCACCTTAAACGCCGGCATTCAATGTACCAAAGTGCATTCATTCATCCAATGCGTCGAGTTGAAATGATTCTTCCCGAGATTAAAATTGCGTTCGTGCATTCAGTGGATCAAACTGCACTCAGTCATTCCATGAACCTTATAGTTCTATTTCATTCAATTGATCGAGTTAATCCCATTCATTCAAAATCTCGACCTTAACGCCTTCGTTCAATGAAACAAACTGCATGCATTCATTCAAAGAAACAGAGTATAAGTTTCAATTCAAAGAGTAGATCTTGTCTCATTCTTTTAGTGCCTCGAGCTGAACTGATTCATTCAAAGAATCAAAACTGCCTTCATTCATTCATTCAAAGAAGCAACTTAGACGTTTCAATTCAAAGTGTAGAGCTTGTCTCATTCATTCAATGTCTCGACCTTAACTGCGTTCATCCATTCAATAAAGACAACTGCACTCAATCATTCAATGAGATAAGCGGTATTCGTTCATTCATTCAATCTAGCTTATCCCATACATTCAATGTCTCGGCATTTACGCCTTCATTTTAGGAATCAAACTGCATTCAATTCTTTCATACAAACTAAGTAGACGTTTTATTTCAAAGACGAGAGCTTGTCTCATTCATTCGATGTATCCAACCTCACTGATTCATTGAAAGAATCAAACTGCATCAATCATTCAAAGAATCAAACTGCTCTCAGTCTTTCAATGAAAATAGTGATATACATTCAATCATTGAAATCCAGCTTATCGCATTCATTCACAGTTTAATCCTAAACGCCTTTGTTCAATGATACAAACAGCATTCAAACATTCAATGAAATGAAAATGTACGTTTTAAATCAAAGAGTATACCTTGCCTCGTTTATTCAATGTATAAATCAGCTTTACTGATTTATTCAAAGAAACAAACAGCATGCATTCATTCAATGAAACAGAGTATATGTTTCAATTCAAAGAAAAGATCTTGTCTAATTCATTTAGAGCCCCGAGCTTAAATGATTCATTCAAAGAATCAAGACTGCCTTCATTCATTCATTCAAAGAAGCAAATTAGACGTTTCAATACAAAGTGAAGAGCTTGTCTCATTCATTCAATGTCTCGACCTTAACTGATTCATTCAAAGAATCAAACTGCGTTCATCCATTCAATGAAGCAAACTGCACTCAATCATTCAATGAGAAAAGCGGTATTCGTTCATTACTTCAATCTAGCTAATCCCATTCATTCAATGTCTCGGCTTTTACGACTTCATTTTCGGAATCAAACTGCATTCATTCTTTCATACAAACTAACTATACGTTTCATTTCAAAGACGAGAGCTTGTCTCATTCATTCGTTATATCCAACCTCACTGATTCATTGAAAGAATCAAACTGCATCAATCATTCAATGAATCAAACCGCTCTCAGTCTTTCAATGAAAATAGTGATATACATTCAATCATTGAAATCCAACTTACCTCATTCATTCACAGTTTAATCCTAAACGCCTTTGTTCAATGAAACAAACAGCATTCAAACATTCAATGAAATGAAAATGTACGTTTTAAATCAAAGAGTATACCTTGCCTCGTTTATTCAATGTCTGGAGCTTTACTGATTTATTCAACGAATCAAACTGCATGCATTCATTCAATGAAACAGAGTATATGTTTCAATTCAAAGAAAAGATCTTGTCTAATTCATTTAGAGCCTCGAGCTTAAATGATTCATTCAAAGAATCAAATTGCGTTCATCCATTCAATGAACCAAACTGCACTCAATCATTTAATGAGAAAAGCGGTATTCGTTCATTAATTCAATCTAGCTTATCCCATACATTCAATGTCTCGGCATTTACGCCTTCATTTTAGGAATCAAACTGCATTCATTCTTTCATACAAACTAAGTACACGTTTCATTTCAAAGACGAGAGCTTGTCTCATTCATTCGATATATCCAACCTCACTGATTCATTGAAAGAATCAAACTGCGTTCAATCATTCAATGAATCAAACTGCTCTCAGTCTTTCAACCAAAATCGTGATATACATTCATTCATTGAAATCCAACTTATCTCATTCATTCACAGTTTAATCCTAAACGCCTTCGTTCAATGAAACAAACAGCATTCAAACATTCAATGAAATGAAAATATACGTTTTAAATCAAAGAGTATACCTTGCCTCGTTTATTCAATGTCTGGAGCTTTACTGATTCATTCAAAGAATCAAACTGCATGCATTCATTCAATGAAACAGAGTATATGCTTCAATTCAAAGAGTAGATCTTGTCTAATTCATTTCGAGCCTCGAGCTTAACTGATTCATTCAAAGAAGCAAATTAGAAGTTTCAATTCAAAGTGTAGAGCTTGTCTCATTCATTCAATGTCTCGACCTTAAATGATTCATTCAAAGAATCAAACTGCGTTCATCCATTCAATGAAGCAAACTGCACTCATTCGTTCAATGATAAAAGCGGTATTCGTTCATTACTTCAATCTAGCTAATCCCATTCATTCAATGTCTCGGCATTTACGCCTTCATTTTCGGAATCAAACTGCATTCATTCTTTCATACAAACTAAGTATACGTTTCATTTCAAAGACGAGAACTTGTCTCATTCATTCGATATATCCAACCTCACTGATTCATTGAAAGAATCAAACTGCGTTCAATCATTCAATGAATCAAACTGCTCTCTGTCTTTCAATCAAAATAGTGATATACATTCATTCATTGAAATCCAACTTATCTCATTCATTCACAGTTTAATCCTAAACGCCTTCGTTCAATGAAACAAACAGCATTCAAACATTCAATGAAATGAAAATGTACGTTTTAAATCAAAGAGTATACCTTGCCTCGTTTATTCAATGTCTGGAGCTTTACTGATTTATTCAACGAATCAAACTGCATGCATTCATTCAATGAAACAGAGTATATGTTTCAATTCAAAGAAAAGATCTTGTCTAATTCATTTAGAGCCTCGAGCTTAAATGATTCATTCAAAGAATCAAATTGCGTTCATCCATTCAATGAAGCAAACTGCATTCAATCATTTAATGAGAAAAGCGGTATTCGTTCATTAATTCAATCTAGCTTATCCCATACATTCAATGTCTCGGCATTTACGCCTTCATTTTAGGAATCAAACTGCATTCATTCTTTCACACAAACTAAGTACACGTTTCATTTCAAAGACGAGAGCTTGTCTCATTCATTCGATATATCCAACCTCACTGATTCATTGAAAGAATCAAACTGCGTTCAATCATTCAATGAATCAAACTGCTCTCTGTCTTTCAATCAAAATAGTGATATACATTCATTCATTGAAATCCAACTTATCTCATTCATTCACAGTTTAATCCTAAACGCCTTCGTTCAATGAAACAAACAGCATTCAAACATTCAATGAAATGAAAATATACGTTTTAAATCAAAGAGTATACCTTGCCTCGTTTATTCAATGTCTGGAGCTTTACTGATTCATTCAAAGAATCAAACTGCATGCATTCATTCAATGAAACAGAGTATATGCTTCAATTCAAAGAATAGATCTGGTCTAATTCATTTATAGCCTCGAGCTTAACTGATTCATTCAAAGAAGCAAATTAGAAGTTTCAATTCAAGTGTAGAGTTTGTCTCATTCATTCAATGTCTCGACCTTAACTGATTCATTCAAAGAATCAAACTGCGTTCATCCATTCAATGAACCAAACTGCACTCAATCATTTAATGAGAAAAGCGGTATTCGTTCATTAATTCAATCTAGCTTTTCCCACACATTCAATGTCTCGGCATTTACGCCTTCATTTTAGGAATCAAACTGCATTCATTCTTTCATACAAACTAAGTAGACGTTTTATTTCAAAGACGAGAGCTTGTCTCATTCATTCGATGTATCCAACCTCACTGATTCATTGAAAGAATCAAACTGCATCAATCATTCAAAGAATCAAACTGCTCTCAGTCTTTCAATGAAAATAGTGATATACATTCAATCATTGAAATCCAACTTACCTCATTCATTCACAGTTTAATCCTAAACGCCTTTGTTCAATGAAACAAACAGCATTCAAACATTCAATGAAATGAAAATGTACGTTTTAAATCAAAGAGTATACCTTGCCTCGTTTATTCAATGTCTGGAGCTTTACTGATTTATTCAAAGAATCAAACTGCATGCATTCATTCAATGAAACAGATTTTATGTTTCAATTCAAAGAAAAGATCTTGTCTAATTCATTTAGAGCCTCGAGCTTAAATGATTCATTCAAAGAATCAAAACTGCCTTCATTCATTCATTCAAAGAAGCAAATTAGACGTTTCAATACAAAGTGTAGAGCTTGTCTCATTCATTCAATGTCTCGCCCTTAACTGATTCATTCAAAGAATCAAACTGCGTTCATCCATTCAATGAAGCAAACTGCACTCAATCATTCAATGAGAAAAGCGGTATTCGTTCATTACTTCAATCTAGCTAATCCCATTCATTCAATGTCTCGGCTTTTACGACTTCATTTTCGGAATCAAACTGCATTCATTCTTTCATACAAACTAACTGTACGTTTCATTTCAAAGACGAGAGCTTGTCTCATTCATTCGATGTATCCACCCTCACTGATTCATTGAAAGAATCAAACTGCATCAATCATTCAATGAATCAAACTGCTCTCAGTCTTTCAATGAAAATAGTGATATACATTCAATCATTGAAATCCAATTTACCTCATTCATTCACAGTTTAATCCTAAACGCCTTTGTTCAATGAAACAAACAGCATTCAAACATTCAATGAAATGAAAATGTACGTGTTAAATCAAAGAGTATACCTTGCCTCGTTTATTCAATGTCTGGAGCTTTCCTGATTTATTCAATGAATCAAACTGCATGCATTCATTCAATGAAACAGATTTTATGTTTCAATTCAAAGAAAAGATCTTGTCTAATTCATTTAGAGCCTCGAGCTTAAATGATTAATTCAAAGAATCAAAACTGCCTTCATTCATTCATTCAAAGAAGCAAATTAGACGTTTCAATACAAAGTGTAGAGCTTGTCTCATTCATTCAATGTCTCGACCTTAACTGATTAATTCAAAGAATCAAATTGCGTTCATCCATTCAATGAACCAAACTGCACAGAATCATTCAATGAGAAAAGCGGTATTCGTTCATTACTTCAATCTAGCTAATCCCATTCATTCAATGTCTCGGCATTTACGCCTTCATTTTCGGAATCAAACTGCATTCATTCTTTCATACAAACTAAGTATACGTTTCATTTCAAAGACGAGAGCTTGTCTCATTCATTCGATGTATCCAACCTCACTGATTCATTGAAAGAATCAAACTGCATCAATCATTCAATGAATCAAACTGCTCTCAGTCTTTCAATGAAAATAGTGATATACATTCAATCATTGAAATCCAGCTTATCACATTCATTCATAGTTTAATCCTAAACGCCTTTGTTCAATGAAACAAACAGCATTCAAATATTCAATGAATTGAAAATGTACGTTTTAAATCAAAGAGTATACCTTGCCTCGTTTATTCAATGTCTGGAGCTTTACTGATTTATTCAAAGAAACAAACTGCATGCATTCATTCAATGAAACAGAGTATATGTTTCAATTCAAAGAAATGATCTTGTCGAATTCATTTAGAGCCTCGAGCTTAAATGATTCATTCAAAGAATCAAAACTGCCTTCATTCATTCATTCAAAGAAGCAAATTAGACGTTTCAATACAGAGTGTAGAGCTTGTCTCATTCATTCAATGTCTGGACCGTAACTGATTCATTCAAAGAATCAAACTGCGTTCATCCATTCAATGAAGCAAACTGCACTCAATCATTCAATGAGAAAAGTGGTATTCGTTCATTACTTCAATCTAGCTAATCCCATACATTCAATGTCTCGGCATTTACGCGTTCATTTTCGGAATCAAACTGCATTCATTCTTTCATACAAACTAAGTATACGTTTCATTTCAAAGACGAGAGCTTGTCTCATTCATTCGATGTATCCAACCTCACTGATTCATTGAAAGAATCAAACTGCATCAATCATTCAATGAATCAAACTGCTCTCAGTCTTTCAATGAAAATAGTGATATACATTCAATGATTGAAATCCAGCTTATCGCATTCATTCACAGTTTAATCCTAAACGCCTTTGTTCAATGAAACAAACAGCATTCAAACATTCAATGAAATGAAAATGTACGTTTTAAATCAAAGAGTATACCTTGCCTCGTTTATTCAATGTCTGGAGCTTTATTGATTTATTCAACGAATCAAACTGCATGCATTCATTCAATGAAACAGAGTATATGTTTCAATTCAAAGAAAAGATCTTGTCTAATTCATTTAGAGCCTCGAGCTTAAATGATTCATTCAAAGAATCAACCTGCGTTCATCCATTCAATGAAGCAAACTGCACTCAATCATTTAATGAGAAAAGTGGTATTCGTTCATTAATTCAATCTAGCTTATCCCATACATTCAATGTCTCGGCATTTTCGCCTTCATTTTAGGAATCAAACTGCATTCATTCTTTCATACAAACTAAGTACACGTTTCATTTCAAAGACGAGAGCTTGTCTCATTCATTCGATGTATCCAATCTCACTGATTCATTGAAAGAATCAAACTGCGTTCAATCATTCAATGAATCAAACTGCTCTCTGTCTTTCAATGAAAATAGTGATTTTCATTCAATCATTGAAATCCAGCTTATCACATTCATTCACAGTTTAATCCTCAACGCCTTCGGTCAATGAAACAAACAGCATTTAACATTCAGTGAAACGAAATATACGTTTCAAATCAAAGAAACCTTGTCTCATTCATTAAATTTCTCGAGCTTAACTGATTCTTTCAAAGAAACAAACTGCGTTCATTCATTCAAAGAAGCAATTTGCACGCAATCATTCAATGAAACAAACGGTATTCATTCATTGAATCCAGCTTATCCCATTCATTAAATGTCTCACCTTAAACGCCGGCATTCAATGTACCAAAGTGCATTCATTCATCCAATGCGTCGAGTTGAAATGATTCTTCCCGAGATTAAAATTGCGTTCGTGCATTCAGTGGATCAAACTGCACTCAGTCATTCCATGAACCTTATAGTTCTATTTCATTCAATTGATCGAGTTAATCCCATTCATTCAAAATCTCGACCTTAACGCCTTCGTTCAATGAAACAAACTGCATGCATTCATTCAAAGAAACAGAGTATAAGTTTCAATTCAAAGAGTAGATCTTGTCTCATTCTTTTAGTGCCTCGAGCTGAACTGATTCATTCAAAGAATCAAAACTGCCTTCATTCATTCATTCAAAGAAGCAACTTAGACGTTTCAATTCAAAGTGTAGAGCTTGTCTCATTCATTCAATGTCTCGACCTTAACTGCGTTCATCCATTCAATAAAGACAACTGCACTCAATCATTCAATGAGATAAGCGGTATTCGTTCATTCATTCAATCTAGCTTATCCCATACATTCAATGTCTCGGCATTTACGCCTTCATTTTAGGAATCAAACTGCATTCAATTCTTTCATACAAACTAAGTAGACGTTTTATTTCAAAGACGAGAGCTTGTCTCATTCATTCGATGTATCCAACCTCACTGATTCATTGAAAGAATCAAACTGCATCAATCATTCAAAGAATCAAACTGCTCTCAGTCTTTCAACCAAAATCGTGATATACATTCATTCATTGAAATCCAACTTATCTCATTCATTCACAGTTTAATCCTAAACGCCTTCGTTCAATGAAACAAACAGCATTCAAACATTCAATGAAATGAAAATATACGTTTTAAATCAAAGAGTATACCTTGCCTCGTTTATTCAATGTCTGGAGCTTTACTGATTCATTCAAAGAATCAAACTGCATGCATTCATTCAATGAAACAGAGTATATGCTTCAATTCAAAGAGTAGATCTTGTCTAATTCATTTCGAGCCTCGAGCTTAACTGATTCATTCAAAGAAGCAAATTAGAAGTTTCAATTCAAAGTGTAGAGCTTGTCTCATTCATTCAATGTCTCGACCTTAAATGATTCATTCAAAGAATCAAACTGCGTTCATCCATTCAATGAAGCAAACTGCACTCATTCGTTCAATGATAAAAGCGGTATTCGTTCATTACTTCAATCTAGCTAATCCCATTCATTCAATGTCTCGGCATTTACGCCTTCATTTTCGGAATCAAACTGCATTCATTCTTTCATACAAACTAAGTATACGTTTCATTTCAAAGACGAGAACTTGTCTCATTCATTCGATATATCCAACCTCACTGATTCATTGAAAGAATCAAACTGCGTTCAATCATTCAATGAATCAAACTGCTCTCTGTCTTTCAATCAAAATAGTGATATACATTCATTCATTGAAATCCAACTTATCTCATTCATTCACAGTTTAATCCTAAACGCCTTCGTTCAATGAAACAAACAGCATTCAAACATTCAATGAAATGAAAATGTACGTTTTAAATCAAAGAGTATACCTTGCCTCGTTTATTCAATGTCTGGAGCTTTACTGATTTATTCAACGAATCAAACTGCATGCATTCATTCAATGAAACAGAGTATATGTTTCAATTCAAAGAAAAGATCTTGTCTAATTCATTTAGAGCCTCGAGCTTAAATGATTCATTCAAAGAATCAAATTGCGTTCATCCATTCAATGAAGCAAACTGCATTCAATCATTTAATGAGAAAAGCGGTATTCGTTCATTAATTCAATCTAGCTTATCCCATACATTCAATGTCTCGGCATTTACGCCTTCATTTTAGGAATCAAACTGCATTCATTCTTTCATACAAACTAAGTACACGTTTCATTTCAAAGACGAGAGCTTGTCTCATTCATTCGATATATCCAACCTCACTGATTCATTGAAAGAATCAAACTGCGTTCAATCATTCAATGAATCAAACTGCTCTCTGTCTTTCAATCAAAATAGTGATATACATTCATTCATTGAAATCCAACTTATCTCATTCATTCACAGTTTAATCCTAAACGCCTTCGTTCAATGAAACAAACAGCATTCAAACATTCAATGAAATGAAAATATACGTTTTAAATCAAAGAGTATACCTTGCCTCGTTTATTCAATGTCTGGAGCTTTACTGATTCATTCAAAGAATCAAACTGCATGCATTCATTCAATGAAACAGAGTATATGCTTCAATTCAAAGAATAGATCTGGTCTAATTCATTTATAGCCTCGAGCTTAACTGATTCATTCAAAGAAGCAAATTAGAAGTTTCAATTCAAGTGTAGAGTTTGTCTCATTCATTCAATGTCTCGACCTTAACTGATTCATTCAAAGAATCAAACTGCGTTCATCCATTCAATGAACCAAACTGCACTCAATCATTTAATGAGAAAAGCGGTATTCGTTCATTAATTCAATCTAGCTTTTCCCACACATTCAATGTCTCGGCATTTACGCCTTCATTTTAGGAATCAAACTGCATTCATTCTTTCATACAAACTAAGTAGACGTTTTATTTCAAAGACGAGAGCTTGTCTCATTCATTCGATGTATCCAACCTCACTGATTCATTGAAAGAATCAAACTGCATCAATCATTCAAAGAATCAAACTGCTCTCAGTCTTTCAATGAAAATAGTGATATACATTCAATCATTGAAATCCAACTTACCTCATTCATTCACAGTTTAATCCTAAACGCCTTTGTTCAATGAAACAAACAGCATTCAAACATTCAATGAAATGAAAATGTACGTTTTAAATCAAAGAGTATACCTTGCCTCGTTTATTCAATGTCTGGAGCTTTACTGATTTATTCAAAGAATCAAACTGCATGCATTCATTCAATGAAACAGATTTTATGTTTCAATTCAAAGAAAAGATCTTGTCTAATTCATTTAGAGCCTCGAGCTTAAATGATTCATTCAAAGAATCAAAACTGCCTTCATTCATTCATTCAAAGAAGCAAATTAGACGTTTCAATACAAAGTGTAGAGCTTGTCTCATTCATTCAATGTCTCGCCCTTAACTGATTCATTCAAAGAATCAAACTGCGTTCATCCATTCAATGAAGCAAACTGCACTCAATCATTCAATGAGAAAAGCGGTATTCGTTCATTACTTCAATCTAGCTAATCCCATTCATTCAATGTCTCGGCTTTTACGACTTCATTTTCGGAATCAAACTGCATTCATTCTTTCATACAAACTAACTGTACGTTTCATTTCAAAGACGAGAGCTTGTCTCATTCATTCGATGTATCCACCCTCACTGATTCATTGAAAGAATCAAACTGCATCAATCATTCAATGAATCAAACTGCTCTCAGTCTTTCAATGAAAATAGTGATATACATTCAATCATTGAAATCCAATTTACCTCATTCATTCACAGTTTAATCCTAAACGCCTTTGTTCAATGAAACAAACAGCATTCAAACATTCAATGAAATGAAAATGTACGTGTTAAATCAAAGAGTATACCTTGCCTCGTTTATTCAATGTCTGGAGCTTTCCTGATTTATTCAATGAATCAAACTGCATGCATTCATTCAATGAAACAGATTTTATGTTTCAATTCAAAGAAAAGATCTTGTCTAATTCATTTAGAGCCTCGAGCTTAAATGATTAATTCAAAGAATCAAAACTGCCTTCATTCATTCATTCAAAGAAGCAAATTAGACGTTTCAATACAAAGTGTAGAGCTTGTCTCATTCATTCAATGTCTCGACCTTAACTGATTAATTCAAAGAATCAAATTGCGTTCATCCATTCAATGAACCAAACTGCACAGAATCATTCAATGAGAAAAGCGGTATTCGTTCATTACTTCAATCTAGCTAATCCCATTCATTCAATGTCTCGGCATTTACGCCTTCATTTTCGGAATCAAACTGCATTCATTCTTTCATACAAACTAAGTATACGTTTCATTTCAAAGACGAGAACTTGTCTCATTCATTCGATATATCCAACCTCACTGATTCATTGAAAGAATCAAACTGCGTTCAATCATTCAATGAATCAAACTGCTCTCTGTCTTTCAATCAAAATAGTGATATACATTCATTCATTGAAATCCAACTTATCTCATTCATTCACAGTTTAATCCTAAACGCCTTCGTTCAATGAAACAAACAGCATTCAAACATTCAATGAAATGAAAATGTACGTTTTAAATCAAAGAGTATACCTTGCCTCGTTTATTCAATGTCTGGAGCTTTACTGATTTATTCAACGAATCAAACTGCATGCATTCATTCAATGAAACAGAGTATATGTTTCAATTCAAAGAAAAGATCTTGTCTAATTCATTTAGAGCCTCGAGCTTAAATGATTCATTCAAAGAATCAAATTGCGTTCATCCATTCAATGAAGCAAACTGCATTCAATCATTTAATGAGAAAAGCGGTATTCGTTCATTAATTCAATCTAGCTTATCCCATACATTCAATGTCTCGGCATTTACGCCTTCATTTTAGGAATCAAACTGCATTCATTCTTTCATACAAACTAAGTACACGTTTCATTTCAAAGACGAGAGCTTGTCTCATTCATTCGATATATCCAACCTCACTGATTCATTGAAAGAATCAAACTGCGTTCAATCATTCAATGAATCAAACTGCTCTCTGTCTTTCAATCAAAATAGTGATATACATTCATTCATTGAAATCCAACTTATCTCATTCATTCACAGTTTAATCCTAAACGCCTTCGTTCAATGAAACAAACAGCATTCAAACATTCAATGAAATGAAAATATACGTTTTAAATCAAAGAGTATACCTTGCCTCGTTTATTCAATGTCTGGAGCTTTACTGATTCATTCAAAGAATCAAACTGCATGCATTCATTCAATGAAACAGAGTATATGCTTCAATTCAAAGAATAGATCTGGTCTAATTCATTTATAGCCTCGAGCTTAACTGATTCATTCAAAGAAGCAAATTAGAAGTTTCAATTCAAGTGTAGAGTTTGTCTCATTCATTCAATGTCTCGACCTTAACTGATTCATTCAAAGAATCAAACTGCGTTCATCCATTCAATGAACCAAACTGCACT
This sequence comes from Chiloscyllium punctatum, assembly GCF_047496795.1. Classification (NCBI taxonomy): domain Eukaryota; kingdom Metazoa; phylum Chordata; class Chondrichthyes; order Orectolobiformes; family Hemiscylliidae; genus Chiloscyllium; species Chiloscyllium punctatum. The sequence continues at coordinate 90,813,094 of NC_092744.1, read as the reverse complement.
CAATCATTTAATGAGAAAAGCGGTATTCGTTCATTAATTCAATCTAGCTTTTCCCACACATTCAATGTCTCGGCATTTACGCCTTCATTTTAGGAATCAAACTGCATTCATTCTTTCATACAAACTAAGTAGACGTTTTATTTCAAAGACGAGAGCTTGTCTCATTCATTCGATGTATCCAACCTCACTGATTCATTGAAAGAATCAAACTGCATCAATCATTCAAAGAATCAAACTGCTCTCAGTCTTTCAATGAAAATAGTGATATACATTCAATCATTGAAATCCAACTTACCTCATTCATTCACAGTTTAATCCTAAACGCCTTTGTTCAATGAAACAAACAGCATTCAAACATTCAATGAAATGAAAATGTACGTTTTAAATCAAAGAGTATACCTTGCCTCGTTTATTCAATGTCTGGAGCTTTACTGATTTATTCAAAGAATCAAACTGCATGCATTCATTCAATGAAACAGATTTTATGTTTCAATTCAAAGAAAAGATCTTGTCTAATTCATTTAGAGCCTCGAGCTTAAATGATTCATTCAAAGAATCAAAACTGCCTTCATTCATTCATTCAAAGAAGCAAATTAGACGTTTCAATACAAAGTGTAGAGCTTGTCTCATTCATTCAATGTCTCGCCCTTAACTGATTCATTCAAAGAATCAAACTGCGTTCATCCATTCAATGAAGCAAACTGCACTCAATCATTCAATGAGAAAAGCGGTATTCGTTCATTACTTCAATCTAGCTAATCCCATTCATTCAATGTCTCGGCTTTTACGACTTCATTTTCGGAATCAAACTGCATTCATTCTTTCATACAAACTAACTGTACGTTTCATTTCAAAGACGAGAGCTTGTCTCATTCATTCGATGTATCCACCCTCACTGATTCATTGAAAGAATCAAACTGCATCAATCATTCAATGAATCAAACTGCTCTCAGTCTTTCAATGAAAATAGTGATATACATTCAATCATTGAAATCCAATTTACCTCATTCATTCACAGTTTAATCCTAAACGCCTTTGTTCAATGAAACAAACAGCATTCAAACATTCAATGAAATGAAAATGTACGTGTTAAATCAAAGAGTATACCTTGCCTCGTTTATTCAATGTCTGGAGCTTTCCTGATTTATTCAATGAATCAAACTGCATGCATTCATTCAATGAAACAGATTTTATGTTTCAATTCAAAGAAAAGATCTTGTCTAATTCATTTAGAGCCTCGAGCTTAAATGATTAATTCAAAGAATCAAAACTGCCTTCATTCATTCATTCAAAGAAGCAAATTAGACGTTTCAATACAAAGTGTAGAGCTTGTCTCATTCATTCAATGTCTCGACCTTAACTGATTAATTCAAAGAATCAAATTGCGTTCATCCATTCAATGAACCAAACTGCACAGAATCATTCAATGAGAAAACCGGTATTCGTTCATTACTTCAATCTAGCTAATCCCATTCATTCAATGTCTCGGCATTTACGCCTTCATTTTCGGAATCAAACTGCATTCATTCTTTCATACAAACTAAGTATACGTTTCATTTCAAAGACGAGAGCTTGTCTCCTTCATTCGATGTATCCAACCTCACTGATTCATTGAAAGAATCAAACTGCATCAATCATTCAATGAATCAAACTGCTCTCAGTCTTTCAATGAAAATAGTGATATACATTCAATCATTGAAATCCAGCTTATCACATTCATTCATAGTTTAATCCTAAACGCCTTTGTTCAATGAAACAAACAGCATTCAAATATTCAATGAATTGAAAATGTACGTTTTAAATCAAAGAGTATACCTTGCCTCGTTTATTCAATGTCTGGAGCTTTACTGATTTATTCAAAGAAACAAACTGCATGCATTCATTCAATGAAACAGAGTATATGTTTCAATTCAAAGAAATGATCTTGTCGAATTCATTTAGAGCCTCGAGCTTAAATGATTCATTCAAAGAATCAAAACTGCCTTCATTCATTCATTCAAAGAAGCAAATTAGACGTTTCAATACAGAGTGTAGAGCTTGTCTCATTCATTCAATGTCTGGACCGTAACTGATTCATTCAAAGAATCAAACTGCGTTCATCCATTCAATGAAGCAAACTGCACTCAATCATTCAATGAGAAAAGTGGTATTCGTTCATTACTTCAATCTAGCTAATCCCATACATTCAATGTCTCGGCATTTACGCGTTCATTTTCGGAATCAAACTGCATTCATTCTTTCATACAAACTAAGTATACGTTTCATTTCAAAGACGAGAGCTTGTCTCATTCATTCGATGTATCCAACCTCACTGATTCATTGAAAGAATCAAACTGCATCAATCATTCAATGAATCAAACTGCTCTCAGTCTTTCAATGAAAATAGTGATATACATTCAATGATTGAAATCCAGCTTATCGCATTCATTCACAGTTTAATCCTAAACGCCTTTGTTCAATGAAACAAACAGCATTCAAACATTCAATGAAATGAAAATGTACGTTTTAAATCAAAGAGTATACCTTGCCTCGTTTATTCAATGTCTGGAGCTTTATTGATTTATTCAACGAATCAAACTGCATGCATTCATTCAATGAAACAGAGTATATGTTTCAATTCAAAGAAAAGATCTTGTCTAATTCATTTAGAGCCTCGAGCTTAAATGATTCATTCAAAGAATCAACCTGCGTTCATCCATTCAATGAAGCAAACTGCACTCAATCATTTAATGAGAAAAGTGGTATTCGTTCATTAATTCAATCTAGCTTATCCCATACATTCAATGTCTCGGCATTTTCGCCTTCATTTTAGGAATCAAACTGCATTCATTCTTTCATACAAACTAAGTACACGTTTCATTTCAAAGACGAGAGCTTGTCTCATTCATTCGATGTATCCAATCTCACTGATTCATTGAAAGAATCAAACTGCGTTCAATCATTCAATGAATCAAACTGCTCTCTGTCTTTCAATGAAAATAGTGATTTTCATTCAATCATTGAAATCCAGCTTATCACATTCATTCACAGTTTAATCCTCAACGCCTTCGGTCAATGAAACAAACAGCATTTAACATTCAGTGAAACGAAATATACGTTTCAAATCAAAGAAACCTTGTCTCATTCATTAAATTTCTCGAGCTTAACTGATTCTTTCAAAGAAACAAACTGCGTTCATTCATTCAAAGAAGCAATTTGCACGCAATCATTCAATGAAACAAACGGTATTCATTCAATGAATCCAGCTTATCCCATTCATTAAATGTCTCACCTTAAACGCCGGCATTCAATGTACCAAAGTGCATTCATTCATCCAATGCGTCGAGTTGAAATGATTCTTCCCGAGATTAAAATTGCGTTCGTGCATTCAGTGGATCAAACTGCACTCAGTCATTCCATGAACCTTATAGTTCTATTTCATTCAATTGATCGAGTTAATCCCATTCATTCAAAATCTCGACCTTAACGCCTTCGTTCAATGAAACAAACTGCATGCATTCATTCAAAGAAACAGAGTATAAGTTTCAATTCAAAGAGTAGATCTTGTCTCATTCTTTTAGTGCCTCGAGCTGAACTGATTCATTCAAAGAATCAAAACTGCCTTCATTCATTCATTCAAAGAAGCAACTTAGACGTTTCAATTCAAAGTGTAGAGCTTGTCTCATTCATTCAATGTCTCGACCTTAACTGCGTTCATCCATTCAATAAAGACAACTGCACTCAATCATTCAATGAGATAAGCGGTATTCGTTCATTCATTCAATCTAGCTTATCCCATACATTCAATGTCTCGGCATTTACGCCTTCATTTTAGGAATCAAACTGCATTCAATTCTTTCATACAAACTAAGTAGACGTTTTATTTCAAAGACGAGAGCTTGTCTCATTCATTCGATGTATCCAACCTCACTGATTCATTGAAAGAATCAAACTGCATCAATCATTCAAAGAATCAAACTGCTCTCAGTCTTTCAATGAAAATAGTGATATACATTCAATCATTGAAATCCAGCTTATCGCATTCATTCACAGTTTAATCCTAAACGCCTTTGTTCAATGATACAAACAGCATTCAAACATTCAATGAAATGAAAATGTACGTTTTAAATCAAAGAGTATACCTTGCCTCGTTTATTCAATGTATAAATCAGCTTTACTGATTTATTCAAAGAAACAAACAGCATGCATTCATTCAATGAAACAGAGTATATGTTTCAATTCAAAGAAAAGATCTTGTCTAATTCATTTAGAGCCCCGAGCTTAAATGATTCATTCAAAGAATCAAGACTGCCTTCATTCATTCATTCAAAGAAGCAAATTAGACGTTTCAATACAAAGTGAAGAGCTTGTCTCATTCATTCAATGTCTCGACCTTAACTGATTCATTCAAAGAATCAAACTGCGTTCATCCATTCAATGAAGCAAACTGCACTCAATCATTCAATGAGAAAAGCGGTATTCGTTCATTACTTCAATCTAGCTAATCCCATTCATTCAATGTCTCGGCTTTTACGACTTCATTTTCGGAATCAAACTGCATTCATTCTTTCATACAAACAAACTATACGTTTCATTTCAAAGACGAGAGCTTGTCTCATTCATTCGTTATATCCAACCTCACTGATTCATTGAAAGAATCAAACTGCATCAATCATTCAATGAATCAAACTGCTCTCAGTCTTTCAATGAAAATAGTGATATACATTCAATCATTGAAATCCAACTTACCTCATTCATTCACAGTTTAATCCTAAACGCCTTTGTTCAATGAAACAAACAGCATTCAAACATTCAATGAAATGAAAATGTACGTTTTAAATCAAAGAGTATACCTTGCCTCGTTTATTCAATGTCTGGAGCTTTACTGATTTATTCAACGAATCAAACTGCATGCATTCATTCAATGAAACAGAGTATATGTTTCAATTCAAAGAAAAGATCTTGTCTAATTCATTTAGAGCCTCGAGCTTAAATGATTCATTCAAAGAATCAAATTGCGTTCATCCATTCAATGAACCAAACTGCACTCAATCATTTAATGAGAAAAGCGGTATTCGTTCATTAATTCAATCTAGCTTATCCCATACATTCAATGTCTCGGCATTTACGCCTTCATTTTAGGAATCAAACTGCATTCATTCTTTCATACAAACTAAGTACACGTTTCATTTCAAAGACGAGAGCTTGTCTCATTCATTCGATATATCCAACCTCACTGATTCATTGAAAGAATCAAACTGCGTTCAATCATTCAATGAATCAAACTGCTCTCAGTCTTTCAACCAAAATCGTGATATACATTCATTCATTGAAATCCAACTTATCTCATTCATTCACAGTTTAATCCTAAACGCCTTCGTTCAATGAAACAAACAGCATTCAAACATTCAATGAAATGAAAATATACGTTTTAAATCAAAGAGTATACCTTGCCTCGTTTATTCAATGTCTGGAGCTTTACTGATTCATTCAAAGAATCAAACTGCATGCATTCATTCAATGAAACAGAGTATATGCTTCAATTCAAAGAGTAGATCTTGTCTAATTCATTTCGAGCCTCGAGCTTAAATGATTCATTCAAAGAATCAAAACTGCCTTCATTCATTCATTCAAAGAAGCAAATTAGACGTTTCAATACAAAGTGAAGAGCTTGTCTCATTCATTCAATGTCTCGACCTTAACTGATTCATTCAAAGAATCAAACTGCGTTCATCCATTCAATGAAGCAAACTGCACTCAATCATTCAATGAGAAAAGCGGTATTCGTTCATTACTTCAATCTAGCTAATCCCATTCATTCAATGTCTCGGCTTTTACGACTTCATTTTCGGAATCAAACTGCATTCATTCTTTCATACAAACTAACTATACGTTTCATTTCAAAGACGAGAGCTTGTCTCATTCATTCGTTATATCCAACCTCACTGATTCATTGAAAGAATCAAACTGCATCAATCATTCAATGAATCAAACTGCTCTCAGTCTTTCAATGAAAATAGTGATATACATTCAATCATTGAAATCCAACTTACCTCATTCATTCACAGTTTAATCCTAAACGCCTTTGTTCAATGAAACAAACAGCATTCAAACATTCAATGAAATGAAAATGTACGTTTTAAATCAAAGAGTATACCTTGCCTCGTTTATTCAATGTCTGGAGCTTTACTGATTTATTCAACGAATCAAACTGCATGCATTCATTCAATGAAACAGAGTATATGTTTCAATTCAAAGAAAAGATCTTGTCTAATTCATTTAGAGCCTCGAGCTTAAATGATTCATTCAAAGAATCAAATTGCGTTCATCCATTCAATGAACCAAACTGCACTCAATCATTTAATGAGAAAAGCGGTATTCGTTCATTAATTCAATCTAGCTTATCCCATACATTCAATGTCTCGGCATTTACGCCTTCATTTTAGGAATCAAACTGCATTCATTCTTTCATACAAACTAAGTACACGTTTCATTTCAAAGACGAGAGCTTGTCTCATTCATTCGATATATCCAACCTCACTGATTCATTGAAAGAATCAAACTGCGTTCAATCATTCAATGAATCAAACTGCTCTCAGTCTTTCAACCAAAATCGTGATATACATTCATTCATTGAAATCCAACTTATCTCATTCATTCACAGTTTAATCCTAAACGCCTTCGTTCAATGAAACAAACAGCATTCAAACATTCAATGAAATGAAAATATACGTTTTAAATCAAAGAGTATACCTTGCCTCGTTTATTCAATGTCTGGAGCTTTACTGATTCATTCAAAGAATCAAACTGCATGCATTCATTCAATGAAACAGAGTATATGCTTCAATTCAAAGAGTAGATCTTGTCTAATTCATTTCGAGCCTCGAGCTTAACTGATTCATTCAAAGAAGCAAATTAGAAGTTTCAATTCAAAGTGTAGAGCTTGTCTCATTCATTCAATGTCTCGACCTTAAATGATTCATTCAAAGAATCAAACTGCGTTCATCCATTCAATGAAGCAAACTGCACTCATTCGTTCAATGATAAAAGCGGTATTCGTTCATTACTTCAATCTAGCTAATCCCATTCATTCAATGTCTCGGCATTTACGCCTTCATTTTCGGAATCAAACTGCATTCATTCTTTCATACAAACTAAGTATACGTTTCATTTCAAAGACGAGAACTTGTCTCATTCATTCGATATATCCAACCTCACTGATTCATTGAAAGAATCAAACTGCGTTCAATCATTCAATGAATCAAACTGCTCTCTGTCTTTCAATCAAAATAGTGATATACATTCATTCATTGAAATCCAACTTATCTCATTCATTCACAGTTTAATCCTAAACGCCTTCGTTCAATGAAACAAACAGCATTCAAACATTCAATGAAATGAAAATGTACGTTTTAAATCAAAGAGTATACCTTGCCTCGTTTATTCAATGTCTGGAGCTTTACTGATTTATTCAACGAATCAAACTGCATGCATTCATTCAATGAAACAGAGTATATGTTTCAATTCAAAGAAAAGATCTTGTCTAATTCATTTAGAGCCTCGAGCTTAAATGATTCATTCAAAGAATCAAATTGCGTTCATCCATTCAATGAAGCAAACTGCACTCAATCATTTAATGAGAAAAGCGGTATTCGTTCATTAATTCAATCTAGCTTATCCCATACATTCAATGTCTCGGCATTTACGCCTTCATTTTAGGAATCAAACTGCATTCATTCTTTCATACAAACTAAGTACACGTTTCATTTCAAAGACGAGAGCTTGTCTCATTCATTCGATATATCCAACCTCACTGATTCATTGAAAGAATCAAACTGCGTTCAATCATTCAATGAATCAAACTGCTCTCTGTCTTTCAATCAAAATAGTGATATACATTCATTCATTGAAATCCAACTTATCTCATTCATTCACAGTTTAATCCTAAACGCCTTCGTTCAATGAAACAAACAGCATTCAAACATTCAATGAAATGAAAATATACGTTTTAAATCAAAGAGTATACCTTGCCTCGTTTATTCAATGTCTGGAGCTTTACTGATTCATTCAAAGAATCAAACTGCATGCATTCATTCAATGAAACAGAGTATATGCTTCAATTCAAAGAATAGATCTGGTCTAATTCATTTATAGCCTCGAGCTTAACTGATTCATTCAAAGAAGCAAATTAGAAGTTTCAATTCAAGTGTAGAGTTTGTCTCATTCATTCAATGTCTCGACCTTAACTGATTCATTCAAAGAATCAAACTGCGTTCATCCATTCAATGAACCAAACTGCACTCAATCATTTAATGAGAAAAGCGGTATTCGTTCATTAATTCAATCTAGCTTTTCCCACACATTCAATGTCTCGGCATTTACGCCTTCATTTTAGGAATCAAACTGCATTCATTCTTTCATACAAACTAAGTAGACGTTTTATTTCAAAGACGAGAGCTTGTCTCATTCATTCGATGTATCCAACCTCACTGATTCATTGAAAGAATCAAACTGCATCAATCATTCAAAGAATCAAACTGCTCTCAGTCTTTCAATGAAAATAGTGATATACATTCAATCATTGAAATCCAACTTACCTCATTCATTCACAGTTTAATCCTAAACGCCTTTGTTCAATGAAACAAACAGCATTCAAACATTCAATGAAATGAAAATGTACGTTTTAAATCAAAGAGTATACCTTGCCTCGTTTATTCAATGTCTGGAGCTTTACTGATTTATTCAAAGAATCAAACTGCATGCATTCATTCAATGAAACAGATTTTATGTTTCAATTCAAAGAAAAGATCTTGTCTAATTCATTTAGAGCCTCGAGCTTAAATGATTCATTCAAAGAATCAAAACTGCCTTCATTCATTCATTCAAAGAAGCAAATTAGACGTTTCAATACAAAGTGTAGAGCTTGTCTCATTCATTCAATGTCTCGCCCTTAACTGATTCATTCAAAGAATCAAACTGCGTTCATCCATTCAATGAAGCAAACTGCACTCAATCATTCAATGAGAAAAGCGGTATTCGTTCATTACTTCAATCTAGCTAATCCCATTCATTCAATGTCTCGGCTTTTACGACTTCATTTTCGGAATCAAACTGCATTCATTCTTTCATACAAACTAACTGTACGTTTCATTTCAAAGACGAAAGCTTGTCTCATTCATTCGATGTATCCACCCTCACTGATTCATTGAAAGAATCAAACTGCATCAATCATTCAATGAATCAAACTGCTCTCAGTCTTTCAATGAAAATAGTGATATACATTCAATCATTGAAATCCAATTTACCTCATTCATTCACAGTTTAATCCTAAACGCCTTTGTTCAATGAAACAAACAGCATTCAAACATTCAATGAAATGAAAATGTACGTGTTAAATCAAAGAGTATACCTTGCCTCGTTTATTCAATGTCTGGAGCTTTCCTGATTTATTCAATGAATCAAACTGCATGCATTCATTCAATGAAACAGATTTTATGTTTCAATTCAAAGAAAAGATCTTGTCTAATTCATTTAGAGCCTCGAGCTTAAATGATTAATTCAAAGAATCAAAACTGCCTTCATTCATTCATTCAAAGAAGCAAATTAGACGTTTCAATACAAAGTGTAGAGCTTGTCTCATTCATTCAATGTCTCGACCTTAACTGATTAATTCAAAGAATCAAATTGCGTTCATCCATTCAATGAACCAAACTGCACAGAATCATTCAATGAGAAAAGCGGTATTCGTTCATTACTTCAATCTAGCTCATCCCATTCATTCAATGTCTCGGCATTTACGCCTTCATTTTCGGAATCAAACTGCATTCATTCTTTCATACAAACTAAGTATACGTTTCATTTCAAAGACGAGAGCTTGTCTCATTCATTCGATGTATCCAACCTCACTGATTCATTGAAAGAATCAAACTGCATCAATCATTCAATGAATCAAACTGCTCTCAGTCTTTCAATGAAAATAGTGATATACATTCAATCATTGAAATCCAGCTTATCACATTCATTCATAGTTTAATCCTAAACGCCTTTGTTCAATGAAACAAACAGCATTCAAATATTCAATGAATTGAAAATGTACGTTTTAAATCAAAGAGTATACCTTGCCTCGTTTATTCAATGTCTGGAGCTTTACTGATTTATTCAAAGATACAAACTGCATGCATTCATTCAATGAAACAGAGTATATGTTTCAATTCAAAGAAATGATCTTGTCGAATTCATTTAGAGCCTCGAGCTTAAATGATTCATTCAAAGAATCAAAACTGCCTTCATTCATTCATTCAAAGAAGCAAATTAGACGTTTCAATACAGAGTGTAGAGCTTGTCTCATTCATTCAATGTCTGGACCGTAACTGATTCATTCAAAGAATCAAACTGCGTTCATCCATTCAATGAAGCAAACTGCACTCAATCATTCAATGAGAAAAGTGGTATTCGTTCATTACTTCAATCTAGCTAATCCCATACATTCAATGTCTCGGCATTTACGCGTTCATTTTCGGAATCAAACTGCATTCATTCTTTCATACAAACTAACTATACGTTTCATTTCAAAGACGAGAGCTTGTCTCATTCATTCGATGTATCCAACCTCACTGATTCATTGAAAGAATCAAACTGCATCAATCATTCAATGAATCAAACTGCTCTCAGTCTTTCAATGAAAATAGTGATATACATTCAATGATTGAAATCCAGCTTATCGCATTCATTCACAGTTTAATCCTAAACGCCTTTGTTCAATGAAACAAACAGCATTCAAACATTCAATGAAATGAAAATGTACGTTTTAAATCAAAGAGTATACCTTGCCTCGTTTATTCAATGTCTGGATCTTTATTGATTTATTCAACGAATCAAACTGCATGCATTCATTCAATGAAACAGAGTATATGTTTCAATTCAAAGAAAAGATCTTGTCTAATTCATTTAGAGCCTCGAGCTTAAATGATTCATTCAAAGAATCAACCTGCGTTCATCCATTCAATGAAGCAAACTGCACTCAATCATTTAATGAGAAAAGTGGTATTCGTTCATTAATTCAATCTAGCTTATCCCATACATTCAATGTCTCGGCATTTTCGCCTTCATTTTAGGAATCAAACTGCATTCATTCTTTCATACAAACTAAGTACACGTTTCATTTCAAAGACGAGAGCTTGTCTCATTCATTCGATGTATCCAATCTCACTGATTCATTGAAAGAATCAAACTGCGTTCAATCATTCAATGAATCAAACTGCTCTCTGTCTTTCAATGAAAATAGTGATTTTCATTCAATCATTGAAATCCAGCTTATCACATTCATTCACAGTTTAATCCTCAACGCCTTCGGTCAATGAAACAAACAGCATTTAACATTCAGTGAAACGAAATATACGTTTCAAATCAAAGAAACCTTGTCTCATTCATTAAATTTCTCGAGCTTAACTGATTCTTTCAAAGAAACAAACTGCGTTCATTCATTCAAAGAAGCAATTTGCACGCAATCATTCAATGAAACAAACGGTATTCATTCATTGAATCCAGCTTATCCCATTCATTAAATGTCTCACCTTAAACGCCGGCATTCAATGTACCAAAGTGCATTCATTCATCCAATGCGTCGAGTTGAAATGATTCTTCCCGAGATTAAAATTGCGTTCGTGCATTCAGTGGATCAAACTGCACTCAGTCATTCCATGAACCTTATAGTTCTATTTCATTCAATTGATCGAGTTAATCCCATTCATTCAAAATCTCGACCTTAACGCCTTCGTTCAATGAAACAAACTGCATGCATTCATTCAAAGAAACAGAGTATAAGTTTCAATTCAAAGAGTAGATCTTGTCTCATTCTTTTAGTGCCTCGAGCTGAACTGATTCATTCAAAGAATCAAAACTGCCTTCATTCATTCATTCAAAGAAGCAACTTAGACGTTTCAATTCAAAGTGTAGAGCTTGTCTCATTCATTCAATGTCTCGACCTTAACTGCGTTCATCCATTCAATAAAGACAACTGCACTCAATCATTCAATGAGATAAGCGGTATTCGTTCATTCATTCAATCTAGCTTATCCCATACATTCAATGTCTCGGCATTTACGCCTTCATTTTAGGAATCAAACTGCATTCAATTCTTTCATACAAACTAAGTAGACGTTTTATTTCAAAGACGAGAGCTTGTCTCATTCATTCGATGTATCCAACCTCACTGATTCATTGAAAGAATCAAACTGCATCAATCATTCAAAGAATCAAACTGCTCTCAGTCTTTCAATGAAAATAGTGATATACATTCAATCATTGAAATCCAGCTTATCGCATTCATTCACAGTTTAATCCTAAACGCCTTTGTTCAATGATACAAACAGCATTCAAACATTCAATGAAATGAAAATGTACGTTTTAAATCAAAGAGTATACCTTGCCTCGTTTATTCAATGTATAAATCAGCTTTACTGATTTATTCAAAGAAACAAACAGCATGCATTCATTCAATGAAACAGAGTATATGTTTCAATTCAAAGAAAAGATCTTGTCTAATTCATTTAGAGCCCCGAGCTTAAATGATTCATTCAAAGAATCAAGACTGCCTTCATTCATTCATTCAAAGAAGCAAATTAGACGTTTCAATACAAAGTGAAGAGCTTGTCTCATTCATTCAATGTCTCGACCTTAACTGATTCATTCAAAGAATCAAACTGCGTTCATCCATTCAATGAAGCAAACTGCACTCAATCATTCAATGAGAAAAGCGGTATTCGTTCATTACTTCAATCTAGCTAATCCCATTCATTCAATGTCTCGGCTTTTACGACTTCATTTTCGGAATCAAACTGCATTCATTCTTTCATACAAACTAACTATACGTTTCATTTCAAAGACGAGAGCTTGTCTCATTCATTCGTTATATCCAACCTCACTGATTCATTGAAAGAATCAAACTGCATCAATCATTCAATGAATCAAACTGCTCTCAGTCTTTCAATGAAAATAGTGATATACATTCAATCATTGAAATCCAACTTACCTCATTCATTCACAGTTTAATCCTAAACGCCTTTGTTCAATGAAACAAACAGCATTCAAACATTCAATGAAATGAAAATGTACGTTTTAAATCAAAGAGTATACCTTGCCTCGTTTATTCAATGTCTGGAGCTTTACTGATTTATTCAACGAATCAAACTGCATGCATTCATTCAATGAAACAGAGTATATGTTTCAATTCAAAGAAAAGATCTTGTCTAATTCATTTAGAGCCTCGAGCTTAAATGATTCATTCAAAGAATCAAATTGCGTTCATCCATTCAATGAACCAAACTGCACTCAATCATTTAATGAGAAAAGCGGTATTCGTTCATTAATTCAATCTAGCTTATCCCATACATTCAATGTCTCGGCATTTACGCCTTCATTTTAGGAATCAAACTGCATTCATTCTTTCATACAAACTAAGTACACGTTTCATTTCAAAGACGAGAGCTTGTCTCATTCATTCGATATATCCAACCTCACTGATTCATTGAAAGAATCAAACTGCGTTCAATCATTCAATGAATCAAACTGCTCTCAGTCTTTCAACCAAAATCGTGATATACAATCAATCATTGAAATCCAGCTTATGGCATTCATTCACAGTTTAATCCTAAACGCCTTCGTTCAATGAAACAAACAGCATTCAAACATTCAATGAAATGAAAATATACGTTTTAAATCAAAGAGTATACCTTGCCTCGTTTATTCAATGTCTGGAGCTTTACTGATTCATTCAAAGAATCAAACTGCATGCATTCATTCAATGAAACAGAGTATATGCTTCAATTCAAAGAGTAGATCTTGCCTAATTCATTTAGAGCCTCGAGCTTAACTGATTCATTCAAAGAAGCAAATTAGAAGTTTCAATTCAAAGTGTAGAGCTTGTCTCATTCATTCAATGTCACGACCTTAAATGATTCATTCAAAGAATCAAACTGCGTTCATCCATTCAATGAAGCGAACTGCACTCATTCGTTCAATGATAAAAGCGGTATTCGTTCATTACTTCAATCTAGCTAATCCCATTCATTCAATGTCTCGGCATTTACGCCTTCATTTTCGGAATCAAACTGCATTCATTCTTTCATACAAACTAAGTATACGTTTCATTTCAAAGACGAGAGCTTGTCTCATTCATTCGATATATCCAACCTCACTGATTCATTGAAAGAATCAAACTGCGTTCAATCATTCAATGAATCAAACTGCTCTCTGTCTTTCAATCAAAATAGTGATATACATTCATTCATTGAAATCCAACTTATCTCATTCATTCACAGTTTAATCCTAAACGCCTTCGTTCAATGAAACAAACAGCATTCAAACATTCAATGAAATGAAAATGTACGTTTTAAATCAAAGAGTATACCTTGCCTCGTTTATTCAATGTCTGGAGCTTTACTGATTTATTCAACGAATCAAACTGCATGCATTCATTCAATGAAACAGAGTATATGTTTCAATTCAAAGAAAAGATCTTGTCTAATTCATTTAGAGCCTCGAGCTTAAATGATTCATTCAAAGAATCAAATTGCGTTCATCCATTCAATGAAGCAAACTGCACTCAATCATTTAATGAGAAAAGCGGTATTCGTTCATTAATTCAATCTAGCTTATCCCATACATTCAATGTCTCGGCATTTACGCCTTCATTTTAGGAATCAAACTGCATTCATTCTTTCATACAAACTAAGTACACGTTTCATTTCAAAGACGAGAGCTTGTCTCATTCATTCGATATATCCAACCTCACTGATTCATTGAAAGAATCAAACTGCGTTCAATCATTCAATGAATCAAACTGCTCTCTGTCTTTCAATCAAAATAGTGATATACATTCATTCATTGAAATCCAACTTATCTCATTCATTCACAGTTTAATCCTAAACGCCTTCGTTCAATGAAACAAACAGCATTCAAACATTCAATGAAATGAAACTATACGTTTTAAATCAAAGAGTATACCTTGCCTCGTTTATTCAATGTCTGGAGCTTTACTGATTCATTCAAAGAATCAAACTGCATGCATTCATTCAATGAAACAGAGTATATGCTTCAATTCAAAGAATAGATCTGGTCTAATACATTTATAGCCTCGAGCTTAACTGATTCATTCAAAGAAGCAAATTAGAAGTTTCAATTCAAGTGTAGAGTTTGTCTCATTCATTCAATGTCTCGACCTTAACTGATTCATTCAAAGAATCAAACTGCGTTCATCCATTCAATGAACCAAACTGCACTCAATCATTTAATGAGAAAAGCGGTATTCGTTCATTAATTCAATCTAGCTTTTCCCACACATTCAATGTCTCGGCATTTACGCCTTCATTTTAGGAATCAAACTGCATTCATTCTTTCATACAAACTAAGTAGACGTTTTATTTCAAAGACGAGAGCTTGTCTCATTCATTCGATGTATCCAACCTCACTGATTCATTGAAAGAATCAAACTGCATCAATCATTCAAAGAATCAAACTGCTCTCAGTCTTTCAATGAAAATAGTGATATACATTCAATCATTGAAATCCAGGTTGTCGCATTCATTCACAGTTTAATCCTAAACGCCTTTGTTCAATGAAACAAACAGCATTCAAACATTCAATGAAATGAAAATGTACGTTTTAAATCAAAGAGTATACCTTGCCTCGTTTATTCAATGTCTGGAGCTTTACTGATTTATTCAAAGAATCAAACTGCATGCATTCATTCAATGAAACAGATTTTATGTTTCAATTCATAGAAAAGATCTTGTCTAATTCATTTAGAGCCTCGAGCTTAAATGATTCATTCAAAGAATCAAAACTGCCTTCATTCATTCATTCAAAGAAGCAAATTAGACGTTTCAATACAAAGTGTAGAGCTTGTCTCATTCATTCAATGTCTCGCCCTTAACTGATTCATTCAAAGAATCAAACTGCGTTCATCCATTCAATGAAGCAAACTGCACTCAATCATTCAATGAGAAAAGCGGTATTCGTTCATTACTTCAATCTAGCTAATCCCATTCATTCAATGTCTCGGCTTTTACGACTTCATTTTCGGAATCAAACTGCATTCATTCTTTCATACAAACTAACTGTACGTTTCATTTCAAAGACGAGAGCTTGTCTCATTCATTCGATGTATCCACCCTCACTGATTCAGACATTGAATAAACGAGGCAAGGTATACTCTTTGATTTAAAACGTATATTTTCATTTCATTGAATGTTTGAATGCTGTTTGTTTCATTGAACGAAGGCGTTTAGGATTAAACTGTGAATGAATGAGATAAGTTGGATTTCAATGAATGAATGTATATCACTATTTTGATTGAAAGACTGAGAGCAGTTTGATTCATTGAATGATTGAACGCAGTTTGATTCTTTCAATGAATCAGTGAGGTTGGATCCATCGAATGAATGAGACAAGCTCTCGTCTTTGAAATGAAACGCGTACTTAGTTTGTATGAAAGAATGAATGCAGTTTGATTCCTAAAATGAAGGCGAAAATGCCGAGACATTGAACGTATGGGATAAGCTAGATTGAATGAATGAACGAATACCGCTTATCTCATTCAATGATTGAGTGCAGTTGTCTTTATTGAATGGATGAACGCAGTTAAGGTCGCGACATTGAATGAATGAGACAAGCTCTACACTTTGAATTGAAACGTCTAATTTGCTTCTTTGAATGAATGAAGGCAGTTTGATTCTTTGAATGAATCAGTTAAGCTCGAGGCTCTAAATGAATTAGACAAGATCTACTCTTTGAATTGAAACATATACTCTGTTTCATTGAATGAATGCATGCTGTTTGATTCTTTGAATGAATCAGTTAAGCTCCAGACATTGAATAAACGAGGCAAGGTATACTCTTTGATTTAAAACGTATATTTTCATTTCATTGAAAGTTTGAATGCTGTTTGTTTCATTGAACGAAGGCGTTTAGGATTAAACTGTGAATGAATGAGATAAGCTGGATTTCAATGATCGAATGTATATCACTATTTTCATTGAAAGACTGAGAGCAGTTTGATTCATTGAATGATTGATGCATTTTGATTCTTTCAATTAATCAGTGAGGTTGGATATATCGAATGAATGAGACAAGCTCTCGTCTTTGAAATGAAACGTGTACTTAGTTTGTATGAAAGAATGAATGCAGTTTGATTCCTAAAATGAAGGCGTAAATGCCGAGACATTGAATGTATGGGATAAGTTAGATTGAATTAATGAACGAATACCGCTTTTCTCATTGAATGATTGAGTGCAGTTTGCTTCATTGAATAGATGAACGCAGTCTGATTCTTTGAATGAATCAGTTAAGGTCGAGACATTGAATGAATGAGAGAAGCTCTACACTTTGAATTGAAACGTCTAATTTGCTTCTTTGAATGAATGAATGAAGGCAGTATTGATTCTTTGAATGAATCATTTAAGCTCGAGACTCTAAATGAATTAGACAAGATCTTTTCTTTGAATTGAAACATAAAATCTGTTTCATTGAATGAATGCATGCAGTTTGATTCTTTGAATAAATCAGTAAAGCTCCAGACATTGAATAAACGAGGCAAGGTATACTCTTTGATTTAAAACGTACATTTTCATTTCATTGAATGTTTGAATGCTGTTTGTTTCATTGAACAAAGGCGTTTAGGATTAAACTGTGAATGAATGCGATAAGCTAGATTTCAATGATTGAATGTATATCACTATTTTCATTGAAAGACTGAGAGCAGTTTGATTCTTTGAATGATTGATGCAGTTTGATTCTTTCAATGAATCAGTGAGGTTGGATACATCGAATGAATGAGACAAGCTCTCGTCTTTGAAATGAAACGTGTACTTAGTTTGTATGAAAGAATGAATGCAGTTTGATTCCGAAAATGAAGGCGTAAATGCCGAGACATTGAATGTATGGGATAAGCTAGATTGAATTAATGAATGAATACCG
Source organism: Chiloscyllium punctatum (assembly GCF_047496795.1). NCBI lineage: Eukaryota > Metazoa > Chordata > Chondrichthyes > Orectolobiformes > Hemiscylliidae > Chiloscyllium > Chiloscyllium punctatum. The sequence continues at coordinate 90,795,142 of NC_092744.1, read as the reverse complement.
CTTATCTCATTGAATGATTGAGTGCAGTTGTCTTTATTGAATGGATGAACGCAGTTAAGGTCGAGACATTGAATGAATGAGACAAGCTCTACACTTTGAATTGAAACGTCTAATTTGCTTCTTTGAATGAATGAATGAAGGCAGTTTTGATTCTTTGAATGAATCAGTTAAGCTCGAGGCACTAAATGAATAAGACAAGATCTACTCTTTGAATTGAAACTTATACTCTGTTTCTTTGAATGAATGCATGCAGTTTGTTTCATTGAACGAAGGCGTTAAGGTCGAGATTTTGAATGAATGGGATAAACTCGATCAATTGAATGAAATACAACTATAAGGTTCATGGAATGATTGAGTGCAGTTTGATTCACTGAATGCACGAACGCAATTTTAATCTCGGGAAGAATCATTTCAACTCGACACATTGGATGAATGAATGCACTTTGGTTCATTGAATGCCGGCGTTTAAGGTGAGACATTTAATGAATGGGATAAGCTGGATTCAATGAATGAATACCGTTTGTTTCATTCAATGATTGCGTGCAATTTGCTTCTTTGAATGAATGAACGCAGTTTGTTTCTTTGAAAGAATCAGTTAAGCTCGAGAAATTTAATGAATGAGACAAGGTTTCTTTGATTTGAAACGTATATTTCGTTTCACTGAATGTTAAATGCTGTTTGTTTCATTGACCGAAGGCGTTGAGGATTAAACTGTGAATGAATGTGATAAGCTGGATTTCAATGATTGAATGAAAATCACTATTTTCATTGAAAGACTGAGAGCAGTTTGATTCTTTGAATGATTGATGCAGTTTGATTCTTTCAATGAATCAGTGAGGTTGGATACATCGAATGAATGAGACAAGCTCTCGTCTTTGAAATGAAACGTGTACTTAGTTTGTATGAAAGAATGAATGCAGTTTGATTCCGAAAATGAAGGCGTAAATGCCGAGACATTGAATGAATGGGATTAGCTAGATTGAAGTAATGAACGAATACCGATTTTCTCATTGAATGATTGAGTGCAGTTTGCTTCATTGAATGGATGAACGCAGTTTGATTCTTTGAATGAATCAGTTAAGGTCGAGACATTGAATGAATGAGACAAGCTCTACACTTTGAATTGAAACGTCTAATTTGCTTCTTTGAATGAATGAATGAAGGCAGTTTTGATTCTTTGAATGAATCATTTAAGCTCGAGGCCCTAAATGAATGAGACAAGATCTACTCTTTGAATTGAAACTTATCCTCTGTTTCATTGAATGAATGCAGACAGTTTGAATCTTTGAAATGAATCAGTTAAGCTCCAGACATTGAATAAACGAGGCAAGGTATACTCTTTGATTTAAAACGTATATTTTCATTTCATTGAATGTTTGAATGCTGTTTGTTTCATTGAACGAAGGCGTTGAGGATTAAACTGTGAATGAATGCGATCAGCTGGATTTCAATGATTGAATGAAAATCACTATTTTCATTGAAAGACTGAGAGCAGTTTGATTCATTAAATGATTGAACGCAGTTTGATTCTTTCGATGAATCAGTGAGGTTGGATACATCGAATGAATGAGACAAGCTCTCGTCTTTGAAATGAAACTTATACTTAGTTTGTATGAAAGAATGAATGCAGTTTGATTCCGAAAATGAAGGCGTAAATGCCGAGACATTGAATGAATGGGATTAGCTAGATTGAAGTAATGAACGAATACCGCTTTTCTCATTGAATGATTGAGTGCAGTTTGCTTCATTGAATGGATGAACGCAGTTTGATTCTTTGAATGAATCAGTTAAGGTCGAGACATTGAATGAATGAGACAAGCTCTACACTTTGAATTGAAACGTCTAATTTGCTTCTTTGAATGAATGAATGAAGGCAGTTTTAATTCTTTGAATGAATCAATTAAGCTCGAGGCCCTAAATGAATGAGACCAGATCTTCTCTTTGAATTGAAACTTATCCTCTGTTTCATTGAATGAATGCATACAGTTTGATTCTTTGAATGAATCAGTAAAGCTCCAGACATTGAATAAACGAGGCAAGGTAAACTCTTTGATTTAAAACGTATATTTTCATTTCATTGAATGTTTGAATGCTGTTTGTTTCATTGAACAAAGGCGTTTAGGATTAAACTGTGAATGAATGCGATAAGCTGGATTTCAAGGATTGAATGAAAAACACTATTTTCTTTGAAAGACTGAGAGCAGTTTGATTCATTGAATTATTGAACACAGTTTGATTATTTCAATGAATCAGTGAGATTGGATCCATCGAATGAATGAGACAAGCTCTCGACTTTGAAATGAAAAGTGTACTTAGTTTGTATGAAAGAATGAATTCAGTTTGATTCATAAAATGAAGGTGGAAATGCCGAAATTTTGAATGAATGGGATAACCTAGATTGAAGTAATGAACGAATACCACTTTTCTCATTGAATGATTGAGTGCAGTTTGCTTCTTTGAATAGTTGAACGCAGTTTGATTCTTTGAATGAATCAGTTAAGGTCGAGACATTGAATGAATGAGACAAGCTCTACACTTTGAATTGAAACGTCTAATTTGCTTCTTTGAATGAATGAATGAAGGCAGTTTTGATTCTTTGAATGAATCATTTAAGCTCGAGGCTCTAAATGAATTCGACAAGATCTTTTCTTTGAATTGAAACATATACTCTGTTTCATTGAATGAATGCATGCAGTTTGTTTCTTTGAATAAATCAGTAAAGCTGCAGACATTGAATAAACGAGGCAAGGTATACTCTTTGATTTAAAACGTACATTTCCATTTCATTGAATGTTTGAATGCTGTTTGTTTCATTGAACAAAGGCGTTTAGGATTAAACTGTGAATGAATGTGATAAGCTGGATTTCAATGATTGAATGTATATCACTATTTTCATTGAAAGTCTGAGAGCAGTTTGATTCATTGAATGATTGATGCAGTTTGATTCTTTCAATGAATCAGTGAGGTTGGATACATCGAATGAATGAGACAAGCTCTCGTCTTTGAAATGAAATATGTACTTAGTTTGTATGAAAGAATGAATGCAGTTTGATTCCGAAAATGAAGGCGTAAATGTCGAGACATTGAATGAATGGGATTAGCTAGATTGAAGTAATGAACGAATACCGCTTTTCTCATTGAATGATTGAGTGCAGTTTGCTTCATTGAATGGATGAACGCAGTTTGATTCGTTGAATGAATCAGTTAAGGTCGAGACATTGAATGAATGAGACAAGCTCTCCACTTTGAATTGAATCGTCTAATTTGCTTCTTTGAATGAATGAATGAAGGCAGTTTTAATTCATTGAATGAATCATTTAAGCTCGAGGCCCTAAATGAATGAGACAAGATCTACTCTTTGAATTGAAACTTATCCTCTGTTTCATTGAATGAATGCATGCAGTTTGATTCTTTGAATGAATCAGTAAAGCTCCAGACATTGAATAAACGAGGCAAGGTATACTCTTTGATTTAAAACGTATATTTTCATTTCATTGAATGTTTGAAGGCTGTTTGTTTCATTGAACGAAGGCGTTGAGGATTAAGCTGTGAATGAATGCGATAAGCTGGATTTCAATGATTGAATGAAAATCACTATTTTCATTGAAAGACTGACAGCAGTTTGATTCATTGAATGATTGAACGCAGTTTGAGTATTTCAATGAATCAGTGAGATTGGATCCATCGAATGAATGAGACAAGCTCTCGTCTTTGAAATGAAAAGTGTACTTAGTTTGTATGAAAGAATGAATTCAGTTTGATTCCTAAAATGAAGGCGTAAATGCCGAAACATTGAATGAATGGGATAACCTAGATTGAAGTAATGAACGAAATTCCGCTTCTCTCATTGAATGATTGAGTGCAGTTTGCTTCATTGAATAGATGAACGCAGTTTGATTCTTTGAATGAATCAGTTAAGGTCGAGACATTGAATGAATGAGACAAGCTCGACACTTTGAATTGAAACGTCTAATTTGCTTCTTTGAATGAATGAATGAAGGCAGTTTTGATTCTTTGAATGAATCATTTAAGCTCGAGGCTCTAAATGAATTCGACAAGATCTTTTCTTTGAATTGAAACATATACTCTGTTTCATTGAATGAATGCGTGCAGTTTGTTTCTTTGAATAAATCAGTAAAGCTCCAGACATTGAATAAACGAGGCAAGGTATACTCTTTGATTTAAAACGTACATTTTCATTTCATTGAATGTTTGAATGCTGTTTGTTTCATTGAACAAAGGCGTTTAGGATTAAACTGTGAATGAATGTGATAAGCTGGATTTCAATGACTGAATGTATATCACTATTTTCATTGAAAGACTGAGAGCAGTTTGATTCATTGAATGATTGATGCAGTTTGATTCTTTCAATAAATCAGTGAGGTTGGATACATCGAATGAATGAGACAAGCTCTCGTCTTTGAAATGAAAAGTGTACTTAGTTTGTATGAAAGAATGAATGCAGTTTGATTCCGAAATTGAAGGCGTAAATGCCGAGACATTGAATGAATGGGATTAGCTAGATTGAAATAATGAACGAATACCGCTTTTCTCATTGAATGATTGAGTGCAGTTTGCTTCATTGAATGGATGAACGCAATTTGATTCTTTGAATGAATCAGTTAAGGTCGAGACATTGAAAGAATGAGACAAAATCTGCACTTTGAATTGAAACTTCTAATTTGCTTCTTTGAATGAATCAGTTAAGCTCGAAGCTATAAATGAATTAGACAAGATCTATTCTTTGAATTGAAGCATATACTCTGTTTCATTGAATGAATGCATGCAGTTTGTTTCTTTGAATAAATCAGTAAAGCTGCAGACATTGAATAAACGAGGCAAGGTATACTCTTTGATTTAAAACGTACATTTTCATTTCATTGAATGTTTGAATGCTGTTTGTTTCATTGAACAAAGGCGTTTAGGATTAAACTGTGAATGAATGTGATAAGCTGGATTTCAATGATTGAATGTATATCACTATTTTCATTGAAAGACTGAGAGCAGTTTGATTCATTGAATGATTGATGCAGTTTGATTCTTTCAATGAATCAGTGAGGTTGGATACATCGAATGAATGAGACAAGCTCTCGTCTTTGAAATGAAATATGTACTTAGTTTGTATGAAAGAATGAATGCAGTTTGATTCCGAAAATGAAGGCGTAAATGCCGAGACATTGAATGTATGGGATTAGCTAGATTGAAGTAATGAACGAATACCACTTTTCTCATTGAATGATTGAGTGCAGTTTGCTTCATTGAATGGATGAACGCAGTTTGATTCTTTGAATGAATCAGTTAAGGTCGAGACATTGAATGAATGAGACAAACTCTACACTTTGAATTGAAACATCTAATTTGCTTCTTTGAATGAATCAGTTAAGCTCGAGGCTATAAATGAATTAGACAAGATCTATTCTTTGAATTGAAGCATATACTCTGTTTCATTGAATGAATGCATGCAGTTTGATTCTTTGAATGAATCAGTAAAGCTCCAGACATTGAATCAACGAGGCAAGGTATACTCTTTGATTTAAAACGTATATTTCATTTCATTGAATGTTTGAATGCTGTTTGTTTCATTGAACGAAGGCGTTTAGGATTAAACTGTGAATGAATGAGATAAGTTGGATTTCAATGAATGAATGAATATCACTATTTTGATTGAAAGACTGAGAGCAGTTTGATTCATTGAATGATTGAACGCAGTTTGATTCTTTCAATGAATCAGTGAGGTTGGATATATCGAATGAATGAGACAAGCTCCCGTCTTTGAAATGAAACGTGTACTTAGTTTGTATGAAAGAATGAATACAGTTTGATTCCTAAAATGAAGGCGTTAATGCCGAGACATTGAATGTATGGGATAAGCTAGATTGAATGAATGAACGAATACCGCTTATCTCATTGAATGATTGAGTGCAGTTGTCTTTATTGAATGGATGAACGCAGTTAAGGTCGAGACATTGAATGAATGAGACAAGCTCTACACTTTGAATTGAAACGTCTAATTTGCTTCTTTGAATGAATGAATGAAGGCAGTTTTGATTCTTTGAATGAATCATTTAAGCTCGAGGCTCTAAATGAATTAGACAAGATCTACTCTTTGAATTGAAACATATACTCTGTTTCATTGAATGAATGCATGCTGTTTGATTCTTTGAATGAATCAGTTAAGCTCCAGACATTGAATAAACGAGGCAAGGTATACTCTTTGATTTAAAACGTATATTTTCATTTCATTGAAAGTTTGAATGCTGTTTGTTTCATTGAACGAAGGCGTTTAGGGTTAAACTGTGAATGAATGAGATAAGCTGGATTTCAATGATCGAATGTATATCACTATTTTTATTGAAAGACTGAGAGCAGTTTGATTCATTGAATGATTGATGCAGTTTGATTCTTTCAATGAATCAGTGAGGTTGGATATATCGAATGAATGAGACAAGCTCTCGTCTTTCAAATGAAACGTGTACTTAGTTTGTATGAAAGAATGAATGCAGTTTGATTCCTAAAATTAAGGCGTAAATGCCGAGAATTTGAATGTATGGGATAAGCTAGATTGAATTAATGAACGAATACCGCTTTTCTCATTGAAAGATTGAGTGCAGTTTCCTTCATTGAATAGATAAACGCAGTTTGATTCTTTGAATGAATCAGTTAAGGTCGAGAAATTGAATGAATGAGACAAGCTCTACACTTTGAATTGAAACGTCTAATTTGCTTCTTTGAATGAATGAATGAAGGCAGTTTTGATTCTTTGAATGAATCATTTAAGCTCGAGGCTCTAAATGAATTAGACAAGATCTTTTCTTTGAATTGATACATATACTCTGTTTCATTGAATGAATGCATGCAGTTTGATTCTTTGAATAAATCAGTAAAGCTCCAGACATTGAATAAACGAGGCAAGGTATACTCTTTGATTTAAAACGTACATTTTCATTTCATTGAATGTTTGAATGCTGTTTGTTTCATTGAACAAAGGCGTTTAGGATTAAACTGTGAATGAATGCGATAAGCTAGATTTCAATGATTGAATGTATATCACTATTTTCATTGAAAGACTGAGAGCAGTTTGATTCATTGAATGATTGATGCAGTTTGATTCTTTCAATGAATCAGTGAGGTTGGATATATCGAATGAATGAGACAAGCTCTCGTCTTTCAAATGAAACGTGTACTTAGTTTGTATGAAAGAATGAATGCAGTTTGATTCCGAAAATGAAGGCGTAAATGCCGAGACATTGAATGTATGGGATAAGCTAGATTGAATTAATGAATGAATACCGCTTATCTCATTGAATGATTGAGTGCAGTTGTCTTTATTGAATGGATGAACGCAGTTAAGGACGAGACATTGAATGAATGAGACAAGCTCTACACTTTGAATTGAAACGTCTAATTTGCTTCTTTGAATGAATGAATGAAGGCAGTTTTGATTCTTTGAATGAATCAGTTAAGCTCGAGGCACTAAATGAATAAGACAAGATCTACTCTTTGAATTGAAACTTATACTCTGTTTCTTTGAATGAATGCATGCAGTTTGTTTCATTGAACGAAGGCGTTAAGGTCGAGATTTTGAATGAATGGGATAAACTCGATCAATTGAATGAAATAGAACTATAAGGTTCATGGAATGATTGAGTGCAGTTTGATTCACTGAATGCACGAACGCAATTTTAATCTCGGGAAGAATCATTTCAACTCGAAACATTGGATGAATGAATGCACTTTGGTTCATTGAATGCCGGCGTTTAAGGTGAGACATTTAATGAATGGGATAAGCTGGATTCAATGAATGAATACCGTTTGTTTCATTCAATGATTGCGTGCAATTTGCTTCTTTGAATGAATGAACCTAGTTTGTTTCTTTGAAAGAATCAGTTAAGCTCGAGAAATTTAATGAATGAGACAAGGTTTCTTTGATTTGAAACGTATATTTCGTTTCACTGAATGTTAAATGCTGTTTGTTTCATTGACCGAAGGCGTTGAGGATTAAACTGTGAATGAATGTGATAAGCTGGATTTCAATGATTGAATGAAAATCACTATTTTCATTGAAAGACTGAGAGCAGTTTGATTCTTTGAATGATTGATACAGTTTGATTCTTTCAATGAATCAGTGAGGTTGGATACATCGAATGAATGAGACAAGCTCTCGTCTTTGAAATGAAACGTGTGCTTAGTTTGTATGAAAGAATGAATGCAGTTTGATTCCGAAAATGAAGGAGTAAATGCCGAGACATTGAATGAATGGGATTAGCTAGATTGAAGTAATGAACGAATACCGATTTTCTCATTGAATGATTGAGTGCAGTTTGCTTCATTGAATGGATGAACGCAGTTTGATTCTTTGAATGAATCAGTTAAGGTCGAGACATTGAATGAATGAGACAAGCTCTACACTTTGAATTGAAACGTCTAATTTGCTTCTTTGAATGAATGAATGAAGGCAGTTTTGATTCTTTGAATGAATCATTTAAGCTCGAGGCCCTAAATGAATGAGACAAGATCTACTCTTTGAATTGAAACTTATCCTCTGTTTCATTGAATGAATGCAGACAGTTTGATTCTTTGAAATGAATCAGTTAAGCTCCAGACATTGAATAAACGAGGCAAGGTATACTCTTTGATTTAAAACGTATATTTTCATTTCATTGAATGTTTGAATGCTGTTTGTTTCATTGAACGAAGGCGTTGAGGATTAAACTGTGAATGAATGCGATCAGCTGGATTGCAATGATTGAATGAAAATCACTATTTTCATTGAAAGACTGAGAGCAGTTTGATTCATTAAATGATTGAACGCAGTTTGATTCTTTCAATAAATCAGTGAGGTTGGATACATCGAATGAATGAGACAAGCTCTCGTCTTTGAAATGAAACTTATACTTAGTTTGTATGAAAGAATGAATGCAGTTTGATTCCGAAAATGAAGGCGTAAATGCCGAGACATTGAATGAATGGGATTAGCTAGATTGAAGTAATGAACGAATACCGCTTTTCTCATTGAATGATTGAGTGCAGTTTGCTTCATTGAATGGATGAACGCAGTTTGATTCTTTGAATGAATCAGTTAAGGTCGAGACATTGAATGAATGAGACAAGCTCTACACTTTGAATTGAAACGTCTAATTTGCTTCTTTGAATGAATGAATGAAGGCAGTTTTAATTCTTTGAATGAATCATTTAAGCTCGAGGCCCTAAACGAATGAGACCAGATCTTCTCTTTGAATTGAAACTTATCCTCTGTTTCATTGAATGAATGCATACAGTTTGATTCTTTGAATGAATCAGTAAAGCTCCAGACATTGAATAAACGAGGCAAGGTAAACTCTTTGATTTAAAACGTATATTTTCATTTCATTGAATGTTTGAATGCTGTTTGTTTCATTGAACGAAGGCGTTGAGGATTAAACTGTGAATGAATGCGATAAGCTGGATTTCAAGGATTGAATGAAAAACACTATTTTCTTTGAAAGACTGAGAGCAGTTTGATTCATTGAATTATTGAACACAGTTTGATTATTTCAATGAATCAGTGAGATTGGATCCATCGAATGAATGAGACAAGCTCTCGTCTTTGAAATGAAAAGTGTACTTAGTTTGTATGAAAGAATGAATTCAGTTTGATTCATAAAATGAAGGTGGAAATGCCGAAATTTTGAATGAATGGGATAACCTAGATTGAAGTAATGAACGAATACCACTTTTCTCATTGAATGATTGAGTGCAGTTTGCTTCATTGAATAGATGAACGCAGTTTGATTCTTTGAATGAATCAGTTAAGGTCGAGACATTGAATGAATGAGACAAGCTCTACACTTTGAATTGAAACGTCTAATTTGCTTCTTTGAATGAATGAATGAAGGCAGTTTTGATTCTTTGAATGAATCATTTAAGCTCGAGGCCCTAAATGAATGAGACAAGATCTACTCTTTGAATTGAAACTTATCCTCTGTTTCATTGAATGAATGCAGACAGTTTGATTCTTTGAAATGAATCAGTTAAGCTCCAGACATTGAATAAACGAGGCAAGGTATACTCTTTGATTTAAAACGTATATTTTCATTTCATTGAATGTTTGAATGCTGTTTGTTTCATTGAACGAAGGCGTTGAGGATTAAACTGTGAATGAATGCGATCAGCTGGATTTCAATGATTGAATGAAAATCACTATTTTCATTGAAAGACTGAGAGCAGTTTGATTCATTAAATGATTGAACGCAGTTTGATTCTTTCAATAAATCAGTGAGGTTGGATACATCGAATGAATGAGACAAGCTCTCGTCTTTGAAATGAAACTTATACTTAGTTTGTATGAAAGAATGAATGCAGTTTGATTCCGAAAATGAAGGCGTAAATGCCGAGACATTGAATGAATGGGATTAGCTAGATTGAAGTAATGAACGAATACCGCTTTTCTCATTGAATGATTGAGTGCAGTTTGCTTCATTGAATGGATGAACGCAGTTTGATTCTTTGAATGAATCAGTTAAGGTCGAGACATAGAATGAATGAGACAAGCTCTACACTTTGAATTGAAACGTCTAATTTGCATCTTTGAATGAATGCATGAAGGCAGTTTTAATTCTTTGAATGAATCATTTAAGCTCGAGGCCCTAAATGAATGAGACCAGATCTTCTCTTTGAATTGAAACTTATCCTCTGTTTCATTGAATGAATGCATACAGTTTGATTCTTTGAATGAATCAGTAAAGCTCCAGACATTGAATAAACGAGGCAAGGTCAACTCTTTGATTTAAAACGTATATTTTCATTTCATTGAATGTTTGAATGCTGTTTGTTTCATTGAACGAAGGCGTTGAGGATTAAACTGTGAATGAATGCGATAAGCTGGATTTCAAGGATTGAATGAAAAACACTATTTTCTTTGAAAGACTGAGAGCAGTTTGATTCATTGAATTATTGAACACAGTTTGATTATTTCAATGAATCAGTGAGATTGGATCCATCAAATGAATGAGACAAGCTCTCGTCTTTGAAATGAAAAGTGTACTTAGTTTGTATGAAAGAATGAATTCAGTTTGATTCATAAAATGAAGGTGGAAATGCCGAAATTTTGAATGAATGGGATAACCTAGATTGAAGTAATGAACGAATACGACTTTTCTCATTGAATGATTGAGTGCAGTTTGATTCACTGAATGCACGAACGCAATTTTAATCTCGGGAAGAATCATTTCAACTCGACACATTGGATGAATGAATGCACTTTGGTTCATTGAATGCCGGCGTTTAAGGTGAGACATTTAATGAATGGGATAAGCTGGATTCAATGAATGAATACCGTTTGTTTCATTCAATGATTGCGTGCAATTTGCTTCTTTGAATGAATGAACACAGTTTGTTTCTTTGAAAGAATCAGTTAAGCTCGAGAAATTTAATGAATGAGACAAGGTTTCTTTGATTTGAAACGTATATTTCGTTTCACTGAATGTTAAATGCTGTTTGTTTCATTGACCGAAGGCGTTGAGGATTAAACTGTGAATGAATGTGATAAGCTGGATTTCAATGATTGAATGAAAATCACTATTTTCATTGAAAGACTGAGAGCAGTTTGATTCTTTGAAGCATTGATGCAGTTTGATTCTTTCAATGAATCAGTGAGGTTGGATACATCGAATGAATGAGACAAGCTCTCGTCTTTGAAATGAAACGTGTACTTAGTTTGTATGAAAGAATGAATGCAGTTTGATTCCGAGAATGAAGGCGTAAATGCCGAGACATTGAATGAATGGGATTAGCTAGATTGAAGTAATGAACGAATACCGATTTTCTCATTGAATGATTGAGTGCAATTTGCTTCATTGAATGGATGAACGCAGTTTGATTCTTTGAATGAATCAGTTAAGGTCGAGACATTGAATGAATGAGACAAGCTCTACACTTTGAATTGAAACGTCTAATTTGCTTCTTTGAATGAATGAATGAAGGCAGTTTTGATTCTTTGAATGAATCATTTAAGCTCGAGGCCCTAAATGAATGAGACAAGATCTACTCTTTGAATTGAAACTTATCCTCTGTTTCATTGAATGAATGCAGACAGTTTGATTCTTTGACATGAATCAGTTAAGCTCCAGACATTGAATAAACGAGGCAAGGTATACTCTTTGATTTAAAACGTATATTTTCATTTCATTGAATGTTTGAATGCTGTTTGTTTCATTGAACGAAGGCGTTGAGGATTAAACTGTGAATGAATGCGATCAGCTGGATTTCAATGATTGAATGAAAATCACTATTTTCATTGAAAGACTGAGAGCAGTTTGATTCATTAAATGATTGAACGCAGTTTGATTCTTTCAATAAATCAGTGAGGTTGGATACATCGAATGAATGAGACAAGCTCTCGTCTTTGAAATGAAACTTATACTTAGTTTGTATGAAAGAATGAATGCAGTTTGATTCCGAAAATGAAGGCGTAAATGCCGAGACATTGAATGAATGGGATTAGCTAGATTGAAGTAATGAACGAATACCGCTTTTCTCATTGAATGATTGAGTGCAGTTTGCTTCATTGAATGGATGAACGCAGTTTGATTCTTTGAATGAATCAGTTAAGGTCGAGACATTGAATGAATGAGACAAGCTCTACACTTTGAATTGAAACGTCTAATTTGCTTCTTTGAATGAATGAATGAAGGCAGTTTTAATTCTTTGAATGAATCATTTAAGCTCGAGGCCCTAAACGAATGAGACCAGATCTTCTCTTTGAATTGAAACTTATCCTCTGTTTCATTGAATGAATGCATACAGTTTGATTCTTTGAATGAATCAGTAAAGCTCCAGACATTGAATAAACGAGGCAAGGTAAACTCTTTGATTTAAAACGTATATTTTCATTTCATTGAATGTTTGAATGCTGTTTGTTTCATTGAACGAAGGCGTTGAGGATTAAACTGTGAATGAATGCGATAAGCTGGATTTCAAGGATTGAATGAAAAACACTATTTTCTTTGAAAGACTGAGAGCAGTTTGATTCATTGAATTATTGAACACAGTTTGATTATTTCAATGAATCAGTGAGATTGGATCCATCGAATGAATGAGACAAGCTCTCGTCTTTGAAATGAAAAGTGTACTTAGTTTGTATGAAAGAATGAATTCAGTTTGATTCATAAAATGAAGGTGGAAATGCCGAAATTTTGAATGAATGGGATAACCTAGATTGAAGTAATGAACGAATACCACTTTTCTCATTGAATGATTGAGTGCAGTTTGCTTCATTGAATAGATGAACGCAGTTTGATTCTTTGAATGAATCAGTTAAGGTCGAGACATTGAATGAATGAGACAAGCTCTACACTTTGAATTGAAACGTCTAATTTGCTTCTTTGAATGAATGAATGAAGGCAGTTTTGATTCTTTGAATGAATCATTTAAGCTCGAGGCCCTAAATGAATGAGACAAGATCTACTCTTTGAATTGAAACTTATCCTCTGTTTCATTGAATGAATGCAGACAGTTTGATTCTTTGAAATGAATCAGTTAAGCTCCAGACATTGAATAAACGAGGCAAGGTATACTCTTTGATTTAAAACGTATATTTTCATTTCATTGAATGTTTGAATGCTGTTTGTTTCATTGAACGAAGGCGTTGAGGATTAAACTGTGAATGAATGCGATCAGCTGGATTTCAATGATTGAATGAAAATCACTATTTTCATTGAAAGACTGAGAGCAGTTTGATTCATTAAATGATTGAACGCAGTTTGATTCTTTCAATAAATCAGTGAGGTTGGATACATCGAATGAATGAGACAAGCTCTCGTCTTTGAAATGAAACTTATACTTAGTTTGTATGAAAGAATGAATGCAGTTTGATTCCGAAAATGAAGGCGTAAATGCCGAGACATTGAATGAATGGGATTAGCTAGATTGAAGTAATGAACGAATACCGCTTTTCTCATTGAATGATTGAGTGCAGTTTGCTTCATTGAATGGATGAACGCAGTTTGATTCTTTGAATGAATCAGTTAAGGTCGAGACATAGAATGAATGAGACAAGCTCTACACTTTGAATTGAAACGTCTAATTTGCATCTTTGAATGAATGCATGAAGGCAGTTTTAATTCTTTGAATGAATCATTTAAGCTCGAGGCCCTAAATGAATGAGACCAGATCTTCTCTTTGAATTGAAACTTATCCTCTGTTTCATTGAATGAATGCATACAGTTTGATTCTTTGAATGAATCAGTAAAGCTCCAGACATTGAATAAACGAGGCAAGGTCAACTCTTTGATTTAAAACGTATATTTTCATTTCATTGAATGTTTGAATGCTGTTTGTTTCATTGAACGAAGGCGTTGAGGATTAAACTGTGAATGAATGCGATAAGCTGGATTTCAAGGATTGAATGAAAAACACTATTTTCTTTGAAAGACTGAGAGCAGTTTGATTCATTGAATTATTGAACACAGTTTGATTATTTCAATGAATGAGTGAGATTGGATCCATCAAATGAATGAGACACGCTCTCGTCTTTGAAATGAAAAGTGTACTTAGTTTGTATGAAAGAATGAATTCAGTTTGATTCATAAAATGAAGGTGGAAATGCCGAAATTTTGAATGAATGGGATAACCTAGATTGAAGTAATGAACGAATACGACTTTTCTCATTGAATGATTGAGTGCAGTTTGATTCACTGAATGCACGAACGCAATTTTAATCTCGGGAAGAATCATTTCAACTCGACACATTGGATGAATGAATGCACTTTGGTTCATTGAATGCCGGCGTTTAAGGTGAGACATTTAATGAATGGGATAAGCTGGATTCAATGAATGAATACCGTTTGTTTCATTCAATGATTGCGTGCAATTTGCTTCTTTGAATGAATGAACACAGTTTGTTTCTTTGAAAGAATCAGTTAAGCTCGAGAAATTTAATGAATGAGACAAGGTTTCTTTGATTTGAAACGTATATTTCGTTTCACTGAATGTTAAATGCTGTTTGTTTCATTGACCGAAGGCGTTGAGGATTAAACTGTGAATGAATGTGATAAGCTGGATTTCAATGATTGAATGAAAATCACTATTTTCATTGAAAGACTGAGAGCAGTTTGATTCTTTGAAGCATTGATGCAGTTTGATTCTTTCAATGAATCAGTGAGGTTGGATACATCGAATGAATGAGACAAGCTCTCGTCTTTGAAATGAAACGTGTACTTAGTTTGTATGAAAGAATGAATGCAGTTTGATTCCGAGAATGAAGGCGTAAATGCCGAGACATTGAATGAATGGGATTAGCTAGATTGAAGTAATGAACGAATACCGATTTTCTCATTGAATGATTGAGTGCAATTTGCTTCATTGAATGGATGAACGCAGTTTGATTCTTTGAATGAATCAGTTAAGGTCGAGACATTGAATGAATGAGACAAGCTCTACACTTTGAATTGAAACGTCTAATTTGCTTCTTTGAATGAATGAATGAAGGCAGTTTTGATTCTTTGAATGAATCATTTAAGCTCGAGGCCCTAAATGAATGAGACAAGATCTACTCTTTGAATTGAAACTTATCCTCTGTTTCATTGAATGAATGCAGACAGTTTGATTCTTTGACATGAATCAGTTAAGCTCCAGACATTGAATAAACGAGGCAAGGTATACTCTTTGATTTAAAACGTATATTTTCATTTCATTGAATGTTTGAATGCTGTTTGTTTCATTGAACGAAGGCGTTGAGGATTAAACTGTGAATGAATGCGATCAGCTGGATTTCAATGATTGAATGAAAATCACTATTTTCATTGAAAGACTGAGAGCAGTTTGATTCATTAAATGATTGAACGCAGTTTGATTCTTTCAATAAATCAGTGAGGTTGGATACATCGAATGAATGAGACAAGCTCTCGTCTTTGAAATGAAACTTATACTTAGTTTGTATGAAAGAATGAATGCAGTTTGATTCCGAAAATGAAGGCGTAAATGCCGAGACATTGAATGAATGGGATTAGCTAGATTGAAGTAATGAACGAATACCGCTTTTCTCATTGAATGATTGAGTGCAGTTTGCTTCATTGAATGGATGAACGCAGTTTGATTCTTTGAATGAATCAGTTAAGGTCGAGACATTGAATGAATGAGACAAGCTCTACACTTTGAATTGAAACGTCTAATTTGCTTCTTTGAATGAATGAATGAAGGCAGTTTTAATTCTTTGAATGAATCATTTAAGCTCGAGGCCCTAAACGAATGAGACCAGATCTTCTCTTTGAATTGAAACTTATCCTCTGTTTCATTGAATGAATGCATACAGTTTGATTCTTTGAATGAATCAGTAAAGCTCCAGACATTGAATAAACGAGGCAAGGTATACTCTTTGATTTAAAACGTATATTTTCATTTCATTGAATGTTTGAATGCTGTTTGTTTCATTGAACGAAGGCGTTGAGGATTAAACTGTGAATGAATGCGATAAGCTGGATTTCAAGGATTGCATGAAAAACACTATTTTCTTTGAAAGACTGAGAGCAGTTTGATTCATTGAATTATTGAACACAGTTTGATTATTTCAATGAATCAGTGAGATTGGATCCATCGAATGAATGAGACAAGCTCTCGTCTTTGAAATGAAAAGTGTACTTAGTTTGTATGAAAGAATGAATTCAGTTTGTTTCATAAAATGAAGGTGGAAATGCCGAAATTTTGAATGAATGGGATAACCTAGATTGAAGTAATGAACGAATACCACTTTTCTCATTGAATGATTGAGTGCAGTTTGCTTCATTGAATAGATGAACGCAGTTTGATTCTTTGAATGAATCAGTTAAGGTCGAGACATTGAATGAATGAGACAAGCTCTACACTTTGAATTGAAACGTCTAATTTGCTTCTTTGAATGAATGAATGAAGGCAGTT
Source organism: Chiloscyllium punctatum (assembly GCF_047496795.1). Lineage (NCBI taxonomy): Eukaryota > Metazoa > Chordata > Chondrichthyes > Orectolobiformes > Hemiscylliidae > Chiloscyllium > Chiloscyllium punctatum. The sequence continues at coordinate 90,778,252 of NC_092744.1, read as the reverse complement.
TTGATTCTTTGAATGAATCATTTAAGCTCGAGGCTCTAAATGAATTCGACAAGATCTTTTCTTTGAATTGAAACATAAAATCTGTTTCATTGAATGAATGCATGCAGTTTGATTCTTTGAATAAATCAGTAAAGCTCCAGACATTGAATAAACGAGGCAAGGTATACTCTTTGATTTAAAACGTACATTTTCATTTCATTGAATGTTTGAATGCTGTTTGTTTCATTGAACAAAGGCGTTTAGGATTAAACTGTAAATGAATGCGATAAGCTGGATTTCAATGATTGAATGTATATCACTATTTTCATTGAAAGACTGAGAGCAGTTTGATTCTTTGAATGATTGATGCAGTTTGATTCTATCAATGAATCAGTGAGGTTGGATACATCGAATGAATGAGACAAGCTCTCGTCTTTGAAATGAAACGTATACTTAGTTTGTATGAAAGAATAAATGCAGTTTGATTCCGAAAATGAAGGCGTAAATGCCGAGACATTGAATGTATGGGATAAGCTAGATTGAATTAATGAACGAATACCGCTTATCTCATTGAATGATTGAGTGCAGTTGTCTTTATTGAATGGATGAACGCAGTTAAGGTCGAGACATTGAATGAATGAGACAAGCTCTACACTTTGAATTGAAACGTCTAATTTGCTTCTTTGAATGAATGAATGAAGGCAGTTTTGATTCTTTGAATGAATCATTTAAGCTCGAGGCACTAAATGAATGAGACAAGATCTACTCTTTGAATTGAAGCTTATACTCTGTTTCTTTGAATGAATGCATGCAGTTTGTTTCATTGAACGAAGGCGTTAAGGTCGAGATTTTGAATGAATGTGATAAACTCGATCAATTGAATGAAATAGAACTATAAGGTTCATGGAACGATTAAGTGCAGTTTGATTCACTGAATGCACGAACGCAATTTTAATCTCGGGAAGAATCATTTGAACTCGACACATTGGATGAATGAATGCACTTTGGTTCATTGAATGCCGGCGTTTAAGGTGAGACATTTAATGAATGGGATAAGCTGGATTCAATGAATGAATACCGTTTGTTTCATTGAATGATTGCGTGCAAATTGCTTCTTTGAATGAATGAACACAGTTTGTTTCTTTGAAAGAATCAGTTAAGCTCGAGAAATTTAATGAATGAGACAAGGTTTCTTTGATTTGAAACGTATATTTCGTTTCACTGGATGTTAAATGCTGTTTGTTTCATTGACCGAAGGCGTTGAGGATTAAACTGTGAATGAATGTGATAAGCTGGATTTCAATGATTGAATGAAAATCACTATTTTCATTGAAAGACTGAGAGCAGTTTGATTCATTGAAAGACTGAACGCAGTTTGATTCTTTCAATGAATCAGGGAGATTGGATACATCGAATGAATGAGACAAGCTCTCGTCTTTGAAATGAAAAGTGTACTTAGTTTGTATGAAAGAATGAATGCAGTTTGATTCCTAAAATGAAGGCGTAATTGCCGAAACATTGAATGAATGGGATAACCTAGATTGAAGTAATGAACGAATACCGCTTTTCTCATTGAAAGATTGAGTGCAGTTTGCTTCATTGAATAGATGAACGCAGTTTGATTCTTTGAATGAATCAGTTAAGGTCGAGACATTGAATGAATGAGACAAGCTCTACACTTTGAATTGAAACGTCTAATTTGCTTCTTTGAATGAATGACTGAAGGCAGTTTTGATTCTTTGAATGAATCAGTTAAGCTCGAGGCACTAAATGAATGAGACAAGATCTACTCTTTGAATTGAAACTTCTTCTCTGTTTCTTTGAATGAATGCATGCAGTTTGTTTCATTGAACGAAGGCGTTAAAGTCGAGATTTTGAATGTATGGGATAAACTCGATCAATAGAATGAAATAGAACTATAAGGTTCATGGAATGATTGAGTGCAGTTTGATCACTGAATGCACGAACGCAATTTTAATCTCGGGATGAATCATTTCAACTCGACACATTGGATGAATGAATGCACTTTTGTTCATTGAATGCCGGCGTTTAAGGTGAGACATTTTATGAATGGGATAAGCTGGATTCAATGAATGAATACCGTTTGTTTCATTCAATGATTGCGTGCAATTTGCTTCTTTGAATGAATGAACACAGTTTGTTTCTTTGAAAGAATCAGTTAAGCTCGAGAAATTTAATGAATGAGACAAGGTTTCTTTGATTTGAAACGTATATTTCGTTTCACTGAATGTTAAATGCTGTTTGTTTCATTGACCGAAGGCGTTGAGGATTAAACTGTGAATGAATGTGATAAGCTGAATTTCAATGATTGAATGAAAATCACTATTTTCATTGAAAGACTGAGAGCAGTTTGATTCTTTGAATGATTGATGCAGTTTGATTCTTTCAATGAATCAGTGAGGTTGGATACATCGAATGAATGAGACAAGCTCTCGTCTTTGAAATGAAACGTGTACTTAGTTTGTATGAAAGAATGAATGCAGTTTGATTCCGAAAATGAAGGCGTAAATGCCGAGACATTGAATGAATGGGATTAGCTAGATTGAAGTAATGAACGAATACCGCTTTTCTCATTGAATGATTGAGTGCAGTTTGCTTCATTGAATGGATGAACGCAGTTTGATTCTTTGAATGAATCAGTTAAGGTCGAGACATTGAATGAATGAGACAAGCTCTACACTTTGAATTGAAACGTCTAATTTGCTTCTTTGAATGAATGAATGAAGGCAGTTTTAATTCTTTGAATGAATCATTTAAGCTCGAGGCCCTAAACGAATGAGACCAGATCTTCTCTTTGAATTGAAACTTATCCTCTGTTTCATTGAATGAATGCATACAGTTTGATTCTTTGAATGAATCAGTAAAGCTCCAGACATTGAATAAACGAGGCAAGGTAAACTCTTTGATTTAAAACGTATATTTTCATTTCATTGAATGTTTGAATGCTGTTTGTTTCATTGAACGAAGGCGTTGAGGATTAAACTGTGAATGAATGCGATAAGCTGGATTTCAAGGATTGCATGAAAAACACTATTTTCTTTGAAAGACTGAGAGCAGTTTGATTCATTGAATTATTGAACACAGTTTGATTATTTCAATGAATCAGTGAGATTGGATCCATCGAATGAATGAGACAAGCTCTCGTCTTTGAAATGAAAAGTGTACTTAGTTTGTATGAAAGAATGAATTCAGTTTGTTTCATAAAATGAAGGTGGAAATGCCGAAATTTTGAATGAATGGGATAACCTAGATTGAAGTAATGAACGAATACCACTTTTCTCATTGAATGATTGAGTGCAGTTTGCTTCATTGAATAGATGAACGCAGTTTGATTCTTTGAATGAATCAGTTAAGGTCGAGACATTGAATGAATGAGACAAGCTCTACACTTTGAATTGAAACGTCTAATTTGCTTCTTTGAATGAATGAATGAAGGCAGTTTTGATTCTTTGAATGAATCATTTAAGCTCGAGGCTCTAAATGAATTCGACAAGATCTTTTCTTTGAATTGAAACATAAAATCTGTTTCATTGAATGAATGCATGCAGTTTGATTCTTTGAATAAATCAGTAAAGCTCCAGACATTGAATAAACGAGGCAAGGTATACTCTTTGATTTAAAACGTACATTTTCATTTCATTGAATGTTTGAATGCTGTTTGTTTCATTGAACAAAGGCGTTTAGGATTAAACCGTAAATGAATGCGATAAGCTGGATTTCAATGATTGAATGTATATCACTATTTTCATTGAAAGACTGAGAGCAGTTTGATTCTTTGAATGATTGATGCAGTTTGATTCTATCAATGAATCAGTGAGGTTGGATACATCGAATGAATGAGACAAGCTCTCGTCTTTGAAATGAAACGTATACTTAGTTTGTATGAAAGAATGAATGCAGTTTGATTCCGAAAATGAAGGCGTAAATGCCGAGACATTGAATGTATGGGATAAGCTAGATTGAATTAATGAACGAATACCGCTTATCTCATTGAATGATTGAGTGCAGTTGTCTTTATTGAATGGATGAACGCAGTTAAGGTCGAGACATTGAATGAATGAGACAAGCTCTACACTTTGAATTGAAACGTCTAATTTGCTTCTTTGAATGAATGAATGAAGGCAGTTTTGATTCTTTGAATGAATCATTTAAGCTCGAGGCACTAAATGAATGAGACAAGATCTACTCTTTGAATTGAAGCTTATACTCTGTTTCTTTGAATGAATGCATGCAGTTTGTTTCATTGAACGAAGGCGTTAAGGTCGAGATTTTGAATGAATGTGATAAACTCGATCAATTGAATGAAATAGAACTATAAGGTTCATGGAACGATTAAGTGCAGTTTGATTCACTGAATGCACGAACGCAATTTTAATCTCGGGAAGAATCATTTCAACTCGACACATTGGATGAATGAATGCACTTTGGTTCATTGAATGCCGGCGTTTAAGGTGAGACATTTAATGAATGGGATAAGCTGGATTCAATGAATGAATACCGTTTGTTTCATTGAATGATTGCGTGCAAATTGCTTCTTTGAATGAATGAACACAGTTTGTTTCTTTGAAAGAATCAGTTAAGCTCGAGAAATTTAATGAATGAGACAAGGTTTCTTTGATTTGAAACGTATATTTCGTTTCACTGGATGTTAAATGCTGTTTGTTTCATTGACCGAAGGCGTTGAGGATTAAACTGTGAATGAATGTGATAAGCTGGATTTCAATGATTGAATGAAAATCACTATTTTCATTGAAAGACTGAGAGCAGTTTGATTCTTTGAAGCATTGATGCAGTTTGATTCTTTCAATGAATCAGTGAGGTTGGATACATCGAATGAATGAGACAAGCTCTCGTCTTTGAAATGAAACGTGTACTTAGTTTGTATGAAAGAATGAATGCAGTTTGATTCCGAGAATGAAGGCGTAAATGCCGAGACATTGAATGAATGGGATTAGCTAGATTGAAGTAATGAACGAATACCGATTTTCTCATTGAATGATTGAGTGCAATTTGCTTCATTGAATGGATGAACGCAGTTTGATTCTTTGAATGAATCAGTTAAGGTCGAGACATTGAATGAATGAGACAAGCTCTACACTTTGAATTGAAACGTCTAATTTGCTTCTTTGAATGAATGAATGAAGGCAGTTTTGATTCTTTGAATGAATCATTTAAGCTCGAGGCCCTAAATGAATGAGACAAGATCTACTCTTTGAATTGAAACTTATCCTCTGTTTCATTGAATGAATGCAGACAGTTTGATTCTTTGACATGAATCAGTTAAGCTCCAGACATTGAATAAACGAGGCAAGGTATACTCTTTGATTTAAAACGTATATTTTCATTTCATTGAATGTTTGAATGCTGTTTGTTTCATTGAACGAAGGCGTTGAGGATTAAACTGTGAATGAATGCGATCAGCTGGATTTCAATGATTGAATGAAAATCACTATTTTCATTGAAAGACTGAGAGCAGTTTGATTCATTAAATGATTGAACGCAGTTTGATTCTTTCAATAAATCAGTGAGGTTGGATACATCGAATGAATGAGACAAGCTCTCGTCTTTGAAATGAAACTTATACTTAGTTTGTATGAAAGAATGAATGCAGTTTGATTCCGAAAATGAAGGCGTAAATGCCGAGACATTGAATGAATGGGATTAGCTAGATTGAAGTAATGAACGAATACCGCTTTTCTCATTGAATGATTGAGTGCAGTTTGCTTCATTGAATGGATGAACGCAGTTTGATTCTTTGAATGAATCAGTTAAGGTCGAGACATTGAATGAATGAGACAAGCTCTACACTTTGAATTGAAACGTCTAATTTGCTTCTTTGAATGAATGAATGAAGGCAGTTTTAATTCTTTGAATGAATCATTTAAGCTCGAGGCCCTAAACGAATGAGACCAGATCTTCTCTTTGAATTGAAACTTATCCTCTGTTTCATTGAATGAATGCATACAGTTTGATTCTTTGAATGAATCAGTAAAGCTCCAGACATTGAATAAACGAGGCAAGGTATACTCTTTGATTTAAAACGTATATTTTCATTTCATTGAATGTTTGAATGCTGTTTGTTTCATTGAACGAAGGCGTTGAGGATTAAACTGTGAATGAATGCGATAAGCTGGATTTCAAGGATTGCATGAAAAACACTATTTTCTTTGAAAGACTGAGAGCAGTTTGATTCATTGAATTATTGAACACAGTTTGATTATTTCAATGAATCAGTGAGATTGGATCCATCGAATGAATGAGACAAGCTCTCGTCTTTGAAATGAAAAGTGTACTTAGTTTGTATGAAAGAATGAATTCAGTTTGTTTCATAAAATGAAGGTGGAAATGCCGAAATTTTGAATGAATGGGATAACCTAGATTGAAGTAATGAACGAATACCACTTTTCTCATTGAATGATTGAGTGCAGTTTGCTTCATTGAATAGATGAACGCAGTTTGATTCTTTGAATGAATCAGTTAAGGTCGAGACATTGAATGAATGAGACAAGCTCTACACTTTGAATTGAAACGTCTAATTTGCTTCTTTGAATGAATGAATGAAGGCAGTTTTGATTCTTTGAATGAATCATTTAAGCTCGAGGCTCTAAATGAATTCGACAAGATCTTTTCTTTGAATTGAAACATAAAATCTGTTTCATTGAATGAATGCATGCAGTTTGATTCTTTGAATAAATCAGTAAAGCTCCAGACATTGAATAAACGAGGCAAGGTATACTCTTTGATTTAAAACGTACATTTTCATTTCATTGAATGTTTGAATGCTGTTTGTTTCATTGAACAAAGGCGTTTAGGATTAAACTGTAAATGAATGCGATAAGCTGGATTTCAATGATTGAATGTATATCACTATTTTCATTGAAAGACTGAGAGCAGTTTGATTCTTTGAATGATTGATGCAGTTTGATTCTATCAATGAATCAGTGAGGTTGGATACATCGAATGAATGAGACAAGCTCTCGTCTTTGAAATGAAACGTATACTTAGTTTGTATGAAAGAATAAATGCAGTTTGATTCCGAAAATGAAGGCGTAAATGCCGAGACATTGAATGTATGGGATAAGCTAGATTGAATTAATGAACGAATACCGCTTATCTCATTGAATGATTGAGTGCAGTTGTCTTTATTGAATGGATGAACGCAGTTAAGGTCGAGACATTGAATGAATGAGACAAGCTCTACACTTTGAATTGAAACGTCTAATTTGCTTCTTTGAATGAATGAATGAAGGCAGTTTTGATTCTTTGAATGAATCATTTAAGCTCGAGGCACTAAATGAATGAGACAAGATCTACTCTTTGAATTGAAGCTTATACTCTGTTTCTTTGAATGAATGCATGCAGTTTGTTTCATTGAACGAAGGCGTTAAGGTCGAGATTTTGAATGAATGTGATAAACTCGATCAATTGAATGAAATAGAACTATAAGGTTCATGGAACGATTAAGTGCAGTTTGATTCACTGAATGCACGAACGCAATTTTAATCTCGGGAAGAATCATTTCAACTCGACACATTGGATGAATGAATGCACTTTGGTTCATTGAATGCCGGCGTTTAAGGTGAGACATTTAATGAATGGGATAAGCTGGATTCAATGAATGAATACCGTTTGTTTCATTGAATGATTGCGTGCAAATTGCTTCTTTGAATGAATGAACACAGTTTGTTTCTTTGAAAGAATCAGTTAAGCTCGAGAAATTTAATGAATGAGACAAGGTTTCTTTGATTTGAAACGTATATTTCGTTTCACTGGATGTTAAATGCTGTTTGTTTCATTGACCGAAGGCGTTGAGGATTAAACTGTGAATGAATGTGATAAGCTGGAATTCAATGATTGAATGAAAATCACTATTTTCATTGAAAGACTGAGAGCAGTTTGATTCATTGAAAGACTGAACGCAGTTTGATTCTTTCAATGAATCAGGGAGATTGGATACATCGAATGAATGAGACAAGCTCTCGTCTTTGAAATGAAAAGTGTACTTAGTTTGTATGAAAGAATGAATGCAGTTTGATTCCTAAAATGAAGGCGTAATTGCCGAAACATTGAATGAATGGGATAACCTAGATTGAAGTAATGAACGAATACCGCTTTTCTCATTGAAAGATTGAGTGCAGTTTGCTTCATTGAATAGATGAACGCAGTTTGATTCTTTGAATGAATCAGTTAAGGTCGAGACATTGAATGAATGAGACAAGCTCTACACTTTGAATTGAAACGTCTAATTTGCTTCTTTGAATGAATGAATGAAGGCAGTTTTGATTCTTTGAATGAATCATTTAAGCTCGAGGCTCTAAATGAATTAGACAAGATCTTTTCTTTGAATTGAAACATATACTCTGTTTCATTGAATGAATGCATGCAGTTTGATTCGTTGAATAAATCAGTAAAGCTCCAGACATTGAATAAACGAGGCAAGGTATACTCTTTGATTTCAAACGTACATTTTCATTTCATTGAATGTTTGAATGCTGTTTGTTTCATTGAACAAAGGCGTTTAGGATTAAACTGTGAATGAATGCGATAAGCTGGATTTCAATGATTGAATGTATATCACTATTTTCATTGAAAGACTGAGAGCAGTTTGATTCATTGAATGATTGATGCAGTTTGATTCTTTCAATGAATCAGTGAGGTTGGATACATCGAAAGAATGAGACAAGCTCTCGTCTTTGAAATGAAACGTATACTTAGTTTGTATGAAAGAATAAATGCAGTTTGATTCCGAAAATGAAGGCGTAAATGCCGAGACATTGAATGTATGGGATAAGCTAGATTGAATTAATGAACGAATACCGCTTATCTCATTGAATGATTGAGTGCAGTTGTCTTTATTGAATGGATGAACGCAGTTAAGGTCGAGACATTGAATGAATGAGACAAGCTCTACACTTTGAATTGAAACGTCTAATTTGCTTCTTTGAATGAATGACTGAAGGCAGTTTTGATTCTTTGAATGAATCAGTTAAGCTCGAGGCACTAAATGAATGAGACAAGATCTACTCTTTGAATTGAAACTTCTTCTCTGTTTCTTTGAATGAATGCATGCAGTTTGTTTCATTGAACGAAGGCGTTAAAGTCGAGATTTTGAATGTATGGGATAAACTCGATCAATAGAATGAAATAGAACTATAAGGTTCATGGAATGATTGAGTGCAGTTTGATCACTGAATGCACGAACGCAATTTTAATCTCGGGATGAATCATTTCAACTCGACACATTGGATGAATGAATGCACTTTTGTTCATTGAATGCCGGCGTTTAAGGTGAGACATTTAATGAATGGGATAAGCTGGATTCAATGAATGAATACCGTTTGTTTCATTCAATGATTGCGTGCAATTTGCTTCTTTGAATGAATGAACACAGTTTGTTTCTTTGAAAGAATCAGTTAAGCTCGAGAAATTTAATGAATGAGACAAGGTTTCTTTGATTTGAAACGTATATTTCGTTTCACTGAATGTTAAATGCTGTTTGTTTCATTGACCGAAGGCGTTGAGGATTAAACTGTGAATGAATGTGATAAGCTGAATTTCAATGATTGAATGAAAATCACTATTTTCATTGAAAGACTGAGAGCAGTTTGATTCTTTGAATGATTGATGCAGTTTGATTCTTTCAATGAATCAGTGAGGTTGGATACATCGAATGAATGAGACAAGCTCTCGTCTTTGAAATGAAACGTGTACTTAGTTTGTATGAAAGAATGAATGCAGTTTGATTCCGAAAATGAAGGCGTAAATGCCGAGACATTGAATGAATGGGATTAGCTAGATTGAAGTAATGAACGAATACCGCTTTTCTCATTGAATGATTGAGTGCAGTTTGCTTCATTGAATGGATGAACGCAGTTTGATTCTTTGAATGAATCAGTTAAGGTCGAGACATTGAATGAATGAGACAAGCTCTACACTTTGAATTGAAACGTCTAATTTGCTTCTTTGAATGAATGAATGAAGGCAGTTTTAATTCTTTGAATGAATCATTTAAGCTCGAGGCCCTAAACGAATGAGACCAGATCTTCTCTTTGAATTGAAACTTATCCTCTGTTTCATTGAATGAATGCATACAGTTTGATTCTTTGAATGAATCAGTAAAGCTCCAGACATTGAATAAACGAGGCAAGGTAAACTCTTTGATTTAAAACGTATATTTTCATTTCATTGAATGTTTGAATGCTGTTTGTTTCATTGAACGAAGGCGTTGAGGATTAAACTGTGAATGAATGCGATAAGCTGGATTTCAAGGATTGCATGAAAAACACTATTTTCTTTGAAAGACTGAGAGCAGTTTGATTCATTGAATTATTGAACACAGTTTGATTATTTCAATGAATCAGTGAGATTGGATCCATCGAATGAATGAGACAAGCTCTCGTCTTTGAAATGAAAAGTGTACTTAGTTTGTATGAAAGAATGAATTCAGTTTGTTTCATAAAATGAAGGTGGAAATGCCGAAATTTTGAATGAATGGGATAACCTAGATTGAAGTAATGAACGAATACCACTTTTCTCATTGAATGATTGAGTGCAGTTTGCTTCATTGAATAGATGAACGCAGTTTGATTCTTTGAATGAATCAGTTAAGGTCGAGACATTGAATGAATGAGACAAGCTCTACACTTTGAATTGAAACGTCTAATTTGCTTCTTTGAATGAATGAATGAAGGCAGTTTTAATTCTTTGAATGAATCATTTAAGCTCGAGGCTCTAAATGAATTCGACAAGATCTTTTCTTTGAATTGAAACATAAAATCTGTTTCATTGAATGAATGCATGCAGTTTGATTCTTTGAATAAATCAGTAAAGCTCCAGACATTGAATAAACGAGGCAAGGTATACTCTTTGATTTAAAACGTACATTTTCATTTCATTGAATGTTTGAATGCTGTTTGTTTCATTGAACAAAGGCGTTTAGGATTAAACTGTAAATGAATGCGATAAGCTGGATTTCAATGATTGAATGTATATCACTATTTTCATTGAAAGACTGAGAGCAGTTTGATTCTTTGAATGATTGATGCAGTTTGATTCTATCAATGAATCAGTGAGGTTGGATACATCGAATGAATGAGACAAGCTCTCGTCTTTGAAATGAAACGTATACTTAGTTTGTATGAAAGAATGAATGCAGTTTGATTCCGAAAATGAAGGCGTAAATGCCGAGACATTGAATGTATGGGATAAGCTAGATTGAATTAATGAACGAATACCGCTTATCTCATTGAATGATTGAGTGCAGTTGTCTTTATTGAATGGATGAACGCAGTTAAGGTCGAGACATTGAATGAATGAGACAAGCTCTACACTTTGAATTGAAACGTCTAATTTGCTTCTTTGAATGAATGAATGAAGGCAGTTTTGATTCTTTGAATGAATCATTTAAGCTCGAGGCACTAAATGAATGAGACAAGATCTACTCTTTGAATTGAAGCTTATACTCTGTTTCTTTGAATGAATGCATGCAGTTTGTTTCATTGAACGAAGGCGTTAAGGTCGAGATTTTGAATGAATGTGATAAACTCGATCAATTGAATGAAATAGAACTATAAGGTTCATGGAACGATTAAGTGCAGTTTGATTCACTGAATGCACGAACGCAATTTTAATCTCGGGAAGAATCATTTCAACTCGACACATTGGATGAATGAATGCACTTTGGTTCATTGAATGCCGGCGTTTAAGGTGAGACATTTAATGAATGGGATAAGCTGGATTCAATGAATGAATACCGTTTGTTTCATTGAATGATTGCGTGCAAATTGCTTCTTTGAATGAATGAACACAGTTTGTTTCTTTGAAAGAATCAGTTAAGCTCGAGAAATTTAATGAATGAGACAAGGTTTCTTTGATTTGAAACGTATATTTCGTTTCACTGGATGTTAAATGCTGTTTGTTTCATTGACCGAAGGCGTTGAGGATTAAACTGTGAATGAATGTGATAAGCTGGATTTCAATGATTGAATGAAAATCACTATTTTCATTGAAAGACTGAGAGCAGTTTGATTCATTGAAAGACTGAACGCAGTTTGATTCTTTCAATGAATCAGGGAGATTGGATACATCGAATGAATGAGACAAGCTCTCGTCTTTGAAATGAAAAGTGTACTTAGTTTGTATGAAAGAATGAATGCAGTTTGATTCCTAAAATGAAGGCGTAATTGCCGAAACATTGAATGAATGGGATAACCTAGATTGAAGTAATGAACGAATACCGCTTTTCTCATTGAAAGATTGAGTGCAGTTTGCTTCATTGAATAGATGAACGCAGTTTGATTCTTTGAATGAATCAGTTAAGGTCGAGACATTGAATGAATGAGACAAGCTCTACACTTTGAATTGAAACGTCTAATTTGCTTCTTTGAATGAATGAATGAAGGCAGTTTTAATTCTTTGAATGAATCATTTAAGCTCGAGGCTCTAAATGAATTAGACAAGATCTTTTCTTTGAATTGAAACATATACTCTGTTTCATTGAATGAATGCATGCAGTTTGATTCGTTGAATAAATCAGTAAAGCTCCAGACATTGAATAAACGAGGCAAGGTATACTCTTTGATTTCAAACGTACATTTTCATTTCATTGAATGTTTGAATGCTGTTTGTTTCATTGAACAAAGGCGTTTAGGATTAAACTGTGAATGAATGCGATAAGCTGGATTTCAATGATTGAATGTATATCACTATTTTCATTGAAAGACTGAGAGCAGTTTGATTCATTGAATGATTGATGCAGTTTGATTCTTTCAATGAATCAGTGAGGTTGGATACATCGAAAGAATGAGACAAGCTCTCGTCTTTGAAATGAAACGTATACTTAGTTTGTATGAAAGAATAAATGCAGTTTGATTCCGAAAATGAAGGCGTAAATGCCGAGACATTGAATGTATGGGATAAGCTAGATTGAATTAATGAACGAATACCGCTTATCTCATTGAATGATTGAGTGCAGTTGTCTTTATTGAATGGATGAACGCAGTTAAGGTCGAGACATTGAATGAATGAGACAAGCTCTACACTTTGAATTGAAACGTCTAATTTGCTTCTTTGAATGAATGACTGAAGGCAGTTTTGATTCTTTGAATGAATCAGTTAAGCTCGAGGCACTAAATGAATGAGACAAGATCTACTCTTTGAATTGAAACTTCTTCTCTGTTTCTTTGAATGAATGCATGCAGTTTGTTTCATTGAACGAAGGCGTTAAAGTCGAAATTTTGAATGTATGGGATAAACTCGATCAATAGAATGAAATAGAACTATAAGGTTCATGGAATGATTGAGTGCAGTTTGATTCACTGAATGCACGAACGCAATTTTAATCTCGGGAAGAATCATTTCAACTCGACACATTGGATGAATGAATGCACTTTGGTTCATTGAATGCCGGCGTTTAAGGTGAGACATTTAATGAATGGGATAAGCTGGATTCAATGAATGAATACCGTTTGTTTCATTGAATGATTGCGTGCAAATTGCTTCTTTGAATGAATGAACACAGTTTGTTTCTTTGAAAGAATCAGTTAAGCTCGAGAAATTTAATGAATGAGACAAGGTTTCTTTGATTTGAAACGTATATTTCGTTTCACTGAATGTTAAATGCTGTTTGTTTCATTGAACGAAGGCGTTGAGGATTAAACTGTGAATGAATGTGATAAGCTGGATTTCAATGATTGAATGAAAATCACTATTTTCATTGAAAGACTGAGAGCAGTTTGATTCATTGAATGATTGAACGCAGATTGGATACATCGAATGAATGAGACAAGCTATCGTCTTTGAAATGAAAAGTGTACTTAGTTTGTATGAAAGAATGAATGCAGTTTGATTCCTAAAATGAAGGCGTAATTGCCGAAACATTGAATGAATGGGGTAACCTAGATTGAAGTAATGAACGAATACCGCTTTTCTCATTGAAAGATTGAGTGCAGTTTGCTTCATTGAATAGATGAACGCAGTTTGATTCTTTGAATGAATCAGTTAAGGTCGAGACATTGAATGAATGAGACAAGCTCTACACTTTGAATTGAAACGTCTAATTTGCTTCTTTGAATGAATGAATGAAGGCAGTTTTGATTCTTTGAATGAATCATTTAAGATCGAGGCTCTAAATGAATTCGACAAGATCTTTTCTTTGAATTGAAACATATACTCTGTTTCATTGAATGAATGCATGCAGTTTGTTTCTTTGAATAAATCAGTAAAGCTGCAGACATTGAATAAACGAGGCAAGGTATACTCTTTGATTTAAAACGTACATTTTCATTTCATTGAATGTTTGAATGCTGTTTGTTTCATTGAACAAAGGCGTTTAGGATTAAACTGTGAATGAATGTGATAAGCTGGATTTCAATGATTGAATGTATATCACTATTTTCATTGAAAGACTGAGAGCAGTTTGATTCATTGAATGATTGATGCAGTTTGATTCTTTCAATGAATCAGTGAGGTTGGATACATCGAATGAATGAGACAAGCTCTCGTCTTTGAAATGAAATATGTACTTAGTTTGTATGAAAGAATGAATGCAGTTTGATTCCGAAAATGAAGGCGTAAATGCCGAGACATTGAATGTATGGGATTAGCTAGATTGAAGTAATGAACGAATACCACTTTTCTCATTGAATGATTGAGTGCAGTTTGCTTCATTGAATGGATGAACGCAGTTTGATTCTTTGAATGAATCAGTTAAGGTCGAGACATTGAATGAATGAGACAAACTCTACACTTTGAATTGAAACATCTAATTTGCTTCTTTGAATGAATCAGTTAAGCTCGAGGCTATAAATGAATTAGACAAGATCTATTCTTTGAATTGAAGCATATACTCTGTTTCATTGAATGAATGCATGCAGTTTGATTCTTTGAATGAATCAGTAAAGCTCCAGACATTGAATCAACGAGGCAAGGTATACTCTTTGATTTAAAACGTATATTTCATTTCATTGAATGTTTGAATGCTGTTTGTTTCATTGAACGAAGGCGTTTAGGATTAAACTGTGAATGAATGAGATAAGTTGGATTTCAATGAATGAATGTATATCACTATTTTGATTGAAAGACTGAGAGCAGTTTGATTCATTGAATGATTGAACGCAGTTTGATTCTTTCAATGAATCAGTGAGGTTGGATATATCGAATGAATGAGACAAGCTCTCGTCTTTGAAATGAAACGTGTACTTAGTTTGTATGAAAGAATGAATACAGTTTGATTCCTAAAATGAAGGCGTTAATGCCGAGACATTGAATGTATGGGATAAGCTAGATTGAATGAATGAACGAATACCGCTTATCTCATTGAATGATTGAGTGCAGTTGTCTTTATTGAATGGATGAACGCAGTTAAGGTCGAGACATTGAATGAATGAGACAAGCTCTACACTTTGAATTGAAACGTCTAATTTGCTTCTTTGAATGAATGAATGAAGGCAGTTTTGATTCTTTGAATGAATCATTTAAGCTCGAGCCTCTAAATGAATTAGACAAGATCTACTCTTTGAATTGAAACATATACTCTGTTTCATTGAATGAATGCATGCTGTTTGATTCTTTGAATGAATCAGTTAAGCTCCAGACATTGAATAAACGAGGCAAGGTATACTCTTTGATTTAAAACGTATATTTTCATTTCATTGAAAGTTTGAATGCTGTTTGTTTCATTGAACGAAGGCGTTTAGGGTTAAACTGTGAATGAATGAGATAAGCTGGATTTCAATGATCGAATGTATATCACTATTTTTATTGAAAGACTGAGAGCAGTTTGATTCATTGAATGATTGATGCAGTTTGATTCTTTCAATGAATCAGTGAGGTTGGATATATCGAATGAATGAGGCAAGCTCTCGTCTTTCAAATGAAACGTGTACTTAGTTTGTATGAAAGAATGAATGCAGTTTGATTCCTAAAATTAAGGCGTAAATGCCGAGAATTTGAATGTATGGGATAAGCTAGATTGAATTAATGAACGAATACCGCTTTTCTCATTGAAAGATTGAGTGCAGTTTGCTTCATTGAATAGATAAACGCAGTTTGATTCTTTGAATGAATCAGTTAAGGTCGAGAAATTGAATGAATGAGACAAGCTCTACACTTTGAATTGAAACGTCTAATTTGCTTCTTTGAATGAATGAATGAAGGCAGTTTTGATTCTTTGAATGAATCATTTAAGCTCGAGGCTCTAAATGAATTAGACAAGATCTTTTCTTTGAATTGATACATATACTCTGTTTCATTGAATGAATGCATGCAGTTTGATTCTTTGAATAAATCAGTAAAGCTCCAGACATTGAATAAACGAGGCAAGGTATACTCTTTGATTTAAAACGTACATTTTCATTTCATTGAATGTTTGAATGCTGTTTGTTTTATTGAACAAAGGCGTTTAGGATTAAACTGTGAATGAATGCGATAAGCTAGATTTCAATGATTGAATGTATATCACTATTTTCATTGAAAGACTGAGAGCAGTTTGATTCTTTGTTTGATTGATGCAGTTTGATTCTTTCAATGAATCAGTGATGTTGGATACATCGAATGAATGAGACAAGCTCTCGTCTTTGAAATGAACCGTGTACTTAGTTTGTATGAAAGAATGAATGCAGTTTGATTCCGAAAATGAAGGCGTAAATGCCGAGACATTGAATGTATGGGATAAGCTAGATTGAATTAATGAATGAATACCGCTTATCTCATTGAATGATTGAGTGCAGTTGTCTTTATTGAATGGATGAACGCAGTTAAGGTCGAGACATTGAATGAATGAGACAAGCTCTACACTTTGAATTGAAACGTCTAATTTGCTTCTTTGAATGAATGAATGAAGGCAGTTTTGATTCTTTGAATGAATCAGTTAAGCTCGAGGCACTAAATGAATAAGACAAGATCTACTCTTTGAATTGAAACTTATACTCTGTTTCTTTGAATGAATGCATGCAGTTTGTTTCATTGAACGAAGGCGTTAAGGTCGAGATTTTGAATGAATGGGATAAACTCGATCAATTGAATGAAATAGAACTATAAGGTTCATGGAATGATTGAGTGCAGTTTGATTCACTGAATGCACGAACGCAATTTTAATCTCGGGAAGAATCATTTCAACTCGAAACATTGGATGAATGAATGCACTTTGGTTCATTGAATGCCGGCGTTTAAGGTGAGACATTTAATGAATGGGATAAGCTGGATTCAATGAATGAATACCGTTTGTTTCATTCAATGATTGCGTGCAATTTGCTTCTTTGAATGAATGAACCTAGTTTGTTTCTTTGAAAGAATCAGTTAAGCTCGAGAAATTTAATGAATGAGACAAGGTTTCTTTGATTTGAAACGTATATTTCGTTTCACTGAATGTTAAATGCTGTTTGTTTCATTGACCGAAGGCGTTGAGGATTAAACTGTGAATGAATGTGATAAGCTGGATTTCAATGATTGAATGAAAATCACTATTTTCATTGAAAGACTGAGAGCAGTTTGATTCTTTGAATGATTGATACAGTTTGATTCTTTCAATGAATCAGTGAGGTTGGATACATCGAATGAATGAGACAAGCTCTCGTCTTTGAAATGAAACGTGTACTTAGTTTGTATGAAAGAATGAATGCAGTTTGATTCCGAAAATGAAGGAGTAAATGCCGAGACATTGAATGAATGGGATTAGCTAGATTGAAGTAATGAACGAATACCGATTTTCTCATTGAATGATTGAGTGCAGTTTGCTTCATTGAATGGATGAACGCAGTTTGATTCTTTGAATGAATCAGTTAAGGTCGAGACATTGAATGAATGAGACAAGCTCTACACTTTGAATTGAAACGTCTAATTTGCTTCTTTGAATGAATGAATGAAGGCAGTTTTGATTCTTTGAATGAATCATTTAAGCTCGAGGCCCTAAATGAATGAGACAAGATCTACTCTTTGAATTGAAACTTATCCTCTGTTTCATTGAATGAATGCAGACAGTTTGATTCTTTGAAATGAATCAGTTAAGCTCCAGACATTGAATAAACGAGGCAAGGTATACTCTTTGATTTAAAACGTATATTTTCATTTCATTGAATGTTTGAATGCTGTTTGTTTCATTGAACGAAGGCGTTGAGGATTAAACTGTGAATGAATGCGATCAGCTGGATTTCAATGGTTGAATGAAAATCACTATTTTCATTGAAAGACTGAGAGCAGTTTGATTCATTAAATGATTGAACGCAGTTTGATTCTTTCAATAAATCAGTGAGGTTGGATACATCGAATGAATGAGACAAGCTCTCGTCTTTGAAATGAAACTTATACTTAGTTTGTATGAAAGAATGAATGCAGTTTGATTCCGAAAATGAAGGCGTAAATGCCGAGACATTGAATGAATGGGATTAGCTAGATTGAAGTAATGAACGAATACCGCTTTTCTCATTGAATGATTGAGTGCAGTTTGCTTCATTGAATGGATGAACGCAGTTTGATTCTTTGAATGAATCAGTTAAGGTCGAGACATTGAATGAATGAGACAAGCTCTACACTTTGAATTGAAACGTCTAATTTGCTTCTTTGAATGAATGAATGAAGGCAGTTTTAATTCTTTGAATGAATCATTTAAGCTCGAGGCCCTAAACGAATGAGACCAGATCTTCTCTTTGAATTGAAACTTATCCTCTGTTTCATTGAATGAATGCATACAGTTTGATTCTTTGAATGAATCAGTAAAGCTCCAGACATTGAATAAACGAGGCAAGGTAAACTCTTTGATTTAAAACGTATATTTTCATTTCATTGAATGTTTGAATGCTGTTTGTTTCATTGAACGAAGGCGTTGAGGATTAAACTGTGAATGAATGCGATAGGCTGGATTTCAAGGATTGAATGAAAAACACTATTTTCTTTGAAAGACTGAGAGCAGTTTGATTCATTGAATTATTGAACACAGTTTGATTATTTCAATGAATCAGTGAGATTGGATCCATCGAATGAATGAGACAAGCTCTCGTCTTTGAAATGAAAAGTGTACTTAGTTTGTATGAAAGAATGAATTCAGTTTGATTCATAAAATGAAGGTGGAAATGCCGAAATTTTGAATGAATGGGATAACCTAGATTGAAGTAATGAACGAATACCACTTTTCTCATTGAATGATTGAGTGCAGTTTGCTTCATTGAATAGATGAACGCAGTTTGATTCTTTGAATGAATCAGTTAAGGTCGAGACATTGAATGAATGAGACAAGCTCTACACTTTGAATTGAAACGTCTAATTTGCTTCTTTGAATGAATGAATGAAGGCAGTTTTGATTCTTTGAATGAATCATTTAAGCTCGAGGCTCTAAATGAATTCGACAAGATCTTTTCTTTGAATTGAAACATATACTCTGTTTCATTGAATGAATGCATGCAGTTTGTTTCTTTGAATAAATCAGTAAAGCTCCAGACATTGAATAAACGAGGCAAGGTATACTCTTTGATTTAAAACGTACATTTCCATTTCATTGAATGTTTGAATGCTGTTTGTTTCATTGAACAAAGGCGTTTAGGATTAAACTGTGAATGAATGTGATAAGCTGGATTTCAATGATTGAATGTATATCACTATTTTCATTGAAAGTCTGAGAGCAGTTTGATTCATTGAATGATTGATGCAGTTTGATTCTTTCAATGAATCAGTGAGGTTGGATACATCGAATGAATGAGACAAGCTCTCGTCTTTGAAATGAAATATGTACTTAGTTTGTATGAAAGAATGAATGCAGTTTGATTCCGAAAATGATGGCGTAAATGTCGAGACATTGAATGAATGGGATTAGCTCGATTGAAGTAATGAACGAATACCGCTTTTCTCATTGAATGATTGAGTGCAGTTTGCTTCATTGAATGGATGAACGCAGTTTGATTCTTTGAATGAATCAGTTAAGGTCGAGACATTGAATGAATGAGACAAACTCTACACTTTGAATTGAAACTTCTAATTTGCTTCTTTGAATGAATCAGTTAAGCTCGAGGCTATAAATGAATTAGACAAGATCTATTCTTTGAATTGAAGCATATACTCTGTTTCATTGAATGAATGCATGCAGTTTGATTCTTTGAATGAATCAGTAAAGCTGCAGACATTGAATAAACGAGGCAAGGTATACTCTTTGAGTTAAAACGTATATTTCATTTCATTGAACGTTTGAATGCTGTTTGTTTCATTGAACGAAGGCGTTTAGGATTAAACTGTGAATGAATGAGATAAGTTGGATTTCAATGAATGAATGTATATTACTATTTTGATTGAAAGACTGAGAGCAGTTTGATTCATTGAATGATTGAACGCAGTTTGATTCTTTCAATGAATCAGTGAGGTTGGATATATCGAATGAATGAGACAAGCTCTCGTCTTTGAAATGAAACGTGTACTTAGTTTGTATGAAAGAATGAATGCAGTTTGATTCCTATAATGAAGGCGTTAATGCCGAGACATTGAATGTATGGGATAAGCTAGTTTGAATGAATGAACGAATACCGCTTATCTCATTGAATGATTGAGTGCAGTTGTCTTTATTGAATGGATGAACGCAGTTAAGGTCGAGACATTGAATGAATGAGACAAGCTCTACACTTTGAATTGAAACGTCTAATTTGCGTCTTTGAATGAATGAATGAAGGCAGTTTGATTCTTTGAATGAATCAGTTAAGCTCGAGGCTCTAAATGAATTAGACAAGATCTACTCTTTGAATTGAAACATATACTCTGTTTCATTGAATGAATGCATGCTGTTTGATTCTTTGAATGAATCAGTTAAGCTCCAGACATTGAATAAACGAGGCAAGGTATACTCTTTGATTTAAAACGTATATTTTCATTTCATTGAATGTTTGAATGCTGTTTGTTTCATTGAACGAAGGCGTTTAGGATTAAACTGTGAATGAATGAGATAAGCTGGATTTCAATGATCGAATGTATATCACTATTTTCATTGAAAGACTGAGAGCAGTTTGATTCATTGAATGATTGATGCAGTTTGATTCTTTCAATGAATCAATGAGGTTGGATATATCGAATGAATGAGACAAGCTCTCGTCTTTGAAATGAAACGTGTACTTAGTTTGTATGAAAGAATGGATGCAGTTTGATTCCTAAAATGAAGGCGTAAATGCCGAGACATTGAATGTATGGGATAAGCTAGATTGAATTAATGAACGAATACCGATTTTCTCATTGAAAGATTGAGTGCAGTTTGCTTCATTGAATAGATAAACGCAGTTTGATTCTTTGAATGAATCAGTTAAGGTCGAGACATTGAATGAATGAGACAAGCTCTACACTTTGAATTGAAACGTCTAATTTGCGTCTTTGAATGAATGAATGAAGGCAGTTTTGATTCTTTGAATGAATCATTTAAGCTCGAGGCTCTAAATGAATTCGACAAGATCTTTTCTTTGAATTGAAACTTATCCTCTGTTTCATTGAATGAATGCATACAGTTTGATTCTTTGAAATGAATCAGTTAAGCTCCAGACATTGAATAAACGAGGCAAGGTATACTCTTTGATTTAAAACGTATATTTTCATTTCATTGAATGTTTGAATGCTGTTTGTTTCATTGAACGAAGGCGTTGAGGATTAAACTGTGAATGAATGCGATCAGCTGGATTTCAATGATTGAATGAAAATCACTATTTTCATTGAAAGACTGAGAGCAGTTTGATTCATTAAATGATTGAACGCAGTTTGATTCTTTCAATGAATCAGTGAGGTTGGATACATCGAATGAATGAGACAAGCTCTCGTCTTTGAAATGAAACTTATACTTAGTTTGTATGAAAGAATCAATGCAGTTTGATTCCGAAAATGAAGCGTAAATGCCGAGACATTGAATGAATGGGATTAGCTAGATTGAAGTAATGAACGAATGCCGCTTTTCTCATTGAATGATTGAGTGCAGTTTGCTTCATTGAATGGATGAACGCAGTTTGATTCTTTGAATGAATCAGTTAAGGTCGAGACATTGAATGAATGAGACAAGCTCTACACTTTGAATTGAAACGTCTAATTTGCTTCTTTGAATGAATGAATGAAGGCAGTTTTAATTCTTTGAATGAATCATTTAAGCTCGAGGCCCGAAATGAATGAGACCAGATCTTCTCTTTGAATTGAAACTTATCCTCTGTTTCATTGAATGAATGCATGCAGTTTGAATCTTTGAATGAATCAGTAAAGCTCCAGACATTGAATAAACGAGGCAATGTAAACTCTTTGATTTAAAACGAATATTTTCATTTCATTGAATGTTTGAATGCTGTTTGTTTCATTGAACAAAGGCGTTTAGGATTAAACTGTAAATGAATGCGATAAGCTGGATTTCAATGATTGAATGTATATCACTATTTTCATTGAAAGACTGAGAGCAGTTTGATTCTTTGAATGATTGATGCAGTTTGATTCTTTCAATGAATCAATGAGGTTGGATACATCAAATGAATGAGACAAGCTCTCGTCTTTGAAATGAAACGTCTACTTAGTTTGTATGAAAGAATAAATGCAGTTTGATTCCGAAAATGAAGGCGTAAATGCCGAGACATTGAATGTATGGGATAAGCTAGATTGAATTAATGAACGAATACCGCTTATCTCATTGAATGATTGAGTGCAGTTGTCTTTATTGAATGGATGAACGCAGTTAAGGTCGAGACATTGAATGAATGAGACAAGCTCTACACTTTGAATTGAAACGTCTAATTTGCTTCTTTGAATGAATGAATGAAGGCAGTTTTGATTCTTTGAATGAATCAGTTAAGCTCGAGGCACTAAATGAATGAGACAAGATCTACTCGTTGAATTGAAGCTTATACTCTGTTTCTTTGAATGAATGCATGCAGTTTGTTTCATTGAACGAAGGCGTTAAGGTCGAGATTTTGAATGAATGGGATAAACTCGATCAATTGAATGAAATAGAACTATAAGGTTCATGGAATGATTAAGTGCAGTTTGATTCACTGAATGCACGAACGCAATTTTAATCTCGGGAAGAATCATTTCAACTCGACACATTGGATGAATGAATGTACTTTGGTTCATTGAATGCCAGCGTTTAAGGTGAGACATTTAATGAATGGGATAAGCTGGATTCAATGAATGAATACCGTTTGTTTCATTGAATGATTGCGTGCAAATTGCTTCTTTGAATGAATGAACACAGTTTGTTTCTTTGAAAGAATCAGTTAAGCTCGAGAAATTTAATGAATGAGACAAGGTTTCTTTGATTTGAAACGTATATTTCGTTTCACTGGATGTTAAATGCTGTTTGTTTCATTGACCGAAGGCGTTGAGGATTAAACTGTGAATGAATGTGATAAGCTGGATTTCAATGATTGAATGAAAATCACTATTTTCATTGAAAGACTGAGAGCAGTTTGATTCATTGAAAGACTGAACGCAGTTTGATTCTTTCAATGAATCAGGGAGATTGGATACATCGAATGAATGAGACAAGCTCTCGTCTTTGAAATGAAAAGTGTACTTAGTTTGTATGAAAGAATGAATGCAGTTTGATTCCTAAAATGAAGGCGTAATTGCCGAAACATTGAATGAATGGGATAACCTAGATTGAAGTAATGAACGAATACCGCTTTTCTCATTGAAAGATTGAGTGCAGTTTGCTTCATTGAATAGATGAACGCAGTTTGATTCTTTGAATGAATCAGTTAAGGTCGAGACATTGAATGAATGAGACAAGCTCTACACTTTGAATTGAAACGTCTAATTTGCTTCTTTGAATGAATGAATGAAGGCAGTTTTGATTCTTTGAATGAATCATTTAAGCTCGAGGCTCTAAATGAATTAGACAAGATCTTTTCTTTGAATTGAAACATATACTCTGTTTCATTGAATGAATGCATGCAGTTTGATTCGTTGAATAAATCAGTAAAGCTCCAGACATTGAATAAACGAGGCAAGGTATACTCTTTGATTTCAAACGTACATTTTCATTTCATTGAATGTTTGAATGCTGTTTGTTTCATTGAACAAAGGCGTTTAGGATTAAACTGTGAATGAATGCGATAAGCTGGATTTCAATGATTGAATGTATATCACTATTTTCATTGAAAGACTGAGAGCAGTTTGATTCATTGAATGATTGATGCAGTTTGATTCTTTCAATGAATCAGTGAGGTTGGATACATCGAAAGAATGAGACAAGCTCTCGTCTTTGAAATGAAACGTATACTTAGTTTGTATGAAAGAATAAATGCAGTTTGATTCCGAAAATGAAGGCGTAAATGCCGAGACATTGAATGTATGGGATAAGCTAGATTGAATTAATGAACGAATACCGCTTATCTCATTGAATGATTGAGTGCAGTTGTCTTTATTGAATGGATGAACGCAGTTAAGGTCGAGACATTGAATGAATGAGACAAGCTCTACACTTTGAATTGAAACGTCTAATTTGCTTCTTTGAATGAATGACTGAAGGCAGTTTTGATTCTTTGAATGAATCAGTTAAGCTCGAGGCACTAAATGAATGAGACAAGATCTACTCTTTGAATTGAAACTTCTTCTCTGTTTCTTTGAATGAATGCATGCAGTTTGTTTCATTGAACGAAGGCGTTAAAGTCGAGATTTTGAATGTATGGGATAAACTCGATCAATAGAATGAAATAGAACTATAAGGTTCATGGAATGATTGAGTGCAGTTTGATCACTGAATGCACGAACGCAATTTTAATCTCGGGATGAATCATTTCAACTCGACACATTGGATGAATGAATGCACTTTTGTTCATTGAATGCCGGCGTTTAAGGTGAGACATTTAATGAATGGGATAAGCTGGATTCAATGAATGAATACCGTTTGTTTCATTCAATGATTGCGTGCAATTTGCTTCTTTGAATGAATGAACACAGTTTGTTTCTTTGAAAGAATCAGTTAAGCTCGAGAAATTTAATGAATGAGACAAGGTTTCTTTGATTTGAAACGTATATTTCGTTTCACTGAATGTTAAATGCTGTTTGTTTCATTGACCGAAGGCGTTGAGGATTAAACTGTGAATGAATGTGATAAGCTGAATTTCAATGATTGAATGAAAATCACTATTTTCATTGAAAGACTGAGAGCAGTTTGATTCTTTGAATGATTGATGCAGTTTGATTCTTTCAATGAATCAGTGAGGTTGGATACATCGAATGAATGAGACAAGCTCTCGTCTTTGAAATGAAACGTGTACTTAGTTTGTATGAAAGAATGAATGCAGTTTGATTCCGAAAATGAAGGCGTAAATGCCGAGACATTGAATGAATGGGATTAGCTAGATTGAAGTAATGAACGAATACCGCTTTTCTCATTGAATGATTGAGTGCAGTTTGCTTCATTGAATGGATGAACGCAGTTTGATTCTTTGAATGAATCAGTTAAGGTCGAGACATTGAATGAATGAGACAAGCTCTACACTTTGAATTGAAACGTCTAATTTGCTTCTTTGAATGAATGAATGAAGGCAGTTTTAATTCTTTGAATGAATCATTTAAGCTCGAGGCCCTAAACGAATGAGACCAGATCTTCTCTTTGAATTGAAACTTATCCTCTGTTTCATTGAATGAATGCATACAGTTTGATTCTTTGAATGAATCAGTAAAGCTCCAGACATTGAATAAACGAGGCAAGGTAAACTCTTTGATTTAAAACGTATATTTTCATTTCATTGAATGTTTGAATGCTGTTTGTTTCATTGAACGAAGGCGTTGAGGATTAAACTGTGAATGAATGCGATAAGCTGGATTTCAAGGATTGCATGAAAAACACTATTTTCTTTGAAAGACTGAGAGCAGTTTGATTCATTGAATTATTGAACACAGTTTGATTATTTCAATGAATCAGTGAGATTGGATCCATCGAATGAATGAGACAAGCTCTCGTCTTTGAAATGAAAAGTGTACTTAGTTTGTATGAAAGAATGAATTCAGTTTGTTTCATAAAATGAAGGTGGAAATGCCGAAATTTTGAATGAATGGGATAACCTAGATTGAAGTAATGAACGAATACCACTTTTCTCATTGAATGATTGAGTGCAGTTTGCTTCATTGAATAGATGAACGCAGTTTGATTCTTTGAATGAATCAGTTAAGGTCGAGACATTGAATGAATGAGACAAGCTCTACACTTTGAATTGAAACGTCTAATTTGCTTCTTTGAATGAATGAATGAAGGCAGTTTTGATTCTTTGAATGAATCATTTAAGCTCGAGGCTCTAAATGAATTCGACAAGATCTTTTCTTTGAATTGAAACATAAAATCTGTTTCATTGAATGAATGCATGCAGTTTGATTCTTTGAATAAATCAGTAAAGCTCCAGACATTGAATAAACGAGGCAAGGTATACTCTTTGATTTAAAACGTACATTTTCATTTCATTGAATGTTTGAATGCTGTTTGTTTCATTGAACAAAGGCGTTTAGGATTAAACTGTAAATGAATGCGATAAGCTGGATTTCAATGATTGAATGTATATCACTATTTTCATTGAAAGACTGAGAGCAGTTTGATTCTTTGAATGATTGATGCAGTTTGATTCTATCAATGAATCAGTGAGGTTGGATACATCGAATGAATGAGACAAGCTCTCGTCTTTGAAATGAAACGTATACTTAGTTTGTATGAAAGAATGAATGCAGTTTGATTCCGAAAATGAAGGCGTAAATGCCGAGACATTGAATGTATGGGATAAGCTAGATTGAATTAATGAACGAATACCGCTTATCTCATTGAATGATTGAGTGCAGTTGTCTTTATTGAATGGATGAACGCAGTTAAGGTCGAGACATTGAATGAATGAGACAAGCTCTACACTTTGAATTGAAACGTCTAATTTGCTTCTTTGAATGAATGAATGAAGGCAGTTTTGATTCTTTGAATGAATCATTTAAGCTCGAGGCACTAAATGAATGAGACAAGATCTACTCTTTGAATTGAAGCTTATACTCTGTTTCTTTGAATGAATGCATGCAGTTTGTTTCATTGAACGAAGGCGTTAAGGTCGAGATTTTGAATGAATGTGATAAACTCGATCAATTGAATGAAATAGAACTATAAGGTTCATGGAACGATTAAGTGCAGTTTGATTCACTGAATGCACGAACGCAATTTTAATCTCGGGAAGAATCATTTCAACTCGACACATTGGATGAATGAATGCACTTTGGTTCATTGAATGCCGGCGTTTAAGGTGAGACATTTAATGAATGGGATAAGCTGGATTCAATGAATGAATACCGTTTGTTTCATTGAATGATTGCGTGCAAATTGCTTCTTTGAATGAATGAACACAGTTTGTTTCTTTGAAAGAATCAGTTAAGCTCGAGAAATTTAATGAATGAGACAAGGTTTCTTTGATTTGAAACGTATATTTCGTTTCACTGGATGTTAAATGCTGTTTGTTTCATTGGCCGAAGGCGTTGAGGATTAAACTGTGAATGAATGTGATAAGCTGGATTTCAATGATTGAATGAAAATCACTATTTTCATTGAAAGACTGAGAGCAGTTTGATTCATTGAAAGACTGAACGCAGTTTGATTCTTTCAATGAATCAGGGAGATTGGATACATCGAATGAATGAGACAAGCTCTCGTCTTTGAAATGAAAAGTGTACTTAGTTTGTATGAAAGAATGAATGCAGTTTGATTCCTAAAATGAAGGCGTAATTGCCGAAACATTGAATGAATGGGATAACCTAGATTGAAGTAATGAACGAATACCGCTTTTCTCATTGAAAGATTGAGTGCAGTTTGCTTCATTGAATAGATGAACGCAGTTTGATTCTTTGAATGAATCAGTTAAGGTCGAGACATTGAATGAATGAGACAAGCTCTACACTTTGAATTGAAACGTCTAATTTGCTTCTTTGAATGAATGAATGAAGGCAGTTTTAATTCTTTGAATGAATCATTTAAGCTCGAGGCTCTAAATGAATTAGACAAGATCTTTTCTTTGAATTGAAACATATACTCTGTTTCATTGAATGAATGCATGCAGTTTGATTCGTTGAATAAATCAGTAAAGCTCCAGACATTGAATAAACGAGGCAAGGTATACTCTTTGATTTCAAACGTACATTTTCATTTCATTGAATGTTTGAATGCTGTTTGTTTCATTGAACAAAGGCGTTTAGGATTAAACTGTGAATGAATGCGATAAGCTGGATTTCAATGATTGAATGTATATCACTATTTTCATTGAAAGACTGAGAGCAGTTTGATTCATTGAATGATTGATGCAGTTTGATTCTTTCAATGAATCAGTGAGGTTGGATACATCGAAAGAATGAGACAAGCTCTCGTCTTTGAAATGAAACGTATACTTAGTTTGTATGAAAGAATAAATGCAGTTTGATTCCGAAAATGAAGGCGTAAATGCCGAGACATTGAATGTATGGGATAAGCTAGATTGAATTAATGAACGAATACCGCTTATCTCATTGAATGATTGAGTGCAGTTGTCTTTATTGAATGGATGAACGCAGTTAAGGTCGAGACATTGAATGAATGAGACAAGCTCTACACTTTGAATTGAAACGTCTAATTTGCTTCTTTGAATGAATGACTGAAGGCAGTTTTGATTCTTTGAATGAATCAGTTAAGCTCGAGGCACTAAATGAATGAGACAAGATCTACTCTTTGAATTGAAACTTCTTCTCTGTTTCTTTGAATGAATGCATGCAGTTTGTTTCATTGAACGAAGGCGTTAAAGTCGAAATTTTGAATGTATGGGATAAACTCGATCAATAGAATGAAATAGAACTATAAGGTTCATGGAATGATTGAGTGCAGTTTGATTCACTGAATGCACGAACGCAATTTTAATCTCGGGAAGAATCATTTCAACTCGACACATTGGATGAATGAATGCACTTTGGTTCATTGAATGCCGGCGTTTAAGGTGAGACATTTAATGAATGGGATAAGCTGGATTCAATGAATGAATACCGTTTGTTTCATTGAATGATTGCGTGCAAATTGCTTCTTTGAATGAATGAACACAGTTTGTTTCTTTGAAAGAATCAGTTAAGCTCGAGAAATTTAATGAATGAGACAAGGTTTCTTTGATTTGAAACGTATATTTCGTTTCACTGAATGTTAAATGCTGTTTGTTTCATTGAACGAAGGCGTTGAGGATTAAACTGTGAATGAATGTGATAAGCTGGATTTCAATGATTGAATGAAAATCACTATTTTCATTGAAAGACTGAGAGCAGTTTGATTCATTGAATGATTGAACGCAGATTGGATACATCGAATGAATGAGACAAGCTATCGTCTTTGAAATGAAAAGTGTACTTAGTTTGTATGAAAGAATGAATGCAGTTTGATTCCTAAAATGAAGGCGTAATTGCCGAAACATTGAATGAATGGGGTAACCTAGATTGAAGTAATGAACGAATACCGCTTTTCTCATTGAAAGATTGAGTGCAGTTTGCTTCATTGAATAGATGAACGCAGTTTGATTCTTTGAATGAATCAGTTAAGGTCGAGACATTGAATGAATGAGACAAGCTCTACACTTTGAATTGAAACGTCTAATTTGCTTCTTTGAATGAATGAATGAAGGCAGTTTTGATTCTTTGAATGAATCATTTAAGATCGAGGCTCTAAATGAATTCGACAAGATCTTTTCTTTGAATTGAAACATATACTCTGTTTCATTGAATGAATGCATGCAGTTTGTTTCTTTGAATAAATCAGTAAAGCTGCAGACATTGAATAAACGAGGCAAGGTATACTCTTTGATTTAAAACGTACATTTTCATTTCATTGAATGTTTGAATGCTGTTTGTTTCATTGAACAAAGGCGTTTAGGATTAAACTGTGAATGAATGTGATAAGCTGGATTTCAATGATTGAATGTATATCACTATTTTCATTGAAAGACTGAGAGCAGTTTGATTCATTGAATGATTGATGCAGTTTGATTCTTTCAATGAATCAGTGAGGTTGGATACATCGAATGAATGAGACAAGCTCTCGTCTTTGAAATGAAATATGTACTTAGTTTGTATGAAAGAATGAATGCAGTTGGATTCCGAAAATGAAGGCGTAAATGCCGAGACATTGAATGTATGGGATTAGCTAGATTGAAGTAATGAACGAATACCACTTTTCTCATTGAATGATTGAGTGCAGTTTGCTTCATTGAATGGATGAACGCAGTTTGATTCTTTGAATGAATCAGTTAAGGTCGAGACATTGATTGAATGAGACAAACTCTACACTTTGAATTGAAACATCTAATTTGCTTCTTTGAATGAATCAGTTAAGCTCGAGGCTATAAATGAATTAGACAAGATCTATTCTTTGAATTGAAGCATATACTCTGTTTCATTGAATGAATGCATGCAGTTTGATTCTTTGAATGAATCAGTAAAGCTCCAGACATTGAATCAACGAGGCAAGGTATACTCTTTGATTTAAAACGTATATTTCATTTCATTGAATGTTTGAATGCTGTTTGTTTCATTGAACGAAGGCGTTTAGGATTAAACTGTGAATGAATGAGATAAGTTGGATTTCAATGAATGAATGAATATCACTATTTTGATTGAAAGACTGAGAGCAGTTTGATTCATTGAATGATTGAACGCAGTTTGATTCTTTCAATGAATCAGTGAGGTTGGATATATCGAATGAATGAGACAAGCTCTCGTCTTTGAAATGAAACGTGTACTTAGTTTGTATGAAAGAATGAATACAGTTTGATTCCTAAAATGAAGGCGTTAATGCCGAGACATTGAATGTATGGGATAAGCTAGATTGAATGAATGAACGAATACCGCTTATCTCATTGAATGATTGAGTGCAGTTGTCTTTATTGAATGGATGAACGCAGTTAAGGTCGAGACATTGAATGAATGAGACAAGCTCTACACTTTGAATTGAAACGTCTAATTTGCTTCTTTGAATGAATGAATGAAGGCAGTTTTGATTCTTTGAATGAATCATTTAAGCTCGAGGCTCTAAATGAATTAGACAAGATCTACTCTTTGAATTGAAACATATACTCTGTTTCATTGAATGAATGCATGCTGTTTGATTCTTTGAATGAATCAGTTAAGCTCCAGACATTGAATAAACGAGGCAAGGTATACTCTTTGATTTAAAACGTATATTTTCATTTCATTGAAAGTTTGAATGCTGTTTGTTTCATTGAACGAAGGCGTTTAGGGTTAAACTGTGAATGAATGAGATAAGCTGGATTTCAATGATCGAATGTATATCACTATTTTTATTGAAAGACTGAGAGCAGTTTGATTCATTGAATGATTGATGCAGTTTGATTCTTTCAATGAATCAGTGAGGTTGGATATATCGAATGAATGAGGCAAGCTCTCGTCTTTCAAATGAAACGTGTACTTAGTTTGTATGAAAGAATGAATGCAGTTTGATTCCTAAAATTAAGGCGTAAATGCCGAGAATTTGAATGTATGGGATAAGCTAGATTGAATTAATGAACGAATACCGCTTTTCTCATTGAAAGATTGAGTGCAGTTTGCTTCATTGAATAGATAAACGCAGTTTGATTCTTTGAATGAATCAGTTAAGGTCGAGAAATTGAATGAATGAGACAAGCTCTACACTTTGAATTGAAACGTCTAATTTGCTTCTTTGAATGAATGAATGAAGGCAGTTTTGATTCTTTGAATGAATCATTTAAGCTCGAGGCTCTAAATGAATTAGACAAGATCTTTTCTTTGAATTGATACATATACTCTGTTTCATTGAATGAATGCATGCAGTTTGATTCTTTGAATAAATCAGTAAAGCTCCAGACATTGAATAAACGAGGCAAGGTATACTCTTTGATTTAAAACGTACATTTTCATTTCATTGAATGTTTGAATGCTGTTTGTTTCATTGAACAAAGGCGTTTAGGATTAAACTGTGAATGAATGCGATAAGCTAGATTTCAATGATTGAATGTATATCACTATTTTCATTGAAAGACTGAGAGCAGTTTGATTCTTTGTTTGATTGATGCAGTTTGATTCTTTCAATGAATCAAACTGCTCTCAGTCTTTCAATGAAAATAGTGATATACATTCAATCATTGAAATCCAGCTTATCACATTCATTCACAGTTTAATCCTAAACGCCTTTGTTCAATGAAACAAACAGCATTCAAACATTCAATGAAATGGAAATGTACGTTTTAAATCAAAGAGTATACCTTGCCTCGTTTATTCAATGTCTGCAGCTTTACTGATTTATTCAAAGAAACAAACTGCATGCATTCATTCAATGAAACAGAGTATATGTTTCAATTCAAAGAAAAGATCTTGTCGAATTCATTTAGAGCCTCGATCTTAAATGATTCATTCAAAGAATCAAAACTGCCTTCATTCATTCATTCAAAGAAGCAAATTAGACGTTTCAATTCAAAGTGTAGAGCTTGTCTCATTCATTCAATGTCTCGACCTTAACTGATTCATTCAAAGAATCAAACTGCGTTCATCTATTCAATGAAGCAAACTGCACTCAATCTTTCAATGAGAAAAGCGGTATTCGTTCATTACTTCAATCTAGGTTACCCCATTCATTCAATGTTTCGGCAATTACGCCTTCATTTTAGGAATCAAACTGCATTCATTCTTTCATACAAACTAAGTACACTTTTCATTTCAAAGACGATAGCTTGTCTCATTCATTCGATGTATCCAATCTGCGTTCAATCATTCAATGAATCAAACTGCTCTCAGTCTTTCAATGAAAATAGTGATTTTCATTCAATCATTGAAATCCAGCTTATCACATTCATTCACAGTTTAATCCTCAACGCCTTCGTTCAATGAAACAAACAGCATTTAACATTCAGTGAAACGAAATATACGTTTCAAATCAAAGAAACCTTGTCTCATTCATTAAATTTCTCGAGCTTAACTGATTCTTTCAAAGAAACAAACTGTGTTCATTCATTCAAAGAAGCAATTTGCACGCAATCATTCAATGAAACAAACGGTATTCATTCATTGAATCCAGCTTATCCCATTCATTAAATGTCTCACCTTAAACGCCGGCATTCAATGAACCAAAGTGCATTCATTCATCCAATGTGTCGAGTTGAAATGATTCTTCCCGAGATTAAAATTGCGTTCGTGCATTCAGTGAATCAAAATGCACTCAATCATTCCATGAACCTTATAGTTCTATTTCATTCAATTGATCGAGTTTATCCCTTACATTCAAAATCTCGACCTTAACGCCTTCGTTCAATGAAACAAACTGCATGCATTCATTCAAAGAAGCAAATTAGACGTTTCAATTCAAAGTGTAGAGCTTGTCTCATTCATTCAATGTCTCGACCTTAACTGATTCATTCAAAGAATCAAACTGCGTTCATCCATTCAATGAAGCAAACTGCACTCAATCATTCAATGAGAAAAGCGGTATTCCTTCATAACTTCAATCTAGCGAATCCCATTCATTCAATGTCTCGGCATTTACGCCTTCATTTTCGGAATCAAACTGCATTCATTCTTTCATACAAACTAAGTATACGTTTCATTTCAAAGACGAGAGCTTGTCTCTTTCATTCGATGTATCCAACCTCACTGATTCATTGAAAGAATCAAACTGCGTTCAATCATTCAAAGAATCAAACTGCTCTCAATCTTTCAATGAAAATAGTGATATACATTCAATCATTGAAATCCAGCTTATCGCATTCATTCACAGTTTAATCCTAAACGCCTTTGTTCAATGAAACAAACAGCATTCAAACATTCAATGAAATGAAAATGTACGTTTTAAATCAAAGAGTATACCTTGCCTCGTTTATTCAATGTCTGGAGCTTTACTGATTTATTCAACGAATCAAACTGCATGCATTCATTTAATGAAACAGAGTATATGTTTCAATTCAAAGAAAAGATCTTGTCTAATTCATTTAGAGCCTCGAGCTTAAATGATTCATTCAAAGAATCAAATTGCGTTCATCCATTCAATGAAGCAAACAGCACTCAATCATTTCATGAGAAAAGCGGTATTCGTTCATTAATTCAATTTAGCTTATCCCATACATTCAATGTCTCGGCATTTACGCCTTCATTTTAGGAATCAAACTGCATTCATTCTTTCATACAAACTAAGTACACGTTTCATTTCAAAGACAAGAGCTTGTCTCTTTCATTCGATATATCCAACCTCACTGATTCATTGAAAGAATCAAACTCGTTCAATCATTCAATGAATCAAACTTCTCTCAGTCTTTCAACCAAAATAGTGATATACATTCATTCATTGAAATCCAACTTATCTCATTCATTCACAGTTTAATCCTAAACGCCTTCGTTCAATGAAACAAACAGCATTCAAACATTCAATGAAATGAAAATATATGTTTTAAATCAAAGAGTATACCTTGCCTCGTTTATTCAATGTCTGGAGCTTTACTGATTCATTCAAAGAATCAAACTGCATGCATTCATTCAATGAAACAGAGTATATGCTTCAATTCAAAGAGTAGAACTTGTCTAATTCATTTAGAGCCTCGAGCTTAACTGATTCATTCAAAGAAGCAAATTAGAAGTTTCAATTCAAAGTGTAGAGCTTGTCTCATTCATTCAATGTCTCGACCTTAAATGATTCATTCAAAGAATCAAACTGCGTTCATCCATTCAATGAAGCAAACTGCACTCATTCGTTCAATGATAAAAGCGGTATTCGTTCATTACTTCAATCTCGCTAATCCCATTCATTCAATGTCTCGGCATTTACGCCTTCATTTTCGGAATCAAACTGCATTCATTCTTTCATACAAACTAAGTATACGTTTCATTTCAAAGACGAGAGCTTGTCTCATTCATTCGATGTATCCAACCTCACTGATTCATTGAAAGAATCAAACTGCATCAATCATTGAAAGAATCAAACTGCTCTCAGTCTTTCAATGAAAATAGTGATATACATTCAATCATTGAAATCCAGCTTATCGCATTCATTCACAGTTTAATCCTAAACGCCTTTGTTCAATGAAACAAACAGCATTCAAACATTCAATGAAATGAAAATGTACGTTTTAAATCAAAGAGTATACCTTGCCTCGTTTATTCAATGTCTGGAGCTTTACTGATTTATTCAACGAATCAAACTGCATGCATTCATTCAATGAAACAGAGTATATGTTTCAATTCAAAGAAAAGATCTTGTCTAATTCATTTAGAGCCTCGAGCTTAAATGATTCATTCAAAGAATCAAACTGCGTTCATATATTCAATGAAGCAAACTGCACTCAATCTTTCAATGAGAAAAGCGGTATTCGTTCATTACTTCAATCTAGGTTATCCCATTCATTCAATGTTACGGCAATTACGCCTTCATTTTAGGAATCAAACTGCATTCATTCTTTCATACAAACTAAGTACACTTTTCATTTCAAAGACGAGAGCTTGTCTCATTCATTCGATGTATCCAATCTCCCTGATTCATTGAAAGAATCAAACTGCGTTCAGTCTTTCAATGAATCAAACTGCTCTCAGTCTTTCAATGAAAATAGTGATTTTCATTCAATCATTGAAATCCAGCTTATCACATTCATTCACCGTTTAATCCTCAACGCCTTCGGTCAATGAAACAAACAGCATTTAACATCCAGTGAAACGAAATATACGTTTCAAATCAAAGAAACCTTGTCTCATTCATTAAATTTCTCGAGCTTAACTGATTCTTTCAAAGAAACAAACTGTGTTCATTCATTCAAAGAAGCAATTTGCACGCAATCATTCAATGAAACAAACGGTATTCATTCATTGAATCCAGCTTATCCCATTCATTAAATGTCTCACCTTAAACGCTGGCATTCAATGAACCAAAGTACATTCATTCATCCAATGTGTCGAGTTGAAATGATTCTTCCCGAGATTAAAATTGCGTTCGTGCATTCAGTGAATCAAACTGCACTTAATCATTCCATGAACCTTATAGTTCTATTTCATTCAATTGATCGAGTTTATCCCATTCATTCAAAATCTCGACCTTAACGCCTTCGTTCAATGAAACAAACTGCATGCATTCATTCAAAGAAACAGAGTATAAGCTTCAATTCAACGAGTAGATCTTGTCTCATTCATTTAGTGCCTCGAGCTTAACTGATTCATTCAAAGAATCAAAACTGCCTTCATTCATTCATTCAAAGAAGCAAATTAGACGTTTCAATTCAAAGTGTAGAGCTTGTCTCATTCATTCAATGTCTCGACCTTAACTGCGTTCATCCATTCAATAAAGACAACTGCACTCAATCATTCAATGAGATAAGCGGTATTCGTTCATTAATTCAATCTAGCTTATCCCATACATTCAATGTCTCGGCATTTACGCCTTCATTTTCGGAATCAAACTGCATTTATTCTTTCATACAAACTAAGTAGACGTTTCATTTCAAAGACGAGAGCTTGTCTCATTCATTTGATGTATCCAACCTCATTGATTCATTGAAAGAATCAAACTGCATCAATCATTCAAAGAATCAAACTGCTCTCAGTCTTTCAATGAAAATAGTGATATACATTCAATCATTGAAATCCAGCTTATCGCATTCATTTACAGTTTAATCCTAAACGCCTTTGTTCAATGAAACAAACAGCATTCAAACATTCAATGAAATGAAAATATTCGTTTTAAATCAAAGAGTTTACATTGCCTCGTTTATTCAATGTCTGGAGCTTTACTGATTCATTCAAAGATTCAAACAGCATGCATTCATTCAATGAAACAGAGGATAAGTTTCAATTCAAAGAGAAGATCTGGTCTCATTCATTTCGGGCCTCGAGCTTAAATGATTCATTCAAAGAATTAAAACTGCCTTCATTCATTCATTCAAAGAAGCAAATTAGACGTTTCAATTCAAAGTGTAGAGCTTGTCTCATTCATTCAATGTCTCGACCTTAACTGATTCATTCAAAGAATCAAACTGCGTTCATCCATTCAATGAAGCAAACTGCACTCAATCATTCAATGAGAAAAGCGGTATTCGTTCATTACTTCAATCTAGCTAATCCCATTCATTCAATGTCTCGGCATTTACGCTTCATTTTCGGAATCAAACTGCATTGATTCTTTCATACAAACTAAGTATAAGTTTCATTTCAAAGACGAGAGCTTGTCTCATTCATTCGATGTATCCAACCTCACTGATTCATTGAAAGAATCAAACTGCGTTCAATCATTTAATGAATCAAACTGCTCTCAGTCTTTCAATGAAAATAGTGATTTTCATTCAATCATTGAAATCCAGCTGATCGCATTCATTCACAGTTTAATCCTCAACGCCTTCGTTCAATGAAACAAACAGCATTCAAACATTCAATGAAATGAAAATATACGTTTTAAATCAAAGAGTATACCTTGCCTCGTTTATTCAATGTCTGGAGCTTAACTGATTCATTTCAAAGAATCAAACTGTATGCATTCATTCAATGAAACAGAGGATAAGTTTCAATTCAAAGAGTAGATCTTGTCTCATTCATTTAGGGCCTCGAGCTTAAAAGATTCATTCAAAGAATCAAAACTGCCTTCATTCATTCATTCAAAGAAGCAAATTAGACGTTTCAGTTCAAAGTGTAGAGCTTGTCTCATTCATTCAATGTCTCGACCTTAACTGATTCATTCAAAGAATCAAACTGCGTTCATCCATTCAATGAAGCAAACTGCACTCAATCATTCAATGAGAAAAGCGGTATTCGTTCATTACTTCAATCTAGCTAATCCCATTCATTCAATGTCTCGGCATTTACGCCTTCATTTTCGGAATCAAACTGCATTCATTCTTTCATACAAACTAAGTATAAGTTTCATTTCAAAGACGAGAGCTTGTCTCATTCATTCGATGTATCCAACCTCACTGATTCATTGAAAGAATTAAACTGCATCAATCATTCAATGAATCAAACTGCTCTCAGTCTTTCAATGAAAATAGTGATATACATTCAATCATTGAAATCCAGCTTATCACATTCATTCACAGTTTAATCCTAAACGCCTTTGTTCAATGAAACAAACAGCATTCAAACATTCAATGAAATGAAAATGTACGTTTTAATTCAAAGAGTATACCTTGCCTCGTTTATTCAATGTCTGGAGCTTTACTGATTTATTCAAAGAAACAAACTGCATGCATTCATTCAATGAAACAGAGTATATGTTTCAATTCAAAGAAAAGATCTTGTCGAATTCATTTAGAGCCTCGAGCTTAAATGATTCATTCAAAGAATCAAAACTGCCTTCATTCATTCATTCAAAGACGCAAATTAGACGTTTCAATTCAAAGTGTAGAGCTTGTCTCATTCATTCAATGTCTCGACCTTAACTGATTCATTCAACGAATCAAACTGCGTTTATCTATTCAATGAAGCAAACTGCACTCAATCTTTCAATGAGAAAATCGGTATTCGTTCATTAATTCAATCTAGCTTATCCCATACATTCAATGTCTCGGCATTTACGCCTTCATTTTAGGAATCAAACTGCATCCATTCTTTCATACAAACTAAGTACACGTTTCATTTCAAAGACGAGAGCTTGTCTCATTCATTCGATATATCCAACCTCATTGATTCATTGAAAGAATCAAACTGCATCAATCATTCAATGAATCAAACTGCTCTCAGTCTTTCAATGAAAATAGTGATATACATTCGATCATTGAAATCCAGCTTATCTCATTCATTCACAGTTTAATCCTAAACGCCTTCGTTCAATGAAACAAACAGCATTCAAACTTTCAATGAAATGAAAATATACGTTTTAAATCAAAGAGTATACCTTGCCTCGTTTATTCAATGTCTGGAGCTTAACTGATTCATTCAAAGAATCAAACAGCATGCATTCATTCAATGAAACAGAGTATATGTTTCAATTCAAAGAGTAGATCTTGTCTAATTCATTTAGAGCCTCGAGCTTAACTGATTCATTCAAAGAATCAAACTGCCTTCATTCATTCATTCAAAGACGCAAAT
Source organism: Chiloscyllium punctatum (assembly GCF_047496795.1). Classification (NCBI taxonomy): domain Eukaryota; kingdom Metazoa; phylum Chordata; class Chondrichthyes; order Orectolobiformes; family Hemiscylliidae; genus Chiloscyllium; species Chiloscyllium punctatum. Next base: position 90,739,276 of record NC_092744.1, on the reverse strand, counting down.
TAGACGTTTCAATTCAAAGTGTAGAGCTTGTCTCATTCATTCAATGTCTCGACCTTAACTGCGTTCATCCATTCAATAAAGACAACTGCACTCAATCATTCAATGAGATAAGCGGTATTCGTTCATTCATTCAAACTAGCTTATCCCATACATTCAATGTCTCGGCATTAACGCCTTCATTATAGGAATCAAACTGCATTCATTCTTTCATACAAACTAAGTACACGTTTCATTTCAAAGACGAGAGCTTGTCTCATTCATTCGATATATCCAACCTCACTGATTCATTGAAAGAATCAAACTGCGTTCAATCATTCAATGAATCAAACTGCTCTCAGTCTTTCAATCAAAATAGTAATATACATTCATTCATTGAAATCCAACTTATCTCATTCATTCACAGTTTAATCCTAAACGCCTTCGTTCAATGAAACAAACAGCATTCAAACGTTCAATGAAATGAAATATACGTTTTAACTCAAAGAGTATACCTTGCCTCGTTTATTCAATGTCTGCAGCTTTACTGATTCATTCAAAGAATCAAACTGCATGCATTCATTCAATGAAACAGAGTATATGCTTCAATTCAAAGAATAGATCTTGTCTAATTCATTTATAGCCTCGAGCTTAACTGATTCATTCAAAGAAGCAAATTAGAAGTTTCAATTCAAAGTGTAGAGTTTGTCTCATTCATTCAATGTCTCGACCTTAACTGATTCATTCAAAGAATCAAACTGCGTTCATCCATTCAATGAAGCAAACTGCACTCAATCATTCAATGAGAAAAGCAGTATTCGTTCATTACTTCAATCGAGCTAATCCCATTCATTCAATGTCTCGACATTTACGCCATCATTTTCGGAATCAAACTGCATTCATTCTTTCATACAAACTAAGTACATATTTCATTTCAAAGACGAGAGCTTGTCTCATTCATTCGATGTATCCAACCTCACTGATTCATTGAAAGAATCAAACTGCATCAATCATTCAATGAATCAAACTGCTCTCAGACTTTCAGTGAAAATAGTGATATACATTCAATCATTGAAATCCAGCTTATCACATTCATTCACAGTTTAATCCTAAACGCCTTTGTTCAATGAAACAAACAGCATTCAAACATTCAATGAAATGGAAATGTACGTTTTAAATCAAAGAGTATACCTTGCCTCGTTTATTCAATGTCTGGAGCTTTACTGATTTATTCAAAGAAACAAACTGCATGCATTCATTCAATGAAACAGAGTATATGTTTCAATTCAAAGAAAAGATCTTGTCGAATTCATTTAGAGCCTCGAGCTTAAATGATTCATTCAAAGAATCAAAGCTGCCTTCATTCATTCATTCAAAGAAGCAAATTAGACGTTTCAATTCAAAGTGTAGAGCTTGTCTCATTCATTCAATGTCTCGACCTTAACTGATTCATTCAAAGAATCAAACTGCGTTCATCTATTCAATGAAGCAAACTGCACTCAATCATTCAATGAGAAAAGTGGTATTCGTTCATTACTTCAATCTAGGTTATCCCATTCATTCAAAATTTCGGCATTTCCACCTTCATTTTATGAATCAAACTGCATTCATTCTTTCATACAAACTAAGTACACGTTTCATTTCAAAGACGAGAGCTTGTCTCATTCATTCGATGTATCCAACCTCACTGATTCATTGAAAGAATCAAACTGTATCAATCATTCAAAGAATCAAACTGCTCTCAGTCTTTCAATGAAAATAGTGATTTTCATTCAATCATTGAAATCCAGCTTATCACATTCATTCACAGTTTAATCCTCAACGCCTTCGGTCAATGAAACAAACAGCATTTAACATTCAGTGAAACGAAATATACGTTTCAAATCAAAGAAACCTTGTCTCATTCATTAAATTTCTCGAGCTTAACTGATTCTTTCAAAGAAAGAAACTAGGTTCATTCATTCAAAGAAGCAAATTGCACGCAATCATTGAATGAAACAAACGGTATTCATTCATTGAATCCAGCTTATCCCATTCATTAAATGTCTCACCTTAAACGCCGGCATTCAATGAACCAAAGTGCATTCATTCATCCAATGTTTCGAGTTGAAATGATTCTTCCCGAGATTAAAATTGCGTTCGTGCATTCAGTGAATCAAACTGCACTCAATCATTCCATGAACCTTATAGTTCTATTTCATTCAATTGATCGAGTTTATCCCATTCATTCAAAATCTCGACCTTAACGCCTTCGTTCAATGAAACAAACTGCATGCATTCATTCAAAGAAACAGAGTATAAGTTTCAATTCAAAGAGTAGATCTTGTCTTATTCATTTAGTGCCTCGAGCTTAACTGATTCATTCAAAGAATCAAAACTGCCTTCATTCATTCATTCAAAGAAGCAAATTAGACGTTTCAATTCAAAGTGTAGAGCTTGTCTCATTCATTCAATGTCTCGACCTTAACTGCGTTCATCCATTCAATAAAGACAACTGCACTCAATCATTCAATGAGATAAGCGGTATTCATTCATTAATTCAATCTAGCTTATCCCATACATTCAATGTCTCGGCATTTACGCCTTCATTTTCGGAATCAAACTGCATTCATTCTTTCATACAAACTAAGTACACGGTTCATTTCAAAGACGAGAGCTTGTCTCATTCATTCGATGTATCCAACATCACTGATTCATTGAAAGAATCAAACTGCATCAATCAAACAAAGAATCAAACTGCTCTCAGTCTTTCAATGAAAATAGTGATATACATTCAATCATTGAAATCTAGCTTATCGCATTCATTCACAGTTTAATCCTAAACGCCTTTGTTCAATGAAACAAACAGCATTCAAACATTCAATGAAATGAAAATGTACGTTTTAAATCAAAGAGTATACCTTGCCTCGTTTATTCAATGTCTGGAGCTTTACTGATTTATTCAAAGAATCAAACTGCATGCATTCATTCAATGAAACAGAGAATATGTATCAATTCAAAGAAAAGATCTTGTCTAATTCATTTAGAGCCTCGAGCTTAAATGATTCATTCAAAGAATCAAAACTGCCTTCATTCATTCATTCAAAGAAGCAAATTAGACGTTTCAATTCAAAGTGTAGAGCTTGTCTCATTCATTCAATTTCTCGACCTTAACTGATTCATTCAAAGAATCAAACTGCGTTTATCTATTCAATGAAGCAAACTGCACTCAATCTTTCAATGAGAAAAGCGGTATTCGTTCATTAATTCAATCTAGCTTATCCCATACATTCAAATTCTCGGCATTTACGCCTTAATTTTAGGAATCAAACTGCATTCATTCTTTCATACAAACTAAGTACACGTTTCATTTGAAAGACGAGAGCTTGCCTCATTCATTCGATATATCCAACCTCACTGATTCATTGAAAGAATCAAACTGCATCAATCATTCAATGAATCAAACTGCTCTCAGTCTTTCAATAAAAATAGTGATATACATTCGATCATTGAAATCCAGCTTATCTCATTCATTCACAGTTTAACCCTAAACGCCTTCGTTCAATGAAACAAACAGCATTCAAACTTTCAATGAAATGAAAATATACGTTTTAAATCAAAGAGTATACCTTGCCTCGTTTATTCAATGTCTGGAGCTTAACTGATTCATTCAAAGAATCAAACAGCATGCATTCATTCAATGAAACAGAGTATATGTTTCAATTCAAAGAGTAGATCTTGTCTAATTCATTTAGAGCCTCGAGCTTAAATGATTCATTCAAAGAATCAAAACTGCCTTCATTCATTCATTCAAAGAAGCAAATTAGACGTTTCAATTCAAAGTGTAGAGCTTGTCTCATTCATTCAATGTCTCGACCTTAACTGCGTTCATCCATTCAATAAAGACAACTGCACTCAATCATTCAATGAGATAAGCGGTATTCGTTCATTCATTCAATCTAGCTTATCCCATACATTCAATGTCTCGGCATTAACGCCTTCATTTTAGGAATCAAACTGTATTCATTCTTTCATACAAACTAAGTACACGTTTCATTTCAAAGACGAGAGCTTGTCTCATTCATTCGATATATCCAACCTCACTGATTCATTGAAAGAATCAAACTGCGTTCAATCATTCAATGAATCAAACTGCTCTCAGTCTTTCAATCAAAATAGTGATATTCATTCATTCATTGAAATCCAACTTATCTCATTCATTCACAGTTTAATCCTAAACGCCTTCGTTCAATGAAACAAACAGCATTCAAACATTCAATGAAATGAAATATACGTTTTAAATCAAAGAGTATACCTTGCCTCGTTGATTCAATGTCTGGAGCTTTACTGATTCATTCAAAGAATCAAACTGCATGCATTCATTCAATGAAACAGAGTATATGCTTCAATTCAAAGAATAGATCTTGTCTAATTCATTTATAGCCTCGAGCTTAACTGATTCATTCAAAGAAGCAAATTAGATGTTTCAATTCAAAGTGTAGAGTTTGTCTCATTCATTCAATGTCTCGACCTTAACTGATTCATTCAAAGAATCAAACTGCGTTCATCCATTCAATGAAGCAAACTGCACTCAATCATTCAATGAGAAAAGTGGTATTCGTTCATTACTTCAATCTAGCTAATCCCATACATTCAATGTCTCGGCATTTACGCCTTCATTTTCGGAATCCAACTGCATTCATTCTTTCATACAAACTAAGTACATATTTCATTTCAAAGACGAGAGCTTGTCTCATTCATTCGATGTATCCAACCTCACTGATTCATTGAAAGAATCAAACTGCATCAATCATTCAATGAATCAAACTGCTCTCAGTCTTTCAATGAAAATAGTGATATACATTCAATCATTGAAATCCAGCTTATCACATTCATTCACAGTTTAATCCTAAACGCCTTTGTTCAATGAAACAAACAGCATTCAAACATTCAATGAAATGAAAATGTACGTTTTAAATCAAAGAGTATACCTTGCCTCGTTTATTCAATGTCTGCAGCTTTACTGATTTATTCAAAGAAACAAACTGCATGCATTCATTCAATGAAACAGAGTATATGTTTCAATTCAAAGAAAAGATCTTGTCGAATTCATTTAGAGCCTCGATCTTAAATGATTCATTCAAAGAATCAAAACTGCCTTCATTCATTCATTCAAAGAAGCAAATTAGACGTTTCAATTCAAAGTGTAGAGCTTGTCTCATTCATTCAATGTCTCGACCTTAACTGATTCATTCAAAGAATCAAACTGCGTTCATCTATTCAATGAAGCAAACTGCACTCAATCTTTCAATGAGAAAAGCGGTATTCGTTCATTACTTCAATCTAGGTTACCCCATTCATTCAATGTTTCGGCAATTACGCCTTCATTTTAGGAATCAAACTGCATTCATTCTTTCATACAAACTAAGTACACTTTTCATTTCAAAGACGATAGCTTGTCTCATTCATTCGATGTATCCAATCTGCGTTCAATCATTCAATGAATCAAACTGCTCTCAGTCTTTCAATGAAAATAGTGATTTTCATTCAATCATTGAAATCCAGCTTATCACATTCATTCACAGTTTAATCCTCAACGCCTTCGTTCAATGAAACAAACAGCATTTAACATTCAGTGAAACGAAATATACGTTTCAAATCAAAGAAACCTTGTCTCATTCATTAAATTTCTCGAGCTTAACTGATTCTTTCAAAGAAACAAACTGTGTTCATTCATTCAAAGAAGCAATTTGCACGCAATCATTCAATGAAACAAACGGTATTCATTCATTGAATCCAGCTTATCCCATTCATTAAATGTCTCACCTTAAACGCCGGCATTCAATGAACCAAAGTGCATTCATTCATCCAATGTGTCGAGTTGAAATGATTCTTCCCGAGATTAAAATTGCGTTCGTGCATTCAGTGAATCAAACTGCACTCAATCATTCCATGAACCTTATAGTTCTATTTCATTCTATTGATCGAGTTTATCCCATACATTCAAAATTTCGACTTTAACGCCTTCGTTCAATGAAACAAACTGCATGCATTCATTCAAAGAAACAGAGAAGAAGTTTCAATTCAAAGAGTAGATCTTGTCTCATTCATTTAGTGCCTCGAGCTTAACTGATTCATTCAAAGAATCAAAACTGCCTTCAGTCATTCATTCAAAGAAGCAAATTAGACGTTTCAATTCAAAGTGTAGAGCTTGTCTCATTCATTCAATGTCTCGACCTTAACTGCGTTCATCCATTCAATAAAGACAACTGCACTCAATCATTCAATGAGATAAGCGGTATTCGTTCATTAATTCAATCTAGCTTATCCCATACATTCAATGTCTCGGCATTTACGCCTTCATTTTCGGAATCAAACTGCATTTATTCTTTCATACAAACTAAGTATACGTTTCATTTCAAAGACGAGAGCTTGTCTCATTCTTTCGATGTATCCAACCTCACTGATTCATTGAAAGAATCAAACTGCATCAATCATTCAATGAATCAAACTGCTCTCAGTCTTTCAATGAAAATAGTGATATACATTCAATCATTGAAATCCAGCTTATCGCATTCATTCACAGTTTAATCCTAAACGCCTTTGTTCAATGAAACAAACAGCATTCAAACATTCAATGAAATGAAAATGTACGTTTGAAATCAAAGAGTATACCTTGCCTCGTTTATTCAATGTCTGGAGCTTTACTGATTTATTCAACGAATCAAACTGCATGCATTCATTCAATGAAACAGAGTATATGTTTCAATTCAAAGAAAAGATCTTGTCTAATTCATTTAGAGCCTCGAGCTTAAATGATTCATTCAAAGAATTAAAACTGCCTTCATTCATTCATTCAAAGAAGCAAATTAGACGTTTCAATTCAAAGTGTAGAGCTTGTCTCATTCATTCAATGTCTCGACCTTAACTGATTCATTCAAAGAATCAAACTGCGTTCATCTATTCAATGAAGCAAACTGCACTCAATCTTTCAATGAGAAAAGCGGTATTCGTTCATTACTTCAATCTAGGTTATCCCATTCATTCAATGTTTCGGCAATTACGCCTTCATTTTAGGAATCAAACTGCATTCATTCTTTCATACAAACTAAGTACACTTTTCATTTCAAAGACGAGAGCTTGTCTCATTCATTCGATGTATCCAATCTCCCTGATTCATTGAAAGAATCAAACTGCGTTCAGTCTTTCAATGAATCAAACTGCTCTCAGTCTTTCAATGAAAATAGTGATTTTCATTCAATCATTGAAATCCAGCTTATCACATTCATTCACAGTTTAATCCTCAACGCCTTCGGTCAATGAAACAAACAGCATTTAACATCCAGTGAAACGAAATATACGTTTCAAATCAAAGAAACCTTGTCTCATTCATTAAATTTCTCGAGCTTAACTGATTCTTTCAAAGAAACAAACTGTGTTCATTCATTCAAAGAAGCAATTTGCACGCAATCATTCAATGAAACAAACGGTATTCATTCATTGAATCCAGCTTATCCCATTCATTAAATGTCTCACCTTAAACGCCGGCATTCAATGAACCAAAGTGCATTCATTCATCCAATGTGTCGAGTTGAAATGATTCTTCCCGAGATTAAAATTGCGTTCGTGCATTCAGTGAATCAAACTGCACTTAATCGTTCCATGAACCTTATAGTTCTATTTCATTCAATTGATCGAGTTTATCACATTCATTCAAAATCTCGACCTTAACGCCTTCGTTCAATGAAACAAACTGCATGCATTCATTCAAAGAAACAGAGTATAAGCTTCAATTCAAAGAGTAGATCTTGTCTCATTCATTTAGTGCCGCGAGCTTAACTGATTCATTCAAAGAATCAAAACTGCCTTCAGTCATTCATTCAAAGAAGCAAATTAGACGTTTCAATTCAAAGTGTAGAGCTTGTCTCATTCATTCAATGTCTCGACCTTAACTGCGTTCATCCATTCAATAAAGACAACTGCACTCAATCATTCAATGAGATAAGCGGTATTCGTTCATTAATTCAATCTAGCTTATCCCATACATTCAATGTCTCGGCATTTACGCCTTCATTTTCGGAATCAAACTGCATTCATTCTTTCATACAAACTAAGTATACGTTTCATTTCAAAGACGAGAGCTTGTCTCATTCATTCGATGTATCCAACCTCACTGATTCATTGATAGAATCAAACTGCATCAATCATTCAAAGAATCAAACTGCTCTCAGTCTTTCAATGAAAATAGTGATATACATTCAATCATTGAAATCCAGCTTATCGCATTCATTTACAGTTTAATCCTAAACGCCTTTGTTCAATGAAACAAACAGCATTCAAACATTCAATGAAATGAAAATGTACGTTTTAAATCAAAGAGTATACCTTGCCTCGTTTATTCAATGTCTGGAGCTTTACTGATTTATTCAAAGAATCAAACTGCATGCATTCATTCAATGAAACAGATTTTATGTTTCAATTCAAAGAAAAGATCTTGTCGAATTCATTTAGAGCCTCGAGCTTAAATGATTCATTCAAAGAATCAAAACTGCCTTCATTCATTCATTCAAAGAAGCAAATTAGACGTTTCAATTCAAAGTGTAGAGCTTGTCTCATTCATTCAATGTCTCGACCTTAACTGATTCATTCAAAGAATCAAACTGCGTTCATCTATTCAATGAAGCAAACTGCACTCAATCATTCAATGAGAAAAGTGGTATTCGTTCATTACTTCAATCTAGGTTATCCCATTCATTCAAAATTTCGGCATTTCCACCTTCATTTTATGAAACAAACTGAATTCATTCTTTCATACAAACTAAGTACACTTTTCATTTCAAAGACGAGAGCTTGTCTCATTCATTCGATGGATCCAATCTCACTGATTCATTGAAATAATCAAACTGTGTTCAATAATTCAATGAATCAAACTGCTCTCAGTCTTTCAAAGAAAATAGTGTTTTTCATGCAATCCTTGAAATCCAGCTTATCGCATTCATTCACAGTTTAATCCTCAACGCCTTCGTTCAATGAAACAAACAGCATTCAAACATTCAATGAAATGAAAATATACGTTTTAAATCAAAGAGTTTACCTTGCCTCGTTTATTCAATGTCTGGAGCTTTACTGATTCATTCAAAGAATCAAACTGTATGCATTCATTCAATGAAACAGAGGATAAGTTTCAATTCAAAGAGAAGATCTGGTCTCATTCGTTTAGGGCCTCGAGCTTAAATGATTCATTCAAAGAATTAAAACTGCCTTCATTCATTCATTCAAAGAAGCAAATTAGACGTTTCAATTCAAAGTGTAGAGCTTGTCTCATTCATTCAATGTCTCGACCTTAACTGATTCATTCAAAGAATCAAACTGCGTTCATCCATTCAATGAAGCAAACTGCACTCAATCATTCAATGAGAAAAGCGGTATTCGTTCATTACTTCAATCTAGCTAATCCCATTCATTCAATGTCTCGGCATTTACGCCTTCATTTTCGGAATCAAACTGCATTCATTCTTTCATACAAACTAAGTACACGTTTCATTTCAAAGACGAGAGCTTGTCTCATTCATTCGATGTATCCAACCTCACTGATTCATTGAAAGAATCAAACTGCATCAATCATTCAAAGAATCAAACTGCTCTCAGTCTTTCAATGAAAATAGTGATTTTCATTCAATCATTGAAATTCAGCTTATCACATTCATTCACAGTTTAATCCTCAACGCCTTCGGTCAATGAAACAAACAGCATTTAACATTCAGTGAAACGAAATATACGTTTCAAATCAAAGAAACCTTGTCTCATTCATTAAATTTCTCGAGCTTAACTGATTCTTTCAAAGAAACAAACTGTGTTCATTCATTCAAAGAAGCAATTTGCACGCAATCATTGAATGAAACAAACGGTATTCATTCATTGAATCCAGCTTATCCCATTCATTAAATGTCTCACCTTAAACGCCGGCATTCAATGAACAAAAGTGCATTCATTCATCCAATGTGTCGAGTTGAAATGATTCATCCCGAGATTAAAATTGCGTTCGTGCATTCAGTGATCAAACTGCACTCAATCATTCCATGAACCTTATAGTTCTATTTCATTCTATTGATCGAGTTTATCCCATACATTCAAAATCTCGACTTTAACGCCTTCGTTCAATGAAACAAACTGCATGCATTCATTCAAAGAAACAGAGAAGTTTCAATTCAAAGAGTAGATCTTGTCTCATTCATTTAGTGCCTCGAGCTTAACTGATTCATTCAAAGAATCAAAACTGCCTTCAGTCATTCATTCAAAGAAGCAAATTAGACGTTTCAATTCAAAGTGTAGAGCTTGTCTCATTCATTCAATGTCTCGACCTTAACTGCGTTCATCCATTCAATAAAGACAACTGCACTCAATCATTCAATGAGATAAGCGGTATTCGTTCATTAATTCAATCTAGCTTATCCCATACATTCAATGTCTCGGCATTTACGCCTTCATTTTCGGAATCAAACTGCATTTATTCTTTCATACAAACTAAGTATACGTTTCATTTCAAAGACGAGAGCTTGTCTCATTCTTTCGATGTATCCAACCTCACTGATTCATTGAAAGAATCAAACTGCATCAATCATTCAATGAATCAAACTGCTCTCAGTCTTTCAATGAAAATAGTGATATACATTCAATCATTGAAATCCAGCTTATCGCATTCATTCACAGTTTAATCCTAAACGCCTTTGTTCAATGAAACAAACAGCATTCAAACATTCAATGAAATGAAAATGTACGTTTGAAATCAAAGAGTATACCTTGCCTCGTTTATTCAATGTCTGGAGCTTTACTGATTTATTCAACGAATCAAACTGCATGCATTCATTCAATGAAACAGAGTATATGTTTCAATTCAAAGAAAAGATCTTGTCTAATTCATTTAGAGCCTCGAGCTTAAATGATTCATTCAAAGAATCAAAACTGCCTTCATTCATTCATTCAAAGAAGCAAATTAGACGTTTCAATTCAAAGTGTAGAGCTTGTCTCATTCATTCAATGTCTCGACCTTAACTGATTCATTCAAAGAATCAAACTGCGTTCATCTATTCAATGAAGCAAACTGCACTCAATCTTTCAATGAGAAAAGCGGTATTCGTTCATTACTTCAATCTAGGTTATCCCATTCATTCAATGTTTCGGAAATTACGCCTTCATTTTAGGAATCAAACTGCATTCATTCTTTCATACAAACTAAGTACACTTTTCATTTCAAAGACGAGAGCTTGTCTCATTCATTCGATGTATCCAATCTCCCTGATTCATTGAAAGAATCAAACTGCGTTCAGTCTTTCAATGAATCAAACTGCTCTCAGTCTTTCAATGAAAATAGTGATTTTCATTCAATCATTGAAATCCAGCTTATCACATTCATTCACAGTTTAATCCTCAACGCCTTCGGTCAATGAAACAAACAGCATTTAACATCCAGTGAAACGAAATATACGTTTCAAATCAAAGAAACCTTGTCTCATTCATTAAATTTCTCGAGCTTAACTGATTCTTTCAAAGAAACAAACTGTGTTCATTCATTCAAAGAAGCAATTTGCACGCAATCATTCAATGAAACAAACGGTATTCATTCATTGAATCCAGCTTATCCCATTCATTAAATGTCTCACCTTAAACGCCGGCATTCAATGAACCAAAGTGCATTCATTCATCCAATGTGTCGAGTTGAAATGATTCTTCCCGAGATTAAAATTGCGTTCGTGCATTCAGTGAATCAAACTGCACTTAATCGTTCCATGAACCTTATAGTTCTATTTCATTCAATTGATCGAGTTTATCACATTCATTCAAAATCTCGACCTTAACGCCTTCGTTCAATGAAACAAACTGCATGCATTCATTCAAAGAAACAGAGTATAAGCTTCAATTCAAAGAGTAGATCTTGTCTCATTCATTTAGTGCCTCGAGCTTAAATGATTCATTCAAAGAATCAAAACTGCCTTCATTCATTCATTCAAAGAAGCAAATTAGACGTTTCAATTCAAAGTGTAGAGCTTGTCTCATTCATTCAATGTCTCGACCTTAACTGCGTTCATCCATTCAATAAAGACAACTGCACTCAATCATTCAATGAGATAAGCGGTATTCGTTCATTAATTCAATCTAGCTTATCCCATACATTCAATGTCTCGGCATTTACGCCTTCATTTTCGGAATCAAACTGCATTTATTCTTTCATACAAACTAAGTATACGTTTCATTTCAAAGACGAGAGCTTGTCTCATTCATTCGATGTATCCAACCTCACTGATTCATTGATAGAATCAAACTGCATCAATCATTCAAAGAATCAAACTGCTCTCAGTCTTTCAATGAAAATAGTGATATACATTCAATCATTGAAATCCAGCTTATCGCATTCATTTACAGTTTAATCCTAAACGCCTTTGTTCAATGAAACAAACAGCATTCAAACATTCAATGAAATGAAAATGTACGTTTTAAATCAAAGAGTATACCTTGCCTCGTTTATTCAATGTCTGGAGCTTTACTGATTTATTCAAAGAATCAAACTGCATGCATTCATTCAATGAAACAGATTTTATGTTTCAATTCAAAGAAAAGATCTTGTCGAATTCATTTAGAGCCTCGAGCTTAAATGATTCATTCAAAGAATCAAAACTGCCTTCATTCATTCATTCAAAGAAGCAAATTAGACGTTTCAATTCAAAGTGTAGAGCTTGTCTCATTCATTCAATGTCTCGACCTTAACTGATTCATTCAAAGAATCAAACTGCGTTCATCTATTCAATGAAGCAAACTGCACTCAATCATTCAATGAGAAAAGTGGTATTCGTTCATTACTTCAATCTAGGTTATCCCATTCATTCAAAATTTCGGCATTTCCACCTTCATTTTATGAAACAAACTGAATTCATTCTTTCATACAAACTAAGTACACTTTTCATTTCAAAGACGAGAGCTTGTCTCATTCATTCGATGGATCCAATCTCACTGATTCATTGAAATAATCAAACTGTGTTCAATAATTCAATGAATCAAACTGCTCTCAGTCTTTCAAAGAAAATAGTGTTTTTCATGCAATCCTTGAAATCCAGCTTATCGCATTCATTCACAGTTTAATCCTCAACGCCTTCGTTCAATGAAACAAACAGCATTCAAACATTCAATGAAATGAAAATATACGTTTTAAATCAAAGAGTATACCTTGCCTCGTTTATTCAATGTCTGGAGCTTTACTGATTCATTCAAAGAATCAAACTGTATGCATTCATTCAATGAAACAGAGGATAAGTTTCAATTCAAAGAGAAGATCTGGTCTCATTCGTTTAGGGCCTCGAGCTTAAATGATTCATTCAAAGAATTAAAACTGCCTTCATTCATTCATTCAAAGAAGCAAATTAGACGTTTCAATTCAAAGTGTAGAGCTTGTCTCATTCATTCAATGTCTCGACCTTAACTGATTCATTCAAAGAATCAAACTGCGTTCATCCATTCAATGAAGCAAACTGCACTCAATCATTCAATGAGAAAAGCGGTATTCGTTCATTACTTCAATCTAGCTAATCCCATTCATTCAATGTCTCGGCATTTACGCCTTCATTTTCGGAATCAAACTGCATTCATTCTTTCATACAAACTAAGTATAAGTTTCATTTCAAAGACGAGAGCTTGTCTCATTCATTCGATGTATCCAACCTCACTGATTTATTGAAAGAATCAAACTGCGTTCAATCATTTAATGAATCAAACTGCTCTCAGTCTTTCAATGAAAATAGTGATTTTCATTCAATCATTGAAATCCAGCTGATCGCATTCATTCACAGTTTAATCCTCAACGCCTTCGTTCAATGAAACAAACAGCATTCAAACATTCAATGAAATGAAAATATACGTTTTAAATCAAAGAGTATACCTTGCCTCGTTTATTCAATGTCTGGAGCTTAACTGATTCATGTCAAAGAATCAAACTGTCTGCATTCATTCAATGAAACAGAGGATAAGTTTCAATTCAAAGAGTAGATCTTGTCTCATTCATTTAGGGCCTCGAGCTTAAATGATTCATTCAAAGAATCAAAACTGCCTTCATTCATTCATTCAAAGAAGCAAATTAGACGTTTCAATTCAAAGTGTAGAGCTTGTCTCATTCATTCAATGTCTCGACCTTAACTGATTCATTCAAAGAATCAAACTGCGTTCATCCATTCAATGAAGCAAATTGCACTCAATCATTCAATGAGAAAATCGGTATTCGTTCATTACTTCAATCTAGCTAATCCCATTCATTCAATGTCTCGGCATTTACGCCTTCATTCTCGGAATCAAACTGCATTCATTCTTTCATACAAACTAAGTACACGTTTCATTTCAAAGACGAGAGCTTGTCTCATTCATTCGATGTATCCAACCTCACTGATTCATTGAAAGAATCAAACTGCATCAATGCTTCAAAGAATCAAACTGCTCTCAGTCTTTCAATGAAAATAGTGATTTTCATTCAATCATTGAAATCCAGCTTATCACATTCATTCACAGTTTAATCCTCAACGCCTTCGGTCAATGAAACAAACAGCATTTAACATCCAGTGAAACGAAATATACGTTTCAAATCAAAGAAACCTTGTCTCATTCATTAAATTTCTCGAGCTTAACTGATTCTTTCAAAGAAACAAACTGTGTTCATTCATTCAAAGAAGCAATTTGCACGCAATCATTCAATGAAACAAACGGTATTCATTCATTGAATCCAGCTTATCCCATTCATTAAATGTCTCACCTTAAACGCCGGCATTCAATGAACCAAAGTGCATTCATTCATCCAATGTGTCGAGTTGAAATGATTCTTCCCGAGATTAAAATTGCGTTCGTGCATTCAGTGAATCAAACTGCACTTAATCGTTCCATGAACCTTATAGTTCTATTTCATTCAATTGATCGAGTTTATCACATTCATTCAAAATCTCGACCTTAACGCCTTCGTTCAATGAAACAAACTGCATGCATTCATTCAAAGAAACAGAGTATAAGCTTCAATTCAAAGAGTAGATCTTGTCTCATTCATTTAGTGCCTCGAGCTTAAATGATTCATTCAAAGAATCAAAACTGCCTTCATTCATTCATTCAAAGAAGCAAATTAGACGTTTCAATTCAAAGTGTAGAGCTTGTCTCATTCATTCAATGTCTCGACCTTAACTGCGTTCATCCATTCAATAAAGACAACTGCACTCAATCATTCAATGAGATAAGCGGTATTCGTTCATTAATTCAATCTAGCTTATCCCATACATTCAATGTCTCGGCATTTACGCCTTCATTTTCGGAATCAAACTGCATTCATTCTTTCATACAAACTAAGTATACGTTTCATTTCAAAGACGAGAGCTTGTCTCATTCATTCGATGTATCCAACCTCACTGATTCATTGATAGAATCAAACTGCATCAATCATTCAAAGAATCAAACTGCTCTCAGTCTTTCAATGAAAATAGTGATATACATTCAATCATTGAAATCCAGCTTATCGCATTCATTTACAGTTTAATCCTAAACGCCTTTGTTCAATGAAACAAACAGCATTCAAACATTCAATGAAATGAAAATGTACGTTTTAAATCAAAGAGTATACCTTGCCTCGTTTATTCAATGTCTGGAGCTTTACTGATTTATTCAAAGAATCAAACTGCATGCATTCATTCAATGAAACAGATTTTATGTTTCAATTCAAAGAAAAGATCTTGTCGAATTCATTTAGAGCCTCGAGCTTAAATGATTCATTCAAAGAATCAAAACTGCCTTCATTCATTCATTCAAAGAAGCAAATTAGACGTTTCAATTCAAAGTGTAGAGCTTGTCTCATTCATTCAATGTCTCGACCTTAACTGATTCATTCAAAGAATCAAACTGCGTTCATCTATTCAATGAAGCAAACTGCACTCAATCATTCAATGAGAAAAGTGGTATTCGTTCATTACTTCAATCTAGGTTATCCCATTCATTCAAAATTTCGGCATTTCCACCTTCATTTTATGAAACAAACTGAATTCATTCTTTCATACAAACTAAGTACACTTTTCATTTCAAAGACGAGAGCTTGTCTCATTCATTCGATGGATCCAATCTCACTGATTCATTGAAATAATCAAACTGTGTTCAATAATTCAATGAATCAAACTGCTCTCAGTCTTTCAAAGAAAATAGTGTTTTTCATGCAATCCTTGAAATCCAGCTTATCGCATTCATTCACAGTTTAATCCTCAACGCCTTCGTTCAATGAAACAAACAGCATTCAAACATTCAATGAAATGAAAATATACGTTTTAAATCAAAGAGTTTACCTTGCCTCGTTTATTCAATGTCTGGAGCTTTACTGATTCATTCAAAGAATCAAACTGTATGCATTCATTCAATGAAACAGAGGATAAGTTTCAATTCAAAGAGAAGATCTGGTCTCATTCGTTTAGGGCCTCGAGCTTAAATGATTCATTCAAAGAATTAAAACTGCCTTCATTCATTCATTCAAAGAAGCAAATTAGACGTTTCAATTCAAAGTGTAGAGCTTGTCTCATTCATTCAATGTCTCGACCTTAACTGATTCATTCAAAGAATCAAACTGCGTTCATCCATTCAATGAAGCAAACTGCACTCAATCATTCAATGAGAAAAGCGGTATTCGTTCATTACTTCAATCTAGCTAATCCCATTCATTCAATGTCTCGGCATTTACGCCTTCATTTTCGGAATCAAACTGCATTCATTCTTTCATACAAACTAAGTACACGTTTCATTTCAAAGACGAGAGCTTGTCTCATTCATTCGATGTATCCAACCTCACTGATTCATTGAAAGAATCAAACTGCATCAATCATTCAAAGAATCAAACTGCTCTCAGTCTTTCAATGAAAATAGTGATTTTCATTCAATCATTGAAATTCAGCTTATCACATTCATTCACAGTTTAATCCTCAACGCCTTCGGTCAATGAAACAAACAGCATTTAACATTCAGTGAAACGAAATATACGTTTCAAATCAAAGAAACCTTGTCTCATTCATTAAATTTCTCGAGCTTAACTGATTCTTTCAAAGAAACAAACTGTGTTCATTCATTCAAAGAAGCAAATTGCACGCAATCATTGAATGAAACAAACGGTATTCATTCATTGAATCCAGCTTATCCCATTCATAAAATGTCTCACCTTAAACGCCGGCATTCAATGAACAAAAGTGCATTCATTCATCCAATGTGTCGAGTTGAAATGATTCATCCCGAGATTAAAATTGCGTTCGTGCATTCAGTGATCAAACTGCACTCAATCATTCCATGAACCTTATAGTTCTATTTCATTCTATTGATCGAGTTTATCCCATACATTCAAAATCTCGACTTTAACGCCTTCGTTCAATGAAACAAACTGCATGCATTCATTCAAAGAAACAGAGAAGAAGTTTCAATTCAAAGAGTAGATCTTGTCTCATTCATTTAGTGCCTCGAGCTTAACTGATTCATTCAAAGAATCAAAACTGCCTTCAGTCATTCATTCAAAGAAGCAAATTAGACGTTTCAATTCAAAGTGTAGAGCTTGTCTCATTCATTCAATGTCTCGACCTTAACTGCGTTCATCCATTCAATAAAGACAACTGCACTCAATCATTCAATGAGATAAGCGGTATTCGTTCATTAATTCAATCTAGCTTATCCCATACATTCAATGTCTCGGCATTTACGCCTTCATTTTCGGAATCAAACTGCATTTATTCTTTCATACAAACTAAGTATACGTTTCATTTCAAAGACGAGAGCTTGTCTCATTCATTCGATGTATCCAACCTCACTGATTCATTGATAGAATCAAACTGCATCAATCATTCAAAGAATCAAACTGCTCTCAGTCTTTCAATGAAAATAGTGATATACATTCAATCATTGAAATCCAGCTTATCGCATTCATTTACAGTTTAATCCTAAACGCCTTTGTTCAATGAAACAAACAGCATTCAAACATTCAATGAAATGAAAATGTACGTTTTAAATCAAAGAGTATACCTTGCCTCGTTTATTCAATGTCTGGAGCTTTACTGATTTATTCAAAGAATCAAACTGCATGCATTCATTCAATGAAACAGATTTTATGTTTCAATTCAAAGAAAAGATCTTGTCGAATTCATTTAGAGCCTCGAGCTTAAATGATTCATTCAAAGAATCAAAACTGCCTTCATTCATTCATTCAAAGAAGCAAATTAGACGTTTCAATTCAAAGTGTAGAGCTTGTCTCATTCATTCAATGTCTCGACCTTAACTGATTCATTCAAAGAATCAAACTGCGTTCATCTATTCAATGAAGCAAACTGCACTCAATCATTCAATGAGAAAAGTGGTATTCGTTCATTACTTCAATCTAGGTTATCCCATTCATTCAAAATTTCGGCATTTCCACCTTCATTTTATGAAACAAACTGAATTCATTCTTTCATACAAACTAAGTACACTTTTCATTTCAAAGACGAGAGCTTGTCTCATTCATTCGATGGATCCAATCTCACTGATTCATTGAAATAATCAAACTGTGTTCAATAATTCAATGAATCAAACTGCTCTCAGTCTTTCAAAGAAAATAGTGTTTTTCATGCAATCCTTGAAATCCAGCTTATCGCATTCATTCACAGTTTAATCCTCAACGCCTTCGTTCAATGAAACAAACAGCATTCAAACATTCAATGAAATGAAAATATACGTTTTAAATCAAAGAGTATACCTTGCCTCGTTTATTCAATGTCTGGAGCTTTACTGATTCATTCAAAGAATCAAACTGTATGCATTCATTCAATGAAACAGAGGATAAGTTTCAATTCAAAGAGAAGATCTGGTCTCATTCGTTTAGGGCCTCGAGCTTAAATGATTCATTCAAAGAATTAAAACTGCCTTCATTCATTCATTCAAAGAAGCAAATTAGACGTTTCAATTCAAAGTGTAGAGCTTGTCTCATTCATTCAATGTCTCGACCTTAACTGATTCATTCAAAGAATCAAACTGCGTTCATCCATTCAATGAAGCAAACTGCACTCAATCATTCAATGAGAAAAGCGGTATTCGTTCATTACTTCAATCTAGCTAATCCCATTCATTCAATGTCTCGGCATTTACGCCTTCATTTTCGGAATCAAACTGCATTCATTCTTTCATACAAACTAAGTATAAGTTTCATTTCAAAGACGAGAGCTTGTCTCATTCATTCGATGTATCCAACCTCACTGATTTATTGAAAGAATCAAACTGCGTTCAATCATTTAATGAATCAAACTGCTCTCAGTCTTTCAATGAAAATAGTGATTTTCATTCAATCATTGAAATCCAGCTGATCGCATTCATTCACAGTTTAATCCTCAACGCCTTCGTTCAATGAAACAAACAGCATTCAAACATTCAATGAAATGAAAATATACGTTTTAAATCAAAGAGTATACCTTGCCTCGTTTATTCAATGTCTGGAGCTTAACTGATTCATGTCAAAGAATCAAACTGTCTGCATTCATTCAATGAAACAGAGGATAAGTTTCAATTCAAAGAGTAGATCTTGTCTCATTCATTTAGGGCCTCGAGCTTAAATGATTCATTCAAAGAATCAAAACTGCCTTCATTCATTCATTCAAAGAAGCAAATTAGACGTTTCAATTCAAAGTGTAGAGCTTGTCTCATTCATTCAATGTCTCGACCTTAACTGATTCATTCAAAGAATCAAACTGCGTTCATCCATTCAATGAAGCAAATTGCACTCAATCATTCAATGAGAAAATCGGTATTCGTTCATTACTTCAATCTAGCTAATCCCATTCATTCAATGTCTCGGCATTTACGCCTTCATTCTCGGAATCAAACTGCATTCATTCTTTCATACAAACTAAGTACACGTTTCATTTCAAAGACGAGAGCTTGTCTCATTCATTCGATGTATCCAACCTCACTGATTCATTGAAAGAATCAAACTGCATCAATGCTTCAAAGAATCAAACTGCTCTCAGTCTTTCAATGAAAATAGTGATTTTCATTCAATCATTGAAATCCAGCTTATCACATTCATTCACAGTTTAATCCTCAACGCCTTCGGTCAATGAAACAAACAGCATTTAACATCCAGTGAAACGAAATATACGTTTCAAATCAAAGAAACCTTGTCTCATTCATTAAATTTCTCGAGCTTAACTGATTCTTTCAAAGAAACAAACTGTGTTCATTCATTCAAAGAAGCAATTTGCACGCAATCATTCAATGAAACAAACGGTATTCATTCATTGAATCCAGCTTATCCCATTCATTAAATGTCTCACCTTAAACGCCGGCATTCAATGAACCAAAGTGCATTCATTCATCCAATGTGTCGAGTTGAAATGATTCTTCCCGAGATTAAAATTGCGTTCGTGCATTCAGTGAATCAAACTGCACTTAATCGTTCCATGAACCTTATAGTTCTATTTCATTCAATTGATCGAGTTTATCACATTCATTCAAAATCTCGACCTTAACGCCTTCGTTCAATGAAACAAACTGCATGCATTCATTCAAAGAAACAGAGTATAAGCTTCAATTCAAAGAGTAGATCTTGTCTCATTCATTTAGTGCCTCGAGCTTAAATGATTCATTCAAAGAATCAAAACTGCCTTCATTCATTCATTCAAAGAAGCAAATTAGACGTTTCAATTCAAAGTGTAGAGCTTGTCTCATTCATTCAATGTCTCGGCCTTAACTGCGTTCATCCATTCAATAAAGACAACTGCACTCAATCATTCAATGAGATAAGCGGTATTCGTTCATTAATTCAATCTAGCTTATCCCATACATTCAATGTCTCGGCATTTACGCCTTCATTTTCGGAATCAAACTGCATTCATTCTTTCATACAAACTAAGTATACGTTTCATTTCAAAGACGAGAGCTTGTCTCGTTCATTCGATGTATCCAACCTCACTGATTCATTGATAGAATCAAACTGCATCAATCATTCAAAGAATCAAACTGCTCTCAGTCTTTCAATGAAAATAGTGATATACATTCAATCATTGAAATCCAGCTTATCGCATTCATTTACAGTTTAATCCTAAACGCCTTTGTTCAATGAAACAAACAGCATTCAAACATTCAATGAAATGAAAATGTACGTTTTAAATCAAAGAGTATACCTTGCCTCGTTTATTCAATGTCTGGAGCTTTACTGATTTATTCAAAGAATCAAACTGCATGCATTCATTCAATGAAACAGATTTTATGTTTCAATTCAAAGAAAAGATCTTGTCGAATTCATTTAGAGCCTCGAGCTTAAATGATTCATTCAAAGAATCAAAACTGCCTTCATTCATTCATTCAAAGAAGCAAATTAGACGTTTCAATTCAAAGTGTAGAGCTTGTCTCATTCATTCAATGTCTCGACCTTAACTGATTCATTCAAAGAATCAAACTGCGTTCATCTATTCAATGAAGCAAACTGCACTCAATCATTCAATGAGAAAAGTGGTATTCGTTCATTACTTCAATCTAGGTTATCCCATTCATTCAAAATTTCGGCATTTCCACCTTCATTTTATGAAACAAACTGAATTCATTCTTTCATACAAACTAAGTACACTTTTCATTTCAAAGACGAGAGCTTGTCTCATTCATTCGATGGATCCAATCTCACTGATTCATTGAAATAATCAAACTGTGTTCAATAATTCAATGAATCAAACTGCTCTCAGTCTTTCAAAGAAAATAGTGTTTTTCATGCAATCCTTGAAATCCAGCTTATCGCATTCATTCACAGTTTAATCCTCAACGCCTTCGTTCAATGAAACAAACAGCATTCAAACATTCAATGAAATGAAAATATACGTTTTAAATCAAAGAGTATACCTTGCCTCGTTTATTCAATGTCTGGAGCTTTACTGATTCATTCAAAGAATCAAACTGTATGCATTCATTCAATGAAACAGAGGATAAGTTTCAATTCAAAGAGAAGATCTGGTCTCATTCGTTTAGGGCCTCGAGCTTAAATGATTCATTCAAAGAATTAAAACTGCCTTCATTCATTCATTCAAAGAAGCAAATTAGACGTTTCAATTCAAAGTGTAGAGCTTGTCTCATTCATTCAATGTCTCGACCTTAACTGATTCATTCAAAGAATCAAACTGCGTTCATCCATTCAATGAAGCAAACTGCACTCAATCATTCAATGAGAAAAGCGGTATTCGTTCATTACTTCAATCTAGCTAATCCCATTCATTCAATGTCTCGGCATTTACGCCTTCATTTTCGGAATCAAACTGCATTCATTCTTTCATACAAACTAAGTATAAGTTTCATTTCAAAGACGAGAGCTTGTCTCATTCATTCGATGTATCCAACCTCACTGATTTATTGAAAGAATCAAACTGCGTTCAATCATTTAATGAATCAAACTGCTCTCAGTCTTTCAATGAAAATAGTGATTTTCATTCAATCATTGAAATCCAGCTGATCGCATTCATTCACAGTTTAATCCTCAACGCCTTCGTTCAATGAAACAAACAGCATTCAAACATTCAATGAAATGAAAATATACGTTTTAAATCAAAGAGTATACCTTGCCTCGTTTATTCAATGTCTGGAGCTTAACTGATTCATGTCAAAGAATCAAACTGTCTGCATTCATTCAATGAAACAGAGGATAAGTTTCAATTCAAAGAGTAGATCTTGTCTCATTCATTTAGGGCCTCGAGCTTAAATGATTCATTCAAAGAATCAAAACTGCCTTCATTCATTCATTCAAAGAAGCAAATTAGACGTTTCAATTCAAAGTGTAGAGCTTGTCTCATTCATTCAATGTCTCGACCTTAACTGATTCATTCAAAGAATCAAACTGCGTTCATCCATTCAATGAAGCAAATTGCACTCAATCATTCAATGAGAAAATCGGTATTCGTTCATTACTTCAATCTAGCTAATCCCATTCATTCAATGTCTCGGCATTTACGCCTTCATTCTCGGAATCAAACTGCATTCATTCTTTCATACAAACTAAGTACACGTTTCATTTCAAAGACGAGAGCTTGTCTCATTCATTCGATGTATCCAACCTCACTGATTCATTGAAAGAATCAAACTGCATCAATGCTTCAAAGAATCAAACTGCTCTCAGTCTTTCAATGAAAATAGTGATTTTCATTCAATCATTGAAATCCAGCTTATCACATTCATTCACAGTTTAATCCTCAACGCCTTCGGTCAATGAAACAAACAGCATTTAACATCCAGTGAAACGAAATATACGTTTCAAATCAAAGAAACCTTGTCTCATTCATTAAATTTCTCGAGCTTAACTGATTCTTTCAAAGAAACAAACTGTGTTCATTCATTCAAAGAAGCAATTTGCACGCAATCATTCAATGAAACAAACGGTATTCATTCATTGAATCCAGCTTATCCCATTCATTAAATGTCTCACCTTAAACGCCGGCATTCAATGAACCAAAGTGCATTCATTCATCCAATGTGTCGAGTTGAAATGATTCTTCCCGAGATTAAAATTGCGTTCGTGCATTCAGTGAATCAAACTGCACTTAATCGTTCCATGAACCTTATAGTTCTATTTCATTCAATTGATCGAGTTTATCACATTCATTCAAAATCTCGACCTTAACGCCTTCGTTCAATGAAACAAACTGCATGCATTCATTCAAAGAAACAGAGTATAAGCTTCAATTCAAAGAGTAGATCTTGTCTCATTCATTTAGTGCCTCGAGCTTAAATGATTCATTCAAAGAATCAAAACTGCCTTCATTCATTCATTCAAAGAAGCAAATTAGACGTTTCAATTCAAAGTGTAGAGCTTGTCTCATTCATTCAATGTCTCGGCCTTAACTGCGTTCATCCATTCAATAAAGACAACTGCACTCAATCATTCAATGAGATAAGCGGTATTCGTTCATTAATTCAATCTAGCTTATCCCATACATTCAATGTCTCGGCATTTACGCCTTCATTTTCGGAATCAAACTGCATTCATTCTTTCATACAAACTAAGTATACGTTTCATTTCAAAGACGAGAGCTTGTCTCATTCATTCGATGTATCCAACCTCACTGATTCATTGATAGAATCAAACTGCATCAATCATTCAAAGAATCAAACTGCTCTCAGTCTTTCAATGAAAATAGTGATATACATTCAATCATTGAAATCCAGCTTATCGCATTCATTTACAGTTTAATCCTAAACGCCTTTGTTCAATGAAACAAACAGCATTCAAACATTCAATGAAATGAAAATGTACGTTTTAAATCAAAGAGTATACCTTGCCTCGTTTATTCAATGTCTGGAGCTTTACTGATTTATTCAAAGAATCAAACTGCATGCATTCATTCAATGAAACAGATTTTATGTTTCAATTCAAAGAAAAGATCTTGTCGAATTCATTTAGAGCCTCGAGCTTAAATGATTCATTCAAAGAATCAAAACTGCCTTCATTCATTCATTCAAAGAAGCAAATTAGACGTTTCAATTCAAAGTGTAGAGCTTGTCTCATTCATTCAATGTCTCGACCTTAACTGATTCATTCAAAGAATCAAACTGCGTTCATCTATTCAATGAAGCAAACTGCACTCAATCATTCAATGAGAAAAGTGGTATTCGTTCATTACTTCAATCTAGGTTATCCCATTCATTCAAAATTTCGGCATTTCCACCTTCATTTTATGAAACAAACTGAATTCATTCTTTCATACAAACTAAGTACACTTTTCATTTCAAAGACGAGAGCTTGTCTCATTCATTCGATGGATCCAATCTCACTGATTCATTGAAATAATCAAACTGTGTTCAATAATTCAATGAATCAAACTGCTCTCAGTCTTTCAAAGAAAATAGTGTTTTTCATGCAATCCTTGAAATCCAGCTTATCGCATTCATTCACAGTTTAATCCTCAACGCCTTCGTTCAATGAAACAAACAGCATTCAAACATTCAATGAAATGAAAATATACGTTTTAAATCAAAGAGTTTACCTTGCCTCGTTTATTCAATGTCTGGAGCTTTACTGATTGATTCAAAGAATCAAACTGTATGCATTCATTCAATGAAACAGAGGATAAGTTTCAATTCAAAGAGAAGATCTGGTCTCATTCGTTTAGGGCCTCGAGCTTAAATGATTCATTCAAAGAATTAAAACTGCCTTCATTCATTCATTCAAAGAAGCAAATTAGACGTTTCAATTCAAAGTGTAGAGCTTGTCTCATTCATTCAATGTCTCGACCTTAACTGATTCATTCAAAGAATCAAACTGCGTTCATCCATTCAATGAAGCAAACTGCACTCAATCATTCAATGAGAAAAGCGGTATTCGTTCATTACTTCAATCTAGCTAATCCCATTCATTCAATGTCTCGGCATTTACGCCTTCATTTTCGGAATCAAACTGCATTCATTCTTTCATACAAACTAAGTACACGTTTCATTTCAAAGACGAGAGCTTGTCTCATTCATTCGATGTATCCAACCTCACTGATTCATTGAAAGAATCAAACTGCATCAATCATTCAAAGAATCAAACTGCTCTCAGTCTTTCAATGAAAATAGTGATTTTCATTCAATCATTGAAATTCAGCTTATCACATTCATTCACAGTTTAATCCTCAACGCCTTCGGTCAATGAAACAAACAGCATTTAACATTCAGTGAAACGAAATATACGTTTCAAATCAAAGAAACCTTGTCTCATTCATTAAATTTCTCGAGCTTAACTGATTCTTTCAAAGAAACAAACTGTGTTCATTCATTCAAAGAAGCAAATTGCACGCAATCATTGAATGAAACAAACGGTATTCATTCATTGAATCCAGCTTATCCCATTCATAAAATGTCTCACCTTAAACGCCGGCATTCAATGAACAAAAGTGCATTCATTCATCCAATGTGTCGAGTTGAAATGATTCATCCCGAGATTAAAATTGCGTTCGTGCATTCAGTGATCAAACTGCACTCAATCATTCCATGAACCTTATAGTTCTATTTCATTCTATTGATCGAGTTTATCCCATACATTCAAAATCTCGACTTTAACGCCTTCGTTCAATGAAACAAACTGCATGCATTCATTCAAAGAAACAGAGAAGAAGTTTCAATTCAAAGAGTAGATCTTGTCTCATTCATTTAGTGCCTCGAGCTTAACTGATTCATTCAAAGAATCAAAACTGCCTTCAGTCATTCATTCAAAGAAGCAAATTAGACGTTTCAATTCAAAGTGTAGAGCTTGTCTCATTCATTCAATGTCTCGACCTTAACTGCGTTCATCCATTCAATAAAGACAACTGCACTCAATCATTCAATGAGATAAGCGGTATTCGTTCATTAATTCAATCTAGCTTATCCCATACATTCAATGTCTCGGCATTTACGCCTTCATTTTCGGAATCAAACTGCATTTATTCTTTCATACAAACTAAGTATACGTTTCATTTCAAAGACGAGAGCTTGTCTCATTCTTTCGATGTATCCAACCTCACTGATTCATTGAAAGAATCAAACTGCATCAATCATTCAATGAATCAAACTGCTCTCAGTCTTTCAATGAAAATAGTGATATACATTC
Source organism: Chiloscyllium punctatum (assembly GCF_047496795.1). Taxonomy (NCBI): domain Eukaryota; kingdom Metazoa; phylum Chordata; class Chondrichthyes; order Orectolobiformes; family Hemiscylliidae; genus Chiloscyllium; species Chiloscyllium punctatum. The sequence goes on along the minus strand of NC_092744.1, from coordinate 90,712,719 downwards.
AATCATTGAAATCCAGCTTATCGCATTCATTCACAGTTTAATCCTAAACGCCTTTGTTCAATGAAACAAACAGCATTCAAACATTCAATGAAATGAAAATGTACGTTTGAAATCAAAGAGTATACCTTGCCTCGTTTATTCAATGTCTGGAGCTTTACTGATTTATTCAACGAATCAAACTGCATGCATTCATTCAATGAAACAGAGTATATGTTTCAATTCAAAGAAAAGATCTTGTCTAATTCATTTAGAGCCTCGAGCTTAAATGATTCATTCAAAGAATCAAAACTGCCTTCATTCATTCATTCAAAGAAGCAAATTAGACGTTTCAATTCAAAGTGTAGAGCTTGTCTCATTCATTCAATGTCTCGACCTTAACTGATTCATTCAAAGAATCAAACTGCGTTCATCTATTCAATGAAGCAAACTGCACTCAATCTTTCAATGAGAAAAGCGGTATTCGTTCATTACTTCAATCTAGGTTATCCCATTCATTCAATGTTTCGGCAATTACGCCTTCATTTTAGGAATCAAACTGCATTCATTCTTTCATACAAACTAAGTACACTTTTCATTTCAAAGACGAGAGCTTGTCTCATTCATTCGATGTATCCAATCTCCCTGATTCATTGAAAGAATCAAACTGCGTTCAGTCTTTCAATGAATCAAACTGCTCTCAGTCTTTCAATGAAAATAGTGATTTTCATTCAATCATTGAAATCCAGCTTATCACATTCATTCACAGTTTAATCCTCAACGCCTTCGGTCAATGAAACAAACAGCATTTAACATCCAGTGAAACGAAATATACGTTTCAAATCAAAGAAACCTTGTCTCATTCATTAAATTTCTCGAGCTTAACTGATTCTTTCAAAGAAACAAACTGTGTTCATTCATTCAAAGAAGCAATTTGCACGCAATCATTCAATGAAACAAACGGTATTCATTCATTGAATCCAGCTTATCCCATTCATTAAATGTCTCACCTTAAACGCCGGCATTCAATGAACCAAAGTGCATTCATTCATCCAATGTGTCGAGTTGAAATGATTCTTCCCGAGATTAAAATTGCGTTCGTGCATTCAGTGAATCAAACTGCACTTAATCGTTCCATGAACCTTATAGTTCTATTTCATTCAATTGATCGAGTTTATCACATTCATTCAAAATCTCGACCTTAACGCCTTCGTTCAATGAAACAAACTGCATGCATTCATTCAAAGAAACAGAGTATAAGCTTCAATTCAAAGAGTAGATCTTGTCTCATTCATTTAGTGCCTCGAGCTTAAATGATTCATTCAAAGAATCAAAACTGCCTTCATTCATTCATTCAAAGAAGCAAATTAGACGTTTCAATTCAAAGTGTAGAGCTTGTCTCATTCATTCAATGTCTCGACCTTAACTGCGTTCATCCATTCAATAAAGACAACTGCACTCAATCATTCAATGAGATAAGCGGTATTCGTTCATTAATTCAATCTAGCTTATCCCATACATTCAATGTCTCGGCATTTACGCCTTCATTTTCGGAATCAAACTGCATTTATTCTTTCATACAAACTAAGTATACGTTTCATTTCAAAGACGAGAGCTTGTCTCATTCATTCGATGTATCCAACCTCACTGATTCATTGATAGAATCAAACTGCATCAATCATTCAAAGAATCAAACTGCTCTCAGTCTTTCAATGAAAATAGTGATATACATTCAATCATTGAAATCCAGCTTATCGCATTCATTTACAGTTTAATCCTAAACGCCTTTGTTCAATGAAACAAACAGCATTCAAACATTCAATGAAATGAAAATGTACGTTTTAAATCAAAGAGTATACCTTGCCTCGTTTATTCAATGTCTGGAGCTTTACTGATTTATTCAAAGAATCAAACTGCATGCATTCATTCAATGAAACAGATTTTATGTTTCAATTCAAAGAAAAGATCTTGTCGAATTCATTTAGAGCCTCGAGCTTAAATGATTCATTCAAAGAATCAAAACTGCCTTCATTCATTCATTCAAAGAAGCAAATTAGACGTTTCAATTCAAAGTGTAGAGCTTGTCTCATTCATTCAATGTCTCGACCTTAACTGATTCATTCAAAGAATCAAACTGCGTTCATCTATTCAATGAAGCAAACTGCACTCAATCATTCAATGAGAAAAGTGGTATTCGTTCATTACTTCAATCTAGGTTATCCCATTCATTCAAAATTTCGGCATTTCCACCTTCATTTTATGAAACAAACTGAATTCATTCTTTCATACAAACTAAGTACACTTTTCATTTCAAAGACGAGAGCTTGTCTCATTCATTCGATGGATCCAATCTCACTGATTCATTGAAATAATCAAACTGTGTTCAATAATTCAATGAATCAAACTGCTCTCAGTCTTTCAATGAAAATAGTGTTTTTCATGCAATCCTTGAAATCCAGCTTATCGCATTCATTCACAGTTTAATCCTCAACGCCTTCGTTCAATGAAACAAACAGCATTCAAACATTCAATGAAATGAAAATATACGTTTTAAATCAAAGAGTTTACCTTGCCTCGTTTATTCAATGTCTGGAGCTTTACTGATTCATTCAAAGAATCAAACTGTATGCATTCATTCAATGAAACAGAGGATAAGTTTCAATTCAAAGAGAAGATCTGGTCTCATTCGTTTAGGGCCTCGAGCTTAAATGATTCATTCAAAGAATTAAAACTGCCTTCATTCATTCATTCAAAGAAGCAAATTAGACGTTTCAATTCAAAGTGTAGAGCTTGTCTCATTCATTCAATGTCTCGACCTTAACTGATTCATTCAAAGAATCAAACTGCGTTCATCCATTCAATGAAGCAAACTGCACTCAATCATTCAATGAGAAAAGCGGTATTCGTTCATTACTTCAATCTAGCTAATCCCATTCATTCAATGTCTCGGCATTTACGCCTTCATTTTCGGAATCAAACTGCATTCATTCTTTCATACAAACTAAGTACACGTTTCATTTCAAAGACGAGAGCTTGTCTCATTCATTCGATGTATCCAACCTCACTGATTCATTGAAAGAATCAAACTGCATCAATCATTCAAAGAATCAAACTGCTCTCAGTCTTTCAATGAAAATAGTGATTTTCATTCAATCATTGAAATTCAGCTTATCACATTCATTCACAGTTTAATCCTCAACGCCTTCGGTCAATGAAACAAACAGCATTTAACATTCAGTGAAACGAAATATACGTTTCAAATCAAAGAAACCTTGTCTCATTCATTAAATTTCTCGAGCTTAACTGATTCTTTCAAAGAAACAAACTGTGTTCATTCATTCAAAGAAGCAAATTGCACGCAATCATTGAATGAAACAAACGGTATTCATTCATTGAATCCAGCTTATCCCATTCATAAAATGTCTCACCTTAAACGCCGGCATTCAATGAACAAAAGTGCATTCATTCATCCAATGTGTCGAGTTGAAATGATTCATCCCGAGATTAAAATTGCGTTCGTGCATTCAGTGATCAAACTGCACTCAATCATTCCATGAACCTTATAGTTCTATTTCATTCTATTGATCGAGTTTATCCCATACATTCAAAATCTCGACTTTAACGCCTTCGTTCAATGAAACAAACTGCATGCATTCATTCAAAGAAACAGAGAAGAAGTTTCAATTCAAAGAGTAGATCTTGTCTCATTCATTTAGTGCCTCGAGCTTAACTGATTCATTCAAAGAATCAAAACTGCCTTCAGTCATTCATTCAAAGAAGCAAATTAGACGTTTCAATTCAAAGTGTAGAGCTTGTCTCATTCATTCAATGTCTCGACCTTAACTGCGTTCATCCATTCAATAAAGACAACTGCACTCAATCATTCAATGAGATAAGCGGTATTCGTTCATTAATTCAATCTAGCTTATCCGATACATTCAATGTCTCGGCATTTACGCCTTCATTTTCGGAATCAAACTGCATTTATTCTTTCATACAAACTAAGTATACGTTTCATTTCAAAGACGAGAGCTTGTCTCATTCTTTCGATGTATCCAACCTCACTGATTCATTGAAAGAATCAAACTGCATCAATCATTCAATGAATCAAACTGCTCTCAGTCTTTCAATGAAAATAGTGATATACATTCAATCATTGAAATCCAGCTTATCGCATTCATTCACAGTTTAATCCTAAACGCCTTTGTTCAATGAAACAAACAGCATTCAAACATTCAATGAAATGAAAATGTACGTTTGAAATCAAAGAGTATACCTTGCCTCGTTTATTCAATGTCTGGAGCTTTACTGATTTATTCAACGAATCAAACTGCATGCATTCATTCAATGAAACAGAGTATATGTTTCAATTCAAAGAAAAGATCTTGTCTAATTCATTTAGAGCCTCGAGCTTAAATGATTCATTCAAAGAATCAAAACTGCCTTCATTCATTCATTCAAAGAAGCAAATTAGACGTTTCAATTCAAAGTGTAGAGCTTGTCTCATTCATTCAATGTCTCGACCTTAACTGATTCATTCAAAGAATCAAACTGCGTTCATCTATTCAATGAAGCAAACTGCACTCAATCTTTCAATGAGAAAAGCGGTATTCGTTCATTACTTCAATCTAGGTTATCCCATTCATTCAATGTTTCGGCAATTACGCCTTCATTTTAGGAATCAAACTGCATTCATTCTTTCATACAAACTAAGTACACTTTTCATTTCAAAGACGAGAGCTTGTCTCATTCATTCGATGTATCCAATCTCCCTGATTCATTGAAAGAATCAAACTGCGTTCAGTCTTTCAATGAATCAAACTGCTCTCAGTCTTTCAATGAAAATAGTGATTTTCATTCAATCATTGAAATCCAGCTTATCACATTCATTCACAGTTTAATCCTCAACGCCTTCGGTCAATGAAACAAACAGCATTTAACATCCAGTGAAACGAAATATACGTTTCAAATCAAAGAAACCTTGTCTCATTCATTAAATTTCTCGAGCTTAACTGATTCTTTCAAAGAAACAAACTGTGTTCATTCATTCAAAGAAGCAATTTGCACGCAATCATTCAATGAAACAAACGGTATTCATTCATTGAATCCAGCTTATCCCATTCATTAAATGTCTCACCTTAAACGCCGGCATTCAATGAACCAAAGTGCATTCATTCATCCAATGTGTCGAGTTGAAATGATTCTTCCCGAGATTAAAATTGCGTTCGTGCATTCAGTGAATCAAACTGCACTTAATCGTTCCATGAACCTTATAGTTCTATTTCATTCAATTGATCGAGTTTATCACATTCATTCAAAATCTCGACCTTAACGCCTTCGTTCAATGAAACAAACTGCATGCATTCATTCAAAGAAACAGAGTATAAGCTTCAATTCAAAGAGTAGATCTTGTCTCATTCATTTAGTGCCTCGAGCTTAAATGATTCATTCAAAGAATCAAAACTGCCTTCATTCATTCATTCAAAGAAGCAAATTAGACGTTTCAATTCAAAGTGTAGAGCTTGTCTCATTCATTCAATGTCTCGACCTTAACTGCGTTCATCCATTCAATAAAGACAACTGCACTCAATCATTCAATGAGATAAGCGGTATTCGTTCATTAATTCAATCTAGCTTATCCCATACATTCAATGTCTCGGCATTTACGCCTTCATTTTCGGAATCAAACTGCATTTATTCTTTCATACAAACTAAGTATACGTTTCATTTCAAAGACGAGAGCTTGTCTCATTCATTCGATGTATCCAACCTCACTGATTCATTGATAGAATCAAACTGCATCAATCATTCAAAGAATCAAACTGCTCTCAGTCTTTCAATGAAAATAGTGATATACATTCAATCATTGAAATCCAGCTTATCGCATTCATTTACAGTTTAATCCTAAACGCCTTTGTTCAATGAAACAAACAGCATTCAAACATTCAATGAAATGAAAATGTACGTTTTAAATCAAAGAGTATACCTTGCCTCGTTTATTCAATGTCTGGAGCTTTACTGATTTATTCAAAGAATCAAACTGCATGCATTCATTCAATGAAACAGATTTTATGTTTCAATTCAAAGAAAAGATCTTGTCGAATTCATTTAGAGCCTCGAGCTTAAATGATTCATTCAAAGAATCAAAACTGCCTTCATTCATTCATTCAAAGAAGCAAATTAGACGTTTCAATTCAAAGTGTAGAGCTTGTCTCATTCATTCAATGTCTCGACCTTAACTGATTCATTCAAAGAATCAAACTGCGTTCATCTATTCAATGAAGCAAACTGCACTCAATCATTCAATGAGAAAAGTGGTATTCGTTCATTACTTCAATCTAGGTTATCCCATTCATTCAAAATTTCGGCATTTCCACCTTCATTTTATGAAACAAACTGAATTCATTCTTTCATACAAACTAAGTACACTTTTCATTTCAAAGACGAGAGCTTGTCTCATTCATTCGATGGATCCAATCTCACTGATTCATTGAAATAATCAAACTGTGTTCAATAATTCAATGAATCAAACTGCTCTCAGTCTTTCAAAGAAAATAGTGTTTTTCATGCAATCCTTGAAATCCAGCTTATCGCATTCATTCACAGTTTAATCCTCAACGCCTTCGTTCAATGAAACAAACAGCATTCAAACATTCAATGAAATGAAAATATACGTTTTAAATCAAAGAGTATACCTTGCCTCGTTTATTCAATGTCTGGAGCTTTACTGATTCATTCAAAGAATCAAACTGTATGCATTCATTCAATGAAACAGAGGATAAGTTTCAATTCAAAGAGAAGATCTGGTCTCATTCGTTTAGGGCCTCGAGCTTAAATGATTCATTCAAAGAATTAAAACTGCCTTCATTCATTCATTCAAAGAAGCAAATTAGACGTTTCAATTCAAAGTGTAGAGCTTGTCTCATTCATTCAATGTCTCGACCTTAACTGATTCATTCAAAGAATCAAACTGCGTTCATCCATTCAATGAAGCAAACTGCACTCAATCATTCAATGAGAAAAGCGGTATTCGTTCATTACTTCAATCTAGCTAATCCCATTCATTCAATGTCTCGGCATTTACGCCTTCATTTTCGGAATCAAACTGCATTCATTCTTTCATACAAACTAAGTATAAGTTTCATTTCAAAGACGAGAGCTTGTCTCATTCATTCGATGTATCCAACCTCACTGATTTATTGAAAGAATCAAACTGCGTTCAATCATTTAATGAATCAAACTGCTCTCAGTCTTTCAATGAAAATAGTGATTTTCATTCAATCATTGAAATCCAGCTGATCGCATTCATTCACAGTTTAATCCTCAACGCCTTCGTTCAATGAAACAAACAGCATTCAAACATTCAATGAAATGAAAATATACGTTTTAAATCAAAGAGTATACCTTGCCTCGTTTATTCAATGTCTGGAGCTTAACTGATTCATGTCAAAGAATCAAACTGTCTGCATTCATTCAATGAAACAGAGGATAAGTTTCAATTCAAAGAGTAGATCTTGTCTCATTCATTTAGGGCCTCGAGCTTAAATGATTCATTCAAAGAATCAAAACTGCCTTCATTCATTCATTCAAAGAAGCAAATTAGACGTTTCAATTCAAAGTGTAGAGCTTGTCTCATTCATTCAATGTCTCGACCTTAACTGATTCATTCAAAGAATCAAACTGCGTTCATCCATTCAATGAAGCAAATTGCACTCAATCATTCAATGAGAAAATCGGTATTCGTTCATTACTTCAATCTAGCTAATCCCATTCATTCAATGTCTCGGCATTTACGCCTTCATTCTCGGAATCAAACTGCATTCATTCTTTCATACAAACTAAGTACACGTTTCATTTCAAAGACGAGAGCTTGTCTCATTCATTCGATGTATCCAACCTCACTGATTCATTGAAAGAATCAAACTGCATCAATGCTTCAAAGAATCAAACTGCTCTCAGTCTTTCAATGAAAATAGTGATTTTCATTCAATCATTGAAATCCAGCTTATCACATTCATTCACAGTTTAATCCTCAACGCCTTCGGTCAATGAAACAAACAGCATTTAACTTCCAGTGAAACGAAATATACGTTTCAAATCAAAGAAACCTTGTCTCATTCATTAAATTTCTCGAGCTTAACTGATTCTTTCAAAGAAACAAACTGTGTTCATTCATTCAAAGAAGCAATTTGCACGCAATCATTCAATGAAACAAACGGTATTCATTCATTGAATCCAGCTTATCCCATTCATTAAATGTCTCACCTTAAACGCCGGCATTCAATGAACCAAAGTGCATTCATTCATCCAATGTGTCGAGTTGAAATGATTCTTCCCGAGATTAAAATTGCGTTCGTGCATTCAGTGAATCAAACTGCACTTAATCGTTCCATGAACCTTATAGTTCTATTTCATTCAATTGATCGAGTTTATCACATTCATTCAAAATCTCGACCTTAACGCCTTCGTTCAATGAAACAAACTGCATGCATTCATTCAAAGAAACAGAGTATAAGCTTCAATTCAAAGAGTAGATCTTGTCTCATTCATTTAGTGCCTCGAGCTTAAATGATTCATTCAAAGAATCAAAACTGCCTTCATTCATTCATTCAAAGAAGCAAATTAGACGTTTCAATTCAAAGTGTAGAGCTTGTCTCATTCATTCAATGTCTCGACCTTAACTGATTCATTCAAAGAATCAAACTGCGTTCATCCATTCAATGAAGCAAACTGCACTCAATCATTCAATGAGAAAATCGGTATTCGTTCATTACTTCAATCTAGCTAATCCCATTCATTCAATGTCTCGGCATTTACTCCTTCATTTTCGGAATCAAACTGCATTCATTCTTTCATACAAACTAAGCACACGTTTCATTTCAAAGACGAGAGCTTGTCTCATTCATTCGATGTATCCAACCTCACTGATTCATTGAAAGAATCAAACTGTATCAATCATTCAAAGAATCAAACTGCTCTCAGTCTTTCAATGAAAATAGTGATTTTCATTCAATCATTGAAATCCAGCTTATCACATTCATTCACAGTTTAATCCTCAACGCCTTCGGTCAATGAAACAAACAGCATTTAACATTCAGTGAAACGAAATATACGTTTCAAATCAAAGAAACCTTGTCTCATTCATTAAATTTCTCGAGCTTAACTGATTCTTTCAAAGAAACAAACTAGGTTCATTCATTCAAAGAAGCAAATTGCACGCAATCATTGAATGAAACAAACGGTATTCATTCATTGAATCCAGCTTATCCCATTCATTAAATGTCTCACCTTAAACGCCGGCATTCAATGAACCAAAGTGCATTCATTCATCCAATGTTTCGAGTTGAAATGATTCTTCCCGAGATTAAAATTGCGTTCGTGCATTCAGTGAATCAAACTGCACTCAATCATTCCATGAACCTTATAGTTCTATTTCATTCAATTGATCGAGTTTATCCCATTCATTCAAAATCTCGACCTTAACGCCTTCGTTCAATGAAACAAACTGCATGCATTCATTCAAAGAAACAGAGTATAAGTTTCAATTCAAAGAGTAGATCTTGTCTTATTCATTTAGTGCCTCGAGCTTAACTGATTCATTCAAAGAATCAAAACTGCCTTCATTCATTCATTCAAAGAAGCAAATTAGTCGTTTCAATTCAAAGTGTAGAGCTTGTCTCATTCATTCAATGTCTCGACCTTAACTGCGTTCATCCATTCAATAAAGACAACTGCACTCAATCATTCAATGAGATAAGCGGTATTCATTCATTAATTCAATCTAGCTTATCCCATACATTCAATGTCTCGGCATTTACGCCTTCATTTTCGGAATCAAACTGCATTCATTCTTTCATACAAACTAAGTACACGTTTCATTTGAAAGACGAGAGCTTGTCTCATTCATTCGATATATCCAACCTCACTGATTCATTGAAAGAATCAAACTGCATCAATCATTCAATGAATCAAACTGCTCTCAGTCTTTCAATGAAAATAGTGATATACATTCAATCATTGAAATCTAGCTTATCGCATTCATTCACAGTTTAATCCTAAACGCCTTTGTTCAATGAAACAAACAGCATTCAAACATTCAATGAAATGAAAATGTACGTTTTAAATCAAAGAGTATACCTTGCCTCGTTTATTCAATGTCTGGAGCTTTACTGATTTATTCAAAGAATCAAACTGCATGCATTCATTCAATGAAACAGAGTATATGTATCAATTCAAAGAAAAGATCTTGTCTAATTCATTTAGAGCCTCGAGCTTAAATGATTCATTCAAAGAATCAAAACTGCCTTCATTCATTCATTCAAAGAAGCAAATTAGACGTTTCAATTCAAAGTGTAGAGCTTGTCTCATTCATTCAATTTCTCGACCTTAACTGATTCATTCAAAGAATCAAACTGCGTTTATCTATTCAATGAAGGAAACTGCACTCAATCTTTCAATGAGAAAAGCGGTATTCGTTCATTAATTCAATCTAGCTTATCCCATACATTCAAATTCTCGGCATTTACGCCTTAATTTTAGGAATCAAACTGCATTCATTCTTTCATACAAACTAAGTACACGTTTCATTTGAAAGACGAGAGCTTGTCTCATTCATTCGATATATCCAACCTCACTGATTCATTGAAAGAATCAAACTGCGTTCATCCATTCAATGAAGCAAACTGCACTCAATCATTCAATGAGAAAAGTGGTATTCGTTCATTACTTCAATCTAGCTAATCCCATACATTCAATGTCTCGGCATTTACGCCTTCATTTTCGGAATCAAACTGCATTCATTCTTTCATACAAACTAAGTACATATTTCATTTCAAAGACGAGAGCTTGTCTCATTCATTCGATGTATCCAACCTCACTGATTCATTGAAAGAATCAAACTGCATCAATCATTCAATGAATCAAACTGCTCTCAGTCTTTCAATGAAAATAGTGATATACATTCAATCATTGAAATCCAGCTTATCACATTCATTCACAGTTTAATCCTAAACGCCTTTGTTCAATGAAACAAACAGCATTCAAACATTCAATGAAATGAAAATGTACGTTTTAAATCAAAGAGTATACCTTGCCTCGTTTATTCAATGTCTGCAGCTTTACTGATTTATTCAAAGAAACAAACTGCATGCATTCATTCAATGAAACAGAGTATATGCTTCAATTCAAAGAATAGATCTTGTCTAATTCATTTATAGCTTCGAGCTTAACTGATTCATTCAAAGAAGCAAATTAGAAGTTTCAATTCAAAGTGCAGATTTTGTCTCATTCTTTCAATGTCTCGACCTTAACTGATTCATTCAAAGAATCAAACTGCGTTCATCCATTCAATGAAGCAAACTGCACTCAATCATTCAATGAGAAAAGCGGTATTCGTTCATTATTTCAATCTAGCTAATCCCATTCATTCAATGTCTCGGCATTTACGCCTTCAATTTCGGAATCAAACTGCATTCATTCTTTCATACAAACTAAGTACACTTTTCATTTCAAAGACGAGAGCTTGTCTCATTCATTCGATGTATCCAACCTCACTGATTTATTGAAAGAATCAAACTGCATCAATCATTCAATGAATCAAACTGCTCTCAGTCTTTCAATGAAAATAGTGATATACATTCAGTCATTGAAATCCAGCTTATCACATTCATTCACAGTTTAATCCTAAACGCCTTTGTTCAATGAAACAAACAGCATTCAAACATTCAATGAAATGAAAATGTACGTTTTAAATCAAAGAGTATACCTTGCCTCGTTTATTCAATGTCTGGAGCTTTACTGATTTATTCAAAGAAACAAACTGCACGCATTCATTCAATGAAACAGAGTATATGTTTCAATTCAAAGAAAAGATCTTGTCGAATTCATTTAGAGCCTCGAGCTTAAATGATTCATTCAAAGAATCAAAACTGCCTTCATTCATTCATTCAAAGAAGCAAATTAGACGTTTCAATTCAAAGTGTCGAGCTTGTCTCATTCATTCAATGTCTCGACCTTAACTGATTCATTCAAAGAATCAAACTGCGTTCATCTATTCAATGAAGCAAACTGCACTCAATCATTCAATGAGAGAAGCGGAATTTCGTTCATTACTTCAATCTAGGTTATCCCATTCATTCAATGTTTCGGCATTTACGCCTTCATTTTAGGAATCAAACTGAATTCATTCTTTCATACAAACTAAGTACACTTTTCATTTCAAAGACGAGAGCTTGTCTCATTCATTCGATGGATCCAATCTCACTGATTCATTGAAATACTCAAACTGCGTTCAATCATTCAATGAATCAAACTGCTGTCAGTCTTTCAATGAAAATAGTGATTTTCATTCAATCATTGAAATCCAGCTTATCGCATTCATTCACAGCTTAATCCTCAACGCCTTCGTTCAATGAAACAAACAGCATTCAAACATTCAATGAAATGAAAATATACGTTTTAAATCAAAGAGTATACCTTGCCTCGTTTATTCAATGTCTGGAGCTTTACTGATTCATTCAAAGAATCAAACTGCATGCATTCATTCAATGAAACAGAGGATAAGTTTCAATTCAAAGAGTAGATCTTGTCTCATTCATTTAGGGCCTCGAGCTTAAATGATTCATTCAATGAATTAAAACTGCCTTCATTCATTCATTCAAAGAAGCAAATTAGACGATTCAATTCAAAGTGGAGAGCTTGTCTCATTCATTCAATGTCTCGACCTTAACTGATTCATTCAACGAATCAAACTGCGTTCATCCATTCAATGAAGCAAACTGCACTCAATCATTCAATGAGAAAAGCGGTATTCGTTCATTACTTCAATCTAGCTAATCCCATTCATTCAATGTCTCGACATTTACGCCTTCATTTTCGGAATCAAACTGCATTCATTCTTTCATACAAACTAAGTACATATTTCATTTCAAAGACGAGAGCTTGTCTCATTCATTCGATGTATCCAACCTCACTGATTCATTGAAAGAATCAAACTGCATCAATCATTCAATGAATCAAACTGCTCTCAGACTTTCAATGAAAATAGTGATATACATTCAATCATTGAAATCCAGCTTATCACATTCATTCACAGTTTAATCCTAAACGCCTTTGTTCAATGAAACAAACAGCATTCAAACATTCAATGAAATGGAAATGTACGTTTTAAATCAAAGAGTATACCTTGCCTCGTTTATTCAATGTCTGCAGCTTTACTGATTTATTCAAAGAAACAAACTGCATGCATTCATTCAATGAAACAGAGTATATGTTTCAATTCAAAGAAAAGATCTTGTCGAATTCATTTAGAGCCTCGAGCTTAAATGATTCATTCAAAGAATCAAAACTGCCTTCATTCATTCATTCAAAGAAGCAAATTAGACGTTTCAATTCAAAGTGTAGAGCTTGTCTCATTCATTCAATGTCTCGACCTTAACTGATTCATTCAAAGAATCAAACTGCGTTCAACTATTCAAAGAAGCAAACTGCACTCAATCATTCAATGAGAAAAGTGGTATTCGTTCATTACTTCAATCTAGGTTATCCCATTCATTCAAAATTTCGGCATTTCCACCTTCATTTTATGAATCAAACTGAATTCATTCTTTCATACAAACTAAGTACACTTTTCATTTCAAAGACGAGAGCTTGTCTCATTCATTCGATGGATCCAATCTCACTGATTCATTGAAATAATCAAACTGTGTTCAATAATTCAATGAATCAAACTGCTCTCAGTCTTTCAAAGAAAATAGTGTTTTTCATTCATTCCTTGAAATCCAGCTTATCGCATTCATTCACAGTTTAATCCTCAACGCCTTCGTTCAATGAAACAAACAGCATTCAAACATTCAATGAAATGAAAATATACGTTTTAAATCAAAGAGTTTACCTTGCCTCGTTTATTCAATGTCTGGAGCTTTACTGATTCATTCAAAGAATCAAACTGTATGCATTCATTCAATGAAACAGAGGATAAGTTTCAATTCAAAGAGAAGATCTGGTCTCAATCATTTAGGGCCTCGAGCTTAATTGATTCATTCAAAGAATTAAAACTGCCTTCATTCATTCATTCAAAGAAGCAAATTAGACGTTTCAATTCAAAGTGTAGAGCTTGTCTCATTCATTCAATGTCTCGACCTTAACTGATTCATTCAAAGAATCAAACTGCGTTCATCCATTCAATGAAGCAAACTGCACTCAATCATTCAATGAGAAAAGCGGTATTCGTTCATTACTTCAATCTAGCTAATCCCATTCATTCAATGTCTCGGCATTTACGCCTTCATTTTCGGAATCAAACTGCATTCATTCTTTCATACAAACTAAGTATAAGTTTCATTTCAAAGACGAGAGCTTGTCTCATTCATTCGATGTATGAGACAAGCCGCCCACATCATTCGATGTGGGCGGCACGGTGGCACAGTGGTTAGCACTGCTGCCTCACAGCGCCTGAGACCTGGGTTCAATTCCCGCCTCAGGCGACGGACTGTGCGGAGTTTGCACGTTCTCCCCGTGTCTGCGTGGGTTTCCTCCGGGTGCTCCGGTTTCCTCCCACAGTCCAAAAAAAAATGTGCAGGTCAGGTGAATTGGCTATGCTAAATTGCCCGTAGTGTTAGGTAAGGGGTAGATGTAGATGTAGGGGTATGGGTGTGTTGCGCTTCGGCGGGGCGGTGTGGACTTGTTGGGCCGAAGGGCCTGTTTCCACACTGTAAGTAATCTGTGAAATAATCTGTGAAAAAAATCTGTGAAATGTATCCAACCTCACTGATTCATCGAAAGAATCAAACTGCGTTCAATCATTTAATGAATCAAACTGCTCTCAGTCTTTCAATGAAAATAGTGATTTTCATTCAATCATTGAAATCCAGCTGATCGCATTCATTCACAGTTTAATCCTCAACGCCTTCGTTCAATGAAACAAACAGCATTCAAACATTCAATGAAATGAAAATATACGTTTTAAATCAAAGAGTATACCTTGCCTCGTTTATTCAATGTCTGGAGCTTAACTGATTCATTTCAAAGATTCAAACTGTCTGCATTCATTCAATGAAACAGAGGATAAGTTTCAATTCAAAGAGTAGATCTTGTCTCATTCATTTAGGGCCTCGAGCTTAAATGATTCATTCAAAGAATCAAAACTGCCTTCATTCATTCATTCAAAGAAGCAAATTAGACGTTTCAATTCAAAGTGTAGAGCTTGTCTCATTCATTCAATGTCTCGACCTTAACTGATTCATTCAAAGAATCAAACTGCGTTCATCCATTCAATGAAGCAAACTGCACTCAATCATTCAATGAGAAAATCGGTATTCGTTCATTACTTCAATCTAGCTAATCCCATTCATTCAATGTCTCGGCATTTACGCCTTCATTTTCGGAATCAAACTGCATTCATTCTTTCATACAAACTAAGTACACGTTTCATTTCAAAGACGAGAGCTTGTCTCATTCATTCGATGTATCCAACCTCACTGATTCATTGAAAGAATCAAACTGCATCAATCATTCAAAGAATCAAACTGCTCTCAGTCTTTCAATGAAAATAGTGATTTTCATTCAATCATTGAAATCCAGCTTATCACATTCATTCACAGTTTAATCCTCAACGCCTTCGGTCAATGAAACAAACAGCATTTAACATTCAGTGAAACGAAATATACGTTTCAAATCAAAGAAACCTTGTCTCATTCATTAAATTTCTCGAGCTTAACTGATTCTTTGAAAGAAACAAACTGCGTTCATTCATTCAAAGAAGCAAATTGCACGCAATCATTGAATGAAACAAACGGTATTCATTCATTGAATCCAGCTTATCCCATTCATTAAATGTCTCACCTTAAACGCCGGCATTCAATGAACCAAAGTGCATTCATTCATCCAATGTGTCGAGTTGAAATGATTCTTCCCGAGATTAAAATTGCGTTCATCCATTCAATGAAGCAAACTGCACTCAATCATTCAATGAGAAAATCGGTATTCGTTCATTACTTCAATCTAGCTAATCCCATTCATTCAATGTCTCGGCATTTACGCCTTCATTTTCGGAATCAAACTGCATTCATTCTTTCATACAAACTAAGTACACGTTTCATTTCAAAGACGAGAGCTTGTCTCATTCATTCGATGTATCCAACCTCACTGATTCATTGAAAGAATCAAACTGCATCAATCATTCAAAGAATCAAACTGCTCTCAGTCTTTCAATGAAAATAGTGATTTTCATTCAATCATTGAAATCCAGCTTATCACATTCATTCACAGTTTAATCCTCAACGCCTTCGGTCAATGAAACAAACAGCATTTAACATTCAGTGAAACGAAATATACGTTTCAAATCAAAGAAACCTTGTCTCATTCATTAAATTTCTCGAGCTTAACTGATTCTTTCAAAGAAACAAACTGCGTTCATTCATTCAAAGAAGCAAATTGCACGCAATCATTGAATGAAACAAACGGTATTCATTCATTGAATCCAGCTTATCCCATTCATTAAATGTCTCACCTTAAACGCCGGCATTCAATGAACCAAAGTGCATTCATTCATCCAATGTGTCGAGTTGAAATGATTCTTCCCGAGATTAAAATTGCGTTCGTGCATTCAGTGAATCAAACTGCACTCAATCATTCCATGAACCTTATAGTTGTATTTCATTCAATTGATCGAGTTTATCCCATTCATTCAAAATCTCGACCTTAACGCCTTCGTTCAATGAAACAAACTGCATGCATTCATTCAAAGAAACAGAGTATAAGTTTCAATTCAAAGAGTAGATCTTGTCTTATTCATTTAGTGCCTCGAGCTTAACTGATTCATTCAAAGAATCAAAACTGCCTTCATTCATTCATTCAAAGAAGCAAATTAGACGTTTCAATTCAAAGTGTAGAGCTTGTCTCATTCATTCAATGTCTCGACCTTAACTGCGTTCATCCATTCAATAAAGACAACTGCACTCAATCATTCAATGAGATAAGCGGTATTCATTCATTAATTCAATCTAGCTTATCCCATACATTCAATGTCTCGGCATTTACGCCTTCATTTTCGGAATCAAACTGCATTCATTCTTTCATACAAACTAAGTACACGTTTCATTTCAAAGACGAGAGCTTGTCTCATTCATTCGATGTATCCAACCTCACTGATTCATTGAAAGAATCAAACTGCATCAATCATTCAAAGAATCAAACTGCTCTCAGTCTTTCAATGAAAATAGTGATATACATTCAATCATTGAAATCTAGCTTATCGCATTCATTCACAGTTTAATCCTAAACGCCTTTGTTCAATGAAACAAACAGCATTCAAACATTCAATGAAATGAAAATGTACGTTTTAAATCAAAGAGTATACCTTGCCTCGTTTATTCAATGTCTGGAGCTTTACTGATTTATTCAAAGAATCAAACTGCATGCATTCATTCAATGAAACAGATTTTATGTTTCAATTCAAAGAAAAGATCTTGTCTAATTCATTTAGAGTCTCGAGCTTAAATGATTCATTCAAAGAATCAATACTGCCTTCATTCATTCATTCAAAGAAGCAAATTAGACGTTTCAATTCAAAGTGTAGAGCTTCTCTCATTCATTCAATGTCTCGACCTTAACTGATTCATTCAAAGAATCAAACTGCGTTCATCTATTCAATGAAGCAAACTGCACTCAATCATTCAATGAGAAAAGCGGTATTCGTTCATTAATTCAATCTAACTTATCCCATACATTCAATGTCTCGGCATTTACGCCTTCATTTTAGGAATCAAACTGCATTCATTCTTTCATACAAACTAAGTACACGTTTCATTTCAAAGACGAGAGCTTGTCTCATTCATTCGATATATCCAACCTCACTGATTAATTGAAAGAATCAAAATGCATCAATCATTCAATGAATCAAACTGCTCTCAGTCTTTCAATGAAAATAGTGATATACATTCGATCATTGAAATCCAGCTTATCTCATTCATTCACAGTTTAATCCTAAACGCCTTCGTTCAATGAAACAAACAGCATTCAAACTTTCAATGAAATGAAAATATACGTTTTAAATCAAAGAGTATACCTTGCCTCGTTTATTCAATGTCTGGAGCTTAACTGATTCATTCAAAGAATCAAACAGCATGCATTCATTCAATGAAACAGAGTATATGTTTCAATTCAAAGAGTAGATCTTGTCTAATTCATTTAGAGCCTCGAGCTTAACTGATTCATTCAAAGAATCAAACTGCCTTCATTCATTCAAAGAAGCAAATTAGACGTTTCAATTCAAAGTGTAGAGCTTGTCTCATTCATTCAATGTCGCGACCTTAACTGCGTTCATCCATTCAATAAAGACAACTGCACTCAATCATTGAATGAGATAAGCGGTATTCGTTCATTCATTCAATCTAGCTTATCCCATACGTTCAATGTCTCGGCATTTTCGCCTTCATTTTAGGAATCAAACTGCATTCATTCTTTCATACAAACTAAGTACGCGTTTCATTTCAAAGACGAGAGCTTGTCTCATTCATTCGATGGATCCAACCTCACTGATTCATTGAAAGAATCAAACTGCGTTCAATCATTCAATGAATCAAACTGCTCTCAGTCTTTCAATCAAAATAGTGATATACATTCATTCATTGAAATCCAACTTATCTCATTCATTCACAGTTTAATCCTAAACGCCTTCGTTCAATGAAACAAACAGCATTCAAACATTCAATGAAATGAAAATATACGTTTTAAATCAAAGAGTATACCTTGCCTCGTTTATTCAATGTCTGGAGCTTTACTGATTCATTCAAAGAATCAAACTGCATGCATTCATTCAATGAAACAGAGTATATGCTTCAATTCAAAGAAAAGATCTTGTCTAATTCATTTATAGCTTCGAGCTTAACTGATTCATTCAAAGAAGCAAATTAGAAGTTTCAATTCAAAGTGCAGAGTTTGTCTCATTCTTTCAATGTCTCGACCTTAACTGATTCATTCAAAGAATTAAACTGCGTTCATCCATTCAATGAAGCAAACTGCACTCAATCATTCAATGAGAAAAGCGGTATTCGTTCATTATTTCAATCTAGCTAATCCCATTCATTCAATGTCTCGGCATTTACGCCTTCAATTTCGGAATCAAACTGCATTCATTCTTTCATACAAACTAAGTACACTTTTCATTTCAAAGACGAGAGCTTGTCTCATTCATTCGATGTATCCAACCTCACTGATTTATTGAAAGAATCAAACTGCATCAATCATTCAATGAATCAAACTGCTCTCAGTCTTTCAATGAAAATAGTGATATACATTCGATCATTGAAATCCAGCTTATCTCATTCATTCACAGTTTAATCCTAAACGCCTTCGTTCAATGAAACAAACAGCATTCAAACTTTCAATGAAATGAAAATATACGTTTTAAATCAAAGAGTATACCTTGCCTCGTTTATTCAATGTCTGGAGCTTAACTGATTCATTCAAAGAATCAAACAGCATGCATTCATTCAATGAAACAGAGTATATGTTTCAATTCAAAGAGTAGATCTTGTCTAATTCATTTAGAGCCTCGAGCTTAACTGATTCATTCAAAGAATCAAACTGCCTTCATTCATTCAAACAAGCAAATTAGACGTTTCAATTCAAAGTGTAGAGCTTGTCTCATTCATTCAATGTCGCGACCTTAACTGCGTTCATCCATTCAATAAAGACAACTGCACTCAATCATTGAATGAGATAAGCGGTATTCGTTCATTCATTCAATCTAGCTTATCCCATACGTTCAATGTCTCGGCATTTTCGCCTTCATTTTAGGAATCAAACTGCATTCATTCTTTCATACAAACTAAGTACGCGTTTCATTTCAAAGACGAGAGCTTGTCTCATTCATTCGATGGATCCAACCTCACTGATTCATTGAAAGAATCAAACTGCGTTCAATCATTCAATGAATCAAACTGCTCTCAGTCTTTCAATCAAAATAGTGATATACATTCATTCATTGAAATCCAACTTATCTCATTCATTCACAGTTTAATCCTAAACGCCTTCGTTCAATGAAACAAACAGCATTCAAACATTCAATGAAATGAAAATATACGTTTTAAATCAAAGAGTATACCTTGCCTCGTTTATTCAATGTCTGGAGCTTTACTGATTCATTCAAAGAATCAAACTGCATGCATTCATTCAATGAAACAGAGTATATGTTTCAATTCAAAGAATAGATCTTGTCTAATTCATTTATAGCTTCGAGCTTAACTGATTCATTCAAAGAATCAAAACTGCCTTCATTCATTCATTCAAAGAAGCAAAGTAGACGTTTCAATTCAAAGTGTCGAGCTTGTCTCATTCATTCAATGTCTCGACCTTAACTGATTCATTCAAAGAATCAAACTGCGTTCATCTATTCAATGAAGCAAACTGCACTCAATCATTCAATGAGAGAAGCGGAATTTCGTTCATTACTTCAATCTAGGTTATCCCATTCATTCAATGTTTCGGCATTTACGCCTTCATTTTAGGAATCAAACTGAATTCATTCTTTCATACAAACTAAGTACACTTTTCATTTCAAAGACGAGAGCTTGTCTCATTCATTCGATGGATCCAATCTCACTGATTCATTGAAATACTCAAACTGCGTTCAATCATTCAATGAATCAAACTGCTGTCAGTCTTTCAATGAAAATAGTGATTTTCATTCAATCATTGAAATCCAGCTTATCGCATTCATTCACAGCTTAATCCTCAACGCCTTCGTTCAATGAAACAAACAGCATTCAAACATTCAATGAAATGAAAATATACGTTTTAAATCAAAGAGTATACCTTGCCTCGTTTATTCAATGTCTGGAGCTTTACTGATTCATTCAAAGAATCAAACTGCATGCATTCATTCAATGAAACAGAGGATAAGTTTCAATTCAAAGAGTAGATCTTGTCTCATTCATTTAGGGCCTCGAGCTTAAATGATTCATTCAATGAATTAAAACTGCCTTCATTCATTCATTCAAAGAAGCAAATTAGACGTTTCAATTCAAAGTGGAGAGCTTGTCTCATTCATTCAATGTCTCGACCTTAACTGATTCATTCAACGAATCAAACTGCGTTCATCCATTCAATGAAGCAAACTGCACTCAATCATTCAATGAGAAAAGCGGTATTCGTTCATTACTTCAATCTAGCTAATCCCATTCATTCAATGTCTCGACATTTACGCCTTCATTTTCGGAACAAAACTGCATTCATTCTTTCATACAAACTAAGTACATATTTCATTTCAAAGACGAGAGCTTGTCTCATTCATTCGATGTATCCAACCTCACTGATTTATTGAAAGAATCAAACTGCATCAATCATTCAATGAATCAAACTGCTCTCAGACTTTCAATGAAAATAGTGATATACATTCAATCATTGAAATCCAGCTTATCACATTCATTCACAGTTTAATCCTAAACGCCTTTGTTCAATGAAACAAACAGCATTCAAACATTCAATGAAATGGAAATGTACGTTTTAAATCAAAGAGTATACCTTGCCTCGTTTATTCAATGTCTGCAGCTTTACTGATTTATTCAAAGAAACAAACTGCATGCATTCATTCAATGTAACAGAGTATATGTTTCAATTCAAAGAAAAGATATTGTCGAATTCATTTAGAGCCTCGAGCTTAAATGATTCATTCAAAGAATCAAAACTGCCTTCATTCATTCATTCAAAGAAGCAAATTAGACGTTTCAATTCAAAGTGTAGAGCTTGTCTCATTCATTCAATGTCTCGACCTTAACTGATTCATTCAAAGAATCAAACTGCGTTCATCTATTCAATGAAGCAAACTGCACTCAATCATTCAATGAGAAAAGTGGTATTCGTTCATTACTTCCATCTAGGTTATCCCATTTATTCAAAATTTCGGCATTTCCACCTTCATTTTATGAATCAAACTGAATTCATTCTTTCATACAAACTAAGTACACTTTTCATTTCAAAGACGAGAGCTTGTCTCATTCAGTCGCTGGATCCAATCTCACTGATTCATTGAAATAATCAAACTGTGTTCAATAATTCAATGAATCAAACTGCTCTCAGTCTTTCAAAGAAAATAGTGTTTTTCATTCAATCCTTGAAATCCAGCTTATGGCATTCATTCACAGTTTAATCCTCAACGCCTTCGTTCAATGAAACAAACAGCATTCAAACATTCAATGAAATGAAAATGTACGTTTTAAATCAAAGAGTTTACCTTGCCTCGTTTATTCAATGTCTGGAGCTTTACTGATTCATTCAAAGAATCAAACTGTATGCATTCATTCAAAGAAACAGAGGATAAGTTTCAATTCAAAGAGAAGATCTGGTCTCATTCATTTAGGGCCTCGAGCTTAAATGATTCATTCAAAGAATTAAAACTGCCTTCATTCATTCATTCAAAGAAGCAAATTAGACGTTTCAATTCAAAGTGTAGAGCTTGTCTCATTCATTCAATGTCTCGACCTTAACTGATTCATTCAAAGAATCAAACTGCGTTCATCCATTCAATGAAGCAAACTGCACTCAATCATTCAATGAGAAAAGCGGTATTCGTTCATTACTTCAATCTAGCTAATCCCATTCATTCAATGTCTCGGCATTTACGCCTTCATTTTCGGAATCAAACTGCATTCATTCTTTCATACAAACTAAGTATAAGTTTCATTTCAAAGACGAGAGCTTGTCTCATTCATTCGATGTATCCAACCTCACTGATTTATTGAAAGAATCAAACTGCGTTCAATCATTTAATGAATCAAACTGCTCTCAGTCTTTCAATGAAAATAGTGATTTTCATTCAATCATTGAAATCCAGCTGATCGCATTCATTCACAGTTTAATCCTCAACGCCTTCGTTCAATGAAACAAACAGCATTCAAACATTCAATGAAATGAAAATATACGTTTTAAATCAAAGAGTGTACCTTGCCTCGTTTATTCAATGTCTGGAGCTTAACTGATTCATTTCAAAGAATCAAACTGTCTGCATTCATTCAATGAAACAGAGGATAAGTTTCAATTCAAAGAGTAGATCTTGTCTCATTCATTTAGGCCTCGAGCTTAAATGATTCATTCAAAGAATCAAAACTGCCTTCATTCATTCATTCAAAGAAGCAAATTAGACGTTTCAATTCAAAGTGTAGAGCTTGTCTCATTCATTCAATGTCTCGACCTTAACTGATTCATTCAAAGAATCAAACTGCGTTCATCCATTCAATGAAGCAAACTGCACTCAATCATTCAATGAGAAAATCGGTATTCGTTCATTACTTCAATCTAGCTAATCCCATTCATTCAATGTCTCGGCATTTACGCCTTCATTTTCGGAATCAAACTGCATTCATTCTTTCATACAAACTAAGTACACGTTTCATTTCAAAGACGAGAGCTTGTCTCATTCATTCGATGTATCCAACCTCACTGATTCATTGAAAGAATCAAACTGCATCAATCATTCAAAGAATCAAACTGCTCTCAGTCTTTCAATGAAAATAGTGATTTTCATTCAATCATTGAAATCCAGCTTATCACATTCATTCACAGTTTAATCCTCAACGCCTTCGGTCAATGAAACAAACAGCATTTAACATTCAGTGAAACGAAATATACGTTTCAAATCAAAGAAACCTTGTCTCATTCATTAAATTTCTCGAGCTTAACTGATTCTTTCAAAGAAACAAACTGCGTTCATTCATTCAAAGAAGCAAATTGCACGCAATCATTGAATGAAACAAACGGTATTCATTCATTGAATCCAGCTTATCCCATTCATTAAATGTCTCACCTTAAACGCCGGCATTCAATGAACCAAAGTGCATTCATTCATCCAATGTGTCGAGTTTAAATGATTCTTCCCGAGATTAAAATTGCGTTCGTGCATTCAGTGAATCAAACTGCACTCAATCATTCCATGAACCTTATAGTTGTATTTCATTCAATTGATCGAGTTTATCACATTCATTCAAAATCTCGACCTTAACGCCTTCGTTCAATGAAACAAACTGCATGCATTCATTCAAAGAAACAGAGTATAAGTTTCAATTCAAAGAGTAGATCTTGTCTTATTCATTTAGTGCCTCGAGCTTAACTGATTCATTCAAAGAATCAAAACTGCCTTCATTCATTCATTCAAAGAAGCAAATTAGACGTTTCAATTCAAAGTGTAGAGCTTGTCTCATTCATTCAATGTCTCGACCTTAACTGCGTTCATCCATTCAATAAAGACAAATGCACTCAATCATTCAATGAGATAAGCGGTATTCATTCATTAATTCAATCTAGCTTATCCCATACATTCAATGTCTCGGCATTTACGCCTTCATTTTCGGAATCAAACTGCATTCATTCTTTCATACAAACTAAGTACACGTTTCATTTCAAAGACGAGAGCTTGTCTCATTCATTCGATGTATCCAACCTCACTGATTCATTGAAAGAATCAAACTGCATCAATCATTCAAAGAATCAAACTGCTCTCAGTCTTTCAATGAAAATAGTGATATACATTCAATCATTGAAATCTAGCTTATCGCATTCATTCACAGTTTAATCCTAAACGCCTTTGTTCAATGAAACAAACAGCATTCAAACATTCAATGAAATGAAAATATACGTTTTAAATCAAAGAGTATACCTTGCCTCGTTTATTCAATGTCTGGAGCTTTACTGATTTATTCAAAGAATCAAACTGCATGCATTCATTCAATGAAACAGATTTTATGTTTCAATTCAAAGAAAAGATCTTGTCTAATTCATTTAGAGCCTCGAGTTTAAATGATTCATTCAAAGAATCAATACTGCCTTCATTCATTCATTCAAAGAAGCAAATTAGACGTTTCAATTCAAAGTGTAGAGCTTCTCTCATTCATTCAATGTCTCGACCTTAACTGATTCATTCAAAGAATCAAACTGCGTTCATCTATTCAATGAAGCAAACTGCACTCAATCTTTCAATGGGAAAAGCGGTATTCGTTCATTAATTCAATCTAACTTATCCCATACATTCAATGTCTCGGCATTTACGCCTTCATTTTAGGAATCAAACTGCATTCATTCTTCCATACAAACTAAGTACACGTTTCATTTCAAAGACGAGAGCTTGTCTCATTCATTCGATATATCCAACCTCACTGATTCATTGAAAGAATCAAACTGCATCAATCATTCAATGAATCAAACTGCTCTCAGTCTTTCAATGAAAATAGTGATATACATTCGATCATTGAAATCCAGCTTATCTCATTCATTCACAGTTTAATCCTAAACGCCTTCGTTCAATGAAACAAACAGCATTCAAACTTTCAATGAAATGAAAATATACGTTTTAAATCAAAGAGTATACCTTGCCTCGTTTATTCAATGTCTGGAGCTTAACTGATTCATTCAAAGAATCAAACAGCATGCATTCATTCAATGAAACAGAGTATATGTTTCAATTCAAAGAGTAGATCTTGTCTAATTCATTTAGAGCCTCGAGCTTAACTGATTCATTCAAAGAATCAAACTGCCTTCATTCATTCAAAGAAGCAAATTAGACGTTTCAATTCAAAGTGTAGAGCTTGTCTCATTCATTCAATGTCTCGACCTTAACTGCGTTCATCCATTCAATAAAGACAACTGCACTCAATCATTCAATGAGATAAGCGGTATTCGTTCATTCATTCAATCTAGCTTATCCCATACGTTCAATATCTCGGCATTTTCGCCTTCATTTTAGGAATCAAACTGCATTCATTCTTTCATACAAACTAAGTACACGTTTCATTTCAAAGACGAGAGCTTGTCTCATTCATTCGATATATCCAACCTCACTGATTCATTGAAAGAATCAAACTGCGTTCAATCATTCAATGAATCAAACTGCTCTCAGTCTTTCAATCAAAATAGTGATATACATTCATTCATTGAAATCCAACTTATCTCATTCATTCACAGTTTAATCCTAAACGCCTTCGTTCAATGAAACAAACAGCATTCAAACATTCAATGAAATGAAAATATACGTTTTAAATCAAAGAGTATACCTTGCCTCGTTTATTCAATGTCTGGAGCTTTACTGATTGATTCAAAGAATCAAACTGCATGCATTCATTCAATGAAACAGAGTATATGCTTCAATTCAAAGAATAGATCTTGTCTAATTCATTTATAGCTTCGAGCTTAACTGATTCATTCAAAGAAGCAAATTAGAAGTTTCAATTCAAAGTGCAGAGTTTGTCTCATTCATTCAATGTCTCGACCTTAACTGATTCATTCAACGAATCAAACTGCGTTCATCCATTCAATGAAGCAAACTGCACTCAATCATTCGATGAGAAAAGCGGTATTCGTTCATTACTTCAATCTAGCTAATCCCATTCATTCAATGTCTCGACATTTACGCCTTCATTTTCGGAACAAAACTGCATTCATTCTTTCATACAAACTAAGTACATATTTCATTTCAAAGACGAGAGCTTGTCTCATTCATTCGATGTATCCAACCTCACTGATTTATTGAAAGAATCAAACTGCATCAATCATTCAATGAATCAAACTGCTCTCAGACTTTCAATGAAAATAGTGATATACATTCAATCATTGAAATCCAGCTTATCACATTCATTCACAGTTTAATCCTAAACGCCTTTGTTCAATGAAACAAACAGCATTCAAACATTCAATGAAATGGAAATGTACGTTTTAAATCAAAGAGTATACCTTGCCTCGTTTATTCAATGTCTGCAGCTTTACTGATTTATTCAAAGAAACAAACTGCATGCATTCATTCAATGTAACAGAGTATATGTTTCAATTCAAAGAAAAGATCTTGTCGAATTCATTTAGAGCCTCGAGCTTAAATGATTCATTCAAAGAATCAAAACTGCCTTCATTCATTCATTCAAAGAAGCAAATTAGACGTTTCAATTCAAAGTGTAGAGCTTGTCTCATTCATTCAATGTCTCGACCTTAACTGATTCATTCAAAGAATCAAACTGCGTTCATCTATTCAATGAAGCAAACTGCACTCAATCATTCAATGAGAAAAGTGGTATTCGTTCATTACTTCAATCTAGGTTATCCCATTCATTCAAAATTTCGGCATTTCCACCTTCATTTTATGAATCAAACTGAATTCATTCTTTCATACAAACTAAGTACACTTTTCATTTCAAAGACGAGAGCTTGTCTCATTCAGTCGATGGATCCAATCTCACTGATTCATTGAAATAATCAAACTGTGTTCAATAATTCAATGAATCAAACTGCTCTCAGTCTTTCAAAGAAAATAGTGTTTTTCATTCAATCCTTGAAATCCAGCTTATGGCATTCATTCACAGTTTAATCCTCAACGCCTTCGTTCAATGAAACAAACAGCATTCAAACATTCAATGAAATGAAAATGTACGTTTTAAATCAAAGAGTTTACCTTGCCTCGTTTATTCAATGTCTGGAGCTTTACTGATTCATTCAAAGAATCAAACTGTATGCATTCATTCAAAGAAACAGAGGATAAGTTTCAATTCAAAGAGAAGATCTGGTCTCATTCATTTAGGGCCTCGAGCTTAAATGATTCATTCAAAGAATTAAAACTGCCTTCATTCATTCATTCAAAGAAGCAAATTAGACGTTTCAATTCAAAGTGTAGAGCTTGTCTCATTCATTCAATGTCTCGACCTTAACTGATTCATTCAAAGAATCAAACTGCGTTCATCCATTCAATGAAGCAAACTGCACTCAATCATTCAATGAGAAAAGCGGTATTCGTTCATTACTTCAATCTAGCTAATCCCATTCATTCAATGTCTCGGCATTTACGCCTTCATTTTCGGAATCAAACTGCATTCATTCTTTCATACAAACTAAGTATAAGTTTCATTTCAAAGACGAGAGCTTGTCTCATTCATTCGATGTATCCAACCTCACTGATTTATTGAAAGAATCAAACTGCGTTCAATCATTTAATGAATCAAACTGCTCTCAGTCTTTCAATGAAAATAGTGATTTTCATTCAATCATTGAAATCCAGCTGATCGCATTCATTCACAGTTTAATCCTCAACGCCTTCGTTCAATGAAACAAACAGCATTCAAACATTCAATGAAATGAAAATATACGTTTTAAATCAAAGAGTGTACCTTGCCTCGTTTATTCAATGTCTGGAGCTTAACTGATTCATTTCAAAGAATCAAACTGTCTGCATTCATTCAATGAAACAGAGGATAAGTTTCAATTCAAAGAGTAGATCTTGTCTCATTCATTTAGGCCTCGAGCTTAAATGATTCATTCAAAGAATCAAAACTGCCTTCATTCATTCATTCAAAGAAGCAAATTAGACGTTTCAATTCAAAGTGTAGAGCTTGTCTCATTCATTCAATGTCTCGACCTTAACTGATTCATTCAAAGAATCAAACTGCGTTCATCCATTCAATGAAGCAAACTGCACTCAATCATTCAATGAGAAAAGTGGTATTCGTTCATTACTTCAATCTAGCTAATCCCATTCATTCAATGTCTCGGCATTTACGCCTTCATTTTCGGAATCAAACTGCATTCATTCTTTCATACAAACTAAGTACACGTTTCATTTCAAAGACGAGAGCTTGTCTCATTCATTCGATGTATCCAACCTCACTGATTCATTGAAAGAATCAAACTGCATCAATCATTCAAAGAATCAAACTGCTCTCAGTATTTCAATGAAAATAGTGATTTTCATTCAATCATTGAAATCCAGCTTATCACATTCATTCACAGTTTAATCCTCAACGCCTTCGGTCAATGAAACAAACAGCATTTAACATTCAGTGAAACGAAATATACGTTTCAAATCAAAGAAACCTTGTCTCATTCATTAAATTTCTCGAGCTTAACTGATTCTTTCAAAGAAACAAACTGCGTTCATTCATTCAAAGAAGCAAATTGCACGCAATCATTGAATGAAACAAACGGTATTCATTCATTGAATCCAGCTTATCCCATTCATTAAATGTCTCACCTTAAACGCCGGCATTCAATGAACCAAAGTGCATTCATTCATCCAATGTGTCGAGTTTAAATGATTCTTCCCGAGATTAAAATTGCGTTCGTGCATTCAGTGAATCAAACTGCACTCAATCATTCCATGAACCTTATAGTTCTATTTCATTCAATTGATCGAGTTTATCCCATTCATTCAAAATCTCGACCTTAACGCCTTCGTTCAATGAAACAAACTGCATGCATTCATTCAAAGAAACAGAGTATAAGTTTCAATTCAAAGAGTAGATCTTGTCTTATTCATTTAGTGCCTCGAGCTTAACTGATTCATTCAAAGAATCAAAACTGCCTTCATTCATTCATTCAAAGAAGCAAATTAGACGTTTCAATTCAAAGTGTAGAGCTTGTCTCATTCATTCAATGTCTCGACCTTAACTGCGTTCATCCATTCAATAAAGACAACTGCACTCAATCATTCAATGAGATAAGCGGTATTCATTCATTAATTCAATCTAGCTTATCCCATACATTCAATGTCTCGGCATTTACGCCTTCATTTTCGGAATCAAACTGCATTCATTCTTTCATACAAACTAAGTACACGTTTCATTTCAAAGACGAGAGCTTGTCTCATTCATTCGATGTATCCAACCTCACTGATTCATTGAAAGAATCAAACTGCATCAATCATTCAAAGAATCATACTGCTCTCAGTCTTTCAATGAAAATAGTGATATACATTCAATCATTGAAATCTAGCTTATCGCATTCATTCACAGTTTAATCCTAAACGCCTTTGTTCAATGAAACAAACAGCATTCAAACATTCAATGAAATGAAAATATACGTTTTAAATCAAAGAGTATACCTTGCCTCGTTTATTCAATGTCTGGAGCTTTACTGATTTATTCAAAGAATCAAACTGCATGCATTCATTCAATGAAACAGATTTTATGTTTCAATTCAAAGAAAAGATCTTGTCTAATTCATTTAGAGCCTCGAGTTTAAATGATTCATTCAAAGAATCAATACTGCCTTCATTCATTCATTCAAAGAAGCAAATTAGACGTTTCAATTCAAAGTGTAGAGCTTCTCTCATTCATTCAATGTCTCGACCTTAACTGATTCATTCAAAGAATCAAACTGCGTTCATCTATTCAATGAAGCAAACTGCACTCAATCTTTCAATGAGAAAAGCGGTATTCGTTCATTAATTCAATCTAACTTATCCCATACATTCAATGTCTCGGCATTTACGCCTTCATTTTAGGAATCAAACTGCATTCATTCTTCCATACAAACTAAGTACACGTTTCATTTCAAAGACGAGAGCTTGTCTCATTCATTCGATATATCCAACCTCACTGATTCATTGAAAGAATCAAACTGCATCAATCATTCAATGAATCAAACTGCTCTCAGTCTTTCAATGAAAATAGTGATATACATTCGATCATTGAAATCCAGCTTATCTCATTCATTCACAGTTTAATCCTAAACGCCTTTGTTCAATGAAACAAACAGCATTCAAACATTCAATGAAATGAAAATGTACGTTTTAAATCAAAGAGTATACCTTGCCTCGTTTATTCAATGTCTGGAGCTTTACTGATTTATTCAAAGAAACAAACTGCACGCATTCATTCAATGAAACAGAGTATATGTTTCAATTCAAAGAAAAGATCTTGTCGAATTCATTTAGAGCCTCGAGCTTAACTGATTCATTCAAAGAATCAAACTGCCTTCATTCATTCAAAGAAGCAAATTAGACGTTTCAATTCAAAGTGTAGAGCTTGTCTCATTCATTCAATGTCTCGACCTTAACTGCGTTCATCCATTCAATAAAGACAACTGCACTCAATCATTCAATGAGATAAGCGGTATTCGTTCATTCATTCAATCTAGCTTATCCCATACGTTCAATATCTCGGCATTTTCGCCTTCATTTTAGGAATCAAACTGCATTCATTCTTTCATACAAACTAAGTACACGTTTCATTTCAAAGACGAGAGCTTGTCTCATTCATTCGATATATCCAACCTCACTGATTCATTGAAAGAATCAAACTGCGTTCAATCATTCAATGAATCAAACTGCTCTCAGTCTTTCAATCAAAATAGTGATATACATTCATTCATTGAAATCCAACTTATCTCATTCATTCACAGTTTAATCCTAAACGCCTTCGTTCAATGAAACAAACAGCATTCAAACATTCAATGAAATGAAAATATACGTTTTAAATCAAAGAGTATACCTTGCCTCGTTTATTCAATGTCTGGAGCTTTACTGATTGATTCAAAGAATCAAACTGCATGCATTCATTCAATGAAACAGAGTATATGCTTCAATTCAAAGAATAGATCTTGTCTAATTCATTTATAGCTTCGAGCTTAACTGATTCATTCAAAGAAGCAAATTAGAAGTTTCAATTCAAAGTGCAGAGTTTGTCTCATTCTTTCAATGTCTCGACCTTAACTGATTCATTCAAAGAATCAAACTGCGTTCATCCATTCAATGAAGCAAACTGCACTCAATCATTCAATGAGAAAAGCGGTATTCGTTCATTATTTCAATCTAGCTAATCCCATTCATTCAATGTCTCGGCATTTACGCCTTCAATTTCGGAATCAAACTGCATTCATTCTTTCATACAAACTAAGTACACTTTTCATTTCAAAGACGAGAGCTTGTCTCATTCATTCGATGTATCCAAACTCACTGATTTATTGAAAGAATCAAACTGCATCAATCATTCAATGAATCAAACTGCTCTCAGTCTTTCAATGAAAATAGTGATATACATTCAGTCATTGAAATCCAGCTTATCACATTCATTCACAGTTTAATCCTAAACGCCTTTGTTCAATGAAACAAACAGCATTCAAACATTCAATGAAATGAAAATGTACGTTTTAAATCAAAGAGTATACCTTGCCTCGTTTATTCAATGTCTGGAGCTTTACTGATTTATTCAAAGAAACAAACTGCATGCATTCATTCAATGAAACAGAGTATATGTTTCAATTCAAAGAAAAGATCTTGTCGAATTCATTTAGAGCCTCGAGCTTAAATGATTCATTCAAAGAATCAAAACTGCCTTCATTCATTCATTCAAAGAAGCAAATTAGACGTTTCAATTCAAAGTGGAGAGCTTGTCTCATTCATTCAATGTCTCGACCTTAACTGATTCATTCAAAGAATCAAACTGCGTTCATCTATTCAATGAAGCAAACTGCACTCAATCATTCAATGAGAGAAGCGGAATTTCGTTCATTACTTCAATCTAGGTTATCCCATTCATTCAATGTTTCGGCATTTACGCCTTCATTTTAGGAATCAAACTGAATTCATTCTTTCATACAAACTAAATACACTTTTCATTTCAAAGACGAGAGCTTGTCTCATTCATTCGATGGATCCAATCTCACTGATTCATTGAAATACTCAAACTGCGTTCAATCATTCAATGAATCAAACTGCTGTCAGTCTTTCAATGAAAATAGTGATTTTCATTCAATCATTGAAATCCAGCTTATCGCATTCATTCACAGCTTAATCCTCAAAGCCTTTGTTCAATGAAACAAACATCATTCAAACATTCAATGAAATGAAAATATACGTTTTAAATCAAAGAGTATACCTTGCCTCGTTTATTCAATGTCTGGAGCTTTACTGATTCATTCAAAGAATCAAACTGCATGCATTCATTCAATGAAACAGAGGATAAGTTTCAATTCAAAGAGTAGATCTTGTCTCATTCATTTAGGGCCTCGAGCTTAAATGATTCATTCAATGAATTAAAACTGCCTTCATTCATTCATTCAAAGAAGCAAATTAGACGTTTCAATTCAAAGTGGAGAGCTTGTCTCATTCATTCAATGTCTCGACCTTAACTGATTCATTCAACGAATCAAACTGCGTTCATCCATTCAATGAAGCAAACTGCACTCAATCATTCAATGAGAAAAGCGGTATTCGTTCATTACTTCTTCTAGGTTATCCCATTCATTCAAAATTTCGGCATTTACACCTTCATTTTAGGAATCAAACAGAATTCATTCTTTCATAAAAACTAAGTACACTTTTCATTTCAAAGACGAGAGCTTGTCTCATTCATTC
This sequence comes from Chiloscyllium punctatum, assembly GCF_047496795.1. Lineage (NCBI taxonomy): Eukaryota > Metazoa > Chordata > Chondrichthyes > Orectolobiformes > Hemiscylliidae > Chiloscyllium > Chiloscyllium punctatum. Next base: position 90,679,646 of record NC_092744.1, on the reverse strand, counting down.
GATGTATCCAACCTCACTGATTCATTCAAAGAATCAAACTGCGTTCATCTATTCAATGAAGCAAACTGCACTCAATCATTCAATGAGAAAAGCGGTATTCGTTCATTATTTTTATCTAGGTTATCCCATTCATTCAATGTTTCGGCAATTACGCCTTCATTTTAGGAATCAAACTGCATTCATTCTTTCATACAAACTAAGTACACTTTTCATTTCAAAGACGAGAGCTTGTCTCATTCATTCGATGTATCCAATCTCACTGATTCATTGAAAGAATCAAACTGCGTTCAATCATTCAATGAATCAAACTGCTCTCAGTCTTTCAATGAAAATAGTGATTTTCATTCAATCATTGAAATCCAGCTTATCACATTCATTCACAGTTTAATCCTCAACACCTTCGGTCAATGAAACAAACAGCATTTAACATTCAGTGAAACGAAATATACGTTTCAAATCAAAGAAACCTTGTCTCATTCATTAAATTTCTCGAGCTTAACTGATTCTTTCAAAGAAACAAACTGCGTTCATTCATTCAAAGAAGCAAATTGCACGCAATCATTGAATGAAACAAACGGTATTCATTCATTGAATCCAGCTTATCCCATTCATTAAATGTCTCACCTTAAACGCCGGCATTCAATGAACCAAAGTGCATTCATTCATCCAATGTGTCGAGTAGAAATGATTCTTCCCGAGATTAAAATTGCGTTCGTGCATTCAGTGAATCAAACTGCACTCAATCATTCCATGAACCTTATAGTTCTATTTCATTCAATTGATCGAGTTTATCCCATTCATTCAAAATCTCGACCTTAACGCCTTCGTTCAATGAAACAAACTGCATGCATTCATTCAAAGAAACAGAGTATAAGTTTCAATTCAAAGAGTAGATCTTGTCTCATTCATTTAGTGCCTCGAGCTTAACTGATTCATTCAAAGAATCAAAACTGCCTTCATTCATTCATTCAAAGAAGCAAATTAGACGTTTCAATTCAAAGTGTAGAGCTTGTCTCATTCATTCAATGTCTCGACCTTAACTGATTCATTCAAAGAATCAAACTGCGTTCATCTATTCAATGAAGCAAACTGCACTCAATCTTTCAATGAGAAAAGCGGTATTCGTTCATTAATTCAATCTAACTTATCCCATACATTCAATGTCTCGGCATTTACGCCTTCATTTTAGGAATCAAACTGCATTCATTCTTCCATACAAACTAAGTACACGTTTCATTTCAAAGACGAGAGCTTGTCTCATTCATTCGATATATCCAACCTCACTGATTCATTGAAAGAATCAAACTGCATCAATCATTCAATGAATCAAACTGCTCTCAGTCTTTCAATGAAAATAGTGATATACATTCGATCATTGAAATCCAGCTTATCTCATTCATTCACAGTTTAATCCTAAACGCCTTTGTTCAATGAAACAAACAGCATTCAAACATTCAATGAAATGAAAATGTACGTTTTAAATCAAAGAGTATACCTTGCCTCGTTTATTCAATGTCTGGAGCTTTACTGATTTATTCAAAGAAACAAACTGCACGCATTCATTCAATGAAACAGAGTATATGTTTCAATTCAAAGAAAAGATCTTGTCGAATTCATTTAGAGCCTCGAGCTTAACTGATTCATTCAAAGAATCAAACTGCCTTCATTCATTCAAAGAAGCAAATTAGACGTTTCAATTCAAAGTGTAGAGCTTGTCTCATTCATTCAATGTCTCGACCTTAACTGCGTTCATCCATTCAATAAAGACAACTGCACTCAATCATTCAATGAGATAAGCGGTATTCGTTCATTCATTCAATCTAGCTTATCCCATACGTTCAATATCTCGGCATTTTCGCCTTCATTTTAGGAATCAAACTGCATTCATTCTTTCATACAAACTAAGTACACGTTTCATTTCAAAGACGAGAGCTTGTCTCATTCATTCGATATATCCAACCTCACTGATTCATTGAAAGAATCAAACTGCGTTCAATCATTCAATGAATCAAACTGCTCTCAGTCTTTCAATCAAAATAGTGATATACATTCATTCATTGAAATCCAACTTATCTCATTCATTCACAGTTTAATCCTAAACGCCTTCGTTCAATGAAACAAACAGCATTCAAACATTCAATGAAATGAAAATATACGTTTTAAATCAAAGAGTATACCTTGCCTCGTTTATTCAATGTCTGGAGCTTTACTGATTGATTCAAAGAATCAAACTGCATGCATTCATTCAATGAAACAGAGTATATGCTTCAATTCAAAGAATAGATCTTGTCTAATTCATTTATAGCTTCGAGCTTAACTGATTCATTCAAAGAAGCAAATTAGAAGTTTCAATTCAAAGTGCAGAGTTTGTCTCATTCTTTCAATGTCTCGACCTTAACTGATTCATTCAAAGAATCAAACTGCGTTCATCCATTCAATGAAGCAAACTGCACTCAATCATTCAATGAGAAAAGCGGTATTCGTTCATTATTTCAATCTAGCTAATCCCATTCATTCAATGTCTCGGCATTTACGCCTTCAATTTCGGAATCAAACTGCATTCATTCTTTCATACAAACTAAGTACACTTTTCATTTCAAAGACGAGAGCTTGTCTCATTCATTCGATGTATCCAAACTCACTGATTTATTGAAAGAATCAAACTGCATCAATCATTCAATGAATCAAACTGCTCTCAGTCTTTCAATGAAAATAGTGATATACATTCAGTCATTGAAATCCAGCTTATCACATTCATTCACAGTTTAATCCTAAACGCCTTTGTTCAATGAAACAAACAGCATTCAAACATTCAATGAAATGAAAATGTACGTTTTAAATCAAAGAGTATACCTTGCCTCGTTTATTCAATGTCTGGAGCTTTACTGATTTATTCAAAGAAACAAACTGCATGCATTCATTCAATGAAACAGAGTATATGTTTCAATTCAAAGAAAAGATCTTGTCGAATTCATTTAGAGCCTCGAGCTTAAATGATTCATTCAAAGAATCAAAACTGCCTTCATTCATTCATTCAAAGAAGCAAATTAGACGTTTCAATTCAAAGTGGAGAGCTTGTCTCATTCATTCAATGTCTCGACCTTAACTGATTCATTCAAAGAATCAAACTGCGTTCATCTATTCAATGAAGCAAACTGCACTCAATCATTCAATGAGAGAAGCGGAATTTCGTTCATTACTTCAATCTAGGTTATCCCATTCATTCAATGTTTCGGCATTTACGCCTTCATTTTAGGAATCAAACTGAATTCATTCTTTCATACAAACTAAATACACTTTTCATTTCAAAGACGAGAGCTTGTCTCATTCATTCGATGGATCCAATCTCACTGATTCATTGAAATACTCAAACTGCGTTCAATCATTCAATGAATCAAACTGCTGTCAGTCTTTCAATGAAAATAGTGATTTTCATTCAATCATTGAAATCCAGCTTATCGCATTCATTCACAGCTTAATCCTCAAAGCCTTTGTTCAATGAAACAAACATCATTCAAACATTCAATGAAATGAAAATATACGTTTTAAATCAAAGAGTATACCTTGCCTCGTTTATTCAATGTCTGGAGCTTTACTGATTCATTCAAAGAATCAAACTGCATGCATTCATTCAATGAAACAGAGGATAAGTTTCAATTCAAAGAGTAGATCTTGTCTCATTCATTTAGGGCCTCGAGCTTAAATGATTCATTCAATGAATTAAAACTGCCTTCATTCATTCATTCAAAGAAGCAAATTAGACGTTTCAATTCAAAGTGGAGAGCTTGTCTCATTCATTCAATGTCTCGACCTTAACTGATTCATTCAACGAATCAAACTGCGTTCATCCATTCAATGAAGCAAACTGCACTCAATCATTCAATGAGAAAAGCGGTATTCGTTCATTACTTCTTCTAGGTTATCCCATTCATTCAAAATTTCGGCATTTACACCTTCATTTTAGGAATCAAACAGAATTCATTCTTTCATAAAAACTAAGTACACTTTTCATTTCAAAGACGAGAGCTTGTCTCATTCATTCGATGTATCCAACCTCACTGATTCATTCAAAGAATCAAACTGCGTTCATCTATTCAATGAAGCAAACTGCACTCAATCATTCAATGAGAAAAGCGGTATTCGTTCATTATTTTTATCTAGGTTATCCCATTCATTCAATGTTTCGGCAATTACGCCTTCATTTTAGGAATCAAACTGCATTCATTCTTTCATACAAACTAAGTACACTTTTCATTTCAAAGACGAGAGCTTGTCTCATTCATTCGATGTATCCAATCTCACTGATTCATTGAAAGAATCAAACTGCGTTCAATCATTCAATGAATCAAACTGCTCTCAGTCTTTCAATGAAAATAGTGATTTTCATTCAATCATTGAAATCCAGCTTATCACATTCATTCACAGTTTAATCCTCAACACCTTCGGTCAATGAAACAAACAGCATTTAACATTCAGTGAAACGAAATATACGTTTCAAATCAAAGAAACCTTGTCTCATTCATTAAATTTCTCGAGCTTAACTGATTCTTTCAAAGAAACAAACTGCGTTCATTCATTCAAAGAAGCAAATTGCACGCAATCATTGAATGAAACAAACGGTATTCATTCATTGAATCCAGCTTATCCCATTCATTAAATGTCTCACCTTAAACGCCGGCATTCAATGAACCAAAGTGCATTCATTCATCCAATGTGTCGAGTAGAAATGATTCTTCCCGAGATTAAAATTGCGTTCGTGCATTCAGTGAATCAAACTGCACTCAATCATTCCATGAACCTTATAGTTCTATTTCATTCAATTGATCGAGTTTATCCCATTCATTCAAAATCTCGACCTTAACGCCTTCGTTCAATGAAACAAACTGCATGCATTCATTCAAAGAAACAGAGTATAAGTTTCAATTCAAAGAGTAGATCTTGTCTCATTCATTTAGTGCCTCGAGCTTAACTGATTCATTCAAAGAATCAAAACTGCCTTCATTCATTCATTCAAAGAAGCAAATTAGACGTTTCAATTCAAAGTGTAGAGCTTGTCTCATTCATTCAATGTCTCGACCTTAACTGATTCATTCAAAGAATCAAACTGCGTTCATCTATTCAATGAAGCAAACTGCACTCAATCTTTCAATGAGAAAAGCGGTATTCGTTCATTAATTCAATCTAACTTATCCCATACATTCAATGTCTCGGCATTTACGCCTTCATTTTAGGAATCAAACTGCATTCATTCTTCCATACAAACTAAGTACACGTTTCATTTCAAAGACGAGAGCTTGTCTCATTCATTCGATATATCCAACCTCACTGATTCATTGAAAGAATCAAACTGCATCAATCATTCAATGAATCAAACTGCTCTCAGTCTTTCAATGAAAATAGTGATATACATTCGATCATTGAAATCCAGCTTATCTCATTCATTCACAGTTTAATCCTAAACGCCTTTGTTCAATGAAACAAACAGCATTCAAACATTCAATGAAATGAAAATGTACGTTTTAAATCAAAGAGTATACCTTGCCTCGTTTATTCAATGTCTGGAGCTTTACTGATTTATTCAAAGAAACAAACTGCACGCATTCATTCAATGAAACAGAGTATATGTTTCAATTCAAAGAAAAGATCTTGTCGAATTCATTTAGAGCCTCGAGCTTAACTGATTCATTCAAAGAATCAAACTGCCTTCATTCATTCAAAGAAGCAAATTAGACGTTTCAATTCAAAGTGTAGAGCTTGTCACATTCATTCAATGTCTCGACCTTAACTGCGTTCATCCATTCAATAAAGACAACTGCACTCAATCATTCAATGAGATAAGCGGTATTCGTTCATTCATTCAATCTAGCTTATCCCATACGTTCAATATCTCGGCATTTTCGCCTTCATTTTAGGAATCAAACTGCATTCATTCTTTCATACAAACTAAGTACACGTTTCATTTCAAAGACGAGAGCTTGTCTCATTCATTCGATATATCCAACCTCACTGATTCATTGAAAGAATCAAACTGCGTTCAATCATTCAATGAATCAAACTGCTCTCAGTCTTTCAATCAAAATAGTGATATACATTCATTCATTGAAATCCAACTTATCTCATTCATTCACAGTTTAATCCTAAACGCCTTCGTTCAATGAAACAAACAGCATTCAAACATTCAATGAAATGAAAATATACGTTTTAAATCAAAGAGTATACCTTGCCTCGTTTATTCAATGTCTGGAGCTTTACTGATTGATTCAAAGAATCAAACTGCATGCATTCATTCAATGAAACAGAGTATATGCTTCAATTCAAAGAATAGATCTTGTCTAATTCATTTATAGCTTCGAGCTTAACTGATTCATTCAAAGAAGCAAATTAGAAGTTTCAATTCAAAGTGCAGAGTTTGTCTCATTCTTTCAATGTCTCGACCTTAACTGATTCATTCAAAGAATCAAACTGCGTTCATCCATTCAATGAAGCAAACTGCACTCAATCATTCAATGAGAAAAGCGGTATTCGTTCATTATTTCAATCTAGCTAATCCCATTCATTCAATGTCTCGGCATTTACGCCTTCAATTTCGGAATCAAACTGCATTCATTCTTTCATACAAACTAAGTACACTTTTCATTTCAAAGACGAGAGCTTGTCTCATTCATTCGATGTATCCAAACTCACTGATTTAGTGAAAGAATCAAACTGCATCAATCATTCAATGAATCAAACTGCTCTCAGTCTTTCAATGAAAATAGTGATATACATTCAGTCATTGAAATCCAGCTTATCACATTCATTCACAGTTTAATCCTAAACGCCTTTGTTCAATGAAACAAACAGCATTCAAACATTCAATGAAATGAAAATGTACGTTTTAAATCAAAGAGTATACCTTGCCTCGTTTATTCAATGTCTGGAGCTTTACTGATTTATTCAAAGAAACAAACTGCATGCATTCATTCAATGAAACAGAGTATATGTTTCAATTCAAAGAAAAGATCTTGTCGAATTCATTTAGAGCCTCGAGCTTAAATGATTCATTCAAAGAATCAAAACTGCCTTCATTCATTCATTCAAAGAAGCAAATTAGACGTTTCAATTCAAAGTGGAGAGCTTGTCTCATTCATTCAATGTCTCGACCTTAACTGATTCATTCAAAGAATCAAACTGCGTTCATCTATTCAATGAAGCAAACTGCACTCAATCATTCAATGAGAGAAGCGGAATTTCGTTCATTACTTCAATCTAGGTTATCCCATTCATTCAATGTTTCGGCATTTACGCCTTCATTTTAGGAATCAAACTGAATTCATTCTTTCATACAAACTAAATACACTTTTCATTTCAAAGACGAGAGCTTGTCTCATTCATTCGATGGATCCAATCTCACTGATTCATTGAAATACTCAAACTGCGTTCAATCATTCAATGAATCAAACTGCTGTCAGTCTTTCAATGAAAATAGTGATTTTCATTCAATCATTGAAATCCAGCTTATCGCATTCATTCACAGCTTAATCCTCAAAGCCTTTGTTCAATGAAACAAACATCATTCAAACATTCAATGAAATGAAAATATACGTTTTAAATCAAAGAGTATACCTTGCCTCGTTTATTCAATGTCTGGAGCTTTACTGATTCATTCAAAGAATCAAACTGCATGCATTCATTCAATGAAACAGAGGATAAGTTTCAATTCAAAGAGTAGATCTTGTCTCATTCATTTAGGGCCTCGAGCTTAAATGATTCATTCAATGAATTAAAACTGCCTTCATTCATTCATTCAAAGAAGCAAATTAGACGTTTCAATTCAAAGTGGAGAGCTTGTCTCATTCATTCAATGTCTCGACCTTAACTGATTCATTCAACGAATCAAACTGCGTTCATCCATTCAATGAAGCAAACTGCACTCAATCATTCAATGAGAAAAGCGGTATTCGTTCATTACTTCTTCTAGGTTATCCCATTCATTCAAAATTTCGGCATTTACACCTTCATTTTAGGAATCAAACAGAATTCATTCTTTCATAAAAACTAAGTACACTTTTCATTTCAAAGACGAGAGCTTGTCTCATTCATTCGATGTATCCAACCTCACTGATTCATTCAAAGAATCAAACTGCGTTCATCTATTCAATGAAGCAAACTGCACTCAATCATTCAATGAGAAAAGCGGTATTCGTTCATTATTTTTATCTAGGTTATCCCATTCATTCAATGTTTCGGCAATTACGCCTTCATTTTAGGAATCAAACTGCATTCATTCTTTCATACAAACTAAGTACACTTTTCATTTCAAAGACGAGAGCTTGTCTCATTCATTCGATGTATCCAATCTCACTGATTCATTGAAAGAATCAAACTGCGTTCAATCATTCAATGAATCAAACTGCTCTCAGTCTTTCAATGAAAATAGTGATTTTCATTCAATCATTGAAATCCAGCTTATCACATTCATTCACAGTTTAATCCTCAACACCTTCGGTCAATGAAACAAACAGCATTTAACATTCAGTGAAACGAAATATACGTTTCAAATCAAAGAAACCTTGTCTCATTCATTAAATTTCTCGAGCTTAACTGATTCTTTCAAAGAAACAAACTGCGTTCATTCATTCAAAGAAGCAAATTGCACGCAATCATTGAATGAAACAAACGGTATTCATTCATTGAATCCAGCTTATCCCATTCATTAAATGTCTCACCTTAAACGCCGGCATTCAATGAACCAAAGTGCATTCATTCATCCAATGTGTCGAGTAGAAATGATTCTTCCCGAGATTAAAATTGCGTTCGTGCATTCAGTGAATCAAACTGCACTCAATCATTCCATGAACCTTATAGTTCTATTTCATTCAATTGATCGAGTTTATCCCATTCATTCAAAATCTCGACCTTAACGCCTTCGTTCAATGAAACAAACTGCATGCATTCATTCAAAGAAACAGAGTATAAGTTTCAATTCAAAGAGTAGATCTTGTCTCATTCATTTAGTGCCTCGAGCTTAACTGATTCATTCAAAGAATCAAAACTGCCTTCATTCATTCATTCAAAGAAGCAAATTAGACGTTTCAATTCAAAGTGTAGAGCTTGTCTCATTCATTCAATGTCTCGACCTTAACTGCGTTCATCCATTCAATAAAGACAACTGCACTCAATCATTCAATGAGATAAGCGGTATTCGTTCATTAATTCAATCTAGCTTATCCCATACATTCAATGTCTCGGCATTTACGCCTTCATTTTAGGAATCAAACAGAATTCATTCTTTCATAAAAACTAAGTACACTTTTCATTTCAAAGACGAGAGCTTGTCTCATTCATTCGATGTATCCAACCTCACTGATTCATTGAAAGAATCAAACTGCGTTCAATCATTCAAAGAATCAAACTGCTCTCAGTCTTTCAATGAAAATAGTGATATACATTCAATCATTGAAATCCAGCTTATCGCATTCATTCACAGTTTAATCCTAATCGCCTTTGTTCAATGAAACAAACAGCATTCAAACATTCAATGAAATGAAAATGTACGTTTTAAATCAAAGAGTATACCTTGCCTCGTTTATTCAATGTCTGGAGCTTTACTGATTTATTCAAAGAATCAAACTGCATGCATTCATTCAATGAAACAGATTTTATGTTTCAATTCAAAGAAAAGATCTTGTCTAATTCATTTAGAGCCTCGAGCTTAAATGATTCATTCAAAGAATCAAAACTGCCTTCATTCATTCATTCAAAGAAGCAAATTAGACGTTTCAATTCAAAGTGTAGAGCTTGTCTCATTCATTCAATGTCTCGACCTTAACTGATTCATTCAAAGAATCAAACTGCGTTCATCTATTCAATGAAGCAAACTGCACTCAATCTTTCAATGAGAAAAGCGGTATTCGTTCATTAATTCAATCTAGCTTATCCCATACCTTCAATGTCTTGGCATTTACGCCTTAATTTTAGGAATCAAACTGCATTCATTCTTTCATACAAACTAAGTACACGTTTCATTTCAAAGACGAGAGCTTGTCTCATTCATTCGATATATCCAACCTCACTGATTCATTGAAAGAATCAAACTGCATCAATCATTCAATGAATCAAACTGCTCTCAGTCTTTCAATGAAAATAGTGATATACATTCGATCATTGAAATCCAGCTTATCTCATTCATTCACAGTTTAATCCTAAACGCCTTCGTTCAATGAAACAAACAGCATTCAAACTTTCAATGAAATGAAAATATACGTTTTAAATCAAAGAGTATAACTTGCCTCGTTTATTCAATGTCTGGAGCTTAACTGATTCATTCAAAGAATCAAACAGCATGCATTCATTCAACGAAACAGAGTATATGTTTCAATTCAAAGAGTAGATCTTGTCTAATTCATTTAGAGCCTCGAGCTTAACTGATTCATTCAAAGAATCAAAACTGCCTTCATTCATTCATTCAAAGAAGCAAATTAGAAGTTTCAATTCAAAGTGTAGAGCTAGTCTCATTCATTCAATGTCTCGACCTTATCTGCGTTCATCCATTCAATAAAGACAACTGCACTCAATCATTGAATGAGATAAGCGGTATTCGTTCATTCATTCAATCTAGTTTATCCCATACATTCAATGTCTCGGCATTTACGCCTTCATTTTAGGAATCAAACTGCATTCATTCTTTCATACAAACTAAGTACACGTTTCATTTCAAAGACGAGAGCTTGTCTCATTCATTCGATGTATCCAACCTCACTGATTCATTGAAAGAATCAAACTGCATCAATCATTCAATGAATCAAACAGCTCTCTGTCTTTCAATGAAAATAGTGATATACATTCAATCATTGAAATCCAGCTTATCGCATTCATTCACAGTTTAATCCTAAACGCCTTTGTTCAATGAAACAAACAGCATTCAAACATTCAATGAAATGAAAATGTACGTTTTAAATCAAAGAGTATACCTTGCCTCGTTTATTCAATGTCTGGAGCTTTACTGATTTATTCAAAGAATCAAACTGCATGCATTCATTCAATGAAACAGAGTATATGTTTCAATTCAAAGAAAACATCTTGTCTAATTCATTTAGAGCCTCGAGCTTAAATGATTCATTCAAAGAATCAAAACTGCCTTCATTCATTCATTTAAAGAAGCAAATTAGACGTTTCAATTCAAAGTGTAGAGCTTGTCTCATTCATTCAATGTCTCGACCTTAACTGATTCATTCAAAGAATCAAACTGCGTTCATCTATTCAATGAAGCAAACTGCACTCAATCATTCAATGAGAAAAGTGGTATTCGTTCATTACTTCAATCTAGGTTTTCCCATTCATTCAAAATTTCGGCATTTCCACCTTCATTTTAGGAATCAAACTGCATTCATTCTTTCATAAAAACTAAGTACACTTTTCATTTCAAAGACGAGAGCTTGTCTCATTCATTCGATGGATCCAATCTCACTGATTCATTGAAATAATCAAACTGTGTTCAATAATTCAATGAATCAAACTGCTCTCAGTCTTTCAATGAAAATAGTGATTTTCATTCAATCATTGAAATCCAACTTACCTCATTCATTCACAGTTTAATCCTAAAGGCCTTCGTTCAATGAAACAAACAGCATTCAAACATTCAATGAAATGAAAATATACGTTTTAAATCAAAGAGTATACCTTGCCTCGTTTGTTCAATGTCTGGAGCTTTACTGATTCATTCAAAGAATCAAACTGCATGCATTCATTCAATGAAACAGAGGATAAGTTTCAATACAAAGAGAAGATCTTGTCTCATTCATTTAGGGCCTCGAGCTTAACTGATTCATTCAAAGAATTAAAACTGCCTTCATTCATTCAGTCAAAGAAGCAAATTAGACGTTTCAATTCAAAGTGTAGAGCTTGTCTCATTCATTCAATGTCTCGACCTTAACTGATTCATTCAAAGAATCTAACTGCGTTCATCCATTCAATGAAGCAAACTGCACTCAATCATTCAATGAGAAAAGCGGTATTCGTTCATTACTTCAATCTAGCTAATCCCAGTCATTCAATGTCTCGGCATTTACGCCTTCATTTTCGGAATCAAACTGCATTCATTCTTTCATACAAACTAAGTATACGTTTCATTTCAAAGACGAGAGCTTGTCTCATTCATTCGATGTATGCAACCTCACTGATTTATTGAAAGAATCAAACTGCATCAATCATTCAATGAATCAAACTGCTCTCAGTCTTTCAATGAAAATAGTGATATACATTCAATCATTGAAATCCAGCTTATCGCATTCATTCACAGTTTAATCCTAAACGCCTTTGTTCATTGAAACAAACAGCATTCAAACATTCAATGAAATGAAAATGTACGTATTAAATCAAAGAGTATACCTTGCCTCGTTTTTTCAATGTCTGGAGCTTTACTGATTTATTCAACGAATCAAACTGCATGCATTCATTCAATGAAACAGAGTATATGTTTCAATTCAAAGAAAAGATCTTGTCTTATTCATTTAGAGCCTCGAGCTAAAATGATTCATTCAAAGAATCAAATTGCGTTCATCCATTCAATGAAGCAAACTGCACTCAATCATTCAATGAGAAAAGCGGTATTCGTTCATTAATTCAATCTAGCTTATCCCATACATTCAATGTCTCGGCATTTACGCCTTCATTTTAGGAATCAAACTGCATTCATTCTTTCATACAAACTAAGTACACGTTTCATTTCAAAGACGAGAGCTTGTCTCATTCATTCGATATATCCAACCTCACTGATTCATTGAAAGAATCAAACTGCTTTCAATCATTCAATGAATCAAACTGCTCTCAGTCTTTCAATCAAAATAGTGATATACATTCACGCTTTGAAATCCAGCTTATCTCACTAATTCACAGTTTAATCCTAAACGCCTTCGTTCAATGAAACAAACAGCATTCAAACATTCAATGAAATGAAAATATACGTTTTTAATCAAAGAGTATACCTTGCCTCGTTTATTCAATGTCTGGAGCTTCACTGATTGATTCAAAGAATCAAACTGCATGCATTCATTCAATGAAACAGAGTATATGCTTCAATTCAAAGAGTAGATCTTGTCTATTTCATTTACAGCCTCGAGCTTAACTGATTCATTCAAAGAAGCAAATTAGAAGTTTCAATTGAAAGTGTAGAGTTTGTCTCATTCATTCAATGTCTCGAACTTAACTGATTAATTCAAAGAATCAAACTGCGTTCATCCATTCAATGAACCAAACTGCACACAATCATTCAATGAGAAAAGCGGTATTCGTTCATTACTTCAATCTAGCTAATCCCATTCATTCAATGTCTCGGCATTTACGCCTTCATTTTCGGAATCAAACTGCATTCATTCTTTCATACAAACTAAGTATACGTTTCATTTCAAAGACGAGAGCTTGTCTCATTCATTCGATGTATCCAACCTCACTGATTCATTGAAAGAATCAAACTGCATCAATCATTCAATGAATCAAACTGCTCTCAATCTTTCAATGAAAATAGTGATATACATTCAATCATTGAAATCCAGTTTATCTCATTCATTCACAGTTTAATCCTAAACGCCTTTGTTCAATGAAACAAACAGCATTCAAACTTTCAATGAAATGAAAATATACGTTTTAAATCAAAGAGTTTCCCTTGCCTCGTTTATTCAATGTCAGGAGCTTAACTGATTCATTCAAAGAATCAAACAGCATGCATTCATTCAATGAAACAGAGTATATGTTTCAATTCAAAGAGTAGATCTTGTCGAAATCATTTAGAGCCTCGAGCTTAACTCATTCATTCAAAGAATCAAAACTGCCTTCATTCATTCATTCAAAGAAGCAAATTAGACGTTTCAATTCAAAGTGTAGAGCTTGTCTCATTCATTCAATGTCTCGACCTTAACTGCGTTCATCCATTCAATAAAGACAACTGCACTCAATCATTCAATGAGATAAGCGGTATTCGTTCATTAATTCAATCTAGTTTATCCCATACATTCAATGTCTCGGCATTTACGCCTTCATTTTAGGAATCAAACTGCATTCATTCTTTCATACAAACTAAGTACACGTTTCATTTCAAAGACGAGAGCTTGTCTCATTCATTCGATATATCCAACCTCACTGATTCATTGAAAGAATCAAACTGCGTTCAATCATTCAATGAATCAAACTGCTCTCAGTCTTACAATCAAAATAGTGATATACATTCATTCTTTGAAATCCAGCTTATCTCACTAATTCACAGTTTAATCCTAAACGCCTTCGTTCAATGAAATAAACAGCATTCAAACATTCAATGAAATGAAAATATACGTTTTAAATCAAAGAGTATACCTTGCCTCGTTTATTCAATGTCTGGAGCTTCACTGATTGATTCAAAGAATCAAACTGCATGCATTCATTCAATGAAACAGAGTATATGCTTCAATTCAAAGAGTAGATCTTGTCTAATTCATTTACAGCCTCGAGCTTAACTGATTCATTCAAAGAAGCAAATTAGAAGTTTCAATTCAAAGTGTAGAGTTTGTCTCATTCATTCAATGTCTCGACCCTAAATGATTAATTCAAAGAATCAAACTGCGTTCATCCATTCAATGAACCAAACTGCACACAATCATTCAATGAGAAAAGCGGTATTCGTTCATTACTTCAATCTAGCTCATCCCATTCATTCAATGTCTCGGCATTTACGCCTTCATTTTCGGAATCAAACTGCATTCATTCTTCCATGCAAACTAAGTATACGTTTCATTTCAAAGACGAGAGCTTGTCTCATTCATTCGATGTATCCAACCTCACTGATTTATTGAAAGAATCAAACTGCATCAATCATTCAATGAATCAAACTGCTCTCAGTCTTTCAATGAAAATAGTGATCTACATTCAATCATTGAATTCCATCTTATCGCATTCATTCACAGTTTAATCCTAAACGCCTTTGTTCAATGAAACAAACAGCATTCAAACATTCAATGAAATGAAAATGTACGTTTTAAATCAAAGAGTATACCTTGCCTCGTTTATTCAATGTCTGGAGCTTTACTGATTTATTCAACGAATCAAACTGCATGCATTCATTCAATGAAACAGAGTATATGTTTCAATTCAAAGAAAAGATCTTGTCTAATTCATTTAGAGCCTCGAGCTTAAATGATTTATTCAAAGAATCAAATTGCGTTCATCCATTCAATGAAGCAAACTGCACTCAATCATTCAATGAGAAAAGCGGTATTCGTTCATTAATTCAATCTAGCTTATCCCATACATTCAATGTCTCGGCATTTACGCCTTCATTTTAGGAATCAAACTGCATTCATTCTTTCATACAAACTAAGTACACGTTTCATTTCAAAGACGAGAGCTTGTCTCATTCATTCGATATATCCAACCTCACTGATTCATTGAAAGAATCAAACTGCTTTCAATCATTCAATGAATCAAACTGCTCTCAGTCTTTCAATCAAAATAGTGATATACATTCACGCTTTGAAATCCAGCTTATCTCACTAATTCACAGTTTAATCCTAAACGCCTTCGTTCAATGAAACAAACAGCATTCAAACATTCAATGAAATGAAAATATACGTTTTTAATCAAAGAGTATACCTTGCCTCGTTTATTCAATGTCTGGAGCTTCACTGATTGATTCAAAGAATCAAACTGCATGCATTCATTCAATGAAACAGAGTATATGCTTCAATTCAAAGAGTAGATCTTGTCTAATTCATTTAGAGCCTCGAGCTTAACTGATTCATTCAAAGAAGCAAATTAGAAGTTTAAATTCAAAGTGTAGAGTTTGTCTCATTCATTCAATGTCTCGAACTTAACTGATTCATTCAAAGAATCAAACTGCGTTCATCTATTCAATGAAGCAAGCTGCACTCAATCTTTCAATGAGAAAAGCGGTATTCGTTCATTACTTCAATCTAGGTTACCCCATTCATTCAATGTTTCGGCAATTACGCCTTCATTTTAGGAATCAAACTGCATTCATTCTTTCATACAAACTAAGTACACTTTTCATTTCAAAGACGAGAGCTTGTCTCATTCATTCGATGTATCCAATCTCACTGATTCATTGAAAGAATCAAACTGCGTTCAATCATTCAATGAATCAAACTGCTCTCAGTCTTTCAATGAAAATAGTGATTTTCATTCAATCATTGAAATCCAGCTTATCACATTCATTCACAGTTTAATCCTCAACGCCTTCGGTCAATGAAACAAACAGCATTTAACATTCAGTGAAACGAAATATACGTTTCAAATCAAAGAAACCTTGTCTCATTCATTAAATTTCTCGAGCTTAACTGATTCTTTCAAAGAAACAAACTGTGTTCATTCATTCAAAGAAGCAATTTGCACGCAATCATTCAATGAAACAAACGGAATTCATTCATTGAATCCAGCTTATCCCATTCATTAAATGTCTCACCTTAAACGCCGGCATTCAATGAACCAAAGTGCATTCATTCATCCAATGTGTCGCGTTGAAATGATTCTTCCCGAGATTAAAATTGCGTTCGTGCATTCAGTGAATCAAACTGCACTCAATCATTCCATGAACCTTATAGTTCTATTTCATTCAATTTATCGAGTTTATCCCATTCATTCAAAATCTCGACCTTAACGCCTTCGTTCAATGAAACAAACAGCTTGCATTCATTCAAAGAAACAGAGTATAAGTTTCAATTCAAAGAGTAGATCCTGTCTAATTCATTTAGTGCCTCGAGCTTAACTGATTCATTCAAAGAATCAAAACTGCCTTCATTCATTCATTCAAAGAAGCAAATTAGACGTTTCAATTCAAAGTGTAGAGCTTGTCTCATTCATTCAATGTCTCGACCTTAACTGCGTTCATCCATTCAATAAAGACAACTGCACTCAATCATTCAATGAGATAAGCGGTATTCGTTCATTAATTCAATCTAGCTTATCCCATACATTCAATGTCTCGGCATTTACGCCTTCATTTTCGGAATCAAACTGCATTCATTCTTTCATACAAACTAAGTAGACGTTTCATTTCAAAGACGAGAGCTTGTCTCATTCATTCGATGTATCCAACCTCACTGATTCATTGAAAGAATCAAACTGCATCAATCATTCAAAGAATCAAACTGCTCTCAGTCTTTCAATGAAAATAGTGATATACATTCAATCATTGAAATCCAGCTTATCGCATTCATTCACAGTTTAATCCGAAACGCCTTTGTTCATTGAAACAAACAGCATTCAAACATTCAATGAAATGAAAATGTACGTTTTAAATCAAAGAGTATACCTTGCCTCGTTTATTCAATGTCTGGAGCTTTACTGATTTATTCAAAGAATCAAACTGCATGCATTCATTCAATGAAACAGATTTTATGTTTCAATTCAAAGAAAAGATCTTGTCTAATTCATTTAGAGCCTCGAGCTTAAATGATTCATTCAAAGAATCAAAACTGCCTTCATTCATTCATTCAAAGAAGCAAATTAGACGTTTCAATTCAAAGTGTAGAGCTTGTCTCATTCATTCAATGTCTCGACCTTAACTGATTCATTCAAAGAATCAAACTGCGTTCATCTATTCAATGAAGCAAACTGCACTCAATCATTCAATGAGAAAAGCGGTATTCGTTCATTAATTCAATCTAGCTTATCCCATACATTCAATGTCTCGGCATTTACGCCTTCATTTTAGGAATCAAACTGCATTCATTCTTTCATACAAACTAAGTACACGTTTCATTTCAAAGACGAGAGCTTGTCTCATTCATTCGATATATCCAACCTCACTGATTCATTGAAAGAATCAAACTGCTTTCAATCATTCAATGAATCAAACTGCTCTCAGTCTTTCAATCAAAATAGTGATATACATTCACGCTTTGAAATCCAGCTTATCTCACTAATTCACAGTTTAATCCTAAACGCCTTCGTTCAATGAAACAAACAGCATTCAAACATTGAATGAAATGAAAATATACGTTTTTAATCAAAGAGTATACCTTGCCTCGTTTATTCAATGTCTGGAGCTTCACTGATTGATTCAAAGAATCAAACTGCATGCATTCATTCAATGAAACAGAGTATATGCTTCAATTCAAAGAGTAGATCTTGTCTAATTCATTTACAGCCTCGAGCTTAACTGATTCATTCAAAGAAGCAAATTAGAAGTTTCAATTGAAAGTGTAGAGTTTGTCTCATTCATTCAATGTCTCGATCTTAACTGATTAATTCAAAGAATCAAACTGCGTTCATCCATTCAATGAACCAAACTGCACACAATCATTCAATGAGAAAAGCGGTATTCGTTCATTACTTCAATCTAGCTAATCCCATTCATTCAATGTCTCGGCATTTACGCCTTCATTTTCGGAATCAAACTGCATTCATTCTTTCATACAAACTAAGTATACGTTTCATTTCAAAGACGAGAGCTTGTCTCATTCATTCAATGTATCCAACCTCACTGATTCATTGAAAGAATCAAACTGCATCAATCATTCAATGAATCAAACTGCTCTCAGTCTTTCAATGAAAATAGTGATATACATTCAATCATTGAAATCCAGCTTATCGCATTCATTCACAGTTTAATCCTAAACGCCTTTGTTCATTGAAACAAACAGCATTCAAACATTCAATGAAATGAAAATGTACGTTTTAAATCAAAGAGTATACCTTGCCTCGATTATTCAATGTCTGGAGCTTTACTGATTTATTCAACGAATCAAACTGCATGCATTCATTCAATGAAACAGAGTATATGTTTCAATTCAAAGAAAAGATCTTGTCTAATTCATTTAGAGCCTCGAGCTTAAATGATTCATTCAAAGAATCAAATTGCGTTCATCCATTCAATGAAGCAAACTGCACTCAATCATTTAATGAGAAAAGCGGTATTCGTTCATTAATTCAATCTAGCTTATCCCATACATTCAATGTCTCGGCATTTACGCCTTCATTTTAGGAATCAAACTGCATTCATTCTTTCATACAAACTAAGTACACGTTTCATTTCAAAGACGAGAGCTTGTCTCATTCATTCGATATATCCAACCTCACTGATTCATTGAAAGAATCAAACTGCTTTCAATCATTCAATGAATCAAACTGCTCTCAGTCTTTCAATCAAAATAGTGATATTCATTCATTCTTTGAAATCCAGCTTATCACATTTTTTCACAGTTTAATCCTAAACGCCTTTGTTCAATGAAACAAACAGCATTCAAACATTCAATGAAATGAAAATATACGTTTTAAATCAAAGAGTATACCTTGCCTCGTTTATTCAATGTCTGGAGCTTTACTGATTCATTCAAAGAATCAAACTGCATGCATTCATTCAATGAAACAGAGTATATGCTTCAATTCAAAGAATAGATCTTGTCTAATTCATTTAAAGCCTCGAGCTTAACTGATTCATTCAAAGAAGCAAGTTAGAAGTTTCAATTCAAAGTGTAGAGTTTGTCTCATTCATTCAATGTCTCGACCTTAACTGATTCATTCAAAGAATCAAACTGCGTTCATCCATTCAATGAAGCAAACTGCACAGAATCATTCAATGAGAAAAGCGGTATTCGTTCATTACTTCAATCTAGCTAATCCCATTCATTCAATGTCTCGGCATTTACGCCTTCATTTTCGGAATCAAACTGCATTCATTCTTTCATACAACTAAGTACATATTTCATTTCAAAGACGAGAGCTTGTCTCATTCATTCGATGTATCCAACCTCACTGATTCATTGAAAGAATCAAACTGCCTCAATCATTCAATGAATCAAACTGCTCTCAGTCTTTCAATGAAAATAGTGATATACATTCAATCATTGAAATCCAGCTGATCACATTCATTCACAGTTTAATCCTAAACGCCTTTGTTCAATGAAACAAACAGCATTCAAACATTCAATGAAATGAAAATGTACGTTTTAAATCAAAGAGTATACCTTGCCTCGTTTATTCAATGTCTGGAGCTTTACTGATTTTTTCAAAGAAACAAACTGCATGCATTCATTCAATGAAACAGAGTATAAGTTTCAATTCAATGAAAAGATCTTGTCGAATTCATTTAGAGCCTCGAGCATAAATGATTCATTCAAAGAATCAAAACTGCCTTCATTCATTCATTCAAAGAAGCAAATTAGACGTTTCAATTCAAAGTGTAGAGCTTGTCTCATTCATTCAATGTCTCGACCTTAACTGATTCATTCAAAGAATCAAACTGCGTTCATCCATTCAATGAAGCAAACTGCACTCAATCATTCAATGAGAAAAGCGGTATTCGTTCATTACTTCAATCTAGCTAATCCCATTCATTCAATGTCTCGGCATTTACGCCTTCATTTTCGGAATCAAACTGAATTCATTCTTTCATACAAACTAAGTACACTTTTCATTTCAAAGACGAGAGCTTGTCTCATTCATTCGATGTATCCAACCTCACTGATTCATTGAAAGAATCAAACTGCGTTCAATCATTTAATGAATCAAACTTCTCTCAGTCTTTCAATGAAAATAGTGATTTTCATTCAATCATTGAAATCCAGCTTATCTCATTCATTCACAGTTTAATCCTCAACACCTTCGGTCAATGAAACAAACAGCATTTAACATTCAGTGAAACGAAATATACGTTTCAAATCAAAGAAACCTTGTCTCATTCATTAAATTTCTCGAGCTTAACTGATTCTTTCAAAGAAACAAACTGCGTTCATTCATTCAAAGAAGCAAATTGCACGCAATCATTGAATGAAACAAACGGTATTCATTCATTGAATCCAGCTTATCCCATTCATTAAATGTCTCACCTTAAACGCCGGCATTCAATGAACCAAAGTGCATTCATTCATCCAATGTGTCGAGTAGAAATGATTCTTCCCGAGATTAAAATTGCGTTCGTGCATTCAGTGAATCAAACTGCACTCAATCATTCCATGAACCTTATAGTTCTATTTCATTCAATTGATCGAGTTTATCCCATTCATTCAAAATCTCGACCTTAACGCCTTCGTTCAATGAAACAAACTGCATGCATTCATTCAAAGAAACAGAGTATAAGTTTCAATTCAAAGAGTAGATCTTGTCTCATTCATTTAGTGCCTCGAGCTTAACTGATTCATTCAAAGAATCAAAACTGCCTTCATTCATTCATTCAAAGAAGCAAATTAGACGTTTCAATTCAAAGTGTAGAGCTTGCCTCATTCATTCAATGTCTCGACCTTAACTGCGTTCATCCATTCAATAAAGACAACTGCACTCAATCATTCAATGAGATAAGCGGTATTCGTTCATTAATTCAATCTAGCTTATCCCATACATTCAATGTCTCGGCATTTACGCCTTCATTTTCGGAATCAAACTGCATTCATTCTTTCATACAAACTAAGTATACGTTTCATTTCAAAGACGAGAGCTTATCTCATTCATTCGATGTATCCAACCTCACTGATTCATTGAAAGAATCAAACTGCGTTCAATCATTCAAAGAATCAAACTGCTCTCAGTCTTTCAATGAAAATAGTGATATACATTCAATCATTGAAATCCAGCTTATCGCATTCATTCACAGTTTAATCCTAAACGCCTTTGTTCAATGAAACAAACAGCATTCAAACATTCAATGAAATGAAAATGTACGTTTTAAATCAAAGAGTATACCTTGCCTCGTTTATTCAATGTCTGGAGCTTTACTGATTTATTCAAAGAATCAAACTGCATGCATTCATTCAATGAAACAGATTTTATGTTTCAATTCAAAGAAAAGATCTTGTCTAATTCATTTAGAGCCTCGAGCTTAAATGATTCATTCAAAGAATCAAAACTGCCTTCATTCATTCATTCAAAGAAGCAAATTAGACGTTTCAATTCAAAGTGTAGAGCTTGTCTCATTCATTCAATGTCTCGACCTTAACTGATTCATTCAAAGAATCAAACTGCGTTCATCTATTCAATGAAGCAAACTGCACTCAATCTTTCAATGAGAAAAGCGGTATTCGTTCATTAATTCAATCTAGCTTATCCCATACCTTCAATGTCTTGGCATTTACGCCTTAATTTTAGGAATCAAACTGCATTCATTCTTTCATACAAACTAAGTACACGTTTCATTTCAAAGACGAGAGCTTGTCTCATTCATTCGATATATCCAACCTCACTGATTCATTGAAAGAATCAAACTGCATCAATCATTCAATGAATCAAACTGCTCTCAGTCTTTCAATGAAAATAGTGATATACATTCGATCATTGAAATCCAGCTTATCTCATTCATTCACAGTTTAATCCTAAACGCCTTCGTTCAATGAAACAAACAGCATTCAAACTTTCAATGAAATGAAAATATACGTTTTAAATCAAAGAGTATAACTTGCCTCGTTTATTCAATGTCTGGAGCTTAACTGATTCATTCAAAGAATCAAACAACATGCATTCATTCAACGAAACAGAGTATATGTTTCAATTCAAAGAGTAGATCTTGTCTAATTCATTTAGAGCCTCGAGCTTAACTGATTCATTCAAAGAATCAAACTGCCTTCATTCATTCAAAGAAGCAAATTAGACGTTTCAATTCAAAGTGTAGAGCTAGTCTCATTCATTCAATGTCTCGACCTTATCTGCGTTCATCCATTCAATAAAGACAACTGCACTCAATCATTGAATGAGATAAGCGGTATTCGTTCATTCATTCAATCTAGCTTATCCCATACCTTCAATGTCTCGGCATTTTCGCCTTCATTTTCGGAATCAAACTGCATTCATTCTTTCATACAAACTAAGTACACGTTTCATTTCAAAGACGAGAGCTTGTCTCATTCATTCGATATATCCAACCTCACTGATTCATTGAAAGAATCAAACTGCGTTCAATCATTCAATGAATCAAACTGCTCTCAGTCTTTCAATCAAAATAGTGATATACATTCATTCATTGAAATTCAACTTATCTCATTCATTCACAGTTTAATCCTAAACGCCTTCGTTCAATGAAACAAACAGCATTCAAACATTCAATGAAATGAAAATATACGTTTTAAATCAAAGAGTATACCTTGCCTCGTTTATTCAATGTCTGGAGCTTTACTGATTCATTCAAAGAATCAAACTGCATGCATTCATTCAATGAAACAGAGTATACGCTTCAATTCAAAGAATAGATCTTGTCTAATTCATTTATAGCTTCGAGCTTAACTGATTCATTCAAAGAAGCAAATTAGAAGTTTCAATTCAAAGTGTAGAGTTTGTCTCATTCATTCAATGTCTCGACCTTAACTGATTCATTCAAAGAATCAAACTGCGTTCATCCATTCAATGAAGCAAACTGCACAGAATCATTCAATGAGAAAAGCGGTATTCGTTCATTATTTCAATCTAGCTAATCCCATTCATTCAATGTCTCGGCATTTACGCCTTCAATTTCGGAATCAAACTGCATTCATTCTTTCATACAAACTAAGTACACTTTTCATTTCAAAGACGAGAGCTTGTCTCATTCATTCGATGTATCCAACCTCACTGATTTATTGAAAGAATCAAAGTGCATCAATCATTCAATGAATCAAACTGCTCTCAGTCTTTCAATGAAGATAGTGATGTACATTCAGTCATTGAAATCCAGCTTAACACATTCATTCACAGTTTAATCCTAAACGCCTTTGTTCAATGAAACAAACAGCATTCAAACATTCAATGAAATGAAAATGTACGTTTTAAATCAAAGAGTATACCTTGCCTCGTTTATTCAATGTCTGGAGCTTTACTGATTTATTCAAAGAAACAAACTGCATGCATTCATTCAATGAAACAGAGTATATGTTTCAATTCAAAGAAAAGATCTTGTCGAATTCATTTAGAGCCTCGAGCTTAAATGATTCATTCAAAGAATCAAAACTGCCTTCATTCATTCATTCAAAGAAGCAAATTAGACGTTTCAATTCAAAGTGTAGAGATTGTCTCATTCATTCAATGTCTCGACCTTAACTGATTCATTCAAAGAATCAAACTGCGTTCATCCATTCAATGAAGCAAACTGCACTCAATCATTCAATGAGAAAAGCGGTATTCGTTCATTACTTCAATCTAGCTAATCCCATTCATTCAATGTCTCGGCATTTACGCCTTCATTTTCGGAATCAAACTGCATTCATTCTTTCATACAAACTAAGTACACGTTTCATTTCAAAGACGAGAGCTTGTCTCATTCATTCGATGTATCCAACCTCACTGATTCATTGAAAGAATCAAACTGCATCAATGATTCAAAGAATCAAACTGCTCTCAGTCTTTCAATGAAAATAGTGATATACATTCAATCATTGAAATCCAGTTTATCGCATTCATTCACAGTTTAATCCTAAACGCCTTTGTTCAATGAAACAAACAGCATTCAAACATTCAATGAAATGAAAATGTACGTTTTAAATCAAAGAGTATACCTTGCCTCGTTTATTCAATATCTGGAGCTTTACTGATTTATTCAAAGAATCAAACTGCATGCATTCATTCAATGAAACAGATTTTATGTTTCAATTCAAAGAAAAGATCTTGTCTAATTCATTTAGAGCCTCGAGCTTAAATGATTCATTCAAAGAATCAAAACTGCCTTCATTCATTCATTCAAAGAAGCAAATTAGACGTTTCAATTCAAAGTGTCGAGCTTGTCTCATTCATTCAATGTCTCGACCTTAACTGATTCATTCAAAGAATCAAACTGCGTTCATCTATTCAATGAAGCAAACTGCACTCAATCTTTCAATGAGAAAAGCGGTATTCGTTCATTAATTCAATCTAGCTTATCCCATACCTTCAATGTCTTGGCATTTACGCCTTAATTTTAGGCATCAAACTGCATTCATTCTTTCATACAAACTAAGTACACGTTTCATTTCAAAGACGAGAGCTTGTCTCATTCATTCGATATATCCAACCTCACTGATTCATTGAAAGAATCAAACTGCATCAATCATTCAATGAATCAAACTGCTCTCAGTCTTTCAATGAAAATAGTGATATACATTCGATCATTGAAATCCAGCTTATCTCATTCATTCACAGTTTAATCCTAAACGCCTTCGTTCAATGAAACAAACAGCATTCAAACTTTCAATGAAATGAAAATATACGTTTTAAATCAAAGAGTATAACTTGCCTCGTTTATTCAATGTCTGGAGCTTAACTGATTCATTCAACGAATCAAACAGCATGCATTCATTCAACGAAACAGAGTATATGTTTCAATTCAAAGAGTAGATCTTGTCTAATTCATTTAGAGCCTCGAGCTTAACTGATTCATTCAAAGAATCAAACTGCCTTCATTCATTCAAAGAAGCAAATTAGACGTTTCAATTCAAAGTGTAGAGCTTGTCTCATTCATTCAATGTCTCGACCTTATCTGCGTTCATACATTCAATAAAGACAACTGCACTCAATCATTGAATGAGATAAGCGGTATTCGTTCATTCATTCAATCTAGCTTATCCCATACGTTCAATGTCTCGGCATTTTCGCCTTCATTTTAGGAATCAAACTGCATTCATTCTTTCATACAAACTAAGTACACGTTTCATTTCAAAGACGAGAGCTTGTCTCATTCATACGATATATCCAACCTCACTGATTCATTGAAAGAATCAAACTGCGTTCAATCATTCAATGAATCAAACTGCTCTCAGTCTTTCAATCAAAATAGTGATATACATTCATTCATTGAAATCCAACTTATCGCATTCATTCAGTTTAATCCTAAACGCCTTCGTTCAATGAAACAAACAGCATTCAAACATTCAATGAAATGAAAATATACGTTTTAAATCAAAGAGTATACCTTGCCTCGTTTATTCAATGTCTGGAGCTTTACTGATTCATTCAAAGAATCAAACTGCATGCATTCATTCAATGAAACAGAGTATACGCTTCAATTCAAAGAATAGATCTTGTCTAATTCATTTATAGCTTCGAGCTTAACTGATTCATTCAAAGAAGCAAATTAGAAGTTTCAATTCAAAGTGTAGAGTTTGTCTCATTCATTCAATGTCTCGACCTTAACTGATTCATTCAAAGAATCAAACTGCGTTCATCCATTCAATGAAGCAAACTGCACAGAATCATTCAATGAGAAAAGCGGTATTCGTTCATTATTTCAATCTAGCTAATCCCATTCATTCAATGTCTCGGCATTTACGCCTTCAATTTCGGAATCAAACTGCATTCATTCTTTCATACAAACTAAGTACACTTTTCATTTCAAAGACGAGAGCTTGTCTCATTCATTCGATGTATCCAACCTCACTGATTTATTGAAAGAATCAAAGTGCATCAATCATTCAATGAATCAAACTGCTCTCAGTCTTTCAATGAAAATAGTGATATACATTCAGTCATTGAAATCCAGCTTAACACATTCATTCACAGTTTAATCCTAAACGCCTTTGTTCAATGAAACAAACAGCATTCAAACATTCAATGAAATGAAAATGTACGTTTTAAATCAAAGAGTATACCTTGCCTCGTTTATTCAATGTCTGGAGCTTTACTGATTTATTCAAAGAAACAAACTGCATGCATTCATTCAATGAAACCGAGTATATGTTTCAATTCAAAGAAAAGATCTTGTCGAATTCATTTAGAGCCTCGAGCTTAAATGATTCATTCAAAGAATCAAAACTGCCTTCATTCATTCATTCAAAGAAGCAAATTAGACGTTTCAATTCAAAGTGTAGAGCTTCTCTCATTCATTCAATGTCTCGACCTTAACTGATTCATTCAAAGAATCAAACTGCGTTCATCTATTCAATGAAGCAAACTGCACTCAATCATTCAATGAGAGAAGCGGAATTTCGTTCATTACTTCAATCTAGGTTATCCCATTCATTCAATGTTTCGGCATTTACGCCTTCATTTTAGGAATCAAACTGAATTCATTCTTTCATACAAACTAAGTACACTTTTCATTTCAAAGACGAGAGCTTGTCTCATTCATTCGATGGATCCAATCTCACTGATTCATTGAAATACTCAAACTGCGTTCAATCATTCAATGAATCAAACTGCTCTCAGTCTTTCAATGAAAATAGTGATTTTCATTCAATCATTGAAATCCAGCTTATCGCATTCATTCACAGCTTAATCCTCAACGCCTTCGTTCAATGAAACAAACAGCATTCAAACATTCAATGAAATGAAAATATACGTTTTAAATCAAAGAGTATACCTTGCCTCGTTTATTCAATGTCTGGAGCTTTACTGATTCATTCAAAGAATCAAACTGCATGCATTCATTCAATGAAACAGAGGATAAGTTTCAATTCAAAGAGTAGATCTTGTCTCATTCATTTAGGGCCTCGAGATTAAATGATTCATTCAATGAATTAAAACTGCCTTCATTCATTCATTCAAAGAAGCAAATTAGACGTTTCAATTCAAAGTGTAGAGCTTGTCTCATTCATTCAATGTCTCGACCTTAACTGATTCATTCAACGAATCAAACTGCGTTCATCCATTCAATGAAGCAAACTGCACTCAATCATTCAATGAGAAAAGCGGTATTCGTTCATTACTTCTTCTAGGTTATCCCATTCATTCAAAATTTCGGCATTTACACCTTCATTTTAGGAATCAAACTGCATTCATTCTTTCATACAAACTAAGTACACTTTTCATTTCAAAGACGAGAGCTTGTCTCATTCATTCGATGTATCCAATCTCACTGATTCATTGAAAGAATCAAACTGCGTTCAATCATTCAATGAATCAAACTGCTCTCAGTCTTTCAATGAAAATAGTGATTTTCATTCAATCTTTGAAATCCAGCTTATCACATTCATTCACAGTTTAATCCTCAACACCTTCGGTCAATGAAACAAACAGCATTTAACATTCAGTGAAACGAAATATACGTTTCAAATCAAAGAAACCTTGTCTCATTCATTAAATTTCTCGAGCTTAACTGATTCTTTCAAAGAAACAAACTGCGTTCATTCATTCAAAGAAGCAAATTGCACGCAATCATTGAATGAAACAAACGGTATTCATTCATTGAATCCAGCTTATCCCATTCATTAAATGTCTCACCTTAAACGCCGGCATTCAATGAACCAAAGTGCATTCATTCATCCAATGTGTCGAGTTGAAATGATTCTTCCCGAGATTAAAATTGCGTTCGTGCATTCAGTGAATCAAACTGCACTCAATCATTCCATGAACCTTATAGTTCTATTTCATTCAATTGATCGAGTTTATCCCATTCATTCAAAATCTCGACCTTAACGCCTTCGTTCAATGAAACAAACTGCATGCATTCATTCAAAGAAACAGAGTATAAGTTTCAATTCAAAGAGTAGATCTTGTCGAAATCATTTAGAGCCTCGAGCTTAACTCATTCATTCAAAGAATCAAAACTGCCTTCATTCATTCATTCAAAGAAGCAAATTAGACGTTTCAATTCAAAGTGTAGAGCTTGTCTCATTCATTCAATGTCTCGACCTTAACTGCGTTCATCCATTCAATAAAGACAACTGCACTCAATCATTCAATGAGAAAAGCGGTATTCGTTCATTCATTCAATCTAGCTTATCCCATACATTCAATGTCTCGGCATTTACGCCTTCATTTTTGGAATCAAACTGCATTCATTCTTTCATACAAACTAAGTACACGTTTCATTTCAAAGACGAGAGCTTGTCTCATTCATTCGATGTATCCAACCTCACTAATTCCTTGAAAGAATCAAACTGCGTTCAATCATTCAATGAATCAAACTGCTCTCAGTCTTTCAATCAAAATAGCGATATACATTCATTCATTGAATTCCAACTTATCTCATTCATTCACAGTTTAATCCTAAACGCCTTCGTTCAATGAAACAAACAGCATTCAAACATTCAATGAAATGAAAATATACGTTTTAAATCAAAGAGTATACCTTGCCTCGTTTATTCAATGTCTGGAGCTTAACTGATTCATTCAAAGAATCAAACTGCATGCATTCGTTCAATGGAACAGAGTATATGTTTCAATTCAAAGAATAGATCTGGTCTAATTCATTTAGAGCCTCGAGCTTAAATGATTCATTCAAAGAATCAAAACTGCCTTCATTCATTCATTCAAAGAAGCAAATTAGACGTTTCAATTCAAAGTGTAGAGCTTGTCTCATTCATTCAATGTCTCGACCTTAACTGCGTTCATCCATTCAATAAAGACAACTGCACTCAATCATTCAATGAGAAAAGCGGTATTCGTTCATTCATTCAATCTAGCTTATCCCATACATTCAATGTCTCGGCATTTACGCCTTCATTTTAGGAATCAAACTGCATTCATTCTTTCAGACAAACTAAGTACACGTTTCATTTCAAAGACGAGAGCTTGTCTCATTCATTCGATATATCCAACCTCACTAATTCTTTGAAAGAATCAAACTGCGTTCAATCATTCAATGAATCAAACTGCTTCAATCAAAATAGCGATATACATTCATTCATTGAATTCCAACTTATCTCATTCATTCACAGTTTAATCCTAAACGCCTTCGTTCAATGAAACAAACAGCATTCAAACATTCAATGATATGAAAATATACGTTTTAAATCAAAGAGTATACCTTGCCTCGTTTATTCAATGTCTGGAGCTTTACTGATTCATTCAAAGAATCAAACTGCATGCATTCATTCAATGAAACAGAGTATATGCTTCAATTCAAAGAATAGATCTTCTCTAATTCATTTATAGCCTCGAGCTTAACTGATTCATTCAAAGAAGCAAATTAGAAGTTTCAATTCAAAGTGTAGAGTTTGTCTCATTCATTCAATGTCTCGACCTTAACTGATTCATTCAAAGAATCAAACTGCGTTCATCCATTCAATGAAGCAAACTGCACTCAATCATTCAATGAGAAAAGCGGTATTCGCTCATTACTTCAATCTAGCTAATCCCATTCATTCAATGTCTCGGCATTTACGCCTTCATTTTCGGAATCAAACTGCATTCATTCTTTCATACGTTTCATTTCAAAGACGAGAGCTTGTCTCATTCATTCGATGTATCCAACCACACTGTTTTATTGAAAGAATCAAACTGCATCAATCATTCAATGAATCAAACTGCTCTCAGTCTTTCAATGAAAATAGTGATATACATTCAATCATTGAAATCCAGCTTATCGCATTCATTCACAGTTTAATCCTAAACGCCTTTGTTCATTGAAACAAACAGCATTCAAACATTCAATGAAATGAAAATGTACGTTTTAAATCAAAGAGTATACCTTGCCTCGTTTATTCAATGTCTGGAGCTTAACTGATTCATTCAAAGAATCAAACAGCATGCATTCATTCAATGAAACAGAGTATATGTTTCAATTCAAAGAGTAGATCTTGTCGAATTCATTTAGAGCCTCGAGCTTAACTGATTTATTCAAAGAATCAGAACTGCCTTCATTCATTCATTCAAAGAAGCAAATTAGACGTTTCAATTCAAGGTGTAGAGCTTGTCTCATTCATTCAATGTCTCGAACTTAACTGCGTTCATCCATTCAATAAAGACAACTGCACTCAATCATTCAATGAGATAAGCGGTATTCGTTCATTCATTCAATCTAGCTTATCCCATACATTCAATGTCTCGGCATTTACGCCTTCATTTTAGGAATCAAACTGCATTCATTCTTTCATACAAACTAAGTACACGTTTCATTTCAAAGACGAGAGCTTGTCTCATTCATTCGATATATCCAACCTCACTAATTCCTTGAAAGAATCAAACTGCGTTCAATCATTCAATGAATCAAACTGCTCTCAGTCTTTCAATCAAAATAGCGATATACATTCATTCATTGAATTCCAACTTATCTCATTCATTCACAGTTTAATCCTAAACGCCTTCGTTCAATGAAACAAACAGCATTCAAACATTCAATGAAATGAAAATATACGTTTTAAATCAAAGAGTATACCTTGCCTCGTTTATTCAATGTCTGGAGCTTAACTGATTCATTCAAAGAATCAAACTGCATGCATTCGTTCAATGGAACAGAGTATATGTTTCAATTCAAAGAATAGATCTGGTCTAATTCATTTAGAGCCTCGAGCTTAAATGATTCATTCAAAGAATCAAAACTGCCTTCATTCATTCATTCAAAGAAGCAAATTAGACGTTTCAATTCAAAGTGTAGAGCTTGTCTCATTCATTCAATGTCTCGACCTTAACTGCGTTCATCCATTCAATAAAGACAACTGCACTCAATCATTCAATGAGAAAAGCGGTATTCGTTCATTCATTCAATCTAGCTTATCCCATACATTCAATGTCTCGGCATTTACGCCTTCATTTTAGGAATCAAACTGCATTCATTCTTTCATACAAACTAAGTACACGTTTCATTTCAAAGACGAGAGCTTGTCCCATTCATTCGATATATCCAACCTCACTAATTCTTTGAAAGAATCAAACTGCGTTCAATCATTCAATGAATCAAACTGCTTCAATCAAAATAGCGATATACATTCATTCATTGAATTCCAACTTATCTCATTCATTCACAGTTTAATCCTAAACGCCTTCGTTCAATGAAACAAACAGCATTCAAACATTCAATGATATGAAAATATACGTTTTAAATCAAAGAGTATACCTTGCCTCGTTTATTCAATGTCTGGAGCTTTACTGATTCATTCAAAGAATCAAACTGCATGCATTCATTCAATGAAACAGAGTATATGCTTCAATTCAAAGAATAGATCTTCTCTAATTCATTTATAGCCTCGAGCTTAACTGATTCATTCAAAGAAGCAAATTAGAAGTTTCAATTCAAAGTGTAGAGTTTGTCTCATTCATTCAATGTCTCGACCTTAACTGATTCATTCAAAGAATCAAACTGCGTTCATCCATTCAATGAAGCAAACTGCACTCAATCATTCAATGAGAAAAGCGGTATTCGCTCATTACTTCAATCTAGCTAATCCCATTCATTCAATGTCTCGGCATTTACGCCTTCATTTTCGGAATCAAACTGCATTCATTCTTTCATACGTTTCATTTCAAAGACGAGAGCTTGTCTCATTCATTCGATGTATCCAACCACACTGTTTTATTGAAAGAATCAAACTGCATCAATCATTCAATGAATCAAACTGCTCTCAGTCTTTCAATGAAAATAGTGATATACATTCAATCATTGAAATCCAGCTTATCGCATTCATTCACAGTTTAATCCTAAACGCCTTTGTTCATTGAAACAAACAGCATTCAAACATTCAATGAAATGAAAATGTACGTTTTAAATCAAAGAGTATACCTTGCCTCGTTTATTCAATGTCTGGAGCTTAACTGATTCATTCAAAGAATCAAACAGCATGCATTCATTCAATGAAACAGAGTATATGTTTCAATTCAAAGAGTAGATCTTGTCGAATTCATTTAGAGCCTCGAGCTTAACTGATTTATTCAAAGAATCAGAACTGCCTTCATTCATTCATTCAAAGAAGCAAATTAGACGTTTCAATTCAAGGTGTAGAGCTTGTCTCATTCATTCAATGTCTCGAACTTAACTGCGTTCATCCATTCAATAAAGACAACTGCACTCAATCATTCAATGAGATAAGCGGTATTCGTTCATTACTTCAATCTAGCTAATCCCATTCATTCAATGTCTCGGCATTTACGCCTTCATTTTCGGAATCAAACTGCATTCATTCTTTCATACAAACTAAGTATACGTTTCATTTCAAAGACGAGAGCTTGTCTCATTCATTCGATGTATCCAACCACACTGATTCATTGAAAGAATCAAACTGCATCAATCATTCAAAGAATCAAACTGCTCTCAGTCTTTCAATGAAAATAGTGATATACATTCAATCATTGAAATCCAGCTTATCGCATTCATTCACAGTTTAATCCGAAACGCCTTTGTTCAATGAAACAAACAGCATTCAAACATTCAATGAAATGAAAATGTACGTTTTAAATCAAAGAGTATACCTTGCCTCGTTTATTCAATGTCTGGAGCTTTACTGATTTATTCAAAGAATCAAACTGCATGCATTCATTCAATGAAACAGATTTTATGTTTCAATTCAAAGAAAAGATCTTGTCTAATTCATTTAGAGCCTCGAGCTTAAATGATTCATTCAAAGAATCAAAACTGCCTTCATTCATTCATTCAAAGAAGCAAATTAGACGTTTCAATTCAAAGTGTAGAGCTTGTCTCATTCATTCAATGTCTCGACCTTAACTGATTCATTCAAAGAATCAAACTGCGTTCATCTATTCAATGAAGCAAACTGCACTCAATCTTTCAATGAGAAAAGCGGTATTCGTTCATTAATTCAATCTAGCTTATCCCATACATTCAATGTCTCGGCATTTACGCCTTCATTTTAGGAATCAAACTGCATTCATTCTTTCATACAAACTAAGTACACGTTTCATTTCAAAGACGAGAGCTTGTCTCATTCATTCGATATATCCAACCGCACTGATTCATTGAAAGAATCAAACTGCATCAATCACTCAATGAATCAAACTGCTCTCAGTCTTTCAATGAAAATAGTGATATACATTCAATCATTGAAATCCAGCTTATCTCATTCATTCACAGTTTAATCCTAAACGCCTTCGTTCAATGAAACGAACAGCATTCAAACTTTCAATGAAATGAAAATATACGTTTTAAATCAAAGAGTATACCTTGCCTCGTTTATTCAATGTCTGGAGCTTAACTGATTCATTCAAAGAATCAAACAGCATGCATTCATTCAATGAAACAGAGTATATGTTTCAATTCAAAGAGTAGATCCTGTCTAATTCATTTAGAGCCTCGAGCTTAACTGATTCATTCAAAGAATCAAAACTGCCTTCATTCATTCATTCAAAGAAGCAAATTAGAAGTTTCAATTCAAAGTGTAGAGCTTGTCTCATTCATTCAATGTCTCGACCGTAACTGCGTTCATCCATTCAATAAAGACAACTGCACTCAATCATTCAATGAGATAAGCGGTATTCGTTCATTCATTCAATCTATCTTATCCCATACATTCAATGTCTCGGCATTTACGCCTTCATTTTAGGAATCAAACTGCATTCATTCTTTCATACAAACTAAGTACACGTTTCATTTCAAAGACGAGAGCTTGTCTCATTCATTCGATATATCCAACCTCACGGATTCATTGAAAGAATCAAACTGCGTTCAATCATTCAATGAATCAAACTGCTCTCAGTCTTTCAATCAAAATAGTGATATACATTCATTCATTGAAATCCAACTTATCTCATTCATTCACAGTTTAATCCTAAACGCCTTCGTTCAATGAAACAAACAGCATTCAAACATTCAATGAAATGAAAATGTACGGTTTAAATCAAAGAGTATACCTTGCCTCGTTTATTCAATGTCTGGAGCTTTACTGATTCATTCAAAGAATCAAACTGCATGCATTCATTCAATGAAACAGAGTATATGCTTCAATTCAAAGAATAGATCATGTCTAATTCATTTATAGCCTCGAGCTTAACTGATTCATTCAAAGAAGCAAATTAGAAGTTTCAATTCAAAGTGTAGAGTTTGTCTCATTCATTCAATGTCTCGACCTTAACTGATTCATTCAAAGAATCAAACTGCGTTCATCCATTCAATGAAGCAAACTGCACAGAATCATTCAATGGGAAAAGCGGTATTCGTTCATTACTTCAATCTAGCTAATCCCATTCATTCAATGTCTCGGCATTTAAGCCTTCATTTTCGGAATCAAACTGCATTCATTCTTTCATACAAACTAAGTACATATTTCATTTCAAAGACGAGAGCTTGTCTCATTCATTCGATGTATCCAACCTCACTGATTCATTGAAAGAATCAAACTGCATCAATCATTCAATGAATCAAACTGCTCTCAGTCTTTCAATGAAAATAGTGATATACATTCAATCATTGAAATCCAGCTTATCACATTCATTCACAGTTTAATCCTAAACGCCTTTGTTCAATGAAACAAACAGCATTCAAACATTCAATGAAATGAAAATGTACGTTTTAAATCAAAGAGTATACCTTGCCTCGTTTATTCAATGTCTGGAGCTTTACTGATTTATTCAAAGAAACAAACTGCATGCATTCATTCAATGAAACAGAGTATAAGTTTCAATTCAAAGAAAAGATCTTGTCGAATTCATTTAGAGCCTCGAGCATAAATGATTCATTCAAAGAATCAAAACTGCCTTCATTCATTCATTCAAAGAAGCAAATTAGACGTTTCAATTCAAAGTGTAGAGCTTGTCTCATTCATTCAATGTCTCGACCTTAACTGATTCATTCAAAGAATCAAACTGCGTTCATCCATTCAATGAAGCAAACTGCACTCAATCATTCAATGAGAAAAGCGGTATTCGTTCATTACTTCAATCTAGCTAATCCCATTCATTCAATGTCTCGGCATTTACGCCTTCATTTTCGGAATCAAACTGCATTCATTCTTTCATACAAACTAAGTATACGTTTCATTTCAAAGACGAGAGCTTGTCTCATTCATTCAATGTATCCAATCTCACTGATTCATTGAAAGAATCAAACTGCATCAATCATTCAATGAATCAAACTGCTCTCAGTCTTTCAATGAAAATAGTGATATACATTCAATCATTGAAATCCAGCTTATATCATTCATTCACAGTTTAATCCTAAACGCCTTCGTTCAATGAAACGAACAGCATTCAAACTTTCAATGAAATGAAAATATACGTTTTAAATCAAAGAGTATACCTTGCCTCGTTTATTCAATGTCTGGAGCTTAACTGATTCATTCAAAGAATCAAACAGCATGCATTCATTCAATGAAACAGAGTATATGTTTCAATTCAAAGAGTAGATCCTGTCTAATTCATTTAGAGCCTCGAGCTTAACTGATTCATTCAAAGAATCAAAACTGCCTTCATTCATTCATTCAAAGAAGCAAATTAGAAGTTTCAATTCAAAGTGTAGAGCTTGTCTCATTCATTCAATGTCTCGACCGTAACTGCGTTCATCCATTCAATAAAGACAACTGCACTCAATCATTCAATGAGATAAGCGGTATTCGTTCATTCATTCAATCTATCTTATCCCATACATTCAATGTCTCGGCATTTACGCCTTCATTTTAGGAATCAAACTGCATTCATTCTTTCATACAAACTAAGTACACGTTTCATTTCAAAGACGAGAGCTTGTCTCATTCATTCGATATATCCAACCTCACGGATTCATTGAAAGAATCAAACTGCGTTCAATCATTCAATGAATCAAACTGCTCTCAGTCTTTCAATCAAAATAGTGATATACATTCATTCATTGAAATCCAACTTATCTCATTCATTCACAGTTTAATCCTAAACGCCTTCGTTCAATGAAACAAACAGCATTCAAACATTCAATGAAATGAAAATGTACGGTTTAAATCAAAGAGTATACCTTGCCTCGTTTATTCAATGTCTGGAGCTTTACTGATTCATTCAAAGAATCAAACTGCATGCATTCATTCAATGAAACAGAGTATATGCTTCAATTCAAAGAATAGATCATGTCTAATTCATTTATAGCCTCGAGCTTAACTGATTCATTCAAAGAAGCAAATTAGAAGTTTCAATTCAAAGTGTAGAGTTTGTCTCATTCATTCAATGTCTCGACCTTAACTGATTCATTCAAAGAATCAAACTGCGTTCATCCATTCAATGAAGCAAACTGCACAGAATCATTCAATGGGAAAAGCGGTATTCGTTCATTACTTCAATCTAGCTAATCCCATTCATTCAATGTCTCGGCATTTAAGCCTTCATTTTCGGAATCAAACTGCATTCATTCTTTCATACAAACTAAGTACATATTTCATTTCAAAGACGAGAGCTTGTCTCATTCATTCGATGTATCCAACCTCACTGATTCATTGAAAGAATCAAACTGCATCAATCATTCAATGAATCAAACTGCTCTCAGTCTTTCAATGAAAATAGTGATATACATTCAATCATTGAAATCCAGCTTATCACATTCATTCACAGTTTAATCCTAAACGCCTTTGTTCAATGAAACAAACAGCATTCAAACATTCAATGAAATGAAAATGTACGTTTTAAATCAAAGAGTATACCTTGCCTCGTTTATTCAATGTCTGGAGCTTTACTGATTTATTCAAAGAAACAAACTGCATGCATTCATTCAATGAAACAGAGTATAAGTTTCAATTCAAAGAAAAGATCTTGTCGAATTCATTTAGAGCCTCGAGCATAAATGATTCATTCAAAGAATCAAAACTGCCTTCATTCATTCATTCAAAGAAGCAAATTAGACGTTTCAATTCAAAGTGTAGAGCTTGTCTCATTCATTCAATGTCTCGACCTTAACTGATTCATTCAAAGAATCAAACTGCGTTCATCCATTCAATGAAGCAAACTGCACTCAATCATTCAATGAGAAAAGCGGTATTCGTTCATTACTTCAATCTAGCTAATCCCATTCATTCAATGTCTCGGCATTTACGCCTTCATTTTCGGAATCAAACTGCATTCATTCTTTCATACAAACTAAGTATACGTTTCATTTCAAAGACGAGAGCTTGTCTCATTCATTCAATGTATCCAATCTCACTGATTCATTGAAAGAATCAAACTGCATCAATCATTCAATGAATCAAACTGCTCTCAGTCTTTCAATGAAAATAGTGATATACATTCAATCATTGAAATCCAGCTTATATCATTCATTCACAGTTTAATCCTAAACGCCTTCGTTCAATGAAACGAACAGCATTCAAACTTTCAATGAAATGAAAATATACGTTTTAAATCAAAGAGTATACCTTGCCTCGTTTATTCAATGTCTGGAGCTTAACTGATTCATTCAAAGAATCAAACAGCATGCATTCATTCAATGAAACAGAGTATATGTTTCAATTCAAAGAGTAGATCCTGTCTAATTCATTTAGAGCCTCGAGCTTAACTGATTCATTCAAAGAATCAAAACTGCCTTCATTCATTCATTCAAAGAAGCAAATTAGAAGTTTCAATTCAAAGTGTAGAGCTTGTCTCATTCATTCAATGTCTCGACCGTAACTGCGTTCATCCATTCAATAAAGACAACTGCACTCAATCATTCAATGAGATAAGCGGTATTCGTTCATTCATTCAATCTATCTTATCCCATACATTCAATGTCTCGGCATTTACGCCTTCATTTTAGGAATCAAACTGCATTCATTCTTTCATACAAACTAAGTACACGTTTCATTTCAAAGACGAGAGCTTGTCTCATTTATTCGATATATCCAACCTCACGGATTCATTGAAAGAATCAAACTGCGTTCAATCATTCAATGAATCAAACTGCTCTCAGTCTTTCAATCAAAATAGTGATATACATTCATTCATTGAAATCCAACTTATCTCATTCATTCACAGTTTAATCCTAAACGCCTTCGTTCAATGAAACAAACAGCATTCAAACATTCAATGAAATGAAAATGTACGGTTTAAATCAAAGAGTATACCTTGCCTCGTTTATTCAATGTCTGGAGCTTTACTGATTCATTCAAAGAATCAAACTGCATGCATTCATTCAATGAAACAGAGTATATGCTTCAATTCAAAGAATAGATCATGTCTAATTCATTTATAGCCTCGAGCTTAACTGATTCATTCAAAGAAGCAAATTAGAAGTTTCAATTCAAAGTGTAGAGTTTGTCTCATTCATTCAATGTCTCGACCTTAACTGATTCATTCAAAGAATCAAACTGCGTTCATCCATTCAATGAAGCAAACTGCACAGAATCATTCAATGGGAAAAGCGGTATTCGTTCATTACTTCAATCTAGCTAATCCCATTCATTCAATGTCTCGGCATTTACGCCTTCATTTTCGGAATCAAACTGCATTCATTCTTTCATACAAACTAAGTACATATTTCATTTCAAAGACGAGAGCTTGTCTCATTCATTCGATGTATCCAACCTCACTGATTCATTGAAAGAATCAAACTGCATCAATCATTCAATGAATCAAACTGCTCTCAGTCTTTCAATGAAAATAGTGATATACATTCAATCATTGAAATCCAGCTTATCACATTCATTCACAGTTTAATCCTAAACGCCTTTGTTCAATGAAACAAACAGCATTCAAACATTCAATGAAATGAAAATGTACGTTTTAAATCAAAGAGTATACCTTGCCTCGTTTATTCAATGTCTGGAGCTTTACTGATTTATTCAAAGAAACAAACTGCATGCATTCATTCAATGAAACAGAGTATAAGTTTCAATTCAAAGAAAAGATCTTGTCGAATTCATTTAGAGCCTCGAGCATAAATGATTCATTCAAAGAATCAAAACTGCCTTCATTCATTCATTCAAAGAAGCAAATTAGACGTTTCAATTCAAAGTGTAGAGCTTGTCTCATTCATTCAATGTCTCGACCTTAACTGATTCATTCAAAGAATCAAACTGCGTTCATCCATTCAATGAAGCAAACTGCACTCAATCATTCAATGAGAAAAGCGGTATTCGTTCATTACTTCAATCTAGCTAATCCCATTCATTCAATGTCTCGGCATTTACGCCTTCATTTTCGGAATCAAACTGCATTCATTCTTTCATACAAACTAAGTATACGTTTCATTTCAAAGACGAGAGCTTGTCTCATTCATTCAATGTATCCAATCTCACTGATTCATTGAAAGAATCAAACTGCATCAATCATTCAATGAATCAAACTGCTCTCAGTCTTTCAATGAAAATAGTGATATACATTCAATCATTGAAATCCAGCTTATCGCATTCATTCACAGTTTAATCCTAAACGCCTTTGTTCATTGAAACAAACAGCATTCAAACATTCAATGAAATGAAAATGTACGTATTAAATCAAAGAGTATACCTTGCCTCGTTTTTTCAATGTCTGGAGCTTTACTGATTTATTCAACGAATCAAACTGCATGCATTCATTCAATGAAACAGAGTATATGTTTCAATTCAAAGAAAAGATCTTGTCTTATTCATTTAGAGCCTCGAGCTAAAATGATTCATTCAAAGAATCAAATTGCGTTCATCCATTCAATGAAGCAAACTGCACTCAATCATTCAATGAGAAAAGCGGTATTCGTTCATTAATTCAATCTAGCTTATCCCATACATTCAATGTCTCGGCATTTACGCCTTCATTTTAGGAATCAAACTGCATTCATTCTTTCATACAAACTAAGTACACGTTTCATTTCAAAGACGAGAGCTTGTCTCATTCATTCGATATATCCAACCTCACTGATTCATTGAAAGAATCAAACTGCTTTCAATCATTCAATGAATCAAACTGCTCTCAGTCTTTCAATCAAAATAGTGATATACATTCACGCTTTGAAATCCAGCTTATCTCACTAATTCACAGTTTAATCCTAAACGCCTTCGTTCAATGAAACAAACAGCATTCAAACATTCAATGAAATGAAAATATACATTTTTAATCAAAGAGTATACCTTGCCTCGTTTATTCAATGTCTGGAGCTTCACTGATTGATTCAAAGAATCAAACTGCATGCATTCATTCAATGAAACAGAGTATATGCTTCAATTCAAAGAGTAGATCTTGTCTAATTCATTTACAGCCTCGAGCTTAACTGATTCATTCAAAGAAGCAAATTAGAAGTTTCAATTGAAAGTGTAGAGTTTGTCTCATTCATTCAATGTCTCGATCTTAACTGATTAATTCAAAGAATCAAACTGCGTTCATCCATTCAATGAACCAAACTGCACACAATCATTCAATGAGAAAAGCGGTATTCGTTCATTACTTCAATCTAGCTAATCCCATTCATTCAATGTCTCGGCATTTACGCCTTCATTTTCGGAATCAAACTGCATTCATTCTTTCATACAAACTAAGTATACGTTTCATTTCAAAGACGAGAGCTGGTCTCATTCATTCGATGTATCCAACCTCACTGATTCATTGAAAGAATCAAACTGCATCAATCATTCAATGAATCAAACTGCTCTCAATCTTTCAATGAAAATAGTGATATACATTCAATCATTGAAATCCAGTTTATCTCATTCATTCACAGTTTAATCCTAAACGCCTTTGTTCAATGAAACAAACAGCATTCAAACTTTCAATGAAATGAAAATATACGTTTTAAATCAAAGAGTTTCCCTTGCCTCGTTTATTCAATGTCAGGAGCTTAACTGATTCATTCAAAGAATCAAACAGCATGCATTCATTCAATGAAACAGAGTATATGTTTCAATTCAAAGAGTAGATCTTGTCGAAATCATTTAGAGCCTCGAGCTTAACTCATTCATTCAAAGAATCAAAACTGCCTTCATTCATTCATTCAAAGAAGCAAATTAGACGTTTCAATTCAAAGTGTACAGCTTGTCTCATTCATTCAATGTCTCGACCTTAACTGCGTTCATCCATTCAATAAAGACAACTGCACTCAATCATTCAATGAGATAAGCGGTATTCGTTCATTAATTCAATCTAGTTTATCCCATACATTCAATGTCTCGGCATTTACGCCTTCATTTTAGGAATCAAACTGCATTCATTCTTTCATACAAACTAAGTACACGTTTCATTTCAAAGACGAGAGCTTGTCTCATTCATTCGATATATCCAACCTCACTGATTCATTGAAAGAATCAAACTGCGTTCAATCATTCAATGAATCAAACTGCTCTCAGTCTTACAATCAAAATAGTGATATACATTCATTCTTTGAAATCCAGCTTATCTCACTAATTCACAGTTTAATCCTAAACGCCTTCGTTCAATGAAATAAACAGCATTCAAACATTCAATGAAATGAAAATATACGTTTTAAATCAAAGAGTATACCTTGCCTCGTTTATTCAATGTCTGGAGCTTCACTGATTGATTCAAAGAATCAAACTGCATGCATTCATTCAATGAAACAGAGTATATGCTTCAATTCAAAGAGTAGATCTTGTCTAATTCATTTACAGCCTCGAGCTTAACTGATTCATTCAAAGAAGCAAATTAGAAGTTTCAATTCAAAGTGTAGAGTTTGTCTCATTCATTCAATGTCTCGACCCTAAATGATTAATTCAAAGAATCAAACTGCGTTCATCCATTCAATGAACCAAACTGCACACAATCATTCAATGAGAAAAGCGGTATTCGTTCATTACTTCAATCTAGCTCATCCCATTCATTCAATGTCTCGGCATTTACGCCTTCATTTTCGGAATCAAACTGCATTCATTCTTTCATGCAAACTAAGTATACGTTTCATTTCAAAGACGAGAGCTTGTCTCATTCATTCGATGTATCCAACCTCACTGATTTATTGAAAGAATCAAACTGCATCAATCATTCAATGAATCAAACTGCTCTCAGTCTTTCAATGAAAATAGTGATCTACATTCAATCATTGAATTCCATCTTATCGCATTCATTCACAGTTTAATCCTAAACGCCTTTGTTCAATGAAACAAACAGCATTCAAACATTCAATGAAATGAAAATGTATGTTTTAAATCAAAGAGTATACCTTGCCTCGTTTATTCAATGTCTGGAGCTTTACTGATTTATTCAACGAATCAAACTGCATGCATTCATTCAATGAAACAGAGTATATGTTTCAATTCAAAGAAAAGATCTTGTCTAATTCATTTAGAGCCTCGAGCTTAAATGATTTATTCAAAGAATCAAATTGCGTTCATCCATTCAATGAAGCAAACTGCACTCAATCATTCAATGAGAAAAGCGGTATTCGTTCATTAATTCAATCTAGCTTATCCCATACATTCAATGTCTCGGCATTTACGCCTTCATTTTAGGAATCAAACTGCATTCATTCTTTCATACAAACTAAGTACACGTTTCATTTCAAAGACGAGAGCTTGTCTCATTCATTCGATATATCCAACCTCACTGATTCATTGAAAGAATCAAACTGCTTTCAATCATTCAATGAATCAAACTGCTCTCAGTCTTTCAATCAAAATAGTGATATACATTCACGCTTTGAAATCCAGCTTATCTCACTAATTCACAGTTTAATCCTAAACGCCTTCGTTCAATGAAACAAACAGCATTCAAACATTCAATGAAATGAAAATATACGTTTTTAATCAAAGAGTATACCTTGCCTCGTTTATTCAATGTCTGGAGCTTCACTGATTGATTCAAAGAATCAAACTGCATGCATTCATTCAATGAAACAGAGTATATGCTTCAATTCAAAGAGTAGATCTTGTCTAATTCATTTAGAGCCTCGAGCTTAACTGATTCATTCAAAGAAGCAAATTAGAAGTTTAAATTCAAAGTGTAGAGTTTGTCTCATTCATTCAATGTCTCGAACTTAACTGATTCATTCAAAGAATCAAACTGCGTTCATCTATTCAATGAAGCAAGCTGCACTCAATCTTTCAATGAGAAAAGCGGTATTCGTTCATTACTTCAATCTAGGTTACCCCATTCATTCAATGTTTCGGCAATTACGCCTTCATTTTAGGAATCAAACTGCATTCATTCTTTCATACAAACTAAGTACACTTTTCATTTCAAAGACGAGAGCTTGTCTCATTCATTCGATGTATCCAATCTCACTGATTCATTGAAAGAATCAAACTGCGTTCAATCATTCAATGAATCAAACTGCTCTCAGTCTTTCAATGAAAATAGTGATTTTCATTCAATCATTGAAATCCAGCTTATCACATTCATTCACAGTTTAATCCTCAACGCCTTCGGTCAATGAAACAAACAGCATTTAACATTCAGTGAAACGAAATATACGTTTCAAATCAAAGAAACCTTGTCTCATTCATTAAATTTCTCGAGCTTAACTGATTCTTTCAAAGAAACAAACTGTGTTCATTCATTCAAAGAAGCAATTTGCACGCAATCATTCAATGAAACAAACGGAATTCATTCATTGAATCCAGCTTATCCCATTCATTAAATGTCTCACCTTAAACGCCGGCATTCAATGAACCAAAGTGCATTCATTCATCCAATGTGTCGCGTTGAAATGATTCTTCCCGAGATTAAAATTGCGTTCGTGCATTCAGTGAATCAAACTGCACTCAATCATTCCATGAACCTTATAGTTCTATTTCATTCAATTTATCGAGTTTATCCCATTCATTCAAAATCTCGACCTTAACGCCTTCGTTCAATGAAACAAACAGCTTGCATTCATTCAAAGAAACAGAGTATAAGTTTCAATTCAAAGAGTAGATCCTGACTAATTCATTTAGTGCCTCGAGCTTAACTGATTCATTCA
Organism: Chiloscyllium punctatum; assembly: GCF_047496795.1. Classification (NCBI taxonomy): domain Eukaryota; kingdom Metazoa; phylum Chordata; class Chondrichthyes; order Orectolobiformes; family Hemiscylliidae; genus Chiloscyllium; species Chiloscyllium punctatum. Next base: position 90,635,392 of record NC_092744.1, on the reverse strand, counting down.
AAGAATCAAAACTGCCTTCATTCATTCATTCAAAGAAGCAAATTAGACGTTTCAATTCAAAGTGTAGAGCTTGTCTCATTCATTCAATGTCTCGACCTTAACTGCGTTCATCCATTCAATAAAGACAACTGCACTCAATCATTCAATGAGATAAGCGGTATTCGTTCATTAATTCAATCTAGCTTATCCCATACATTCAATGTCTCGGCATTTACGCCTTCATTTTCGGAATCAAACTGCATTCATTCTTTCATACAAACTAAGTAGACGTTTCATTTCAAAGACGAGAGCTTGTCTCATTCATTCGATGTATCCAACCTCACTGATTCATTGAAAGAATCAAACTGCATCAATCATTCAAAGAATCAAACTGCTCTCAGTCTTTCAATGAAAATAGTGATATACATTCAATCATTGAAATCCAGCTTATCGCATTCATTCACAGTTTAATCCGAAACGCCTTTGTTCAATGAAACAAACAGCATTCAAACATTCAATGAAATGAAAATGTACGTTTTAAATCAAAGAGTATACCTTGCCTCGTTTATTCAATGTCTGGAGCTTTACTGATTTATTCAAAGAATCAAACTGCATGCATTCATTCAATGAAACAGATTTTATGTTTCAATTCAAAGAAAAGATCTTGTCTAATTCATTTAGAGCCTCGAGCTTAAATGATTCATTCAAAGAATCAAAACTGCCTTCATTCATTCATTCAAAGAAGCAAATTAGACGTTTCAATTCAAAGTGTAGAGCTTGTCTCATTCATTCAATGTCTCGACCTTAACTGATTCATTCAAAGAATCAAACTGCGTTCATCTATTCAATGAAGCAAACTGCACTCAATCATTCAATGAGAAAAGCGGTATTCGTTCATTAATTCAATCTAGCTTATCCCATACATTCAATGTCTCGGCATTTACGCCTTCATTTTAGGAATCAAACTGCATTCATTCTTTCATACAAACTAAGTACACGTTTCATTTCAAAGACGAGAGCTTGTCTCATTCATTCGATATATCCAACCTCACTGATTCATTGAAAGAATCAAACTGCTTTCAATCATTCAATGAATCAAACTGCTCTCAGTCTTTCAATCAAAATAGTGATATACATTCACGCTTTGAAATCCAGCTTATCTCACTAATTCACAGTTTAATCCTAAACGCCTTCGTTCAATGAAACAAACAGCATTCAAACATTGAATGAAATGAAAATATACGTTTTTAATCAAAGAGTATACCTTGCCTCGTTTATTCAATGTCTGGAGCTTCACTGATTGATTCAAAGAATCAAACTGCATGCATTCATTCAATGAAACAGAGTATATGCTTCAATTCAAAGAGTAGATCTTGTCTAATTCATTTACAGCCTCGAGCTTAACTGATTCATTCAAAGAAGCAAATTAGAAGTTTCAATTGAAAGTGTAGAGTTTGTCTCATTCATTCAATGTCTCGATCTTAACTGATTAATTCAAAGAATCAAACTGCGTTCATCCATTCAATGAACCAAACTGCACACAATCATTCAATGAGAAAAGCGGTATTCGTTCATTACTTCAATCTAGCTAATCCCATTCATTCAATGTCTCGGCATTTACGCCTTCATTTTCGGAATCAAACTGCATTCATTCTTTCATTCATTCTTTCGTTCATTTCAAAGACGAGAGCTTGTCTCATTCATTCAATGTATCCAACCTCACTGATTCATTGAAAGAATCAAACTGCATCAATCATTCAATGAATCAAACTGCTCTCAGTCTTTCAATCAAAATAGTGATATACATTCATTCTTTGAAATCCAGCTTATCACATTTTTTCACAGTTTAATCCTAAACGCCTTTGTTCAATGAAACAAACAGCATTCAAACATTCAATGAAATGAAAATATACGTTTTAAATCAAAGAGTATACCTTGCCTCGTTTATTCAATGTCTGGAGCTTTACTGATTCATTCAAAGAATCAAACTGCATGCATTCATTCAATGAAACAGAGTATATGCTTCAATTCAAAGAATAGATCTTGTCTAATTCATTTAAAGCCTCGAGCTTAACTGATTCATTCAAAGAAGCAAGTTAGAAGTTTCAATTCAAAGTGTAGAGTTTGTCTCATTCATTCAATGTCTCGACCTTAACTGATTCATTCAAAGAATCAAACTGCGTTCATCCATTCAATGAAGCAAACTGCACAGAATCATTCAATGAGAAAAGCGGTATTCGTTCATTACTTCAATCTAGCTAATCCCATTCATTCAATGTCTCGGCATTTACGCCTTCATTTTCGGAATCAAACTGCATTCATTCTTTCATACAAACTAAGTACATATTTCATTTCAAAGACGAGAGCTTGTCTCATTCATTCGATGTATCCAACCTCACTGATTCATTGAAAGAATCAAACTGCCTCAATCATTCAATGAATCAAACTGCTCTCAGTCTTTCAATGAAAATAGTGATATACATTCAATCATTGAAATCCAGCTGATCACATTCATTCACAGTTTAATCCTAAACGCCTTTGTTCAATTAAACAAACAGCATTCAAACATTCAATGAAATGAAAATGTACGTTTTAAATCAAAGAGTATACCTTGCCTCGTTTATTCAATGTCTGGAGCTTTACTGATTTATTCAAAGAAACAAACTGCATGCATTCATTCAATGAAACAGAGTATAAGTTTCAATTCAATGAAAAGATCTTGTCGAATTCATTTAGAGCCTCGAGCATAAATGATTCATTCAAAGAATCAAAACTGCCTTCATTCATTCATTCAAAGAAGCAAATTAGACGTTTCAATTCAAAGTGTAGAGCTTGTCTCATTCATTCAATGTCTCGACCTTAACTGATTCATTCAAAGAATCAAACTGTGTTCATCCATTCAATGAAGCAAACTGCACTCAATCATTCAATGAGAAAAGCGGTATTCGTTCATTACTTCAATCTAGCTAATCCCATTCATTCAATGTCTCGGCATTTACGCCTTCATTTTCGGAATCAAACTGAATTCATTCTTTCATACAAACTAAGTACACTTTTCATTTCAAAGACGAGAGCTTGTCTCATTCATTCGATGTATCCAACCTCACTGATTCATTGAAAGAATCAAACTGCATCAATCATTCAATGAATCAAACTGCTCTCAGTCTTTCAATGAAAATAGTGATATACATTCAATCATTGAAATCCAGCTTATCGCATTCATTCACAGTTTAATCCTAAACGCCTTTGTTCATTGAAACAAACAGCATTCAAACATTCAATGAAATGAAAATGTACGTTTTAAATCAAAGAGTATACCTTGCCTCGTTTTTTCAATGTCTGGAGCTTTACTGATTTATTCAACGAATCAAACTGCATGCATTCATTCAATGAAACAGAGTATATGTTTCAATTCAAAGAAAAGATCTTGTCTTATTCATTTAGAGCCTCGAGCTAAAATGATTCATTCAAAGAATCAAATTGCGTTCATCCATTCAATGAAGCAAACTGCACTCAATCATTCAATGAGAAAAGCGGTATTCGTTCATTAATTCAATCTAGCTTATCCCATACATTCAATGTCTCGGCATTTACGCCTTCATTTTAGGAATCAAACTGCATTCATTCTTTCATACAAACTAAGTATACGTTTCATTTCAAAGACGAGAGCTTGTCTCATTCATTCGATGTATCCAACCTCACTGATTCATTGAAAGAATCAAACTGCATCAATCATTCAATGAAACAGAGTATATGCTTCAATTCAAAGAGTAGATCTTGTCTAATTCATTTACAGCCTCGAGCTTAACTGATTCATTCAAAGAAGCAAATTAGAAATTTCAATTGAAAGTGTAGAGTTTGTCTCATTCATTCAATGTCTCGATCTTAACTGATTAATTCAAAGAATCAAACTGTGTTCATCCATTCAATGAAGCAAACTGCACACAATCATTCAATGAGAAAAGCGGTATTCTTTCATTACTTCAATCTAGCTAATCCCATTCATTCAATGTCTCGGCATTTACGCCTTCATTTTCGGAATCAAACTGCATTCATTCTTTCATACAAACTAAGTATACGTTTCATTTCAAAGACGAGAGCTTGTCTCATTCATTCGATGTATCCAACCTCACTGATTCATTGAAAGAATCAAACTGCATCAATCATTCAATGAATCAAACTGCTCTCAATCTTTCAATGAAAATAGTGATATACATTCAATCATTGAAATCCAGTTTATCTCATTCATTCACAGTTTAATCCTAAACGCCTTCGTTCAATGAAACAAACAGCATTCAAACTTTCAATGAAATGAAAATATACGTTTTAAATCAAAGAGTTTCCCTTGCCTCGTTTATTCAATGTCAGGAGCTTAACTGATTAATTCAAAGAATCAAACAGCATGCATTCATTCAATGAAACAGAGTATAGGTTTCAATTCAAAGAGTAGATCTTGTCTAAATCATTTAGAGCCTCGAGCTTAACTCATTCATTCAAAGAATCAAAACTGCCTTCATTCATTCATTCAAGGAAGCAAATTAGACGTTTCAATTCAAAGTGTAGAGCTTGTCTCATTCATTCAATGTCTCGACCTTAACTGCGTTCATCCATTCAATAAAGACAACTGCACTCAATCATTCAATGAGATAAGCGGTATTCGTTCATTACTTCAATCTAGTTTATCCCATACATTCAATGTCTGGGCATTTACGCCTTCATTTTCGGAAGCAAAGTGCATTCATTCTTTCATACAAACTAAGTACACGTTTCATTTCAAAGACGAGAGCTTGTCTCATTCATTCGATATATCCAACCTCACTGATTCATTGAAAGAATCAAACTGCATCAATCATTCAATGAATCAAACTGCTCTCAGTCTTTCAATCAAAATAGTGATATACATTCATTCCTTGAAATCCAGCTTATCTCACTAATTCACAGTTTAATCCTAAACGCCTTCGTTCAATGAAACAAACAGCATTCAAACATTCAATGAAATGAAAATATACGTTTTTAATCAAAGAGTATACCTTGCCTCGTTTATTCAATGTCTGGAGCTTCACTGATTGATTCAAAGAATCAAACTGCATGCATTCATTCAATGAAACAGAGTATATGCTTCAATTCAAAGAGTAGATCTTGTCTAATTCATTTACAGCCTCGTGCTTAACTGATTCATTCAAAGAAGCAAATTAGAAGTTGCAATTCAAAGTGTAGAGTTTGTCTCATTCATTCATTGTCTCGACCTTAACTGATTAATTCAAAGAATCAAACTGCGTTCATCTATTCAATGAAGCAAACTGCACTCAATCATTCAATGAGAAAAGCGGTATTCGTTTATTACTTCAATCTAGGTTATTCCATTCATTCAATGTTTCGGCATTTACGCCTTCATTTTAGGAATCAAACTGAATTCATTCTTTCATACAAACTAAGTACACTTTTCATTTCAAAGACGAGAGCTTGTCTCATTCATTCGATGGATCCAATCTCACTGATTCATTGAAATAATCAAACTGCGTTCAATCATTCAATGAATCAAACTGCTCTCAGTCTTTCAATGAAAATAGTGATTTTCATTCAATCATTGAAATCCAGCTGATCGCATTCATTCACAGTTTAATCCTCAACGCTTTCGTTCAATGAAACAAACAGCATTCAAACATTCAATGAAATGAAAATATACGTTTTAAATCAAAGAGTATACCTTGCCTCGTTTATTCAATGTCTGGAGCTTTACTCATTCATTCAAAGAATCAAACTGCATGCATTCATTCAATGAAACAGAGGATAAGTTTCAATTCAAAGTGTAGATCTTGTCTCATTCATTTAGGGCCTCGAGCTTAAATGATTCATTCAAAGAATCAAAACTGCCTTCATTCATTCATTCAAAGAAGCAAATTAGACGTTTCAATTCAAAGTGTAGAGCTTGTCTCATTCATTCAATGTCTCGACCTTAACTGATTCATTCAAAGAATCAAACTGCGTTCATCCATTCAATGAAGCAAACTGCACTCAATCATTCAATGAGAAAAGCGGTATTCGTTCATTACTTCAATCTAGCTAATCCCATTCATTCAATGTCTCGGCATTTACGCCTTCATTTTCGGAATCAAACTGCATTCATTCTTTCATACAAACTAAGTATACGTTTCATTTCAAAGACGAGAGCTTGTCTCATTCATTCGATGTATCCAACCACACTGATTCATTGAAAGAATCAAACTGCATCAATCATTCAATGAATCAAACTGCTCTCAGTCTTTCAATGAAAATAGTGATATACATTCAATCATTGAAATCCAGTTTATCGCATTCATTCACAGTTTAATCCTAAACGCCTTTGTTCAAAGTGTAGAGCTTATCTCATTGAATGATTGAGTGCAGTTGTCTTTATTGAATGGATGAACGCAGTTAAGGTCGAGACATTGAATGAATGAGACAAGCTCTACACTTTGAATTGAAACGTCTAATTTGCTTCTTTGAATGAATGAATGAAGGCAGTTTTGATTCTTTGAATGAATGAGTTAAGCTCGAGGCTCTAAATGATTTAGACAAGATCTACTCTTTGAATTGAAACCTATACTCTGTTTCATTGAATGAATGCATGCTGTTTGATTCTTTGAATGAATCAGTTAAGCTCCTGACATTGAATAAACGAGGCAAGGGAAACTCTTTGATTTAAAACGTATATTTTCATTTCATTGAATGTTTGAATGTTGTTTGTTTCATTGAACGAAGGCGTTTAGGATTAAACTGTGAATGAATGAGATAAACTGGATTTCAATGATTGAATGTATATCACTATTTTCATTGAAAGATTGAGAGCAGTTTGATTCATTGAATGATTGATGCAGTTTGATTCTTTCAATGAATCAGTGAGGTTCGATACATCGAATGAATGAGACAAGCTCTCGTCTTTGAAATGAAACGTATACTTAGTTTGTATGAAAGAATGAATGCAGTTAGATTCCGAAAATGAAGGCGTAAATGCCGAGACATTGAATGAATGGGATTAGCTAGATTGAATTAATGAACGAATACCGCTTTTCTCATTTAATGATTCTGTGCAGTTTGCTTCATTGAATGGATGAACGCAGTTTGATTCTTTGAATGAATCATTTAAGGTCGAGACATTGAATGAATGAGACAAGCTCTACACTTTGAATTGAAACTTCTAATTTGCTTCTTTGAATGAATCAGTTCAGCTCGAGGCTCTAAATGAATTAGACAAGATCTACTCTTTGAATTGAAGCATATACTCTGTTTCATTGAATGAATGCATGCAGTTTGATTCTTTGAATGAATCAGTAAAGCTCCAGACATTGAATAAACGAGGCAAGGTATACTCTTTGATTTAAAACGTATATTTTCATTTCATTGAATGTTTGAATTCTGTTTGTTTCATTGAACGAAGGCGTTTAGGATTAAACTGTGAATGAATGAGGTAAGTTGGATTTCAATGATTGAATGTATATCACTATTTTCATTGAAAGACTGAGAGCAGTTTGATTCATTGAATGATTGATGCAGTTTGATTCTTTCAATGAATCAGTGTGGTTGGATACATCGAATGAATGAGACAAGCTCTCGTCTTTGAAATGAAACGTGTACTTAGTTTGTATGAAAGAATGAATGCAGTTTGATTCCTAAAATGAAGGCGTAAATGCCGAGACATTGAATGTATGGGATAAGCTAGATTGAATTAATGAACGAATACCGCTTTTCTCATTAAATGATTGAGTGCAGTTTGCTTCATTGATTGGATGAACGCAGTTTGATTCTTTGAATGAATCATTTAAGCTCGAGGCTCTAAATGAATTAGACAAGATCTTTTCTTTGAATTGAAACATATACTCTGTTTCATTGAATGAATGCATGCAGTTTGATTCGTTGAATAAATCAGTAAAGCTCCAGACATTGAATAAACGAGGCATGGTACACTCTTTGATTTAAAACGTACATTTTCATTTCATTGAATGTTTGAATGCTGTTTGTTTCATTGAACAAAGGCGTTTAGGATTAAACTGTGAATGAATGCGATAAGCTGGATTTCAATGATTGAATGTATATCACTATTTTCATTGAAAGACTGAGAGCAGTTTGATTCATTGAATGATTGATGCAGTTTGATTCTTTCAATGAATCAGTGTGGTTGGATACATCGAATGAATGAGACAAGCTCTCGTCTTTGAAATGAAACGTATACTTAGTTTGTATGAAAGAATGAATGCAGTTTGATTCCGAAAATGAAGGCGTAAATGCCGAGACATTGAATGAATGGGATTAGCTAGATTGAAGTAATGAAGGAATACCGCTTTTCTCATTGAATGATTGAGTGCAGTTTGCTTCATTGAATGGATGAACGCAGTTTGATTCTTTGAATGAATCAGTTAAGGTCGAGACATTGAATGAATGAGACAAGCTGTACACTTTGAATTGAAACGTCTAATTTGCTTCTTGGAATGAATGAACGAAGGCAGTTTTGATTCTGTTTGTTCAATGAAACAAACAGCATTCAAACATTCAATGAAATGAAAATGTACGTTTTAAATCAAAGAGTATACCTTGCCTCGTTTATTCAATGTCTGGAGCTTTACTGATTTATTCAATGAATCAAACTGCATGCATTCATTCAACGAAACAGAGTATATGTTTCAATTCAATGAAAAGATCTTGTCTAATTCATTTAGAGCCTCGAGCTTAAAGGATTCATTCAAAGAATCAAACTTCGTTCATCCATTCAATGAAGCAAACTGCACTCAAACATTTAATGAGAAAAGCGGTATTCGTTCATTAATTCAATCTAGCTTATCCCATACATTCAATGTCTCGGCATTTACGCCTTCATTCTAGGAATCAAACTGCATTCATTCTTTCATACAAACTAAGTACACGTTTCATTTCAAAAACGAGAGCTTGTCTCATTCATTCGATATATCCCACCTCACTGATTCATTGAAAGAATCAACCTGCATCAATCATTCAATGAATCAAACTGCTCTCAGTCTTTCAATGAAAATAGTGATATACATTCAATCATTGAAATACAACTTACCTCATTCATTCACAGTTTAATCCTAAACGCCTTCGTTCAATGAAACAATCAGCATTCAAACATTCAATGAAATGAAAATGTACGTTTTAAATCAAAGAGTATACCTTGCCTCGTTTATTCATTGTCTGAATCTTTACTGATTGATTCAAAGAATCAAACTGCATGCATTCATTCAATGAAACAGAGTATATGCTTCAATTCAAAGAGTAGATCTTGTCTAATTCATTTAGAGTCTCGAGCTTAAATGATTCATTCAAAGAATCAAAACTGCCTTCATTCGTTCATTTAAAGAAGCAAATTAGACGTTTCATTTCAAAGTGAAGAGCTTGTCTCATTCATTCAATGTCTCGACCTTAACTGATTCATTCAAAGAATCAAACTGCGTTCATCTATTCAATGAAGCAAACTGCACGCAATCATTCAATGAGAAAAGCGGTATTCGTTCATTACTTCAATCTAGGTTATCCCATTCATTCAAAATTTCGGCATTTCCACCTTCATTTTAGGAATCAAACTGAATTCATTCTTTCATACAAACTAAGTACACTTTTCATTTCAAAGACGAGAGCTTGTCTCATTCATTCGATGTATCCAACCTCACTGATTCATTGAAAGAATCAAACTGCATCAATCATTCAATGAATCAAACTGCTCTCAGTCTTTCAATGAAAATAGTGATATACATTCAATCATTGAAATCCAGCTTATCGCATTCATTCACAGTTTAATCCTAAAAGCCTTTGTTCAATGAAACAAACAGCATTCAAACATTCAATGAAATGAAAATGTACGTTTTAAATCAAAGAGTATACCTTGCCTCGTTTATTCAATGTCTGGAGGTTTACTGATTTATTCAAAGAATCAAACTGCATGCATTCATTCAATGAAACAGAGTATATGTTTCAAATCAAAGAAAAGATCTTGTCTAATTCATTTAGAGCCTCGAGCTTAAATGATTCATTCAAGGAATCAAAACTGCCTTCATTCATTCATTTAAAGAAGCAAATTAGACGTTTCAATTCAAAGTGTAGAGCTTGTCTCATTCATTCAATGTCTCGACCTTAACTGATTCATTCAAAGAATCAAACTGCGTTCATCTATTCAATGAAGCAAACTGCACTCAATCATTCAATGAGAAAAGCGGTATTCGTTCATTACTTCAATCTAGGTTATCCCATTCATTCAATGTTTCGGCAATTACGCCTTCATTTTAGGAATCAAACTGCATTCATTCTTTCATACAAACTGAGTACACTTTTCATTTCAAAGACGAGAGCTTGTCTCATTCATTCGATGTATCCAATCTCACTGATTCATTGAAAGAATCAAATTGCGTTCAATCATTCAATGAATCAAACTGCTCTCAGTCTTTCAATGAAAATAGTGATTTTCATTCAATCATTGAAATCCAGCTTATCGCATTCATTCACAGTTTAATCCTCAACGCCTTCGGTCAATGAAACAAACAGCATTCAACATTTAGTGAAACGAAATATACGTTTTAAATCAAAGAAACCTTGTCTCATTCATTAAATTTCTCGAGCTTAACTGATTCTTTCAAAGAATCAAACTGCGTTCATTCATTCAAAGAAGCAAATTGCACGCAATCATTCAATGAAACAAACAGTATTCATACATTGAATCCAGCTTATCCCATTCATTAAATGTCTCACCTTAAACGCCGACATTCAATGAACCAAAGTGCATTCATTCATCCAATGTGTCGAGTTGAAATGATTCTTCCCGAGATTAAAATTGCGTTCGTGCATTCAGTGAATCAAACTGCACTCAATCATTCCATGAACCTTATAGTTCTATTTCATTCAATTGATCGAGTTTATCCCATTCATTCAAAATCTCGACCTTAACGCCTTCGTTCAATGAAACAAACTGCATGCATTCATTCAAAGAAAAAGAGTATAAGTTTCAATTCAAAGAGTAGATCTTGTCTCATTCATTTAGTGCCTCGAGCTTAACTGATTCATTCAAAGAATCAAAACTGCCTTCATTCATTCATTCAAAGAAGCAAATTAGACGTTTCAATTCAAAGTGTAGAGCTTGTCTCATTCATTCAATGTCTCGAACCTAACTGATTCATTCAAAATATCAAACTGCGTTCATCTATTCAATGAAGCAAACTGCACTCAATCATTCAATGAGAAAAGCGGTATTCGTTCATTACTTCAATCAAGGTTATCCCATTCATTCAATGTTTCGGCAATTACGCCTTCATTTTAGGAATCAAACTGCATTCATTCTTTCATACAAACTAAGTACACTTTTCATTTCAAAGACGAGAGCTTGTCTCATTCATTCGATGTGTCCAATCTCACTGATTCATTGAAAGAATCAAACTGCGTTCAATCATTCAATGAATCAAACTGCTCTCAGTCTTTCAATGAAAATAGTGATTTTCATTCAATCATTGAAATACAGCTTATCGTATTCATTCACAGTTTAATCCTCAACGCCTTCGGAAATGAAACAAACAGCATTCAACATTCAGTGAAACGAAATATACGTTTCAAATCAAAGAAACCTTGTCTCATTCATTACATTTCTCGAGCTTAACTGATTCTTTCAAAGAATCAAACTGCGTTCATTTATTCAAAGAAGCAAATTGCACGCAATCATTCAATGAAACAAACGGTGTTCATTCATTGAATCCAGCTTATCCCATTCATTAAATGTCTCACCTTAAACGCCGGCATTCAATGAACCAAAGTGCATTCATTCATCCAATGTGTCGAGTAGAAATGATTCTTCCCGAGATTAAAATTGCGTTCGTGCATTCAGTGAATCAAACTGCACTCAATCATTCCATGAAACTTATAGTTCTATTTCATTCAATTGATCGAGTTTATCCCATTCATTCAAAATCTCGACCTTAACGACTTCGTTCAATGAAACAAACTGCATGCATTCATTCAAAGAAACAGAGTATAAGTTTCAATTCAAAGAGTAGATTTGTCTCATTCATCTAGTGCCTCGAGCTTAACTGATTAATTCAAAGAATCAAAACTGCCTTCATTCATTCATTCAAAGAAGCAAATTAGACGTTTCAATTCAAAGTGTAGAGCTTGTCTCATTCATTCAATGTCTCGACCTAAACTGATTCATTCAAAGAATCAAACTGCGTTCATCCATTCAATGAAGACAACTGCACTCAATCATTCAATGAGATAAGCGGTGTTCGTTCATTACTTCAATCTTGCTAATCCCATTCATTCAATGTCTCGGCATTTACGCCTTCATTTTAGGAAACAAACTGCATTCATTCTTTCATACAAACTAAGTATACGTTTCCTTTCAAAGACGAGAGCTTGTCTCATTCATTCGATGTATCCAACCTCATTGATTCATTGAAAGAATCAAACTGCATCAATCATTCAATGAATCAAACTGCTCTCAGTCTTTCAATGAAAATAGTGATATACATTCAATCATTGAAATCCAGCTTATCGCATTCATTCACAGTTTAATCCTAAACGCCTTTGTTCAATGAAACAAACAGCATTCAAACATTCAATGAAATGAAAATGTACGTTTTAAATCAAAGAGTATACCTTGCCTCGTTTATTCAATGTCTGGAGGTTTACTGATTTATTCAAAGAATCAAACTGCATGAATTCATTCAATGAAACAGAGTATATGTTTCAATTAAAAGAAAAGATCTTGTCTAATTCATTTAGAGCCTCGAGCTGAACTGATTCATTCAAAGAAGCAAATTAGAAGTTTCAATTCAAAGTGTAGAGCTTGTCTCATTCATTCAATGTCTCGACCTTAAATGATTAATTCAAAGAATCAAACTGCGTTCATCTATTCAATGAAGCAAACTGCACTCAATCATTCAATGAGAAAAGCGGTATTCGTTTATTACTTCAATCTAGGTTATCCCATTCATTCAATGTTTCGGCATTTACGCCTTCATTTTAGGAATCAAACTGAATTCATTCTTTCATACAAACTAAGTACACTTTTCCTTTCAAAGACGAGAGCTTGTCTCATTCATTCGATGGATCCAATCTCACTGATTCATTGAAATAATCAAACTGCGTTCAATCATTCAATGAATCAAACTGCTCTCAGTCTTTCAATGAAAATAGTGATTTTCATTCAATCATTGAAATCCAGCTGATCGCATTCATTCACAGTTTAATCCTCAACGCTTTCGCTCAATGAAACAAACAGCATTCAAACATTCAATGAAATGAAAATATACGTTTTAAATCAAAGAGTATACCTTGCCTCGTTTATTCAATGTCTGGAGCTTCACTGATTCATTCAATGAATCAAACTGCATGCATTCATTCAATGAAACAGAGGATAAGTTTCAATTCAAAGTGTAGATCTTGTCTCATTCATTTAGGGCCTCGAGCTTAAATGATTCATTCAAAGAATCAAAACTGCCTTCATTCATTCATTCAAAGAAGCAAATTAGACGTTTCAATTCAAAGTGTCGAGCTTGTCTCATTCATTCAATGTCTCGACCTTAACTGATTCATTCAAAGAATCAAACTGCGTTCATCCATTCAATGAAGCAAACTGCACTCAATCATTCAATGAGAAAAGCGGTATTCGTTCATTACTTCAATCTAGCTAATCCCATTCATTCAATGTCTCGGCATTTACGCCTTCATTTTCGGAATCAAACTGCATTCATTCTTTCATACAAACTAAGTATACGTTTCATTTCAAAGACGAGAGCTTGTCTCATTCATTCGATGTATCCAACCACACTGATTCATTGAAAGAATCAAACTGCATCAATCATTCAATGAATCAAACTGCTCTCAGTCTTTCAATGAAAATAGTGATATACATTCAATCATTGAAATCCAGTTTATCGCATTCATTCACAGTTTAATCCTAAACGCCTTTGTTCAATGAAACAAACAGCATTCAAACATTCAATGAAATGAAAATGTACGTTTTAAATCAAAGAGTATACCTTGCCTCGTTTATTCAATGTCTGGAGCTTTACTGATTTATTCAATGAATCAAACTGCATGCATTCATTCAACGAAACAGAGTATATGTTTCAATTCAATGAAAAGATCTTGTCTAATTCATTTAGAGCCTCGAGCTTAAAGGATTCATTCAAAGAATCAAACTTCGTTCACCCATTCAATGAAGCAAACTGCACTCAATCATTTAATGAGAAAAGCGGTATTCGTTCATTAATTCAATCTAGCTTATCCCATACATTCAATGTCTCGGCATTTACGCCTTCATTCTAGGAATCAAACTGCATTCATTCTTTCATACAAACTAAGTACACGTTTCATTTCAAAGACGAGAGCTTGTCTCATTCATTCGATATATCCAACCTCACTGATTCATTGAAAGAATCAACCTGCATCAATCATTCAATGAATCAAACTGCTCTCAGTCTTTCAATGAAAATAGTGATATACATTCAATCATTGAAATACAACTTACCTCATTCATTCACAGTTTAATCCTAAACGCCTTCTTTCAATGAAACAATCAGCATTCAAACATTCAATGAAATGAAAATGTACGTTTTAAATCAAAGAGTATACCTTGCCTCGTTTATTCATTGTCTGGAGCTTCACTGATTGATTCAAAGAATCAAACTGCATGCATTCATTCAATGAAACAGAGTATATGCTTCAATTCAAAGAGTAGATCTTGTCTAATTCATTTAGAGTCTCGAGCTTAAATGATTCATTCAAAGAATCAAAACTGCCTTCATTCATTCATTTAAAGAAGGAAATTAGACGTTTCAATTCAAAGTGAAGAGCTTGTCTCATTCATTCAATGTCTCGACCTTAACTGATTCATTCAAAGAATCAAACTGCGTTCATCTATTCAATGAAGCAAACTGCACTCAATCATTCAATGAGAAAAGCGGTATTCGTTCATTACTTCAATCTAGGTTATCCCATTCATTCAAAATTTCGGCATTTCCACCTTCATTTTAGGAATCAAACTGAATTCATTCTTTCATACAAACTAAGTACACTTTTCATTTCAAAGACGAGAGCTTGTCTCATTCATTCGATGTATCCAACCTCACTGATTCATTGAAAGAATCAAACTGCATCAATCATTCAATGAATCAAACTGCTCTCAGTCTTTCAATGAAAATAGTGATATACATTGAATCATTGAAATCCAGCTTATCGCATTCATTCACAGTTTAATCCTAAAAGCCTTTGTTCAATGAAACAAACAGCATTCAAACATTCAATGAAATGAAAATGTACGTTTTAAATCAAAGAGTATACCTTGCCTCGTTTATTCAATGTCTGGAGGTTTACTGAATTATTCAAAGAATCAAACTGCACGCATTCATTCAATGAAACAGAGTATATGTTTCAAATCAAAGAAAAGATCTTGTCTAATTCATTTAGAGCCTCGAGCTTAAATGATTCATTCAAAGAATCAAAACTGCCTTCATTCATTCATTTAAAGAAGCAAATTAGACGTTTCAATTCAAAGTGTAGAGCTTGTCTCATTCATTCAATGTCTCGACCTTAACTGATTCATTCAAAGAATCAAACTGCGTTCATCTATTCAATGAAGCAAACTGCACTCAATCATTCAATGAGAAAAGCGGTATTCGTTCATTACTTCAATCTAGGTTATCCCATTCATTCAATGTTTCGGCAATTACGCCTTCATTTTAGGAATCAAACTGCATTCATTCTTTCATACAAACTGAGTACACTTTTCATTTCAAAGACGAGAGCTTGTCTCATTCATTCGATGTATCCAATCTCACTGATTCATTGTAAGAATCAAATTGCGTTCAATCATTCAATGAATCAAACTGCTCTCAGTCTTTCAATGAAAATAGTGATTTTCATTCAATCATTGAAATCCAGCTTATCGCATTCATTCACAGTTTAATCCTCAACGCCTTCGGTCAATGAAACAAACAGCATTCAACATTCAGTGAAACGAAATATACGTTTTAAATCAAAGAAACCTTGTCTCATTCATTAAATTTCTCGAGCTTAACTGATTCTTTCAAAGAATCAAACTGCGTTCATTCATTCAAAGAAGCAAATTGCACGCAATCATTCAATGAAACAAACAGTATTCATACATTGAATCCAGCTTATCCCATTCATTAAATGTCTCACCTTAAACGCCGACATTCAATGAACCAAAGTGCATTCATTCTTCCAATGTGTCGAGTTGAAATGATTCTTCCCGAGATTAAAATTGCGTTCGTGCATTCAGTGAATCAAACTGCACTCAATCATTCCATGAACCTTATAGTTCTATTTCATTCAATTGATCGAGTTTATCCCATTCATTCAAAATCTCGACCTTAACGCCTTCGTTCAATGAAACAAACTGCATGCATTCATTCAATGAAACAGAGTATACCTTTCAATTCAAAGAGTAGATCTTGTCTCATTCATTTAGTGCCTCGAGCTTAACTGATTCATTCAAAGAATCAAAACTGCCTTCATTCATTCATTCAAAGAAGCAAATTAGACGTTTCAATTCAAAGTGTAGAGCTTGTCTCATTCATTCAATGTCTCGAACCTAACTGATTCATTCAAAATATCAAACTGCGTTCATCTATTCAATGAAGCAAACTGCACTCAATCATTCAATGAGAAAAGCGGTATTCGTTCATTACTTCAATCAAGGTTATCCCATTCATTCAATGTTTCGGCAATTACGCCTTCATTTTAGGAATCAAACTGCATTCATTCTTTCATACAAACTAAGTACACTTTTCATTTCAAAGACGAGAGCTTGTCTCATTCATTCGATGTGTCCAATCTCACTGATTCATTGAAAGAATCAAACTGCGTTCAATCATTCAATGAATCAAACTGCTCTCAGTCTTTCAATGAAAATAGTGATTTTCATTCAATCATTGAAATACAGCTTATCGTATTCATTCACAGTTTAATCCTCAACGCCTTCGGAAATGAAACAAACAGCATTCAACATTCAGTGAAACGAAATATACGTTTCAAATCAAAGAAACCTTGTCTCATTCATTACATTTCTCGAGCTTAACTGATTCTTTCAAAGAATCAAACTGCGTTCATTTATTCAAAGAAGCAAATTGCACGCAATCATTCAATGAAACAAACGGTGTTCATTCATTGAATCCAGCTTATCCCATTCATTAAATGTCTCACCTTAAACGCCGGCATTCAATGAACCAAAGTGCATTCATTCATCCAATGTGTCGAGTAGAAATGATTCTTCCCGAGATTAAAATTGCGTTCGTGCATTCAGTGAATCAAACTGCACTCAATCATTCCATGAAACTTATAGTTCTATTTCATTCAATTGATCGAGTTTATCCCATTCATTCAAAATCTCGACCTTAACGCCTTCGTTGAATGAAACAAACTGCATGCATTCATTCAAAGAAACAGAGTATAAGTTTCAATTCAAAGAGTAGATTTGTCTCATTCATCTAGTGCCTCGAGCTTAACTGATTAATTCAAAGAATCAAAACTGCCTTCATTCATTCATTCAAAGAAGCAAATTAGACGTTTCAATTCAAAGTGTAGAGCTTGTCTCATTCATTCAATGTCTCGACCTAAACTGATTCATTCAAAGAATCAAACTGCGTTCATCCATTCAATGAAGACAACTGCACTCAATCATTCAATGAGATAAACGGTGTTCGTTCATTACTTCAATCTTGCTAATCCCATTCATTCAATGTCTCGGCATTTACGCCTTCATTTTAGGAAACAAACTGCATTCATTCTTTCATACAAACTAAGTATACGTTTCCTTTCAAAGACGAGAGCTTGTCTCATTCATTCGATGTATCCAACCTCATTGATTCATTGAAAGAATCAAACTGCATCAATCATTCAATGAATCAAACTGCTCTCAGTCTTTCAATGAAAATAGTGATATACATTCAATCATTGAAATCCAGCTAATCTCATTCATTCACAGTTTAATCCTCAACGCCTTCGTTCAATGAAACAAACAGCATTCAAACTTTCAATGAAATGAAAATATACGTTTTAAATCAAAGAGTATACCTTGCCTCGTTTATTCAATGTCTGGAGCTTAACTGATTTATTTAAAGAAACAAACTGCATGCATTCATTCAATGAAACAGAGTATACCTTTCAATTCAAAGAGTAGATCTTGTCTAATTCATTTAGAGCCTCGAGCTTAACTGATTCATTCAAAGAATCCAAACTGCCTTCATTCATTCATTCAAAGAAGCAAATTAGACGTTTCAATTCAAAGTGTAGAGCTTGTCTCATTCATTCAATGTCTCGAACCTAACTGATTCATTCAAAATATCAAACTGCGTTCATCTATTCAATGAAGCAAACTGCACTCAATCATTCAATGAGAAAAGCGGTATTCGTTCATTACTTCAATCAAGGTTATCCCATTCATTCAATGTTTCGGCATTTACGCCTTCATTTTCGGAATCAAACTGCATTCATTCTTTCATACAAACTAAGTACACTTTTCATTTCAAAGACGAGAGCTTGTCTCATTCATTCGATGTATCCAATCTCACTGATTCATTGAAAGAATCAAACTGCGTTCAATCATTCAATGAATCAAACTGCTCTCAGTCTTTCAATGAAAATAGTGATTTTCATTCAATCATTGAAATCCAGTTTATCGCATTCATTCACAGTTTAATCCTAAACGCCTTTGTTCAATGAAACAAACAGCATTCAAACATTCAATGAAATGAAAATGAACGTTTTAAATCAAAGAGTATACCTTGCCTCGTTTATTCAATGTCTGGAGCTTCACTGATTTATTCAAAGAATCAAACTGCATGCATTCATTCATTCAAAGAAGCAAATTAGACGTTTCAATTCAAAGTGTAGAGCTTGTCTCATTCATTCAATGTCGAACTTAACTGATTCATTCAAAAAATCAAACTGCGTTCATCTATTCAATGAAGCCAACTGCACTCAATCATTCAATGTGAAAAGCTGTATTCGTTCATTACTTCAATCTAGGTTATCCCATTCATTCAATGTTTCGGCAATTACGCCTTCATTTTAGTAATCAAACTGCATTCATTCTTTCATACAAACTAAGTGCACTTTTCATTTCAAAGACGAGAGCTTGTCTCATTCATTCAATGTCTCGACCTGAACTGCGTTCATCCATTCAATAAAGACAATTGCACTCAATCATTCAATGAGATAAGCGGTGTTCGTTCATTACTTCAATCTTGCTAATCCCATTCATTCAATGTCTCGGCATTTACGCCTTCATTTTAGGAAACAAACTGCATTCATTCTTTCATGCAAACTAAGTATACGTTTCATTTCAAAGACGAGAGCTTGTCTCATTCATTCGATATATCCAACCTCACTGATTCATTGAAAGAATCAAACTGCATCAATCATTCAATGAATCAAACTGCTCTCAGTCTTTCAATGAAAATAGTGATATACATTCAATCATTGAAATCCAGCTTATCGCTTTCATTCACAGTTTAATCCTAAACGCCTTTGTTCAATGAAACAAACAGCATTCAAACATTCAATGAAATGAAAATGTACGTTTTAAATCAAAGAGTATACCTTGCCTCGTTTATTCAATGTCTGGAGCTTTACTGATTTATTCAAAGAATCAAACTGCATGCATTCATTCAATGAAACAGAGTATATGTTTCAATTCAAAGAAAAGATCTTGTCTAATTCATTTAGAGCCTCGAGCTTAAATGATTCATTCAAAGAATCAAAACTGCCATCATTCATTCATTTAAAGAAGCAAATTAGACGTTTCAATTCAAAGTGTAGAGCTTGTCTCATTCATTCAATGTCTCGACCTTAACTGATTCATTCAAAGAATCAAACTGCGTTCATCTATTCAATGAAGCAAACTGCACTCAATCATTCAATGAGAAAAGTGGTATTCGTTCATTACTTGAATCTAGGTTATCCCATTCATTCAAAATTTCGGCATTTCCACCTTCATTTTAGGAATCAAACTGAATTCATTCTTTCATACAAACTAAGTACACTTTTCATTTCAAAGACGAGAGCTTGTCTCATTCATTCGATGGATCCAATCTCACTGATTCATTGAAATAATGAAACTGTGTTCAATAATTCAATGAATCAAACTGCTCTCCGTAATTCAATGAAAATAGTGATTTTCATTCAATCCTTGAAATCCAGCTTATCGCATTCATTCACAGTTTAATCCTCAACGCCTTCGTTCAATGAAACAAACAGCATTCAAACATACAATGAAATGAAAATATACGTTTTAAATCAAAGAGTTTACCTTGCCTCGTTTGTTCAATGTCTGGAGCTTTACTGATTCATTCAAATAATCAAACTGCATGCATTCATTCAATGAAACAGAGGATAAGTTTCAATTCAAAGTGTAGATCTTGTCTCATTCATTTAGGGCCTCGAGCTTAAATGATTCATTCAAAGAATTAAAACTGCATTCATTCATTCAGTCAAAGAAGCAAATGAGACGTTTCAATTCAAAGTGTAGAGCTTGTCTCATTCATTCAATGTCTCGACCTTAACTGATTCATTCAAAGAATCAAACTGCGTTCATTCATTCAATGAAGCAAACTGCACTCAATCATTCAATGAGAAAAGCGGTATTCGTTCATTACTTCAATCTAGCTAATCCCATTCATTCAATGTCTCGGCATTTACGCCTTCATTTTCGGAATCAAACTGCATTCATTCTTTCATACAAACTAAGTACACTTTTCATTTCAAAGACGAGAGCTTGTCTCATTCATTCGATGTATCCAACCTCACTGATTCATTGAAAGAATCAAACTGCATCAATCATTCAATGAATCAAACTGCTCTCAGTCTTTCAATGAAAATAGTGATATACATTCAATCATTGAAATCCAGCTTATCGCATTCATTCACAGTTTAATCCTAAAAGCCTTTGTTCAATGAAACAAACAGCATTCAAACATTCAATGAAATGAAAATGTACGTTTTAAATCAAAGAGTATACCTTGCCTCGTTTATTCAATGTCTGGAGGTTTACTGAATTATTCAAAGAATCAAACTGCATGCATTCATTCAATGAAACAGAGTATATGTTTCAAATCAAAGAAAAGATCTTGTCTAATTCATTTAGAGCCTCGAGCTTAAATGATTCATTCAAAGAATCAAAACTGCCTTCATTCATTCATTTAAAGAAGCAAATTAGACGTTTCAATTCAAAGTGTAGAGCTTGTCTCATTCATTCAATGTCTCGACCTTAACTGATTCATTCAAAGAATCAAACTGCGTTCATCTATTCAATGAAGCAAACTGCACTCAATCATTCAATGAGAAAAGCGGTATTCGTTCATTACTTCAATCTAGGTTATCCCATTCATTCAATGTTTCGGCAATTACGCCTTCATTTTAGGAATCAAACTGCATTCATTCTTTCATACAAACTGAGTACACTTTTCATTTCAAAGACGAGAGCTTGTCTCATTCATTCGATGTATCCAATCTCACTGATTCATTGAAAGAATCAAATTGCGTTCAATCATTCAATGAATCAAACTGCTCTCAGTCTTTCAATGAAAATAGTGATTTTCATTCAATCATTGAAATCCAGCTTATCGCATTCATTCACAGTTTAATCCTCAACGCCTTCGGTCAATGAAACAAACAGCATTCAACATTCAGTGAAACGAAATATACGTTTTAAATCAAAGAAACCTTGTCTCATTCATTAAATTTCTCGAGCTTAACTGATTCTTTCAAAGAATCAAACTGCGTTCATTCATTCAAAGAAGCAAATTGCACGCAATCATTCAATGAAACAAACAGTATTCATACATTGAATCCAGCTTATCCCATTCATTAAATGTCTCACCTTAAACGCCGACATTCAATGAACCAAAGTGCATTCATTCATCCAATGTGTCGAGTTGAAATGATTCTTCCCGAGATTAAAATTGCGTTCGTGCATTCAGTGAATCAAACTGCACTCAATCATTCCATGAACCTTATAGTTCTATTTCATTCAATTGATCGAGTTTATCCCATTCATTCAAAATCTCGACCTTAACGCCTTCGTTCAATGAAACAAACTGCATGCATTCATTCAAAGAAAAAGAGTATAAGTTTCAATTCAAAGAGTAGATCTTGTCTCATTCATTTAGTGCCTCGAGCTTAACTGATTCATTCAAAGAATCAAAACTGCCTTCATTCATTCATTCAAAGAAGCAAATTAGACGTTTCAATTCAAAGTGTAGAGCTTGTCTCATTCATTCAATGTCTCGAACCTAACTGATTCATTCAAAATATCAAACTGCGTTCATCTATTCAATGAAGCAAACTGCACTCAATCATTCAATGAGAAAAGCGGTATTCGTTCATTACTTCAATCAAGGTTATCCCATTCATTCAATGTTTCGGCAATTACGCCTTCATTTTAGGAATCAAACTGCATTCATTCTTTCATACAAACTAAGTACACTTTTCATTTCAAAGACGAGAGCTTGTCTCATTCATTCGATGTGTCCAATCTCACTGATTCATTGAAAGAATCAAACTGCGTTCAATCATTCAATGAATCAAACTGCTCTCAGTCTTTCAATGAAAATAGTGATTTTCATTCAATCATTGAAATACAGCTTATCGTATTCATTCACAGTTTAATCCTCAACGCCTTCGGAAATGAAACAAACAGCATTCAACATTCAGTGAAACGAAATATACGTTTCAAATCAAAGAAACCTTGTCTCATTCATTACATTTCTCGAGCTTAACTGATTCTTTCAAAGAATCAAACTGCGTTCATTTATTCAAAGAAGCAAATTGCACGCAATCATTCAATGAAACAAACGGTGTTCATTCATTGAATCCAGCTTATCCCATTCATTAAATGTCTCACCTTAAACGCCGGCATTCAATGAACCAAAGTGCATTCATTCATCCAATGTGTCGAGTAGAAATGATTCTTCCCGAGATTAAAATTGCGTTCGTGCATTCAGTGAATCAAACTGCACTCAATCATTCCATGAACCTTGTGGTTCTATTTCATTCAATTGATCGAGTTTATCCCATTCATTCAAAATCTCGACCTTAACGCCTTCGTTGAATGAAACAAACTGCATGCATTCATTCAAAGAAACAGAGTATAAGTTTCAATTCAAAGAGTAGATTTGTCTCATTCATCTAGTGCCTCGAGCTTAACTGATTAATTCAAAGAATCAAAACTGCCTTCATTCATTCATTCAAAGAAGCAAATTAGACGTTTCAATTCAAAGTGTAGAGCTTGTCTCATTCATTCAATGTCTCGACCTAAACTGATTCATTCAAAGAATCAAACTGCGTTCATCCATTCAATGAAGACAACTGCACTCAATCATTCAATGAGATAAGCGGTGTTCGTTCATTACTTCAATCTTGCTAATCCCATTCATTCAATGTCTCGGCATTTACGCCTTCATTTTAGGAAACAAACTGCATTCATTCTTTCATACAAACTAAGTATACGTTTCCTTTCAAAGACGAGAGCTTGTCTCATTCATTCGATGTATCCAACCTCATTGATTCATTGAAAGAATCAAACTGCATCAATCATTCAATGAATCAAACTGCTCTCAGTCTTTCAATGAAAATAGTGATATACATTCAATTATTGAAATCCAGCTAATCTCATTCATTCACAGTTTAATCCTCAACGCCTTCGTTCAATGAAACAAACAGCATTCAAACTTTCAATGAAATGAAAATATACGTTTTAAATCAAAGAGTATACCTTGCCTCGTTTATTCAATGTCTGGAGCTTAACTGATTTATTTAAAGAAACAAACTGCATGCATTCATTCAATGAAACAGAGTATACCTTTCAATTCAAAGAGTAGATCTTGTCTAATTCATTTAGAGCCTCGAGCTTAACTGATTCATTCAAAGAATCCAAACTGCCTTCATTCATTCATTCAAAGAAGCAAATTAGACGTTTCAATTCAAAGTGTAGAGCTTGTCTCATTCATTCAATGTCTCGAACCTAACTGATTCATTCAAAATATCAAACTGCGTTCATCTATTCAATGAAGCAAACTGCACTCAATCATTCAATGAGAAAAGCGGTATTCGTTCATTACTTCAATCAAGGTTATCCCATTCATTCAATGTTTCGGCATTTACGCCTTCATTTTAGGAATCAAACTGCATTCATTCTTTCATACAAACTAAGTACACTTTTCATTTCAAAGACGAGAGCTTGTCTCATTCATTCGATGTATCCAATCTCACTGATTCATTGAAAGAATCAAACTGCGTTCAATCATTCAATGAATCAAACTGCTCTCAGTCTTTCAATGAAAATAGTGATTTTCATTCAATCATTGAAATCCAGTTTATCGCATTCATTCACAGTTTAATCCTAAACGCCTTGGTTCAATGAAACAAACAGCATTCAAACATTCAATGAAATGAAAATGAACGTTTTAAATCAAAGAGTATACCTTGCCTCGTTTATTCAATGTCTGGAGCTTCACTGATTTATTCAAAGAATCAAACTGCATGCATTCATTCATTCAAAGAAGCAAATTAGACGTTTCAATTCAAAGTGTAGAGCTTGTCTCATTCATTCAATGTCGAACTTAACTGATTCATTCAAAAAATCAAACTGCGTTCATCTATTCAATGAAGCCAACTGCACTCAATCATTCAATGTGAAAAGCTGTATTCGTTCATTACTTCAATCTAGGTTATCCCATTCATTCAATGTTTCGGCAATTACGCCTTCATTTTAGTAATCAAACTGCATTCATTCTTTCATACAAACTAAGTGCACTTTTCATTTCAAAGACGAGAGCTTGTCTCATTCATTCAATGTCTCGACCTGAACTGCGTTCATCCATTCAATAAAGACAATTGCACTCAATCATTCAATGAGATAAGCGGTGTTCGTTCATTACTTCAATCTTGCTAATCCCATTCATTCAATGTCTCGGCATTTACGCCTTCATTTTAGGAAACAAACTGCATTCATTCTTTCATGCAAACTAAGTATACGTTTCATTTCAAAGACGAGAGCTTGTCTCATTCATTCGATATATCCAACCTCACTGATTCATTGAAAGAATCAAACTGCATCAATCATTCAATGAATCAAACTGCTCTCAGTCTTTCAATGAAAATAGTGATATACATTCAATCATTGAAATCCAGCTTATCGCTTTCATTCACAGTTTAATCCTAAACGCCTTTGTTCAATGAAACAAACAGCATTCAAACATTCAATGAAATGAAAATGTACGTTTTAAATCAAAGAGTATACCTTGCCTCGTTTATTCAATGTCTGGAGCTTTACTGATTTATTCAAAGAATCAAACTGCATGCATTCATTCAATGAAACAGAGTATATGTTTCAATTCAAAGAAAAGATCTTGTCTAATTCATTTAGAGCCTCGAGCTTAAATGATTCATTCAAAGAATCAAAACTGCCATCATTCATTCATTTAAAGAAGCAAATTAGACGTTTCAATTCAAAGTGTAGAGCTTGTCTCATTCATTCAATGTCTCGACCTTAACTGATTCATTCAAAGAATCAAACTGCGTTCATCTATTCAATGAAGCAAACTGCACTCAATCATTCAATGAGAAAAGTGGTATTCGTTCATTACTTGAATCTAGGTTATCCCATTCATTCAAAATTTCGGCATTTCCACCTTCATTTTAGGAATCAAACTGAATTCATTCTTTCATACAAACTAAGTACACTTTTCATTTCAAAGACGAGAGCTTGTCTCATTCATTCGATGGATCCAATCTCACTGATTCATTGAAATAATGAAACTGTGTTCAATAATTCAATGAATCAAACTGCTCTCCGTAATTCAATGAAAATAGTGATTTTCATTCAATCCTTGAAATCCAGCTTATCGCATTCATTCACAGTTTAATCCTCAACGCCTTCGTTCAATGAAACAAACAGCATTCAAACATACAATGAAATGAAAATATACGTTTTAAATCAAAGAGTTTACCTTGCCTCGTTTGTTCAATGTCTGGAGCTTTACTGATTCATTCAAATAATCAAACTGCATGCATTCATTCAATGAAACAGAGGATAAGTTTCAATTCAAAGTGTAGATCTTGTCTCATTCATTTAGGGCCTCGAGCTTAAATGATTCATTCAAAGAATTAAAACTGCATTCATTCATTCAGTCAAAGAAGCAAATGAGACGTTTCAATTCAAAGTGTAGAGCTTGTCTCATTCATTCAATGTCTCGACCTTAACTGATTCATTCAAAGAATCAAACTGCGTTCATTCATTCAATGAAGCAAACTGCACTCAATCATTCAATGAGAAAAGCGGTATTCGTTCATTACTTCAATCTAGCTAATCCCATTCATTCAATGTCTCGGCATTTACGCCTTCATTTTCGGAATCAAACTGCATTCATTCTTTCATACAAACTAAGTACACTTTTCATTTCAAAGACGAGAGCTTGTCTCATTCATTCGATGTATCCAACCTCACTGATTCATTGAAAGAATCAAACTGCATCAATCATTCAATGAATCAAACTGCTCTCAGTCTTTCAATGAAAATAGTGATATACATTCAATCATTGAAATCCAGCTTATCGCATTCATTCACAGTTTAATCCTAAAAGCCTTTGTTCAATGAAACAAACAGCATTCAAACATTCAATGAAATGAAAATGTACGTTTTAAATCAAAGAGTATACCTTGCCTCGTTTATTCAATGTCTGGAGGTTTACTGAATTATTCAAAGAATCAAACTGCATGCATTCATTCAATGAAACAGAGTATATGTTTCAAATCAAAGAAAAGATCTTGTCTAATTCATTTAGAGCCTCGAGCTTAAATGATTCATTCAAAGAATCAAAACTGCCTTCATTCATTCATTTAAAGAAGCAAATTAGACGTTTCAATTCAAAGTGTAGAGCTTGTCTCATTCATTCAATGTCTCGACCTTAACTGATTCATTCAAAGAATCAAACTGCGTTCATCTATTCAATGAAGCAAACTGCACTCAATCATTCAATGAGAAAAGCGGTATTCGTTCATTACTTCAATCTAGGTTATCCCATTCATTCAATGTTTCGGCAATTACGCCTTCATTTTAGGAATCAAACTGCATTCATTCTTTCATACAAACTGAGTACACTTTTCATTTCAAAGACGAGAGCTTGTCTCATTCATTCGATGTATCCAATCTCACTGATTCATTGAAAGAATCAAATTGCGTTCAATCATTCAATGAATCAAACTGCTCTCAGTCTTTCAATGAAAATAGTGATTTTCATTCAATCATTGAAATCCAGCTTATCGCATTCATTCACAGTTTAATCCTCAACGCCTTCGGTCAATGAAACAAACAGCATTCAACATTCAGTGAAACGAAATATACGTTTTAAATCAAAGAAACCTTGTCTCATTCATTAAATTTCTCGAGCTTAACTGATTCTTTCAAAGAATCAAACTGCGTTCATTCATTCAAAGAAGCAAATTGCACGCAATCATTCAATGAAACAAACAGTATTCATACATTGAATCCAGCTTATCCCATTCATTAAATGTCTCACCTTAAACGCCGACATTCAATGAACCAAAGTGCATTCATTCATCCAATGTGTCGAGTTGAAATGATTCTTCCCGAGATTAAAATTGCGTTCGTGCATTCAGTGAATCAAACTGCACTCAATCATTCCATGAACCTTATAGTTCTATTTCATTCAATTGATCGAGTTTATCCCATTCATTCAAAATCTCGACCTTAACGCCTTCGTTCAATGAAACAAACTGCATGCATTCATTCAAAGAAAAAGAGTATAA
This sequence comes from Chiloscyllium punctatum, assembly GCF_047496795.1. Taxonomy (NCBI): domain Eukaryota; kingdom Metazoa; phylum Chordata; class Chondrichthyes; order Orectolobiformes; family Hemiscylliidae; genus Chiloscyllium; species Chiloscyllium punctatum. The sequence continues at coordinate 90,607,594 of NC_092744.1, read as the reverse complement.
GTTTCAATTCAAAGAGTAGATCTTGTCTCATTCATTTAGTGCCTCGAGCTTAACTGATTCATTCAAAGAATCAAAACTGCCTTCATTCATTCATTCAAAGAAGCAAATTAGACGTTTCAATTCAAAGTGTAGAGCTTGTCTCATTCATTCAATGTCTCGAACCTAACTGATTCATTCAAAATATCAAACTGCGTTCATCTATTCAATGAAGCAAACTGCACTCAATCATTCAATGAGAAAAGCGGTATTCGTTCATTACTTCAATCAAGGTTATCCCATTCATTCAATGTTTCGGCAATTACGCCTTCATTTTAGGAATCAAACTGCATTCATTCTTTCATACAAACTAAGTACACTTTTCATTTCAAAGACGAGAGCTTGTCTCATTCATTCGATGTGTCCAATCTCACTGATTCATTGAAAGAATCAAACTGCGTTCAATCATTCAATGAATCAAACTGCTCTCAGTCTTTCAATGAAAATAGTGATTTTCATTCAATCATTGAAATACAGCTTATCGTATTCATTCACAGTTTAATCCTCAACGCCTTCGGAAATGAAACAAACAGCATTCAACATTCAGTGAAACGAAATATACGTTTCAAATCAAAGAAACCTTGTCTCATTCATTACATTTCTCGAGCTTAACTGATTCTTTCAAAGAATCAAACTGCGTTCATTTATTCAAAGAAGCAAATTGCACGCAATCATTCAATGAAACAAACGGTGTTCATTCATTGAATCCAGCTTATCCCATTCATTAAATGTCTCACCTTAAACGCCGGCATTCAATGAACCAAAGTGCATTCATTCATCCAATGTGTCGAGTAGAAATGATTCTTCCCGAGATTAAAATTGCGTTCGTGCATTCAGTGAATCAAACTGCACTCAATCATTCCATGAACCTTGTGGTTCTATTTCATTCAATTGATCGAGTTTATCCCATTCATTCAAAATCTCGACCTTAACGCCTTCGTTGAATGAAACAAACTGCATGCATTCATTCAAAGAAACAGAGTATAAGTTTCAATTCAAAGAGTAGATTTGTCTCATTCATCTAGTGCCTCGAGCTTAACTGATTAATTCAAAGAATCAAAACTGCCTTCATTCATTCATTCAAAGAAGCAAATTAGACGTTTCAATTCAAAGTGTAGAGCTTGTCTCATTCATTCAATGTCTCGACCTAAACTGATTCATTCAAAGAATCAAACTGCGTTCATCCATTCAATGAAGACAACTGCACTCAATCATTCAATGAGATAAGCGGTGTTCGTTCATTACTTCAATCTTGCTAATCCCATTCATTCAATGTCTCGGCATTTACGCCTTCATTTTAGGAAACAAACTGCATTCATTCTTTCATACAAACTAAGTATACGTTTCCTTTCAAAGACGAGAGCTTGTCTCATTCATTCGATGTATCCAACCTCATTGATTCATTGAAAGAATCAAACTGCATCAATCATTCAATGAATCAAACTGCTCTCAGTCTTTCAATGAAAATAGTGATATACATTCAATTATTGAAATCCAGCTAATCTCATTCATTCACAGTTTAATCCTCAACGCCTTCGTTCAATGAAACAAACAGCATTCAAACTTTCAATGAAATGAAAATATACGTTTTAAATCAAAGAGTATACCTTGCCTCGTTTATTCAATGTCTGGAGCTTAACTGATTTATTTAAAGAAACAAACTGCATGCATTCATTCAATGAAACAGAGTATACCTTTCAATTCAAAGAGTAGATCTTGTCTAATTCATTTAGAGCCTCGAGCTTAACTGATTCATTCAAAGAATCCAAACTGCCTTCATTCATTCATTCAAAGAAGCAAATTAGACGTTTCAATTCAAAGTGTAGAGCTTGTCTCATTCATTCAATGTCTCGAACCTAACTGATTCATTCAAAATATCAAACTGCGTTCATCTATTCAATGAAGCAAACTGCACTCAATCATTCAATGAGAAAAGCGGTATTCGTTCATTACTTCAATCAAGGTTATCCCATTCATTCAATGTTTCGGCATTTACGCCTTCATTTTAGGAATCAAACTGCATTCATTCTTTCATACAAACTAAGTACACTTTTCATTTCAAAGACGAGAGCTTGTCTCATTCATTCGATGTATCCAATCTCACTGATTCATTGAAAGAATCAAACTGCGTTCAATCATTCAATGAATCAAACTGCTCTCAGTCTTTCAATGAAAATAGTGATTTTCATTCAATCATTGAAATCCAGTTTATCGCATTCATTCACAGTTTAATCCTAAACGCCTTGGTTCAATGAAACAAACAGCATTCAAACATTCAATGAAATGAAAATGAACGTTTTAAATCAAAGAGTATACCTTGCCTCGTTTATTCAATGTCTGGAGCTTCACTGATTTATTCAAAGAATCAAACTGCATGCATTCATTCATTCAAAGAAGCAAATTAGACGTTTCAATTCAAAGTGTAGAGCTTGTCTCATTCATTCAATGTCGAACTGAACTGATTCATTCAAAAAATCAAACTGCGTTCATCTATTCAATGAAGCCAACTGCACTCAATCATTCAATGTGAAAAGCTGTATTCGTTCATTACTTCAATCTAGGTTATCCCATTCATTCAATGTTTCGGCAATTACGCCTTCATTTTAGTAATCAAACTGCATTCATTCTTTCATACAAACTAAGTGCACTTTTCATTTCAAAGACGAGAGCTTGTCTCATTCATTCAATGTCTCGACCTGAACTGCGTTCATCCATTCAATAAAGACAATTGCACTCAATCATTCAATGAGATAAGCGGTGTTCGTTCATTACTTCAATCTTGCTAATCCCATTCATTCAATGTCTCGGCATTTACGCCTTCATTTTAGGAAACAAACTGCATTCATTCTTTCATGCAAACTAAGTATACGTTTCATTTCAAAGACGAGAGCTTGTCTCATTCATTCGATATATCCAACCTCACTGATTCATTGAAAGAATCAAACTGCATCAATCATTCAATGAATCAAACTGCTCTCAGTCTTTCAATGAAAATAGTGATATACATTCAATCATTGAAATCCAGCTTATCGCTTTCATTCACAGTTTAATCCTAAACGCCTTTGTTCAATGAAACAAACAGCATTCAAACATTCAATGAAATGAAAATGTACGTTTTAAATCAAAGAGTATACCTTGCCTCGTTTATTCAATGTCTGGAGCTTTACTGATTTATTCAAAGAATCAAACTGCATGCATTCATTCAATGAAACAGAGTATATGTTTCAATTCAAAGAAAAGATCTTGTCTAATTCATTTAGAGCCTCGAGCTTAAATGATTCATTCAAAGAATCAAAACTGCCATCATTCATTCATTTAAAGAAGCAAATTAGACGTTTCAATTCAAAGTGTAGAGCTTGTCTCATTCATTCAATGTCTCGACCTTAACTGATTCATTCAAAGAATCAAACTGCGTTCATCTATTCAATGAAGCAAACTGCACTCAATCATTCAATGAGAAAAGTGGTATTCGTTCATTACTTGAATCTAGGTTATCCCATTCATTCAAAATTTCGGCATTTCCACCTTCATTTTAGGAATCAAACTGAATTCATTCTTTCATACAAACTAAGTACACTTTTCATTTCAAAGACGAGAGCTTGTCTCATTCATTCGATGGATCCAATCTCACTGATTCATTGAAATAATGAAACTGTGTTCAATAATTCAATGAATCAAACTGCTCTCCGTCTTTCAATGAAAATAGTGATTTTCATTCAATCCTTGAAATCCAGCTTATCGCATTCATTCACAGTTTAATCCTCAACGCCTTCGTTCAATGAAACAAACAGCATTCAAACATACAATGAAATGAAAATATACGTTTTAAATCAAAGAGTTTACCTTGCCTCGTTTGTTCAATGTCTGGAGCTTTACTGATTCATTCAAATAATCAAACTGCATGCATTCATTCAATGAAACAGAGGATAAGTTTCAATTCAAAGTGTAGATCTTGTCTCATTCATTTAGGGCCTCGAGCTTAAATGATTCATTCAAAGAATTAAAACTGCATTCATTCATTCAGTCAAAGAAGCAAATGAGACGTTTCAATTCAAAGTGTAGAGCTTGTCTCATTCATTCAATGTCTCGACCTTAACTGATTCATTCAAAGAATCAAACTGCGTTCATTCATTCAATGAAGCAAACTGCACTCAATCATTCAATGAGAAAAGCGGTATTCGTTCATTACTTCAATCTAGCTAATCCCATTCATTCAATGTCTCGGCATTTACGCCTTCATTTTCGGAATCAAACTGCATTCATTCTTTCATACAAACTAAGTACACTTTTCATTTCAAAGACGAGAGCTTGTCTCATTCATTCGATGTATCCAACCTCACTGATTCATTGAAAGAATCAAACTGCATCAATCATTCAATGAATCAAACTGCTCTCAGTCTTTCAATGAAAATAGTGATATACATTCAATCATTGAAATCCAGCTTATCGCATTCATTCACAGTTTAATCCTAAAAGCCTTTGTTCAATGAAACAAACAGCATTCAAACATTCAATGAAATGAAAATGTACGTTTTAAATCAAAGAGTATACCTTGCCTCGTTTATTCAATGTCTGGAGGTTTACTGAATTATTCAAAGAATCAAACTGCATGCATTCATTCAATGAAACAGAGTATATGTTTCAAATCAAAGAAAAGATCTTGTCTAATTCATTTAGAGCCTCGAGCTTAAATGATTCATTCAAAGAATCAAAACTGCCTTCATTCATTCATTTAAAGAAGCAAATTAGACGTTTCAATTCAAAGTGTAGAGCTTGTCTCATTCATTCAATGTCTCGACCTTAACTGATTCATTCAAAGAATCAAACTGCGTTCATCTATTCAATGAAGCAAACTGCACTCAATCATTCAATGAGAAAAGCGGTGTTCGTTCATTACTTCAATCTAGGTTATCCCATTCATTCAATGTTTCGGCAATTACGCCTTCATTTTAGGAATCAAACTGCATTCATTCTTTCATACAAACTGAGTACACTTTTCATTTCAAAGACGAGAGCTTGTCTCATTCATTCGATGTATCCAATCTCACTGATTCATTGTAAGAATCAAATTGCGTTCAATCATTCAATGAATCAAACTGCTCTCAGTCTTTCAATGAAAATAGTGATTTTCATTCAATCATTGAAATCCAGCTTATCGCATTCATTCACAGTTTAATCCTCAACGCCTTCGGTCAATGAAACAAACAGCATTCAACATTCAGTGAAACGAAATATACGTTTTAAATCAAAGAAACCTTGTCTCATTCATTAAATTTCTCGAGCTTAACTGATTCATTCAAAGAATCAAACTGCGTTCATCCATTCAATGAAGCAAACTGCACTCAATCATTCAATGAGAAATGCGGTATTCGTTCATTACTTCAATCTAGCTAATCCCATTCATTCAATGTCTCGGCATTTACGCCTTCATTTTCGGAATCAAACTGCATTCATTCTTACATACAAACTAAGTATACGTTTCATTTCAAAGACGAGAGCTTGTCTCATTCATTCGATGTGTCCAATCTCACTGATTCATTGAAAGAATCAAACTGCGTTCAATCATTCAATGAATCAAACTGCTCTCAGTCTTTCAATGAAAATAGTGATTTTCATTCAATCATTGAAATACAGCTTATCGTATTCATTCACAGTTTAATCCTCAACGCCTTCGGAAATGAAACAAACAGCATTCAACATTCAGTGAAACGAAATATACGTTTCAAATCAAAGAAACCTTGTCTCATTCATTACATTTCTCGAGCTTAACTGATTCTTTCAAAGAATCAAACTGCGTTCATTTATTCAAAGAAGCAAATTGCACGCAATCATTCAATGAAACAAACGGTGTTCATTCATTGAATCCAGCTTATCCCATTCATTAAATGTCTCACCTTAAACGCCGGCATTCAATGAACCAAAGTGCATTCATTCATCCAATGTGTCGAGTAGAAATGATTCTTCCCGAGATTAAAATTGCGTTCGTGCATTCAGTGAATCAAACTGCACTCAATCATTCCATGAACCTTGTGGTTCTATTTCATTCAATTGATCGAGTTTATCCCATTCATTCAAAATCTCGACCTTAACGCCTTCGTTGAATGAAACAAACTGCATGCATTCATTCAAAGAAACAGAGTATAAGTTTCAATTCAAAGAGTAGATTTGTCTCATTCATCTAGTGCCTCGAGCTTAACTGATTAATTCAAAGAATCAAAACTGCCTTCATTCATTCATTCAAAGAAGCAAATTAGACGTTTCAATTCAAAGTGTAGAGCTTGTCTCATTCATTCAATGTCTCGACCTAAACTGATTCATTCAAAGAATCAAACTGCGTTCATCCATTCAATGAAGACAACTGCACTCAATCATTCAATGAGATAAGCGGTGTTCGTTCATTACTTCAATCTTGCTAATCCCATTCATTCAATGTCTCGGCATTTACGCCTTCATTTTAGGAAACAAACTGCATTCATTCTTTCATACAAACTAAGTATACGTTTCCTTTCAAAGACGAGAGCTTGTCTCATTCATTCGATGTATCCAACCTCATTGATTCATTGAAAGAATCAAACTGCATCAATCATTCAATGAATCAAACTGCTCTCAGTCCTTCAATGAAAATAGTGATATACATTCAATTATTGAAATCCAGCTAATCTCATTCATTCACAGTTTAATCCTCAACGCCTTCGTTCAATGAAACAAACAGCATTCAAACTTTCAATGAAATGAAAATATACGTTTTAAATCAAAGAGTATACCTTGCCTCGTTTATTCAATGTCTGGAGCTTAACTGATTTATTTAAAGAAACAAACTGCATGCATTCATTCAATGAAACAGAGTATACCTTTCAATTCAAAGAGTAGATCTTGTCTAATTCATTTAGAGCCTCGAGCTTAACTGATTCATTCAAAGAATCCAAACTGCCTTCATTCATTCATTCAAAGAAGCAAATTAGACGTTTCAATTCAAAGTGTAGAGCTTGTCTCATTCATTCAATGTCTCGAACCTAACTGATTCATTCAAAATATCAAACTGCGTTCATCTATTCAATGAAGCAAACTGCACTCAATCATTCAATGAGAAAAGCGGTATTCGTTCATTACTTCAATCAAGGTTATCCCATTCATTCAATGTTTCGGCATTTACGCCTTCATTTTAGGAATCAAACTGCATTCATTCTTTCATACAAACTAAGTACACTTTTCATTTCAAAGACGAGAGCTTGTCTCATTCATTCGATGTATCCAATCTCACTGATTCATTGAAAGAATCAAACTGCGTTCAATCATTCAATGAATCAAACTGCTCTCAGTCTTTCAATGAAAATAGTGATTTTCATTCAATCATTGAAATCCAGTTTATCGCATTCATTCACAGTTTAATCCTAAACGCCTTGGTTCAATGAAACAAACAGCATTCAAACATTCAATGAAATGAAAATGAACGTTTTAAATCAAAGAGTATACCTTGCCTCGTTTATTCAATGTCTGGAGCTTCACTGATTTATTCAAAGAATCAAACTGCATGCATTCATTCATTCAAAGAAGCAAATTAGACGTTTCAATTCAAAGTGTAGAGCTTGTCTCATTCATTCAATGTCGAACTGAACTGATTCATTCAAAAAATCAAACTGCGTTCATCTATTCAATGAAGCCAACTGCACTCAATCATTCAATGTGAAAAGCTGTATTCGTTCATTACTTCAATCTAGGTTATCCCATTCATTCAATGTTTCGGCAATTACGCCTTCATTTTAGTAATCAAACTGCATTCATTCTTTCATACAAACTAAGTGCACTTTTCATTTCAAAGACGAGAGCTTGTCTCATTCATTCAATGTCTCGACCTGAACTGCGTTCATCCATTCAATAAAGACAATTGCACTCAATCATTCAATGAGATAAGCGGTGTTCGTTCATTACTTCAATCTTGCTAATCCCATTCATTCAATGTCTCGGCATTTACGCCTTCATTTTAGGAAACAAACTGCATTCATTCTTTCATGCAAACTAAGTATACGTTTCATTTCAAAGACGAGAGCTTGTCTCATTCATTCGATATATCCAACCTCACTGATTCATTGAAAGAATCAAACTGCATCAATCATTCAATGAATCAAACTGCTCTCAGTCTTTCAATGAAAATAGTGATATACATTCAATCATTGAAATCCAGCTTATCGCTTTCATTCACAGTTTAATCCTAAACGCCTTTGTTCAATGAAACAAACAGCATTCAAACATTCAATGAAATGAAAATGTACGTTTTAAATCAAAGAGTATACCTTGCCTCGTTTATTCAATGTCTGGAGCTTTACTGATTTATTCAAAGAATCAAACTGCATGCATTCATTCAATGAAACAGAGTATATGTTTCAATTCAAAGAAAAGATCTTGTCTAATTCATTTAGAGCCTCGAGCTTAAATGATTCATTCAAAGAATCAAAACTGCCATCATTCATTCATTTAAAGAAGCAAATTAGACGTTTCAATTCAAAGTGTAGAGCTTGTCTCATTCATTCAATGTCTCGACCTTAACTGATTCATTCAAAGAATCAAACTGCGTTCATCTATTCAATGAAGCAAACTGCACTCAATCATTCAATGAGAAAAGTGGTATTCGTTCATTACTTGAATCTAGGTTATCCCATTCATTCAAAATTTCGGCATTTCCACCTTCATTTTAGGAATCAAACTGAATTCATTCTTTCATACAAACTAAGTACACTTTTCATTTCAAAGACGAGAGCTTGTCTCATTCATTCGATGGATCCAATCTCACTGATTCATTGAAATAATGAAACTGTGTTCAATAATTCAATGAATCAAACTGCTCTCCGTCTTTCAATGAAAATAGTGATTTTCATTCAATCCTTGAAATCCAGCTTATCGCATTCATTCACAGTTTAATCCTCAACGCCTTCGTTCAATGAAACAAACAGCATTCAAACATACAATGAAATGAAAATATACGTTTTAAATCAAAGAGTTTACCTTGCCTCGTTTGTTCAATGTCTGGAGCTTTACTGATTCATTCAAATAATCAAACTGCATGCATTCATTCAATGAAACAGAGGATAAGTTTCAATTCAAAGTGTAGATCTTGTCTCATTCATTTAGGGCCTCGAGCTTAAATGATTCATTCAAAGAATTAAAACTGCATTCATTCATTCAGTCAAAGAAGCAAATGAGACGTTTCAATTCAAAGTGTAGAGCTTGTCTCATTCATTCAATGTCTCGACCTTAACTGATTCATTCAAAGAATCAAACTGCGTTCATTCATTCAATGAAGCAAACTGCACTCAATCATTCAATGAGAAAAGCGGTATTCGTTCATTACTTCAATCTAGCTAATCCCATTCATTCAATGTCTCGGCATTTACGCCTTCATTTTCGGAATCAAACTGCATTCATTCTTTCATACAAACTAAGTACACTTTTCATTTCAAAGACGAGAGCTTGTCTCATTCATTCGATGTATCCAACCTCACTGATTCATTGAAAGAATCAAACTGCATCAATCATTCAATGAATCAAACTGCTCTCAGTCTTTCAATGAAAATAGTGATATACATTCAATCATTGAAATCCAGCTTATCGCATTCATTCACAGTTTAATCCTAAAAGCCTTTGTTCAATGAAACAAACAGCATTCAAACATTCAATGAAATGAAAATGTACGTTTTAAATCAAAGAGTATACCTTGCCTCGTTTATTCAATGTCTGGAGGTTTACTGAATTATTCAAAGAATCAAACTGCATGCATTCATTCAATGAAACAGAGTATATGTTTCAAATCAAAGAAAAGATCTTGTCTAATTCATTTAGAGCCTCGAGCTTAAATGATTCATTCAAAGAATCAAAACTGCCTTCATTCATTCATTTAAAGAAGCAAATTAGACGTTTCAATTCAAAGTGTAGAGCTTGTCTCATTCATTCAATGTCTCGACCTTAACTGATTCATTCAAAGAATAAAACTGCGTTCATCTATTCAATGAAGCAAACTGCACTCAATCATTCAATGAGAAAAGCGGTGTTCGTTCATTACTTCAATCTAGGTTATCCCATTCATTCAATGTTTCGGCAATTACGCCTTCATTTTAGGAATCAAACTGCATTCATTCTTTCATACAAACTGAGTACACTTTTCATTTCAAAGACGAGAGCTTGTCTCATTCATTCGATGTATCCAATCTCACTGATTCATTGTAAGAATCAAATTGCGTTCAATCATTCAATGAATCAAACTGCTCTCAGTCTTTCAATGAAAATAGTGATTTTCATTCAATCATTGAAATCCAGCTTATCGCATTCATTCACAGTTTAATCCTCAACGCCTTCGGTCAATGAAACAAACAGCATTCAACATTCAGTGAAACGAAATATACGTTTTAAATCAAAGAAACCTTGTCTCATTCATTAAATTTCTCGAGCTTAACTGATTCTTTCAAAGAATCAAACTGCGTTCATTCATTCAAAGAAGCAAACTGCACTCAATCATTCAATGAGAAAAGCGGTATTCGTTCATTACTTCAATCTAGCTAATCCCATTCATTCAATGTCTCGGCATTTACGCCTTCATTTTCGGAATCAAACTGCATTCATTCTTTCATACAAACTAAGTACACTTTTCATTTCAAAGACGAGAGCTTGTCTCATTCATTCGATGTATCCAACCTCACTGATTCATTGAAAGAATCAAACTGCATCAATCATTCAATGAATCAAACTGCTCTCAGTCTTTCAATGAAAATAGTGATATACATTCAATCATTGAAATCCAGCTTATCGCATTCATTCACAGTTTAATCCTAAAAGCCTTTGTTCAATGAAACAAACAGCATTCAAACATTCAATGAAATGAAAATGTACGTTTTAAATCAAAGAGTATACCTTGCCTCGTTTATTCAATGTCTGGAGGTTTACTGAATTATTCAAAGAATCAAACTGCATGCATTCATTCAATGAAACAGAGTATATGTTTCAAATCAAAGAAAAGATCTTGTCTAATTCATTTAGAGCCTCGAGCTTAAATGATTCATTCAAAGAATCAAAACTGCCTTCATTCATTCATTTAAAGAAGCAAATTAGACATTTCAATTCAAAGTGTAGAGCTTGTCTCATTCATTCAATGTCTCGACCTTAACTGATTCATTCAAAGAATCAAACTGCGTTCATCTATTCAATGAAGCAAACTGCACTCAATCATTCAATGAGAAAAGCGGTATTCGTTCATTACTTCAATCTAGGTTATCCCATTCATTCAATGTTTCGGCAATTACGCCTTCATTTTAGGAATCAAACTGCATTCATTCTTTCATACAAACTGAGTACACTTTTCATTTCAAAGACGAGAGCTTGTCTCATTCATTCGATGTATCCAATCTCACTGATTCATTGAAAGAATCAAATTGCGTTCAATCATTCAATGAATCAAACTGCTCTCAGTCTTTCAATGAAAATAGTGATTTTCATTCAATCATTGAAATCCAGCTTATCGCATTCATTCACAGTTTAATCCTCAACGCCTTCGGTCAATGAAACAAACAGCATTCAACATTCAGTGAAACGAAATATACGTTTTAAATCAAAGAAACCTTGTCTCATTCATTAAATTTCTCGAGCTTAACTGATTCTTTCAAAGAATCAAACTGCGTTCATTCATTCAAAGAAGCAAATTGCACGCAATCATTCAATGAAACAAACAGTATTCATACATTGAATCCAGCTTATCCCATTCATTAAATGTCTCACCTTAAACGCCGACATTCAATGAACCAAAGTGCATTCATTCATCCAATGTGTCGAGTTGAAATGATTCTTCCCGAGATTAAAATTGCGTTCGTGCATTCAGTGAATCAAACTGCACTCAATCATTCCATGAACCTTATAGTTCTATTTCATTCAATTGATCGAGTTTATCCCATTCATTCAAAATCTCGACCTTAACGCCTTCGTTCAATGAAACAAACTGCATGCATTCATTCAAAGAAAAAGAGTATAAGTTTCAATTCAAAGAGTAGATCTTGTCTCATTCATTTAGTGCCTCGAGCTTAACTGATTCATTCAAAGAATCAAAACTGCCTTCATTCATTCATTCAAAGAAGCAAATTAGACGTTTCAATTCAAAGTGTAGAGCTTGTCTCATTCATTCAATGTCTCGAACCTAACTGATTCATTCAAAATATCAAACTGCGTTCATCTATTCAATGAAGCAAACTGCACTCAATCATTCAATGAGAAAAGCGGTATTCGTTCATTACTTCAATCAAGGTTATCCCATTCATTCAATGTTTCGGCAATTACGCCTTCATTTTAGGAATCAAACTGCATTCATTCTTTCATACAAACTAAGTACACTTTTCATTTCAAAGACGAGAGCTTGTCTCATTCATTCGATGTGTCCAATCTCACTGATTCATTGAAAGAATCAAACTGCGTTCAATCATTCAATGAATCAAACTGCTCTCAGTCTTTCAATGAAAATAGTGATTTTCATTCAATCATTGAAATACAGCTTATCGTATTCATTCACAGTTTAATCCTCAACGCCTTCGGAAATGAAACAAACAGCATTCAACATTCAGTGAAACGAAATATACGTTTCAAATCAAAGAAACCTTGTCTCATTCATTACATTTCTCGAGCTTAACTGATTCTTTCAAAGAATCAAACTGCGTTCATTTATTCAAAGAAGCAAATTGCACGCAATCATTCAATGAAACAAACGGTGTTCATTCATTGAATCCAGCTTATCCCATTCATTAAATGTCTCACCTTAAACGCCGGCATTCAATGAACCAAAGTGCATTCATTCATCCAATGTGTCGAGTAGAAATGATTCTTCCCGAGATTAAAATTGCGTTCGTGCATTCAGTGAATCAAACTGCACTCAATCATTCCATGAACCTTGTGGTTCTATTTCATTCAATTGATCGAGTTTATCCCATTCATTCAAAATCTCGACCTTAACGCCTTCGTTCAATGAAACAAACTGCATGCATTCATTCAAAGAAACAGAGTATAAGTTTCAATTCAAAGAGTAGATTTGTCTCATTCATCTAGTGCCTCGAGCTTAACTGATTAATTCAAAGAATCAAAACTGCCTTCATTCATTCATTCAAAGAAGCAAATTAGACGTTTCAATTCAAAGTGTAGAGCTTGTCTCATTCATTCAATGATTCGACCTAAACTGATTCATTCAAAGAATCAAACTGCGTTCATCCATTCAATGAAGACAACTGCACTCAATCATTCAATGAGATAAGCGGTGTTCGTTCATTACTTCAATCTTGCTAATCCCATTCATTCAATGTCTCGGCATTTACGCCTTCATTTTAGGAAACAAACTGCATTCATTCTTTCATACAAACTAAGTATACGTTTCCTTTCAAAGACGAGAGCTTGTCTCATTCATTCGATGTATCCAACCTCATTGATTCATTGAAAGAATCAAACTGCATCAATCATTCAATGAATCAAACTGCTCTCAGTCTTTCAATGAAAATAGTGATATACATTCAATTATTGAAATCCAGCTAATCTCATTCATTCACAGTTTAATCCTCAACGCCTTCGTTCAATGAAACAAACAGCATTCAAACTTTCAATGAAATGAAAATATACGTTTTAAATCAAAGAGTATACCTTGCCTCGTTTATTCAATGTCTGGAGCTTAACTGATTTATTTAAAGAAACAAACTGCATGCATTCATTCAATGAAACAGAGTATACCTTTCAATTCAAAGAGTAGATCTTGTCTAATTCATTTAGAGCCTCGAGCTTAACTGATTCATTCAAAGAATCCAAACTGCCTTCATTCATTCATTCAAAGAAGCAAATTAGACGTTTCAATTCAAAGTGTAGAGCTTGTCTCATTCATTCAATGTCTCGAACCTAACTGATTCATTCAAAATATCAAACTGCGTTCATCTATTCAATGAAGCAAACTGCACTCAATCATTCAATGAGAAAAGCGGTATTCGTTCATTACTTCAATCTAGCTAATCCCATTCATTCAATGTTTTGGCATTTACGCCTTCATTTTAGGAATCAAACTGCATTCATTCTTTCATACAAACTAAGTACACTTTTCATTTCAAAGACGAGAGCTTGTCTCATTCATTCGATGTATCCAATCTCACTGATTCATTGAAAGAATCAAACTGCGTTCAATCATTCAATGAATCAAACTGCTCTCAGTCTTTCAATGAAAATAGTGATTTTCATTCATTCATTGAAATCCAGCTTATCGCATTCATTCACAGTTTAATCCTAAACGCCTTTGTTCAATGAAACAAACAGCATTCAAACATTCAATGAAATGAAAATGAACGTTTTAAATCAAAGAGTATACCTTGCCTCATTTATTCAATGTCTGGAGCTTCACTGATTTATTCAAAGAATCAAACTGCATGCATTCATTCATTCAAAGAAGCAAATTAGACGTTTCAATTCAAAGTGTAGAGCTTGTCTCATTCATTCAATGTCGAACTTAACTGATTCATTCAAAAAATCAAACTGCGTTCATCTATTCAATGAAGCCAACTGCACTCAATCATTCAATGTGAAAAGCTGTATTCGTTCATTACTTCAATCTAGGTTATCCCATTCATTCAATGTTTCGGCAATTACGCCTTCATTTTAGTAATCAAACTGCATTCATTCTTTCATAGAAACTAAGTGCACTTTTCATTTCAAAGACGAGAGCTTGTCTCATTCATTCAATGTCTCGACCTGAACTGCGTTCATGTATTCAATAAAGACAATTGCACTAAATCATTCAATGAGATAAGCGGTGTTCGTTCATTACATCAATCTTGCTAATCCCATTCATTCAATGTCTCGGCATTTACGCCTTCATTTTAGGAAACAAACTGCATTCATTCTTTCATGCAAACTAAGTATACGTTTCATTTCAAAGACGAGAGCTTGTCTCATTCATTCGATATATCCAACCTCACTGATTCATTGAAAGAATCAAACTGCATCAATCATTCAATGAATCAAACTGCTCTCAGTCTTTCAATGAACATAGTGATATACATTCAATCATTGAAATCCAGCTTATCGCATTCATTCACAGTTTAATCCTAAACGCCTTTGTTCAATGAAACAAACAGCATTCAAACATTCAATGAAATGAAAATGTACGTTTTAAATCAAAGAGTATACCTTGCCTCGTTTATTCAATGTCTGGAGGTTTACTGATTTATTCAAAGAATCAAACTGCATGCATTCATTCAATGAAACAGAGTATATGTTTCAATTCAAAGAAAAGATCTTGTCTAATTCATTTAGAGCCTCGAGCTTAAATGATTCATTCAAAGAATCAAAACTGCCTTCATTCATTCATTTAAAGAAGCAAATTAGACGTTTCAATTCAAAGTGTAGAGCTTGTCTCATTCATTCAATGTCTCGACCTTAACTGATTCATTCAAAGAATCAAACTGCGTTCATCTATTCAATGAAGCAAACTGCACTCAATCATTCAATGAGAAAAGTGGTATTCGTTCATTACTTGAATCTAGGTTATCCCATTCATTCAAAATTTCGGCATTTCCACCTTCATTTTAGGAATCAAACTGAATTCATTCTTTCATATAAACTAAGTACACTTTTCATTTCAAAGACGAGAGCTTGTCTCATTCATTCGATGGATCCAATCTCACTGATTCATTGAAATAATGAAACTGTGTTCAATAATTCAATGAATCAAACTGCTCTCAGTCTTTCAATGAAAATAGTGATTTTCATTCAATCCTTGAAATCCAGCTTATCGCATTCATTCACAGTTTAATCCTCAACGCCTTCGTTCAATGAAACAAACAGCATTCAAACATACAATGAAATGAAAATATACGTTTTAAATCAAAGAGTATACCTTGCCTCGTTTATTCAATGTCTGGAGCTTTACTGATTCATTCAAAGAATCAAACTGCATGCATTCATTCAATGAAACAGAGGATAAGTTTCAATTCAAAGAGAAGATCTTGTCTCATTCATTTAGGGCCTCGAGCTTAAATGATTCATTCAAAGAATTAAAACTGCATTCATTCATTCAGTCAAAGAAGCAAATTAGACGTTTCAATTCAAAGTGTAGAGCTTGTCTCATTCATTCAATGTCTCGACCTTAACTGATTCATTCAAAGAATCAAACTGCGTTCATTCATTCAATGAAGCAAACTGCACTCAATCATTCAATGAGAAAAGCGGTATTCGTTCATTACTTCAATCTAGCTAATCCCATTCATTCAATGTCTCGGCATTTACGCCTTCATTTTCGGAATCAAACTGCATTCATTCTTTCATACAAACTAAGTATACGTTTCATTTCAAAGACGAGAGCTTGTCTCATTCATTCGATGTATCCAACCTCACTGATTTATTGAAAGAATCAAACTGCATCAATCATTCAATGAATCAAACTGCTCTCAGTCTTTCAATGAAAATAGTGATATACATTCAATCATTGAAATCCAGTTTATCGCATTCATTCACAGTTTAATCCTAAACGCCTTTGTTCAATGAAACAAACATTATTCAAACATTCAATGAAATGAAAATGTACGTTTTATATCAAAGAGTATACCTTGCCTCGTTTATTCAATGTCTGGAGCTTTACTGATTTATTCAAAGAATCAAACTGCATGCATTCATTCAATGAAACAGAGTATATGTTTCAATTCAAAGAAAAGATCTTATCTAATTCATTTAGAGCCTCGAGCTTAAATGATTCATTCAAAGAATAAAACTGCGTTCATCCATTCAATGAAGCAAACTGCACTCAATCATTTAATGAGAAAAGCGGTATTCGTTCATTAATTCAATCTAGCTTATCCCATACATTCAATGTCTCGGCATTTACGCCGTCATTTTAGGAATCAAACTGCATTCATTCTTTCATACAAACTAAGTACACGTTTCATTTCAAAGACGAGAGCTTGTCTCTTTCATTCGATATATCCAACCTCACTGATTCATTGAAAGAATCAAACTGCATCAATCATTCAATGAATCAAACTGCTCTCCGTCTTTCAATGAAAATAGTGATATACATTCAATCATTGAAATCCAACTTACCTCATTCATTCAGAGTTTAATCCTAAACGCCTTCGTTCAATGAAACAAACAGCATTCAAACATTCAATGAAATGAAAATATACGTTTTAAATCAAAGAGTATACCTTGCCTCGTTTATTCATTGTCTGGAGCTTCACTGATTGATTCAAAGAATCAAACTGCATGCATTCATTCAATGAAACAGAGTATATGCTTCAATTCAAAGAGTAGATCTTGTCTAATTCATTTAGAGCCTCGAGTTTAACTGATTCATTCAAAGAAGCAAATTAGACGTTTCAATTCAAAGTGTAGAGCTTGTCTCATTCATTCAATGTCTCGACCTTAACTGATTCATTCAAAGAATCAAACTGCGTTCATCCATTCAATGAAGCAAACTGCACTCAATCATTCAATGAGAAAAGCGGTATTCGTTCATTACTTCAATCTAGCTAATCCCATTCATTCAATGTCTCGGCATTTACGCCTTCATTTTCGGAATCAAACTGCATTCATTCTTTCATACAAACTAAGTATACGTTTCATTTCAAAGACGAGAGCTTGTCTCATTCATTCGATGTATCCAACCTCACTGATTCATTGAAAGAATCAAACTGCATCAATCATTCAATGAATCAAACTGCTCTCAGTCTTTCAATGAAAATAGTGATATACATTCAATCATTGAAATCCAGCTTATCGCATTCATTCACAGTTTAATCCTAAACGCCTTTGTTCAATGAAACAAACAGCATTCAAACATTAAATGAAATGAAAATGTACGTTTTAAATCAAAGAGTATACCTTGCCTCGTTTATTCAATGTCTGGAGCTTTACTGATTTATTGAAAGAATCAAACTGCATGCATTCATTCAATGAAACAGAGTATATGTTTCAATTCAAAGAAAAGAGCTTGTCTAATTCATTTAGAGCCTCGAGCTTAAATGATTCATTCAAAGAATCAAACTGCGTTCATCCATTCAATGAAGCAAACTGCACTCAATCATTTAATGAGAAAAGCGGTACTCGTTCATTAATTCAATCTAGCTTATCCCATACATTTAATGTCTCGGCATTTACGCCTTCATTTTAGGAATCAAACTGCATTCATTCTTTCATACAAACTAAGTACACGTTTCATTTCAAAGACGAGAGCTTGTCTCATTCATTCGATATATCCAACCTCACTGATTCATTGAAAGAATCAAACTGCTTTCAATCATTCAATGAATCAAACTGCTCTCAGTCTTTCAATCAAAATAGTGATATACATTCATTCTTTGAAATACAGCTTATCTCACTAATTCACAGTCTAATCCTAAACGCCTTCGTTCAATGAAACAAACATCATTCAAACATTCAATGAAATGAAAATATACGTTTTTAATCAAAGAGTATACCTTGCCTCGTTTATTCAATGTCTGGAGCTTCACTGATTGATTCAAAGAATCAAACTGCATGCATTCATTCAATGAAACAGAGAATATGCTTCAATTCAAAGAGTAGATCTTGTCTAATTCATTTACAGCCTCGGGCTTAACTGATTCATTCAAAGAAGCAAAACTGCCTTCATTCATTCATTCAAAGAAGCAAATTAGACGTTTCAATTCAAAGTGTAGAGCTTGTCTCATTCATTCAATGTCTCGACCTTAACTGATTCATTCAAAGAATCAAACAGCGTTCATCTATTCAATGAAGCACGTTCATCCATTCAATAAAGACAACTGCACTCAATCATTCAATGAGATAAGCGGTATTCGTTCATTCATTCAATCTAGCTTATCCCATATATTCAATGTCTCGGCATTTACGCCTTCATTTTAGGAATCAAACTGCATTCATTCTTTCATACAAACTAAGTACACGTTTCATTTCAAAGACGAGAGCTTGTCTCATTCATTCGATATATCCAACCTCACTAATTCTTTGAAAGAATCAAACTGCGTTCAATCATTCAATGAATCAAACTGCTCTCAGTCTTTCAATCAAAATAGTGATATACATTCATTCATTGAAATCCAACTTATCTCATTCATTCACAGTTTAATCCTAAACGCCTTTGTTCAATGAAACAAACAGCATTCAAACATTCAATGAAATGAAAATATACGTTTTAAATCAAAGAGTATACCTTGCCTCGTTTATTCAATGTCTGGAGCTTTACTGATTCATTCAAAGAATCAAACTGCATGCATTCATTCAATGAAACAGAGTATATGCTTCAATTCAAAGAATAGATCTTGTCTAATTCATTTATAGCCTCGAGCTTAACTGATTCATTCAAAGAAGCAAATTAGAAGTTTCAATTCAAAGTGTAGAGTTTGTCTCATTCATTCAATGTCTCGACCGTAACTGATTCATTCAAAGAATCAAACTGCGTTCATCCATTCAATGAAGCAAACTGCACAGAATCATTCAATGAGAAAAGCGGGATTCGTTCATTACTTCAATCTAGCTAATCCCATTCATTCAATGTCTCGGCATTTACGCCTTCATTTTCGGAATCAAACTGCATTTATTCTTTCATACAAACTAAGTACACTTTTCATTTCAAAGACGAGAGCTGGTCTCATTCATTCGATGTATCCAACCTCACTGATTCATTGAAAGAATCAAACTGCATCAATCATTCAATGAATCAAACTGCTCTCAGTCTTTCAATGAAAATAGTGATATACATTCAATCATTGAAATCCAGCTTATCGCATTCATTCACAGTTTAATCCTAAACGCCTTTGTTCAATGAAACAAACAGCATTCAAACATTCAATGAAATGAAAACGTACGTTTTAAATCAAAGAGTATACCTTGCCTCGTTTATTCAATGTCTGGAGCTTTACTGATTTATTCAAAGAAACAAACTGCATGCATTCATTCAATGAAACAGAGTATATGTTTCAATTCAAAGAAAAGATCTTGTCGAATTCATTTAGAGCCTCGAGCTTAAATGATTCATTCAAAGAATCAAAACTGCCTTCATTCATTCAGTCAAAGAAGCAAATTAGACGTTTCAATTCAAAGTGTAGAGCTTGTCTCATTCATTCAATGTCTCGAACTTAACTGATTCATTCAAAGAATCAAACTGCGTTCATCTATTCAATGAAGCAAACTGCACTCAATCATTCAATGAGAAAAGTGGTATTCGTTCATTACTTCAATCTAGGTTATCCCATTCATTCAAAATTTCGGCATTTCCACCTTCATTTTAGGAATCAAACTGAATTCATTCTTTCATACAAACTAAGTACACATTTCATTTCAAAGACGAGAGCTTGTCTCATTCATTCGATGGATCCAATCTCACTGATTCATTGAAATAATCAAACTGTGTTCAATAATTCAATGAATCAAACTGCTCTCAGTCTTTCAATGAAAATAGTGATTTTCATTCAATCCTTGAAATCCAGCTTATCGCATTCATTCACAGTTTAATCCTCAACGCCTTCGTTCAATGAAACAAACAGCATTCAAACATATAATGAAATGAAAATATACGTTTTAAATCAAAGAGTTTACCTTGCCTCGTTTGTTCAATGTCTGGAGCTTTACTGATTCATTCAAATAATCAAACTGCATGCATTCATTCAATGAAACAGAGGATAAGTTTCAATTCAAAGAGAAGATCTTGTCTCATTCATTTAGGGCCTCGAGCTTAAATGATTCATTCAAAGAATTAAAACTGCCTTCATTCATTCAGTCAAAGAAGCAAATTAGACGTTTCAATTCAAAGTGTAGAGCTTGTCTCATTCATTCAATGTCTCGACCTTAACTGATTCATTCAAAGAATCAAACAGCGTTCATCTATTCAATGAAGCACGTTCATCTATTCAATGAAGCAAACTGCACTCAATCATTCAATGAGAAAAGCGGTATTCGTTTATTACTTCAATCTAGGTTATCCCATTCATTCAATGTTTCGGCATTTATGCCTTCATTTTAGGAATCAAACTGAATTCATTCTTTCATACAAACTAAGTACACGTTTCATTTCAAAGACGAGAGCTTGTCTCATTCATTCGATGTATCCAATCTCACTGATTCATTGAAATAATCAAACTGCGTTCAATCATTCAATGAATCAAACTGCTCTCAGTCTTTCAATGAAAATAGTGATTTTCATTCAATCATTGAAATCCAGCTGATCGCATTCATTCACAGTTTAATCCTCAACGCCTTCGTTCAATGAAACAAACAGCATTCAAACATTCAATGAAATGAAAATATACGTTTTAAATCAAAGAGTATACCTTGCCTCGTTTATTCAATGTCTGGAGCTTTACTGATTGATTCAAAGAATCAAACTGCATGCATTCATTCAATGAAACAGAGGATAAGTTTCAATTCAAAGAGTAGATCTTGTCTCATTCATTTAGGGCCTCGAGCTTAAATGATTCATTCAAAGAATCAAAACTGCCTTCATTCATTCATTCAAAGAAGCAAATTAGACGTTTCAATTCAAAGTGTAGAGCTCGTCTCATTCATTCAATGTCTCTACCTTAACTGATTCATTCAAAGAATCAAACTGCGTTCATCCATTCAATGAAGCAAACTGCACTCAATCATTCAATGAGAAATGCAGTATTCGTTCATTACTTCAATCTAGCTAATCCCATTCATTCAATGTCTCGGCATTTACGCCTTCATTTTCGGAATCAATCTGCATTCATTCTTTCATACAAACTAAGTATACGTTTCATTTCAAAGACGAGAGCTTGTCTCATTCATTCGATGTATCCAACCTCACTGATTCATTGAAAGAATCAAACTGCATCAATCATTCAATGAATCAAACTGCTCTCAGTCTTTCAATGAAAATAGTGATATACATTCAATCATTGAAATCCAGTTTATCGCATTCATTCACAGTTTAATCCTAAACGCCTTTGTTCAATGAAACAAACAGCATTCAAACATTCAATGAAATGAAAATGTACGTTTTAAATCAAAGAGTATACCTTGCCTCGTTTATTCAATGTCTGGAGCTTTACTGATTTATTCAAAGAATCAAACTGCATGCATTCATTCAATGAAACAGAGTATATGTTTCAATTCAAAGAAAAGATCTTGTCTAATTCATTTAGAGCCTCGAGCTTAAATGATTCATTCAAAGAATCAAACTGCGTTCATCCATTCAATGAAGCAAACTGCACTCAATCATTTAATGAGAAAAGCGGTATTCGTTCATTAATTCAATCTAGCTTATCCCATACATTCAATGTCTCGGCATTTACACCTTCATTTTAGGAATCAAACTGCATTCATTCTTTCATACAAACTAAGTACACGTTTCATTTCAAAGACGAGAGCTTGTCTCATTCATTCGATATATCCAACCTCACTGATTCATTGAAAGAATCAAACTGCATCAATCATTCAATGAATCAAACTGCTCTCCGTCTTTCAATGAAAATAGTGATATACATTCAATCATTGAAATCCAACTTACCTCATTCATTCACAGTTTAATCCTAAACGCCTTCGTTCAATGAAACAAACAGCATTCAAACATTCAATGAAATGAAAATATACGTTTTAAATCAAAGAGTATACCTTGCCTCGTTTATTCATTGTCTAGAGCTTCACTGATTGATTCAAAGAATCAAACTGCATGCATGCATTCAATGAAACAGAGTATATGCTTCAATTCAAAGAGTAGATCTTGTCTAATTCATTTAGAGCCTCGAGTTTAACTGATTCATTCAAAGAAGCAAATTAGACGTTTCAATTCAAAGTGTAGAGTTTGTCTCATTCATTCAATGTCTCGACCTTAACTGATTCATTCAAAGAATCAAACTGCGTTCATCCATTCAATGAAGCAAACTGCACTCAATCATTCAATGAGAAAAGCGGTATTCGTTCATTACTTCAATCTAGCTAATCCCATTCATTCAATGTCTCGGCATTTACGCCTTCATTTTCGGAATCAAACTGCATTCATTCTTTCATACAAACTAAGTATACGTTTCATTTCAAAGACGAGAGCTTGTCTCATTCATTCGATGTATCCAACCTCACTGATTCATTGAAAGAATCAAACTGCATCAATCATTCAATGAATCAAACTGCTCTCAGTCTTTCAATGAAAATAGTGATATACATTCAATCATTGAAATCCAGCTTATCGCATTCATTCACAGTTTAATCCTAAACGCCTTTGTTCAATGAAACAAACAGCATTCAAACATTCAATGAAATGAAAATGTACGTTTTAAATCAAAGAGTATACCTTGCCTCGTTTATTCAATGTCTGGAGGTTTACTGATTTATTCAAAGAACCAAACTGCATGCATTCATTCAATGAAACAGAGTATATGTTTCAATTCAAAGAAAAGATCTTGTCTAATTCATTTAGAGCCTCGAGTTTAAATGATTCATTCAAAGAATCAAAACTGCCTTCATTCATTCATTTAAAGAAGCAAATTAGACGTTTCAATTCAAAGTGTAGAGCTTGTCTCATTCATTCAATGTCTCGACCTTAACTGATTCATTCAAAGAATCAAACTGCGTTCATCTATTCAATGAAGCAAACTGCACTCAATCATTCAATGAGAAAAGTGGTATTCGTTCATTACTTCAATCTAGGTTATCCCATTCATTCAAAATTTCGGCATTTCCACCTTCATTTTAGGAATCAAACTGAATTCATTCTTTCATACAAACTAAGTACACTTTTCATTTCAAAGACGAGAGCTTGTCTCATTCATTCGATGGATCCAATCTCACTGATTCATTGAAATAATCAAACTGTGTTCAATAATTCAATGAATCAAACTGCTCTCAGTCTTTCAATGAAAATAGTGATTTTCATTCAATCCTTGAAATCCAGCTTATCGCATTCATTCACAGTTTAATCCTCAACGCCTTCGTTCAATGAAACAAACAGCATTCAAACATATAATGAAATGAAAATATACGTTTTAAATCAAAGAGTTTACCTTGCCTCGTTTGTTCAATGTCTGGAGCTTTACTGATTCATTCAAATAATCAAACTGCATGCATTCATTCAATGAAACAGAGGATAAGTTTCAATTCAAAGAGAAGATCTTGTCTCATTCATTTAGGGCCTCGAGCTTAAATGATTCATTCAAAGAATTAAAACTGCCTTCATTCATTCAGTCAAAGAAGCAAATTAGACGTTTCAATTCAAAGTGTAGAGCTTGTCTCATTCATTCAATGTCTCGACCTTAACTGATTCATTCAAAGAATCAAACAGCGTTCATCTATTCAATGAAGCACGTTCATCTATTCAATGAAGCAAACTGCACTCAATCATTCAATGAGAAAAGCGGTATTCGTTTATTACTTCAATCTAGGTTATCCCATTCATTCAATGTTTCGGCATTTACGCCTACATTTTAGGAATCAAACTGAATTCATTCTTTCATACAAACTAAGTACACGTTTCATTTCAAAGACGAGAGCTTGTCTCATTCATTCGATGGATCCAATCTCACTGATTCATTGAAATAACCAAACTGCGTTCAATCATTCAATGAATCAAACTGCTCTCAGTCTTTCAATGAAAATAGTGATTTTCATTCAATCATTGAAATCCAGCTGATCGCATTCATTCACAGTTTAATCCTCAACGCCTTCGTTCAATGAAACAAACAGCATTCAAACATTCAATGAAATGAAAATATACGTTTTAAAACAAAGAGTATACCTTGCCTCGTTTATTCAATGTCTGGAGCTTTACTGATTGATTCAAAGAATCAAACTGCATGCATTCATTCAATGAAACAGAGGATAAGTTTCAATTCAAAGAGTAGATCTTGTCTCATTCATTTAGGGCCTCGAGCTTAAATGATTCATTCAAAGAATCAAAACTGCCTTCATTCATTCATTCAAAGAAGCAAATTAGACGTTTCAATTCAAAGTGTAGAGCTTGTCTCATTCATTCAATGTCTCGACCTTAACTGATTCATTCAAAGAATCAAACTGCGTTCATCCATTCAATGAAGCAAACTGCACTCAATCCTTCAATGAGAAAAGCGGTATTCGTTCATTACTTCAATCTAGCTAATCACATTCATTCAATGTCTCGGCATTTACGCCATCATTTTCGGAATCAAACTGCATTCATTCTTTCATACAAACTAAGTATACGTTTCATTTCAAAGACGAGAGCTTGTCTCATTCATTCGATGTATCCAACCACACTGATTCATTGAAAGAATCAAACTGCATCAATCATTCAATGAATCAAACTGCTCTCAGTCTTTCAATGAAAATAGTGAGATACATTCAATCATTGAAATCCAGTTTATCGCATTCATTCACAGTTTAATCCTAAACGCCTTTGTTCAATGAAACAAACAGCATTCAAACATTCAATGAAATGAAAATGTACGTTTTAAATCAAAGAGTATACCTTGCCTCGTTTATTCAATGTCTGGAGCTTTACTGATTTATTCAACGAATCAAACTGCATGCATTCATTCAACGAAACTGAGTATATGTTTCAATTCAAAGAAAAGATCTTGTCTAATTCATTTAGAGCCTCGAGCTTAAAGGATTCATTCAAAGAATCAAAACTGCCTTCATTCATTCATTCAAAGAAGCAAATTAGACGTTTCAATTCAAAGTGAAGAGCTTGTCTCATTCATTCAATGTCTCGACCTTAACTGATTCATTCAAAGAATCAAACTGCGTTCATCTATTCAATGAAGCAAACTGCACTCAATCATTCAATGAGAAAAGCGGCATTCGTTCATTACTTCAATCTAGGTTATCCCATTCATTCAAAATTTCGGCATTTCCACCTTCATTTTAGGAATCAAACTGAATTCATTCTTTCATACAAACTAAGTACACTTTTCATTTCAAAGACGAGAGCTTGTCTCATTCATTCGATGTATCCAACCTCACTGATTCATTGAAAGAATCAAACTGCATTAATCATTCAATGAATCAAACTGCTCTCCGTCTTTCAATGAAAATAGTGATATACATTCAATCATTGAAATCCAACTTACCTCATTCATTCACAGTTTAATCCTAAACGCCTTCGTTCAATGAAACAAACAGCATTCAAACATTCAATGAAATGAAAATATACGTTTTAAATCAAAGAGTATACCTTGCCTCGTTTATTCATTGTCTAGAGCTTCACTGATTGATTCAAAGAATCAAACTGCATGCATGCATTCAATGAAACAGAGTATATGCTTCAATTCAAAGAGTAGATCTTGTCTAATTCATTTAGAGCCTCGGGTTTAACTGATTCATTCAAAGAAGCAAATTAGACGTTTCAATTCAAAGTGTAGAGTTTGTCTCATTCATTCAATGTCTCGACCTTAACTGATTCATTCAAAGAATCAAACTGCATTCATCCATTCAATGAAGCAAACTGCACTCAATCATTCAATGAGAAAAGCGGTATTCGTTCATTACTTCAATCTAGCTAATCCCATTCATTCAATGTCTCGGCATTTACGCCTTCATTTTCGGAATAAAACTGCATTCATTCTTTCATACAAACTAAGTATACGTTTCATTTCAAAGACGAGAGCTTGTCTCATTCATTCGATGTATCCAACCTCACTGATTCATTGAAAGAATCAAACTGCATCAATCATTCAATGAATCAAACTGCTCTCAGTCTTTCAATGAAAATAGTGATATACATTCAATCATTGAAATCCAGCTTATCGCATTCATTCACAGTTTAATCCTAAACGCCTTTGTTCAATGAAACAAACAGCATTCAAACATTCAATGAAATGAAAATGTACGTTTTAAATCAAAGAGTATACCTTGCCTCGTTTATTCAATGTCTGGAGGTTTACTGATTTATTCAAAGAACCAAACTGCATGCATTCATTCAATGAAACAGAGTATATGTTTCAATTCAAAGAAAAGATCTTGTCTAATTCATTTAGAGCCTCGAGCTTAAATGATTCATTCAAAGAATCAAAACTGCCTTCATTCATTCATTTAAAGAAGCAAATTAGACGTTTCAATTCAAAGTGTAGAGCTTGTCTCATTCATTCAATGTCTCGACCTTAACTGATTCATTCAAAGAATCAAACTGCGTTCATCTATTCAATGAAGCAAACTGCACTCAATCATTCAATGAGAAAAGTGGTATTCGTTCATTACTTCAATCTAGGTTATCCCATTCATTCAAAATTTCGGCATTTCCACCTTCATTTTAGGAATCAAACTGAATTCATTCTTTCATACAAACTAAGTACACTTTTCATTTCAAAGACGAGAGCTTGTCTCATTCATTCGATGGATCCAATCTCACTGATTCATTGAAATAATCAAACTGTGTTCAATAATTCAATGAATCAAACTGCTCTCAGTCTTTCAATGAAAATAGTGATTTTCATTCAATCCTTGAAATCCAGCTTATCGCATTCATTCACAGTTTAATCCTCAACGCCTTCGTTCAATGAAACAAACAGCATTCAAACATATAATGAAATGAAAATATACGTTTTAAATCAAAGAGTTTACCTTGCCTCGTTTGTTCACTGTCTGGAGCTTTACTGATTCATTCAAATAATCAAACTGCATGCATTCATTCAATGAAACAGAGGATAAGTTTCAATTCAAAGAGAAGATCTTGTCTCATTCATTTAGGGCCTCGAGCTTAAATGATTCATTCAAAGAATTAAAACTGCCTTCATTCATTCAGTCAAAGAAGCAAATTAGACGTTTCAATTCAAAGTGTAGAGCTTGTCTCATTCATTCAATGTCTCGACCTTAACTGATTCATTCAAAGAATCAAACAGCGTTCATCTATTCAATGAAGCACGTTCATCTATTCAATGAAGCAAACTGCACTCAATCATTCAATGAGAAAAGCGGTATTCGTTTATTACTTCAATCTAGGTTATC
This sequence comes from Chiloscyllium punctatum, assembly GCF_047496795.1. NCBI lineage: Eukaryota > Metazoa > Chordata > Chondrichthyes > Orectolobiformes > Hemiscylliidae > Chiloscyllium > Chiloscyllium punctatum. The sequence goes on along the minus strand of NC_092744.1, from coordinate 90,579,643 downwards.
CCATTCATTCAATGTTTCGGCATTTACGCCTTCATTTTAGGAATCAAACTGAATTCATTCTTTCATACAAACTAAGTACACGTTTCATTTCAAAGACGAGAGCTTGTCTCATTCATTCGATGGATCCAATCTCACTGATTCATTGAAATAATCAAACTGCGTTCAATCATTCAATGAATCAAACTGCTCTCAGTCTTTCAATGAAAATAGTGATTTTCATTCAATCATTGAAATCCAGCTGATCGCATTCATTCACAGTTTAATCCTCAACGCCTTCGTTCAATGAAACAAACAGCATTCAAACATTCAATGAAATGAAAATATACGTTTTAAATCAAAGAGTATACCTTGCATCGTTTATTCAATGTCTGGAGCTTTACTGATTGATTCAAAGAATCAAACTGCATGCATTCATTCAATGAAACAGAGGATAAGTTTCAATTCAAAGAGTAGATCTTGTCTCATTCATTTAGGGCCTCGAGCTTAAATGATTCATTCAAAGAATCAAAACTGCCTTCATTCATTCATTCAAAGAAGCAAATTAGACGTTTCAATTCAAAGTGTAGAGCTTGTCTCATTCATTCAATGTCTCGACCTTAACTGATTCATTCAAAGAATCAAACTGCGTTCATCCATTCAATGAAGCAAACTGCACTCAATCATTCAATGAGAAAAGCGGTATTCGTTCATTACTTCAATCTAGCTAATCCCATTCATTCAATGTCTCGGCATTTACGCCTTCATTTTCGGAATCAAACTGCATTCATTCTTTCATACAAACTAAGTATACGTTTCATTTCAAAGACGAGAGCTTGTCTCATTCATTCGATGTATCCAACCACACTGATTCATTGAAAGAATCAAACTGCATCAATCATTCAATGAATCAAACTGCTCTCAGTCTTTCAATGAAAATAGTGAGATACATTCAATCATTGAAATCCAGTTTATCGCATTCATTCACAGTTTAATCCTAAACGCCTTTGTTCAATGAAACAAACAGCATTCAAACATTCAATGAAATGAAAATGTACGTTTTAAATCAAAGAGTATACCTTGCCTCGTTTATTCAATGTCTGGAGCTGTACTGATTTATTCAACGAATCAAACTGCATGCATTCATTCAATAAAACAGAGTATATGCTTCAATTCAAAGAAAAGATCTTGTCTAATTCATTTAGAGCCTCGAGCTTAAATGATTCATTCAAAGAATCAAAACTGCCTTCATTCATTCATTCAAAGAAGCAAATTAGACGTTTCCATTCAAAGTGAAGAGCTTGTCTCATTCATTCAATGTCTCGACCTTAACTGATTCATTCAAAGAATCAAACTGCGTTCATCTATTCAATGAAGCAAACTGCACTCAATCATTCAATGAGAAAAGCGGTATTTGTTCATTACTTCAATCTAGGTTATCCCATTCATTCAAAATTTCGGCATTTCCACCTTCATTTTAGGAATCAAACTGAATTCATTCTTTCATACAAACTAAGTACACTTTTCATTTCAAAGACGAGAGCTTGTCTCATTCATTCGATGTATCCAACCACACTGTTTTATTGAAAGAATCAAACTGCATCAATCATTCAATGAATCAAACTGCTCTCAGTATTTCAATGAAAATAGTGATATACATTCAATCATTTAAATCCAGCTTATCGCATTCATTCACAGTTTAATCCTAAAAGCCTTTGTTCAATGAAACAAACAGCTTTCAAACATTCAATGAAATGAAAATGTACGTTTTAAATCAAAGAGTATACCTTGCCTCGTTTATTCAATGTCTGGAGGTTTACTGATTTATTCAAAGAATCAAACTGCATGCATTCATTCAATGAAACAGAGTATATGTTTCAAATCAAAGAAAAGATCTTGTCTAATTCATTTAGAGCCTCGAGCTTAAATGATTCATTCAAAGAATCAAAACTGCCTTCATTCATTCATTCAAAGAAGCAAATTAGACGTTTCAATTCAAAGTGTAGAGCTTGTCTCATTCATTCAATGTCTCGACCTTAACTGATTCATTCAAAGAATCAAACAGCGTTCATCTATTCAATGAAGCAAACTGCACTCAATCATTCAATGAGAAAAGCGGTATTCGTTCATTACTTCAATCTAGGTTATCCCATTCATTCAATGTTTCGGCAATTACGCCTTCATTTTAGGAATCAAACTGCATTCATTCTTTCATACAAACTGAGTACACTTTTCATTTCAAAGACGAGAGCTTGTCTCATTCATTCGATGTATCCAATCTCACTGATTCATTGAAAGAATCAAACTGCGTTCAATCATTCAATGAATCAAACTGCTCTCAGTCTTTCAATGAAAATAGTGATTTTCATTCAATCATTGAAATCCAGCTTATCGCATTCATTCACAGTTTAATCCTCAACGCCTTCGGTCAATGAAACAAACAGCATTCAACATTCAGTGAAACGGAATATACGTTTTAAATCAAAGAAACCTTGTCTCATTCATTAAATTTCTCGAGCTTAACTGATTCTTTCAAAGAATCAAACTGCGTTCATTCATTCAAAGAAGCAAATTGCACGCAATCATTCAATGAAACAAACAGTATTCAAACATTGAATCCAGCTTATCCCATTCATGAAATGTCTCACCTTAAACGCCGACATTCAATGAACCAAAGTGCATTCATTCATCCAATGTGTCGAGTTGAAATGATTCTTCCCGTGATTAAAATTGCGTTCGTGCATTCAGTGAATCAAACTGCACTCAATCATTCCATGAACCTTATAGTTCTATTTCATTCAATTGATCGAGTTTATCCCATTCATTCAAAATCTCGACCTTAACGCCTTCGTTCAATGAAACAAACTGCATGCATTCATTCAAAGAAAAAGAGTATAAGTTTCAATTCAAAGAGTAGATCTTGTCTCATTCATTTAGTGCCTCGAGCTTAACTGATTCATTCAAAGTATCAAAACTGCCATCATTCATTCATTCAAGGAAGCAAATTAGACGTTTCAATTCAAAGTGTAGAGCTTGTCTCATTCATTCAATGTCTCGACCTTAACTGATTCATTCAAAGAATCAAACGGCGTTCATCCATTCAATGAAGACAACTACACTCAATCTTCGTTCATTGCTTCCATCTAGCTGATCCCATTCATTCAATGTCTCGGCATTTACGCCTTCATTTTAGGAAACAAACTGCATTCATTCTTTCATACAAACTAAGTATACGTTTCATTTCAAAGACAAGAGCTTGTCTCATTCATTCGATGTATCCAACCTCACTGATTCATTGAACGAATCAAACTGCATCAATCATTCAATGAATCAAACTGCTCTCAGTCTTTCAATGAAAATAGTGATATACATTCAATCATTGAAATCCAGCTAATCTCATTCATTCACAGTTTAATCCTCAACGCCTTCGTTCAATGAAACAAACAGCATTCAAACTTTCAATGAAATAAAAATATACGTTTTAAATCAAAGAGTATACCTTGCCTCGTTTATTCAATGTCTGGAGCTTAACTGATTTATTTAAAGAATCAAACTGCATTCAATGAAACAGAGTATACCTTTCAATTCAAAGAGTAGATCTTTTCTAATTCATTTCGAGCCTCGAGCTTAACTGATTCATTCAAACAATCCAAACTGCCTTCATTCATTCATTCAAAGAAGCAAATTAGACGTTTCAATTCAAAGTGTAGAGCTTGTCTCATTCATTCAATGTCTCGAAACTAACTGATTCATTCAAAATATCAAACTGCGTTCATCTATTCAATGAAGCAAACTGCACTCAATCATTCAATGAGAAAAGCGGTATTCGTTCATTACTTCAATCAAGGTTATCCCATTCATTCAATGTTTCGGCAATTACGCCTTCATTTTAGGAATCAAACTGCATTCATTCTTTCATAAAAACCAAGTACACTTTTCATTTCAAAGACGAGGGCTTGTCTCATTCATTCGATGTGTCCAATCTCACTGATTCATTGAAAGAATCAAACTGCGTTCAATCATTCAATGAATCAAACTGCTCTCAGTCTTTCAATGAAAATAGTGATATACATTCAATCCTTGAAATCCAGCTGATCGCATTCATTCACAGTTTAATCCTCAACGCCTTCGTTCAATGAAACAAAAAGCATTCAAACATTCAATGAAATGAAAATATACGTTTTAAATCAAAGAGTATACCTTGCGTCGTTTATTCAATGTCTGGAGCTTTACTGATTTATTCAAAGAATCAAACTGCATGCATTCATTCAATGAAACAGAGGATAAGTTTCAATTCAAAGAGTAGATCTTCTCTCATTCATTTTGGGCCTCGATCTGAAATGATTCATTCAAAGAATCAAAACTGCCTTCATTCATTCATTCAAAGAAGCAAATTAGACGTTTCAATTCAAAGTGTAGAGCTTGTCTCATTCATTCAATGTCTCGACCTTAACTGATTCATTCAAAGAATCAAACTGCGTTCATCCATTCAATGAAGCAAACTGCACTCAATCATTCAATGAGAAAAGCGGTATTCGTTCATTACTTCAATCTAGCTAATCCCATTCATTCAATGTCTCGGCATTTACGCCTTCATTTTCGGAATCAAACTGCATTCATTCTTTCATACAAACTAAGTATACGTTTCATTTCAAAGACGAGAGCTTGTCTCATTCATTCGATGTATCCAACCACACTGTTTTATTGAAAGAATCAAACTGCATCAATCATTCAATGAATCAAACTGCTCTCAGTCTTTCAATGAAAATAGTGATATACATTCAATCATTGATATCCAGTTTATCGCATTCATTCACAGTTTAATCCTAAACGCCTTTGTTCAATGAAACAAACAGCATTCAAACATTCAATGAAATGAAAATGTACGTTTTAAATCAAAGAGTATACCTTGCCTCATTTATTCAATGTCTGGAGCTTCACTGATTGATTCAAAGAATCAAACTGCATGCATTCATTCAATGAAACAGAGAATATGCTTCAATTCAAAGAGTAGATCTTGTCTAATTCATTTACAGCCTCGAGCTTAACTGATTCATTCAAAGAAGCAAATTAGAAGTTTCAATTGAATGTATAGAGTTTGTCTCATTCATTCAATGTCTCGATCTTAACTGATTAATTCAAAGAATCAAACTGCGTTCATCCATTCAATGAACCAAACTGCACACAATCATTCAATGAGAAAAGCGGTATTCGTTCATTACTTCAAACTAGCTAATCCCATTCATTCAATGTCTCGGCATTTACGCCTTCATTTTCGGAATCAAACTGCATTCATTCTTTCATACAAACTAAGTATACGTTTCATTTCAAAGACGAGAGCTTGTCTCATTCATTCGATGTATCCAACCTCACTGATTCATTGAAAGAATCAAACTGCATCAATCATTCAATGAATCAAACTGCTCTCAATCTTTCAATGAAAATAGTGATATACATTCAATCATTGAAATCCAGCTTATCGCATTCATTCACAGTTTAATCCTAAACGCCTTTGTTCAATGAAACAAACAGCATTCAAACCTTCAATGAAATGAAAATGTACGTTTTAAATCAAAGAGTATACCTTGCCTCGTTTATTCAATGTCTGGAGCTTTACTGATTTATTCAAAGAATCAAACTGCATGCATTGGTTCAATGGAACAGAGTATATGTTTCAATTCAAAGAAAAGATCTTGTCTAATTCATTTAGAGCCTCGAGCTTAAATGATTCATTCAAAGAATCAAAACTTCCTTCATTCATTCATTCAAAGAAGCAAATTAGACGTTTCAATTCAAAGTGTAGAGCTTGTCTCATTCATTCAATGTCTCGACCTTAACTGATTCATTCAAAGAATCAAACAGCGTTCATCCATTCAATAAAGACAACTGCACTCAATCATTCAATGAGATAAGCGGTATTCGTTCATTCATTCAATCTAGCTTATCCCATATATTCAATGTCTCGGCATTTACGCCTTCATTTTAGGAATCAAACTGCATTCATTCTTTCATACAAACTAAGTACACGTTTCATTTCAAAGACGAGAGCTTGTCTCATTCATTCAATATATCCAACCTCACTAATTCTTTGAAAGAATCAAACTGCGTTCAATCATTCAATGAATCAAACTGCTCTCAGTCTTTCAATCAAAATAGTGATATACATTCATTCATTGAAATCCAACTTATCTCATTCATTCACAGTTTAATCGTAAACGCCTTTGTTTAATGAAACAAACAGCATTCAAACATTCAATGAAATGAAAATATACGTTTTAAATCAAAGAGTATACCTTGCCTCGTTTATTCAATGTCTGGAGCTTTACTGATTTATTCAACGAATCAAACTGCATGCATTCATTCAATGAAACAGAGTATATGTTTCAATTCAAAGAAAAGATCTTGTCTAATTCATTTAGAGCCTCGAGCTTAAATGATTCATTCAAAGAATCAAATTGCGTTCATCCATTCAATGAAGCAAAAAGCACTCAATCATTTAATGAGAAAAGCGGTATACGTTCATTAATTCAATCTAGCTTTTCCCATACATTCAATGTCTCGGCATTTACGCCTTCATTTTAGGAATCAAACTGCATTCATTCCTTCATACAAACTAAGTACACGTTTCATTTCAAAGACGAGAGCTTGTCTCATTCATTCGATATATCCAAACTCACTGATTCATTGAAAGAATCAAACTGCGTTCAATCATTCAATGAATCAAACTGCTCTCAGTCTTTCAACCAAAATAGTGATATACATTCATTCATTGAAATCCAACTTATCTCATTCATTCACAGTTTAATCCGAAACGCCTTCGTTCAATGAAACAGACAGCATTCAAACATTCAATGAAATGAAAATATACGTTTTAAATCAAAGAGTATACCTTGCCTCGTTTATTCAATGTCTGGAGCTTTACTGATTCATTCAAAGAATCAAACTGCATGCATTCATTCAATGAAACAGAGTATATGTTTCAATTCAAAGAGTAGAACTTGTCTAATTCATTTAGAGCCTCGAGCTTAAATGATTCATTCAAAGAATCAAAACCGCCTTCATTCATTCATTCAAAGAAGCAAATTAGACGTTTCAATTCAAAGTGTAGAGCTTGTCTCATTCATTCAATGTCTCGACCTTAACTGATTCATTCAAAGAATCAAACTGCGTTCATCCATTCAATGAATCAAACTGCACTCAATCATTCAATGAGAAATGCGGTATTCGTTCATTACTTCAATCTAGCTAATCCCATTCATTCAATGTCTCGGCATTTACGCCTTCATTTTAGGAATCAAACTGCATTCATTCTTTCATACAAACTAAGTATACGTTTCATTTCAAAGACGAGAGCTTGTCTCATTCATTCGATGTATCCAACCTCACTGATTCATTGAAAGAATCAAACTGCATCAATCATTCAATGAATCAAACTGCTCTCAGTCTTTCAATGAAAATAGTGATATACATTCAATCATTGAAATCCAGCTTATCGCATTCATTCACAGTTTTATCCTAAACGCCTTTGTTCAATGAAACAAACAGCATTCAAACATTCAATGAAATGAAAATGTACGTTTTAAATCAAAGAGTATACCCTGCCTCGTTTATTCAATGTCTGGAGCTTTACTGATTTATTCAACGAATCAAACTGCATGCATTCATTCAATGAAACAGAGTATATGTTTCAATTCAAAGAAAAGATCTTGTCTAATTCATTTAGAGCCTCGAGCTTAAATGATTCATTCAAAGAATCAAATTGCATTTATCCATTCAATGAAGCAAACAGCACTCAATCATTTCATGAGAAAAGCGGTATTCGTTCATTAATTCAATCTAGCTTATCCCATACATTCAATGTCTCGGCATTTACGCCTTCATTTTAGGAATCAAACTGCATTCATTCCTTCATACAAACTAAGTACACGTTTCATTTCAAAGACGAGAGCTTGTCTCATTCATTCGATATATCCAAACTCACTGATTCATTGAAAGAATCAAACTGCGTTCAATCATTCAATGAATCAAACTGCTCTCAGTCTTTCAATCAAAATAGTGATATACATTCATTCTTTGAAATCCAGCTTATCTCACTAATTCACAGTTTAATCCTAAACGCCTTCGTTCAATGAAACAAACAGCATTCAAACATTCAATGAAATGAAAATATACGTTTTTAATCAAAGAGTATACCTTGCCTCGTTTATTCAATGTCTGGAGCTTCACTGATTGATTCAAAGAATCAAACTGCATGCATTCATTCAATGAAACAGAGAATATGCTTCAATTCAAAGAGTAGATCTTGTCTAATTCATTTACAGCCTCGAGCTTAACTGATTCATTCAAAGAAGCCTAATAATAAGATCCGTTGTGGTAAGGAGGTAAGTGCCGAATTTTGCTTGTTGTATTCTTTAGACCCAGTTTTTTAAAATAAAGGTTAGCTTTAGAGGGATGGCAGTGAAGGCAGTGCAATGTTCCTCCTGCAACATGTATGAGGTGAGGGATGCCATGGACATCCCTGCTGATTACACTTGCAGGAAGTGCACCCATCTCCAGCTCCTCCAAGACCGTGTTAGGGAACTGGAGCTGGAGTTGGATGAACTTCGGATCATTCGGGAGGCAGAGGGGGTCATAGATCGGAGCTATAGGGAAGTAGTAACTCCAAAGATGGCAGATAGATGGGTGACAGTGAGGGGGACTGGGAGGAAGCAGCCAGTGCAGGGACCCCCTGTGGTCGTTCCCCTCAAGAACAAGTATACCGTTTTGGATACTTGTGGGGGGGACGACTTACCAGGGGTAAGTAACGGGGCTCAGGCCTCTGGCACGGAGCCTGTCCCCGCTACTCAGAAGGGAAGGGTGGAGAAGAGCAGAGCAATAATAATTGGGGACTCGATAGTTCGGGGCACAGATAGGCGGTTTTGTGGGAACGAGAGAGACTCACGTTTGGTATGTTGCCTCCCAGGTGCAAGGGTACGTGATGTCTCTGATCGTGTTTTCCGGGTCCTTAAGGGGGAGGGGGAGCAGCCTGAAGTCGTGGTCCATATTGGCACCAATGACATAGGTAGGAGTGCTGAGGATGTTAGACAGGCTTTTAGGGAGCTAGGTTGGAAGCTCAGAGTTAGAACGAACAGAGTTGTTGTCTCTGGTTTGTTACCCGTGCCACGTGATAGAGAGTCGAGGAATAGGGAGAGAGAAGAGTTAAATGCGTGGCTACAGGGATGGTGCAGGAGGGAGGGATTTCGGTATTTGGATAACTGGGGTTCTTTCTGGGGAAGGTGGGACCTCTATAGACAGGATGGTCTGCACCTGAACCTGAGGGGCACCAGTATCCTTGGGGGGAGGTTTGCTAGTGCTCTTGGGGGGGGTTTAAACTAACTCTGCAGGGGCATGGGAACCCAGACTGTAACTTTAGGGTGCAGGACCTGGAGTGTAGGGAGGGTAGGAATATGGTATCAATCTTAAAGGATCGTGCCTGTGAACAGAAGAGTGGCTTGAAGTGTGTATACTTTAATGCCAGAAGTATACGAAATAAGGTAGGTGAACTCGCAGCGTGGGTTGGTACCTGGGACTTCGATGTTGTGGCTATTACGGAGACATGGCTAGATCAGGGACAGGATTGGCTGTTGCAGGTTCCAGGGTTTAAATGTTTTAGTAGGGTCAGAGGTGGGGGTAAAAGAGGGGGGGGTGTGGCTTTGCTTGTCAAAGATAGTATTACAGCGGTGGAAAGGAAGATGGATGAAGATTTGCCATCTGAGGTAGTTTGGGTTGAGGTTAGGAATAGGAGAGGTGAGGTCACCCTGTTAGGAGTCTTTTACAGGCCTCCTAATAGTCCTGGAATCGTTGAAGAAAGGATTGCGAAGATGATTCAGGAGAAGAGTGACAGTAATAGGGTGATTGTTATGGGAGACTTTAACTTTCCTGATATTGATTGGGAAAGCTATAGCTCAAGTTCGTTAGATGGGTCAGTGTTTGTGCAATGTGTGCAGGAGAGTTTCCTGACACAATATGTAGATAAGCCAACAAGAGGTGAGGTCATACTGGATTTGGTTCTGGGTAACGAACCAGGCCAGGTATTAGAACTAGAGGTAGGTGAGCACTTTGGGGACAGTGACCACAATTCGGTGATTTTTACTCTAGTGATGGAGAGGGATAAGTGTGTACTACAGGGCAAGAGTTATAGCTGGGGGCAGGGAAATTATGATGCGTTGAGGCATGACTTAGGATGTGTGGATTGGAAAAGTAGATTCCAAGGCAAGAGCGTAATTGATATGTGGAACTTGTTCAAGGAGCAACTATTGAGTGTCCTTGATAAGTACGTACCTATCAGGCAGGGAGGAAAGGGTCGTGTGAAGGAGCCGTGGTTTAATAAGGAGTTGGAATCCCTTGTTAAATGGAAGAGGGCGGCCTTTGTAAAGATGAGGCGTGAAGGTTCAATAGGGGCGATTGAGAGTTATAAGGTAGCCCGGAAGGACCTGAAGAGAGAGCTAAGAGCAGCAAGGAGGGGACATGAAAGGTCCTTAGTTGGTAGGATTAGGGAAAACCCTAAGGCTTTCTATAGGTATGTTAGGAATAAAAGAATGACTAGGGAAGGAATAGGTCCAATCAAGGATAGTAATGGGAAGTTGCGTGTGGAGGCTGAAGAGATTGGGGAGGCGCTGAATGAATACTTTTCGTCAGTATTCACTCAGGAACAGGACATTGTTGTCGATATGAATACTGAGGCACGAATAAGTAGAATGGATGGCTTTGAGATATGTAGAGAAGAGGTGTTGGAAATTCTGGCAAGGGTGAAAATAGATAAGTCCCCTGGGCCTGATTGCATTTATCCTAGGATTCTCTGGGAAGCAAGGGAGGAGATTGCAGAGCCATTGGCCTTGATTTTTGTGTCCTCTTTGTCTACAGGAGTAGTGCCAGAGGACTGGAGGCTAGCAAACGTGGTTCCCTTGTTCAAGAAGGGGAGTAGGGATAATCCTAGTAACTATAGGCCAGTGAGTCTCACTTCTGTTGTGGGCAAAGTCTTAGAGAGAATTATAAGGGATAGGATTTATGCACATCTGGATAAGAATGATGTAATCAAGGATAGTCAGCATGGTTTTGTGAAGGGCAGGTCGTGCCTCACAAACCTTATTGAATTCTTTGAGAAGGTGACGAAGGAGGTAGATGAGGGGAAAGCGGTAGATGTAGTATATATGGATTTTAGTAAGGCGTTTGATAAGGTCCCCCATGGTAGGCTACTGCAGAAAATACAGAGATATGGCATTGAGGGTGAGTTGGAGGTTTGGATTAGGAATTGGCTCTCTGGAAGAAGACAGAGGGTAGTAGTTGATGGCAAAGATTCATCTTGGAGTGCCGTCACTAGTGGTGTTCCGCAAGGATCTGTTTTGGGACCATTGCTGTTTGTCATTTTTATAAATGACCTGGAGGAAGGGTTAGAAGGTTGGGTGAGCAAGTTTGCGGATGATACGAAAGTCGGAGGAGTTGTAGACAGTGAGGAAGGATATGGCAGGTTACAGCGGGATATAGAGAAGCTGCAGAGCTGGGCAGAAAGGTGGCAAATGGAGTTCAATGTAGCTAAGTGTGAAGTGATTCACTTTGGTAAGAGTAATAAAAAGATGGATTACTGGGCTAATGGTAGACTACTTGGTAGTGTGGAAGAGCAGAGGGATCTTGGTGTCCATGTACACAGATCTCTGAAAGTTGCCACCCAGGTAAATAGTGCAGTGAAGAAGGCATATGGCGTACTGGCTTTTATTGGTAGAGGAATTGAGTTCCGGAGTCCTGAGGTCATGCTGCAGTTGTATAAGACTCTGGTGCGGCCGCTTCTGGAATATTGTGTGCAGTTTTGGTCGCCATACTATAGGAAGGATGTGGAGGCACTGGAACGGGTGCAGAGGAGGTTTACCAGGATGTTGCCTGGTATGGTAGGAAGATCCTATGAGGAAAGGCTGAGGCACTTGGGGTTGTTTTCTTTGGAGAAAAGAAGGTTTAGGGGTGATTTGATAGAGGTGTACAAGATGATTAGGGGGTTAGATAGGGTTGACAGTGAGAACCTTTTTCCGCGTATGGAGTCAGCTATTACAAGGGGGCATAGCTTTAAATTAAGGGGGGGTAGATATAGGACTGATGTTAGGGGTAGGTTCTTCACTCAGCGAGTCGTAAGATCATGGAATGCCCTGCCAGTAGCAGTAGTGGACTCTCCCTCTTTATGGGTATTTAAGCGGGCATTGGATAGGTATATGGAGGATAGTGGGTTAGTGTAGGTTAGGTGGGCTTTGATCGGCGCAACATCGAGGGCCGAAGGGCCTGTACTGCGCTGTATTGTTCTATGTTCTATGTTCTATGTTCTATAAGCAAATTAGAAGTTTCAATTGAATGTATAGAGTTTGTCTCATTCATTCAATGTCTCGATCTTAACTGATTAATTCAAAGAATCAAACTGCGTTCATCCATTCAATGAACCAAACTGCACACAATCATTCAATGAGAAAAGCGGTATTCGTTCATTACTTCAAACTAGCTAATCCCATTCATTCAATGTCTCGGCATTTACGCCTTCATTTTCGGAATCAAACTGCATTCATTCTTTCATACAAACTAAGTATACGTTTCATTTCAAAGACGAGAGCTTGTCTCATTCATTCGATGTATCCAACCTCACTGATTCATTGAAAGAATCAAACTGCATCAATCATTCAATGAATCAAACTGCTCTCAGTCTTTCAATCAAAACAGTGATATACATTCATTCATTGAAATCCAACTTATCTCATTCATTCACAGTTTAATCCTAAACGCCTTTGTTCAATGAAACAAACAGCATTCAAACATTCAATGAAATGAAAATATACGTTTTAAATCAAAGAGTATACCTTGCCTCGTTTATTCAATGTCTGGAGCTTTACTGATTCATTCAAAGAATCAAACTGCATGCATTCATTCAATGAAACAGAGTATATGCTTCAATTCAAAGAATAGATCTTGTCTAATTTATTTATAGCCTCGAGCTTAACTGATTCATTCAAAGAAGCAAATTAGAAGTTTCAATTCAAAGTGTAGAGTTTGTCTCATTCATTCAATGTCTCGACCTTAACTGATTCATTCAAAGAATCAAACTGCGTTCATCCATTCAATGAAGCAAACTGCACAGAATCATTCAATGAGAAAAGCCGGATTCGTTCATTACTTCAATCTAGCTAATCCCATTCATTCAATGTCTCGGCATTTACGCCTGCATTTTCGGAATCAAACTGCATTCATTCTTTCATACAAACTAAGTACACTTTTCATTTCAAAGACGAGAGCTTGTCTCATTCATTCGATGTATCCAACCTCACTGATTCATTGAAAGAATCAAACTGCATCAATCATTCAATGAATCAAACTGCTCTCAGTCTTTCAATGAAAATAGTGATATACATTCAATCATTGAAATCCAGCTTATCGCATTCATTCACAGTTTAATCCTAAACGCCTTTGTTCAATGAAACAAACAGCATTCAAACATTCAATGAAATGAAAACGTACGTTTTAAATCAAAGAGTATACCTTGCCTCGTTTATTCAATGTCTGGAGCTTTACTGATTTATTCAAAGAAACAAACTGCGTGCATTCATTCAATGAAACAGATTATATGTTTCAATTCAAAGAAAATATCTTGTCGACTTCATTTAGAGCCTCGAGCTTAAATGATTCATTCAAAGAATCAAAACTGCCTTCATTCATTCATTCAAAGAAGCAAATTAGACGTTTCAATTCAAAGTGTAGAGCTTGTCTCATTCATTCAATGTCTCGACCTTAACTGATTCATTCAAAGAATCAAACTGCGTTCATCCATTCAATGAAGCAAACTGCACTCACTCATTCAATGAGAAATGCGGTATTCGTTCATTACTTCAATCTAGCTAATCCCATTCATTCAATGTCTCGGCATTTACGCCTTCATTTTCGGAATCAAACTGCATTCATTCTTTCATACAAACTAAGTATACGTTTCATTTCAAAGACGAGAGCTTGTCTCATTCATTCGATGTATCCAACCTCACTGATTCATTGAAAGAATCAAACTGCATCAATCATTCAATGAATCAAACTGCTCTCAGTCTTTCAATGAAAATAGTGATATACATTCAATCATTGAAATCCAGCTTATCGCAATCATTCACAGTTTAATCCTAAACGCCTTTGTTCAATGAAACAAACAGCATTCAAACATTCAATGAAATGAAAATGTACGTTTAAAATCAAAGAGTATACCTTGCCTCGTTTATTCAATATCTGGAGCTTTATTGATTTATTCAACGAATCAAACTGCATGCATTCATTCAATGAAACAGAGTATATGTTTCAATTCAAAGAAAAGATCTTGTCTAATTCATTTAGAGCCTCGAGCTTAAATGATTCATTCAAAGAATCAAATTGCGTTCATCCATTCAATGAAGCAAAAAGCACTCAATCATTTAATGAGAAAAGCGGTATTCGTTCATTAATTCAATCTAGCTTTTCCCATACATTCAATGTCTCGGCATTTACGCCTTCATTTTAGGAATCAAACTGCATTCATTCCTTCATACAAACTAAGTACACGTTTCATTTCAAAGACGAGAGCTTGTCTCATTCATTCGATATATCCAAACTCACTGATTCATTGAAAGAATCAAACTGCGTTCAATCATTCAATGAATCAAACTGCTCTCAGTCTTTCAACCAAAATAGTGATATACATTCATTCATTGAAATCCAACTTATCTCATTCATTCACAGTTTAATCTGAAACGCCTTCGTTCAATGAAACAAACAGCATTCAAACATTCAATGAAATGAAAATATACGTTTTAAATCAAAGAGTATACCTTGCCTCGTTTATTCAATGTCTGGAGCTTAACTGATTCATTCAAAGAATCAAACAGCATGCATTCATTCAATGAAACAGAGTATATGTTTCAATTCAAAGAGTAGAACTTGTCTAATTCATTTAGAGCCTCGAGCTTAAATGATTCATTCAAAGAATCAAAACCGCCTTCATTCATTCATTCAAAGAAGCAAATTAGACGTTTCAATTCAAAGTGTAGAGCTTGTCTCATTCATTCAATGTCTCGACCTTAACTGATTCATTCAAAGAATCAAACTGCGTTCATCCATTCAATGAATCAAACTGCACTCAATCAATCAATGAGAAAAGCGGTATTCGTTCATTACTTCAATCTAGCTAATCCCATTCATTCAATGTCTCGGCATTTACGCCTTCATTTTCGGAATCAAACTGCATTCATTCTTTCATACAAACTAAGTATACGTTTCATTTCAAAGACGAGAGCTTGTCTCATTCATTCGATGTATCCAACCTCACTGATTCATTGAAAGAATCAAACTGCATCAATCATTCAATGAATCAAACTGCTCTCAGTCTTTCAATGAAAATAGTGATATACATTCAATCATTGAAATCCAGCTTATCGCATTCATTCACAGTTTTATCCTAAACGCCTTTGTTCAATGAAACAAACAGCATTCAAACATTCAATGAAATGAAAATGTACGTTTTAAACCAAAAAGTATACCTTGCCTCGTTTATTCAATGTCTGGAGCTTTACTGATTTATTCAACGAATCAAACTGCTTGCATTCATTCAATGAAACAGAGTATATGTTTCAATTCAAAGAAAAGATCTTGTCTAATTCATTTAGAGCCTCGAGCTTAAATGATTCATTCAAAGAATCAAATTGCATTCATCCATTCAATGAAGCAAACAGCACTCAATCATTTAATGAGAAAAGCGATATTCGTTCATTAATTCAATCTAGCTTATCCCATACATTCAATGTCTCGGCATTTACGCCTTCATTTTAGGAATCAAACTGCATTCATTCCTTCATACAAACTAAGTACACGTTTCATTTCAAAGACGAGAGCTTGTCTCATTCATTCGATATATCCAAACTCACTGATTCATTGAAAGAATCAAACTGCGTTCAATCATTCAATGAATCAAACTGCTCTCAGTCTTTCAACCAAAATAGTGATATACATTCATTCATTGAAATCCAACTTATCTCATTCATTCACAGTTTAATCCTAAACGCCTTCGTTCAATGAAACAAACAGCATTCAAACATTCAATGAAATGAAAATATACGTTTTAAATCAAAGAGTATACCTTGCCTCGTTTATTCAATGTCTGGAGCTTTACTGATTCATTCAAAGAATCAAACTGCATGCATTCATTCAATGAAACAGAGTATATGCTTCAATTCAAAGAGTAGAACTTGTCTAATTCATTTAGAGCCTCGAGCTTAACTGATTCATTCAAAGAAGCAAATTAGAAGTTTCAATTCAAAGTGTAGAGCTTGTCTCATTCATTCAATGTCTCGAACTTAAATGATTGATTCAAAGAATCAAACTGCGTTCATCCATTCAATGAAGCAAACTGCACTCATTCGTTCAATGATAAAAGCGGTATTCGTTCATTACTTCAATCTAGCTAATCCCATTCATTCAATGTCTCGGCATTTACGCCTTCATTTTCGGAATCAAACTGCATTCATTCTTTCATACAAACTAAGTATACGTTTCATTTCAAAGACGAGAGCTTGTCTCATTCATTCGATGTATCCAACCTCACTGATTCATTGAAAGAATCAAACTGCATCAATCATTCAAAGAATCAAACTGCTCTCAGTCTTTCAATGAAAATAGTGATATACATTCAATCATTGAAATCCAGCTTATCGCATTCATTCACAGTTTAATCCTAAACGCCTTTGTTCAATGAAACAAACAGCATTCAAACATTCAATGAAATGAAAATGTACGTTTTAAATCAAAGAGTATACCTTGCCTCGTTTATTCAATGTCTGGAGCTTTACTGATTTATTCAAAGAAACAAACTGCATGCATTCATTCAATGAAACAGAGTATATGTTTCAATTCAAAGAAAAGATCTTGTCTAATTCATTTAGAGCCTCGAGCTTAAATGATTCATTCACAGAATCAAAACTGCCTTCATTCATTCATTCAAAGAAGCAAATTAGACGTTTCAATTCAAAGTGTAGAGCTTGTCTCATTCATTCAATGTCTCGACCTTAACTGATTCATTCAAAGAATCAAACTGCGTTCATCTATTCAATGAAGCAAACTGCACTCAATCTTTCAATGAGAAAAGCGGTATTCGTTCATTACTTCAATCTAGGTTATCCCATTCATTCAATGTTTCGGCAATTACGCCTTCATTTTAGGAATCAAACTGCATTCATTCTTTCATACAAACTAAGTACACTTTTCATTTCAAAGACGAGAGCTTGTCTCATTCATTCGATGTATCCAATCTCACTGATTCATTGAAAGAATCAAACTGCGTTCAATCATTCAATGAATCAAACTGCTCTCAGTCTTTCAATGAAAATAGTGATTTTCATTCAATCATTGAAATCCAGCTTATCACATTCATTCACAGTTTAATCCTCAACGCCTTCGGTCAATGAAACAAACAGCATTTAACATCCAGTGAAACGAAATATACGTTTCAAATCAAAGAAACCTTGTCTCATTCATTAAATTTCTCGAGCTTAACTGATTCTTTCCAACAAACAAACTGTGTTCATTCATTCAAAGAAGCAATTTGCACGTAATCATTGAATGAAACAAACGGTATTCATTCATTGAATCCAGCTTATCCCATTCATTAAATGTCTCACCTTAAACGCCGGCATTCAATGAACCAAAGTGCATTCATTCATCCAATGTGTCGAGTTGAAATGATTCTTCCCGAGATTAAAATTGCGTTCGTGCATTCAGTGAATCAAACTGCACTCAATCATTCCATGAACCTTATAGTTCTATTTCATTCAATTGATCGAGTTTATCCCATTCATTCAAAATCTCGACCTTAACGCCTTCGTTCAATGAAACAAACTGCATGCATTCATTCAAAGAAACCGAGTATAAGTTTCAATTCAAAGAGTAGATCTTGTCTCATTCATTGAGTGCCTCGAGCTTAACTGATTCATTCAAAGAATCAAAACTGCCTTCATTCATTCATTCAAAGAAGCAAATTAGACGTTTCAATTCAAAGTGTAGAGCTTGTCTCATTCATTCAATGTCTCGACCTTATCTGCGTTCATCCATTCAATAAAGACAACTGCACTCAATCGTTCAATGAGATAAGCGGTATTCGTTCATTCATTCAATCTAGCTTATCCCATACATTCAATGTCTCGGCATTTACGCCTTCATTTTAGGAATCAAACTGCATTCATTCTTTCATACAAACTAAGTACATATTTCATTTCAAAGACGAGAGCTTGTCTCATTCATTCGATGTATCCAACCTCACTGATTCATTGAAAGAATCAAACTGCTTTCAATCATTCAATGAATCAAACTGCTCTCAGACTTTCAATCAAAATAGTGATATACATTCACGCTTTGAAAACCAGCTTATCTCACTAATTCACAGTTTAATCCTAAACGCCTTCGTTCAATGAAACAAACAGCATTCAAACATTCAATGAAATGAAAATATACGTTTTTAATCAAAGAGTATACCTTGCCTCGTTTATTCAATGTCTGGAGCTTCACTGATTGATTCAAAGAATCAAACTGCATGCATTCATTCAATGAAACAGAGTATATGCTTCAATCCAAAGAGCAGATCTTGTCTAATTCATTTACAGCCTCGAGCTTAACTGATTCATTCAAAGAAGCAAATTAGAAGTTTCAGTTCAAAGTGTAGAGTTTGTCTCATTCATTCAATGTCTCGATCTTAACTGATTGATTCAAAGATTCAAACTGCGTTCATCCATTCAATGAACCAAACTGCACTCATTCGTTCAATGATAAAAGCGGTATTCGTTCATTACTTCAATCTAGCTAATCCCATTCATTCAATGTCTCGGCATTTACGCCTTCATTTTCGGAATCAAACTGCATTCATTCTTTCATACAAACTAAGTATACGTTTCATTTCAAAGACGAGAACTTGTCTCATTCATTCGATATATCCAACCTCACTGATTCATTGAAAGAATCAAACTGCATCAATCATTCAATGAATCAAACTGCTCTCAATCTTTCAATGAAAATACATTCAATCATTGAAACCCAGTTTATCTCATTCATTCACAGTTTAATCCTAAACGCATTCGTTCAATGAAACAAACAGCATTCAAACTTTCAATGAAATGAAAATATACGTTTTAAATCAAAGAGTTTCCCTTGCCTCGTTTATTCAATGTCAGGAGCTTAACTGAATCATTCAAAGAATCAAACAGCATGCATTCATTCAATGAAACAGAGTATATGTTTCAATTCAAAGAGTAGATCTTGTCTAAATCATTTAGAGCCTCGAGCTTAACTGATTCATTCAAAGAATCAAAACTGCCTTCATTCATTCATTCAAAGAAGCAAATTAGACGTTTCAATTCAAAGTGTAGAGCTTGTCTCATTCATTCAATGTCTCGACCTTAACTGCGTTCATCCATTCAATAAAGACAACTGCACTCAATCATTCAATGAGATAAGCGGTATTCGTTCCTTAATTCAATCTAGTTTATCCCATACATTCAATGTCTCGGCATTTACGCCTTCATTTTTGGAATCAAACTGCATTCATTCTTTCATACAAACTAAGTACACGTTTCATTTCAAAGACGAGAGCTTGTCTCATTCATTCGATATATCCAACCTCACTGATTCATTGAAAGAATCAAACTGCGTTCAATCATTCAATGAATCAAACTGCTCTCAGTCTTTCAATCAAAATAGTGATATACATTCATTCTTTGAAATCCAGCTTATCTCACTAATTCACAGTTTAATCCTAAACGCCTTCGTTCAATGAAACAAACAGCATTCAAACATTCAATGAAATGAAAATATACGTTTTCAATCAAAGAGTATACCTTGCCTCGTTTATTCAATGTCTGGAGCTTCACTGATTGATTAAAAGAATCAAACTGCATGCATTCATTCAATGAAACAGAGTATATGCTTCAATTCAAAGAGTAGATCTTGTCTAATTCATTTACAGCCTCGAGCTTAACTGATTCATTCAAAGAAGCAAATTAGAAGTTTCAATTCAAAGTGTAGAGTTTGTCTCATTCATTCAATGTCTCGACACTAACTGATTAATTCAAAGAATCAAACTGCGTTCATCCATTCAATGAACCAAACTGCACACAATCATTCAATGAGAAAAGCGGTATTCGTTCATTACTTCAATCTAGCTAATCCCATTCATTCAATGTCTCGGCATTTACACCTTCATTTTCGGAATCAAACTGCATTCATTCTTTCATACAAACTAAGTATACGTTTCATTTCAAAGACGAGAGCTTGTCTCATTCATTCGATGTATCCAACCTCACTGATTTATTGAAAGAATCAAACTGCATCAATCATTCAATGAATCAAACTGCTCTCAGTCTTTCAATGAAAATAGTGATATACATTCAATCATTGAAATCCAGTTTATCGCATTCATTCACAGTTTAATCCTAAACGCCTTTGTTCAATGAAACAAACAGCATTCAAACATTCAATGAAATGAAAATGTACGTTTTAAATCAAAGAGTATACCTTGCCTCGTTTATTCAATGTCTGGAGCTTTACTGATTCATTCAAAGAATCAAACTGCATGCATTCGTTCAATGAAACCGAGGATAAGTTTCAATTCAAAGAGTAGATCTTGTCTCATTCATTTAGGGCCTCGAGCTTAAATGATTCATTCAAAGAATCAAAACTGCCTTCGTTCATTCATTCAAAGAAGCAAATTAGACGTTTCAATTCAAAGTGTAGAGCTTGTCTCATTCATTCAATGTCTCGACCTTAACTGATTCATTCAAAGAATCAAACTGCGTTCATCCATTCAATGAAGCAAACTGCACTCAATCATTCAATGAGAAAAGCGGTATTCATTCATTACTTCAATCTAGCTATTCCCATTCATTCAATGTCTCGGCATTTACGCCTTCATTTTCGGAATCAAACTGCATTCATTCTTTCATACAAACTAAGTATACGTTTCATTTCAAAGACGAGAGCTTGTCTCATTCATTCGATGTATCCAACCACACTGATTCATTGAAAGAATCAAACTGCATCAATCATTCAATGAATCAAACTGCTCTCAGTCTTTCAATGAAAATAGTGGTATACATTCAATCATTGAAATCCAGCTTATCGCATTCATTCGCAGTTTAATCCTAAACGCCTTTGTTCAATGAAACAAACAGCATTCAAACATTCAATGAAATGAAAATGTACGTTTTAAATCAAAGAGTATACCTTGCCTCGTTTATTCAATGTCTGGAGCTTTACTGATTTATTCAACGAATCAAACTGCATGCATTCATTCAATGAAACAGAGTATATGTTTCAATTCAAAGAAAAGATCTTGTCTAATTCATTTAGAGCCTCGTGCTTAAATGATTCATTCAAAGAATCAAACTGCGTTCATCCATTCAATGAAGCAAACTGCACTCAATCATTTAATGAGAAAAGCGGTATTCGTTCATTAATTCAATCCAGCTTATCCCATACATTCAATGTCTCGGCATTTACGCCTTCATTTTAGGAATCAAACTGCATTCATTCTTTCATACAAACTAAGTACACGTTTCATTTCAAAGACGAGAGCTTGTCTCATTCATTCGATATATCCAACCTCACTGATTCGTTGAAAGAATCAAACTGCATCAATCATGCAATGAATCAAACTGCTCTCAGTCTTTCAATGAAAATAGTGATATACATTCAATCATTGAAATCCAACTTACCTCATTCATTCACAGTTTAATCCTAAACGCCTTTGTTCAATGAAACAAACAGCATTCAAACATTCAATGAAATGAAAATATACGTTTTAAATCAAAGAGTATACCTTGCCTCGTTTATTCATTGTCTGGAGCTTCACTGATTGATTCAAAGAATCAAACTGCATGCATTCATTCAATGAAACAGAGGATAAGTTTCAATTCAAAGAGTAGATCTTGTCTCATTCATTTAGAGCCTCGAGCTGAACTGATTCATTCAAAGAAGCAAATTAGACGTTTCAATTGAAAGTGTAGAGCTTGTCTCATTCATTCAATGTCTCGAACTTAACTGATTCATTCATAGAATCAAACTGCGTTCATCCATTCAATGAAGCAAACTGCACTCAATCATTCAATGAGAAAAGCGGTATTTGTTCATTACTTCAATCTAGCTATTCCCATTCATTCAATGTCTCGGCATTTACGCCTTCATTTTCGGAATCAAACTGCATTCATTCTTTCATACAAACTAAGTATACGTTTCATTTCAAAGACGAGAGCTTGTCTCATTCATTCGATGTATCCAACCACACTGATTCATTGAAAGAATCAAACTGCATCAATCATTCAATGAATCAAACTGCTCTCAGTCTTTCAATGAAAATAGTGATATACATTCAATCATTGAAATCCAGCTTATCGCATTCATTCGCAGTTTAATCCTAAACGCCTTTGTTCAATGAAACAAACAGCATTCAAACATTCAATGAAATGAAAATGTACGTTTTAAATCAAAGAGTATACCTTGCCTCGTTTATTCAATGTCTGGAGGTTTACTGATTTATTCAAAGAATCAAACTGCATGCATTCATTCAATGAAACAGAGTATACGTTTCAATTAAAAGAAAAGATCTTGTCTAATTCATTTAGAGCCTCGAGCTTAAATGATTCATTCAAAGAATCAAATTGCGTTCATCCATTCAATGAAGCAAACTGCACTCATTCGTTCAATGATAAAAGCGGTATTCGTTCATTACTTCAATCTAGCTAATCCCATTCATTCAATGTCTCGGCATTTACGCCTTCATTTTCGGAATCAAACTGCATTCATTCTTTCATACAAACTAAGTATACGTTTCATTTCAAAGACGAGAGCTTGTCTCATTCATTCGATGTATCGAACCTCACTGATTCATTGAAAGAATCAAACTGCATCAATCATTCAATGAATCAAACTGCTCTCAATCTTTCAATGAAAATAGTGATATACATTCAATCATTGAATTCCAGCTTATCGCATTCATTCACAGTTTAATCCTAAACGCCTTTGTTCAATGAAACAAACAGCATTCAAACATTCAATGAAATGAAAATGTACGTTTTAAATCAAAGAGTATACCTTGCCTCGTTTATTCAATGTCTGGAGCTTTACTGATTTATTCAAAGAATCAAACTGCATGCTTTCGTTCAATGGAACAGAGTATATGTTTCAATTCAAAGAAAAGATCTTGTCGAATTCATTTAGAGCCTCGAGCTTAAATGATTCATTCAAAGAATCAAACTTCGTTCATCCATTCAATGAAGCAAACTGCACTCAATCATTTAATGAGAAAAGCGGTATTCGTTCATTAATTCAATCTAGCTTATCCCATACATTCAATGTCTCGGCATTTACGCCTTCATTTTAGGAATCAAACTGCATTCATTCTTTCATACAAACTAAGTACACGTTTCATTTCAAAGACGAGAGCTTGTCTCATTCATTCGATATATCCAACCTCACTGATTCATTGAAAGAATCAAAGTGCATCAATCATTCAATGAATCAAACTGCTCTCAGTCTTTCAATGAAAATAGTGATATACATTCAATCATTGAAATCCAACTTACCTCATTCATTCACAGTTTAATCCTAAATGCCTTCGTTCAATGAAACAAACAGCATTCAAACATTCAATGAAATGAAAATATACGTTTTAAATCAAAGAATATACCTTGCCTCGTTTATTCATTGTCTGGAGCTTCACTGATTGATTCAAAGAATCAAACTGCATGCATTCATTCAATGAAACAGAGTATATGCTTCAATTCAAAGAGTAGATCTTGTCTAATTCATTTAGAGCCTCGAGCTTAACTGATTCATTCAAAGAAGCAAATTAGACGTTTCAATTCAAAGTGTAGAGCTTGTCTCATTCATTCAATGTCTCGACCTTAACTGATTCATTCAAAGAATCAAACTGCGTTCATCCATTCAATGAAGCAAACTGCACTCAATCATTCAATGAGAAAAGCGGTATTCGTTCATTACTTCAATCTAGCTAATCCCATTCATTCAATGTCTCGGCATTTACGCGTTCATTTTCGGAATCAAACTGCATTCATTCTTTCATACAAACTAAGTATACGTTTCATTTCAAAGACGAGAGCTTGTCTCATTCATTCGATGTATCCAACCTCACTGATTCATTGAAAGAATCAAACTGCATCAATCATTCAATGAATCAAACTGCTCTCAGTCTTTCAATGAAAATAGTGATATACATTCAATCATTGAAATCCAGCTTATCGCATTCATTCACAGTTTAATCCTAAACGCCTTTGTTCAATGAAACAAACAGCATTCAAACATTCAATGAAATGAAAATGTACGTTTTAAATCAAAGAGTATACCTTGCCTCGTTTATTCAATGTCTGGAGGTTTACTGATTTATTCAAAGAATCAAACTGCATGCATTCATTCAATGAAACAGAGTATATGTTTCAATTAAAAGAAAATATCTTGTCTCAATAATTTAGAGCCTCGAGCTTAAATGATTCATTCAAAGAATCAAATTGCGTTCATCCATTCAATGAAGCAAACTGCACTCAATCATTTAATGAGAAAAGCGGTATTCGTTCATTAATTCAATCTAGCTTATCCCATACATTCAATGTCTCGGCATTTACGCCTTCATTTTAGGAATCAAACTGCATTCATTCTTTCATACAAACTAAGTACACGTTTCATTTCAAAGACGAGAGCTTGTCTCATTCATTCGATATATCCAACCTCACTGATTCATTGAAAGAATCAAACTGCGTTCAATCATTCAATGAATCAAACTGCTCTCAGTCTTTCAACCAAAATAGTGATATACATTCATTCATTGAAATCCAACTTCTCTCATTCATTCGCAGTTTAATCCTAAACGCCTTCGTTCAATGAAACAAACAGCATTCAAACATTCAATGAAATGAAAATATACGTTTTAAATCAAAGAGTATACCTTGCCTCGTTTATTCAATGTCTGGAGCTTTACTGATTCATTCAAAGAATCAAACTGCATGCATTCATTCAATGAAAAAGAGTATATGCTTCAATTCAAAGAGAAGATCTTGTCTAATTCATTTAGAGCCTCGAGCTGAACTGATTCCTTCAAAGAAGCAAATTAGAAGTTTCAATTCAAAGTGTAGAGCTTGTCTCATTCATTCAATGTCTCGACCTTAAATGATTCATTCAAAGAATCAAACTGCATTCATCCATTCAATGAAGCAAACTGCACTCATTCGTTCAATGATAAAAGCGGTATTCGTTCATTACTTCAATCTAGCTAATCCCATTCATTCAATGTCTCGGCATTTACGCCTTCATTTTCGGAATCAAACTGCATTCATTCTTTCATACAAACTAAGTATACGTTTCATATCAAAGACGAGAGCTTGTCTCATTCATTCGATGTATCGAACCTCACTGATTCATTGAAAGAATCAAACTGCATCAATCATTCAATGAATCAAACTGCTCTCAATCTTTCAATGAAAATAGTGATATACATTCAATCATTGAATTCCAGCTTATCGCATTCATTCACAGTTTAATCCTAAACGCCTTTGTTCAATGAAACAAACAGCATTCAAACATTCAATGAAATGAAAATGTACGTTTTAAATCAAAGAGTATACCTTGCCTCGTTTATTCAATGTCTGGAGCTTTACTGATTTATTCAAAGAATCAAACTGCATGCTTTCGTTCAATGGAACAGAGTATATGTTTCAATTCAAAGAAAAGATCTTGTCGAATTCATTTAGAGCCTCGAGCTTAAATGATTCATTCAAAGAATCAAACTTCGTTCATCCATTCAATGAAGCAAACTGCACTCAATCATTTAATGAGAAAAGCGGTATTCGTTCATTAATTCAATCTAGCTTATCCCATACATTCAATGTCTCGGCATTTACGCCTTCATTTTAGGAATCAAACTGCATTCATTCTTTCATACAAACTAAGTACACGTTTCATTTCAAAGACGAGAGCTTGTCTCATTCATTCGATATATCCAACCTCACTGATTCATTGAAAGAATCAAAGTGCATCAATCATTCAATGAATCAAACTGCTCTCAGTCTTTCAATGAAAATAGTGATATACATTCAATCATTGAAATCCAACTTACCTCATTCATTCACAGTTTAATCCTAAATGCCTTCGTTCAATGAAACAAACAGCATTCAAACATTCAATGAAATGAAAATATACGTTTTAAATCAAAGAATATACCTTGCCTCGTTTATTCATTGTCTGGAGCTTCACTGATTGATTCAAAGAATCAAACTGCATGCATTCATTCAATGAAACAGAGTATATGCTTCAATTCAAAGAGTAGATCTTGTCTAATTCATTTAGAGCGTCGAGCTTAACTGATTCATTCAAAGAAGCAAATTAGACGTTTCAATTCAAAGTGTAGAGCTTGTCTCATTCATTCAATGTCTCGACCTTAACTGATTCATTCAAAGAATCAAACTGCGTTCATGCATTCAATGAAGCAAATTGCACTCAATCATTCAATGAGAAAAGCGGTATTCGTTCATTACTTCAATCTAGCTAATCCCATTCATTCAATGTCTCGGCATTTACGCGTTCATTTTCGGAATCAAACTGCATTCATTCTTTCATACAAACTAAGTATACGTTTCATTTCAAAGACGAGAGCTTGTCTCATTCATTCGATGTATCCAACCTCACTGATTCATTGAAAGAATCAAACTGCATCAATCATTCAATGAATCAAACTGCTCTCAGTCTTTCAATGAAAATAGTGATATACATTCAATCATTGAAATCCAGCTTATCGCATTCATTCACAGTTTAATCCTAAACGCCTTTGTTCAATGAAACAAACAGCATTCAAACATTCAATGAAATGAAAATGTACGTTTTAAATCAAAGAGTATACCTTGCCTCGTTTATTCAATGTCTGGAGGTTTACTGATTTATTCAAAGAATCAAACTGCATGCATTCATTCAATGAAACAGAGTATATGTTTCAATTAAAAGAAAATATCTTGTCTCAATAATTTAGAGCCTCGAGCTTAAATGATTCATTCAAAGAATCAAATTGCGTTCATCCATTCAATGAAGCAAACTGCACTCAATCATTTAATGAGAAAAGCGGTATTCGTTCATTAATTCAATCTAGCTTATCCCATACATTCAATGTCTCGGCATTTACGCCTTCATTTTAGGAATCAAACTGCATTCATTCTTTCATACAAACTAAGTACACGTTTCATTTCAAAGACGAGAGCTTGTCTCATTCATTCGATATATCCAACCTCACTGATTCATTGAAAGAATCAAACTGCGTTCAATCATTCAATGAATCAAACTGCTCTCAGTCTTTCAACCAAAATAGTGATATACATTCATTCATTGAAATCCAACTTCTCTCATTCATTCGCAGTTTAATCCTAAACGCCTTCGTTCAATGAAACAAACAGCATTCAAACATTCAATGAAATGAAAATATACGTTTTAAATCAAAGAGTATACCTTGCCTCGTTTATTCAATGTCTGGAGCTTTACTGATTCATTCAAAGAATCAACCTGCATGCATTCATTCAATGAAAAAGAGTATATGCTTCAATTCAAAGAGAAGATCTTGTCTAATTCATTTAGAGCCTCGAGCTGAACTGATTCCTTCAAAGAAGCAAATTAGAACTTTCAATTCAAAGTGTAGAGCTTGTCTCATTCATTCAATGTCTCGACCTTAAATGATTCATTCAAACAATCAAACTGCGTTCATCCATTCAATGAAGCAAACTGCACTCATTCGTTCAATGATAAAAGCGGTATTCGTTCATTACTTCAATCTAGCTAATCCCAT
Source organism: Chiloscyllium punctatum (assembly GCF_047496795.1). NCBI lineage: Eukaryota > Metazoa > Chordata > Chondrichthyes > Orectolobiformes > Hemiscylliidae > Chiloscyllium > Chiloscyllium punctatum. The sequence continues at coordinate 90,551,778 of NC_092744.1, read as the reverse complement.
TCATTCAATGTCTCGGCATTTACGCCTTCATTTTCGGAATCAAACTGCATTCATTCTTTCATACAAACTAAGTATACGTTTCATTTCAAAGACGAGAGCTTGTCTCATTCATTCGATGTATCCAACCTCACTGATTCATTGAAAGAATCAAACTGCATCAATCATTCAATGAATCAAACTGCTCTCAATCTTTCAATGAAAATAGTGATATACATTCAATCATTGAATTCCAGCTTATCGCATTCATTCACAGTTTAATCCTAAACGCCTTTGTTCAATGAAACAAACAGCATTCAAACATTCAATGAAATGAAAATGTACGTTTTAAATCAAAGAGTATACCTTGCCTCGTTTATTCAATGTCTGGAGCTTTACTGATTTATTCAAAGAATCAAACTGCATGCTTTCGTTCAATGGAACAGAGTATATGTTTCAATTCAAAGAAAAGATCTTGTCGAATTCATTTAGATCCTCGAGCTTAAATGATTCATTCAAAGAATCAAACTTCGTTCATCCATTCAATGAAGCAAACTGCACTCAATCATTTAATGAGAAAAGCGGTATTCGTTCATTAATTCAATCTAGCTTATCCCATACATTCAATGTCTCGGCATTTACGCCTTCATTTTAGGAATCAAACTGCATTCATTCTTTCATACAAACTAAGTACACGTTTCATTTCAAAGACGAGAGCTTGTCTCATTCATTCGATATATCCAACCTCACTGATTCATTGAAAGAATCAAAGTGCATCAATCATTCAATGAATCAAACTGCTCTCAGTCTTTCAATGAAAATAGTGATATACATTCAATCATTGAAATCCAACTTACCTCTTTCATTCACAGTTTAATCCTAAATGCCTTCGTTCAATGAAACAAACAGCATTCAAACATTCAATGAAATGAAAATATACGTTTTAAATCAAAGAATATACCTTGCCTCGTTTATTCATTGTCTGGAGCTTCACTGATTGATTCAAAGAATCAAACTGCATGCATTCATTCAATGAAACAGAGTATATGCTTCAATTCAAAGAGTAGATCTTGTCTAATTCATTTAGAGCCTCGAGCTTAACTGATTCATTCAAAGAAGCAAATTAGACGTTTCAATTCAAAGTGTAGAGCTTGTCTCATTCATTCAATGTCTCGACCTTAACTGATTCATTCAAAGAATCAAACTGCGTTCATCCATTCAATGAAGCAAACTGCACTCAATCATTCAATGAGAAAAGCGGTATTCGTTCATTACTTCAATCTAGCTCATCCCATTCATTCAATGTCTCGGCATTTACGCCTTCATTTTCGGAATCAAACTGCATTCATTCTTTCATACAAACTAAGTATACGTTTCATTTCAAAGACGAGAGCTTGTCTCATTCATTCGATGTATCCAACCTCACTGATTCATTGAAAGAATCAAACTGCATCAATCATTCAATGAATCAAACTGCTCTCAGTCTTTCAATGAAAATAGTGATATACATTCAATCATTGAAATCCAGTTTATCGCATTCATTCACAGTTTAATCCTAAACGCCTTTGTTCAATGAAACAAACAGCATTCAAACATTCAATGAAATGAAAATGTACGTTTTAAATCAAAGAGTATACCTTGCCTCGTTTATTCAATGTGTGGAGGTTTACTGATTTATTCAAAGAATCAAACTGCATGCATTCATTCAATGAAACAGAGTATATGTTTCAATTCAAAGAAAAGATCTTGTCTAATTCATTTAGAGCCTCGAGCTTAAATGATTCATTCAAAGAATCAAAACTGCCTTCATTCATTCATTTAAAGAAGCAAATTAGACGTTTCAATTCAAAGTGTAGAGCTTGTCTCATTCATTCAATGTTACGACCTTAACTGATTCATTCAAAGAATCAAACTGCGTTCATCTATTCAATGAAGCAAACTGCACTCAATCATTCAATGAGAAAAGCGGTATTCGTTCATTACTTCAATCTAGGTTATCCCATTCATTCAAAATTTCGGCATTTCCACCTTCGCTTTAGGAATCAAACTGAATTCATTCTTTCATACAAACTAAGTACACTTTTCATTTCAAAGACGAGAGCTTGTCTCATTCATTCGATGTATCCAACCTCACTGATTCATTGAAAGAATCAAACTGCATCAATCATTCAATGAATCAAACTGCTCTCAGTCTTTCAATGAAAATAGTGATATACATTCAATCATTGAAATCCAGCTTATCGCATTCATTCACAGTTTAATCCTAAAAGCCTTTGTTCAATGAAACAAACAGCATTCAAACATTCAATGAAATGAAAATGTACGTTTTAAATCAAAGAGTATACCTTGCCTCGTTTATTCAATGTCTGGAGGTTTACTGATTTATTCAAAGAATCAAACTGCATGCATTCATTCAATGAAACAGAGTATATGTTTCAATTCAAAGAAAAGATCTTGTCTAATTCATTTAGAGCCTCGAGCTTAAATGATTCATTCAAAGAATCAAAACTGCCTTCATTCATTCATTTAAAGAAGCAAATTAGACGTTTCAATTCAAAGTGGAGAGCTTGTCTCATTCATTCAATGTCTCGACCTTAACTGATTCATTCAAAGAATCAAACTGCGTTCATCTATTCAATGAAGCAAACTGCACTCAATCATTCAATGAGAAAAGCGGTATTCGTTCATTACTTCAATCTAGGTTATCCCATTCATTCAATGTTTCGGCAATTACGCCTTCATTTTAGGAATCAAATTGCATTCATTCTTTCATACAAACTGAGTACACTTTTCATTTCAAAGACGAGAGCTTGTCTCATTCATTCGATGTATCCAATCTCACTGATTCATTGAAAGAATCAAACTGCGTTCAATCATTCAATGAATCAAACTGCTCTCAGTCTTTCAATGAAAATAGTGATTTTCATTCAATCATTGAAATCCAGCTTATCGCATTCATTCACAGTTTAATCCTCAACGCCTTCGGTCAATGAAACAAACAGCATTCAACATTCAGTGAAACGAAATATACGATTTAAATCAAAGAAACCTTGTCTCATTCATTAAATTTCTCGAGCTTAACTGATTCTTTCAAAGAATCAAACTGCGTTCATTCATTCAAAGAAGCAAATTGCACGCAATCATTCAATGAAACAAACAGTATTCGTTCATTGAATCCAGCTTATCCCATTCATGAAATGTCTCACCTTAAACGCCGACATTCAATGAACCAAAGTGCATTCATTCATCCAATGTGTCGAGTTGAAATGATTCTTCCCGAGATTAAAATTGCGTTCGTGCATTCAGTGAATCAAACTGCACTCAATCATTCCATGAACCTTATAGTTCTATTTCATTCAATTGATCGAGTTTATCCCATTCATTCAAAATCTCGACCTTAACGCCTTCGTTCAATGAAACAAACTGCATGCATTCATTCAAAGAAAAAGAGTATAAGTTTCAATTCAAAGAGTAGATCTTGTCTCATTCATTTAGTGCCTCGAGCTTAACTGATTCATTCAAAGAATCAAAACTGCCTTCATTCATTCATTCAAAGAAGCAAATTAGACGTTTCAATTCAAAGTGTAGAGCTTGTCTCATTCATTCAATGTCTCGACCTTAACTGATTCATTCAAAGAATCAAACGGCGTTCATCCATTCAATGAAGACAACTACACTCAATCATTCTTTCATTGCTTCAATCTAGCTAATCCCATTCATTCAATGTCTCGGCATTTACGCCTTCATTTTAGGAAACAAACTGCATTCATTCTTTCATACAAACTAAGTATACGTTTCATTTCAAAGACGAGAGCTTGTCTCATTCATTCGATGTATCCAACCTCACTGATTCATTGAAAGAATCAAACTGCATCAATCATTCAATGAATCAAACTGCTCTCAATCTTTCAATGAAAATAGTGATATACATTCAATCATTGAATTCCAGCTTATCGCATTCATTCACAGTTTAATCCTAAACGCCTTTGTTCAATGAAACAAACAGCATTCAAACATTCAATGAAATGAAAATGTACGTTTTAAATCAAAGAGTATACCTTGCCTCGTTTATTCAATGTCTGGAGCTTTACTGATTTATTCAAAGAATCAAACTGCATGCTTTCGTTCAATGGAACAGAGTATATGTTTCAATTCAAAGAAAAGATCTTGTCGAATTCATTTAGAGCCTCGAGCTTAAATGATTCATTCAAAGAATCAAACTTCGTTCATCCATTCAATGAAGCAAACTGCACTCAATCATTTAATGAGAAAAGCGGTATTCGTTCATTAATTCAATCTAGCTTATCCCATACATTCAATGTCTCGGCATTTACGCCTTCATTTTAGGAATCAAACTGCATTCATTCTTTCATACAAACTAAGTACACGTTTCATTTCAAAGACGAGAGCTTGTCTCATTCATTCGATATATCCAACCTCACTGATTCATTGAAAGAATCAAAGTGCATCAATCATTCAATGAATCAAACTGCTCTCAGTCTTTCAATGAAAATAGTGATATACATTCAATCATTGAAATCCAACTTACCTCATTCATTCACAGTTTAATCCTAAATGCCTTCGTTCAATGAAACAAACAGCATTCAAACATTCAATGAAATGAAAATATACGTTTTAAATCAAAGAATATACCTTGCCTCGTTTATTCATTGTCTGGAGCTTCACTGATTGATTCAAAGAATCAAACTGCATGCATTCATTCAATGAAACAGAGTATATGCTTCAATTCAAAGAGTAGATCTTGTCTAATTCATTTAGAGCGTCGAGCTTAACTGATTCATTCAAAGAAGCAAATTAGACGTTTCAATTCAAAGTGTAGAGCTTGTCTCATTCATTCAATGTCTCGACCTTAACTGATTCATTCAAAGAATCAAACTGCGTTCATGCATTCAATGAAGCAAACTGCACTCAATCATTCAATGAGAAAAGCGGTATTCGTTCATTACTTCAATCTAGCTAATCCCATTCATTCAATGTCTCGGCATTTACGCGTTCATTTTCGGAATCAAACTGCATTCATTCTTTCATACAAACTAAGTATACGTTTCATTTCAAAGACGAGAGCTTGTCTCATTCATTCGATGTATCCAACCTCACTGATTCATTGAAAGAATCAAACTGCATCAATCATTCAATGAATCAAACTGCTCTCAGTCTTTCAATGAAAATAGTGATATACATTCAATCATTGAAATCCAGCTTATCGCATTCATTCACAGTTTAATCCTAAACGCCTTTGTTCAATGAAACAAACAGCATTCAAACATTCAATGAAATGAAAATGTACGTTTTAAATCAAAGAGTATACCTTGCCTCGTTTATTCAATGTCTGGAGGTTTACTGATTTATTCAAAGAATCAAACTGCATGCATTCATTCAATGAAACAGAGTATATGTTTCAATTAAAAGAAAATATCTTGTCTCAATAATTTAGAGCCTCGAGCTTAAATGATTCATTCAAAGAATCAAATTGCGTTCATCCATTCAATGAAGCAAACTGCACTCAATCATTTAATGAGAAAAGCGGTATTCGTTCATTAATTCAATCTAGCTTATCCCATACAATCAATGTCTCGGCATTTACGCCTTCATTTTAGGAATCAAACTGCATTCATTCTTTCATACAAACTAAGTACACGTTTCATTTCAAAGACGAGAGCTTGTCTCATTCATTCGATATATCCAACCTCACTGATTCATTGAAAGAATCAAACTGCGTTCAATCATTCAATGAATCAAACTGCTCTCAGTCTTTCAACCAAAATAGTGATATACATTCATTCATTGAAATCCAACTTCTCTCATTCATTCGCAGTTTAATCCTAAACGCCTTCGTTCAATGAAACAAACAGCATTCAAACATTCAATGAAATGAAAATATACGTTTTAAATCAAAGAGTATACCTTGCCTCGTTTATTCAATGTCTGGAGCTTTACTGATTCATTCAAAGAATCAACCTGCATGCATTCATTCAATGAAAAAGAGTATATGCTTCAATTCAAAGAGAAGATCTTGTCTAATTCATTTAGAGCCTCGAGCTGAACTGATTCCTTCAAAGAAGCAAATTAGAACTTTCAATTCAAAGTGTAGAGCTTGTCTCATTCATTCAATGTCTCGACCTTAAATGATTCATTCAAACAATCAAACTGCGTTCATCCATTCAATGAAGCAAACTGCACTCATTCGTTCAATGATAAAAGCGGTATTCGTTCATTACTTCAATCTAGCTAATCCCATTCATTCAATGTCTCGGCATTTACGCCTTCATTTTCGGAATCAAACTGCATTCATTCTTTCATACAAACTAAGTATACGTTTCATTTCAAAGACGAGAGCTTGTCTCATTCATTCGATGTATCGAACCTCACTGATTCATTGAAAGAATCAAACTGCATCAATCATTCAATGAATCAAACTGCTCTCAATCTTTCAATGAAAATAGTGATATACATTCAATCATTGAATTCCAGCTTATCGCATTCATTCACAGTTTAATCCTAAACGCCTTTGTTCAATGAAACAAACAGCATTCAAACATTCAATGAAATGAAAATGTACGTTTTAAATCAAAGAGTATACCTTGCCTCGTTTATTCAATGTCTGGAGCTTTACTGATTTATTCAAAGAATCAAACTGCATGCTTTCGTTCAATGGAACAGAGTATATGTTTCAATTCAAAGAAAAGATCTTGTCGAATTCATTTAGATCCTCGAGCTTAAATGATTCATTCAAAGAATCAAACTTCGTTCATCCATTCAATGAAGCAAACTGCACTCAATCATTTAATGAGAAAAGCGGTATTCGTTCATTAATTCAATCTAGCTTATCCCATACATTCAATGTCTCGGCATTTACGCCTTCATTTTAGGAATCAAACTGCATTCATTCTTTCATACAAACTAAGTACACGTTTCATTTCAAAGACGAGAGCTTGTCTCATTCATTCGATATATCCAACCTCACTGATTCATTGAAAGAATCAAAGTGCATCAATCATTCAATGAATCAAACTGCTCTCAGTCTTTCAATGAAAATAGTGATATACATTCAATCATTGAAATCCAACTTACCTCTTTCATTCACAGTTTAATCCTAAATGCCTTCGTTCAATGAAACAAACAGCATTCAAACATTCAATGAAATGAAAATATACGTTTTAAATCAAAGAATATACCTTGCCTCGTTTATTCATTGTCTGGAGCTTCACTGATTGATTCAAAGAATCAAACTGCATGCATTCATTCAATGAAACAGAGTATATGCTTCAATTCAAAGAGTAGATCTTGTCTAATTCATTTAGAGCCTCGAGCTTAACTGATTCATTCAAAGAAGCAAATTAGACGTTTCAATTCAAAGTGTAGAGCTTGTCTCATTCATTCAATGTCTCGACCTTAACTGATTCATTCAAAGAATCAAACTGCGTTCATCCATTCAATGAAGCAAACTGCACTCAATCATTCAATGAGAAAAGCGGTATTCGTTCATTACTTCAATCTAGCTCATCCCATTCATTCAATGTCTCGGCATTTACGCCTTCATTTTCGGAATCAAACTGCATTCATTCTTTCATACAAACTAAGTATACGTTTCATTTCAAAGACGAGAGCTTGTCTCATTCATTCGATGTATCCAACCTCACTGATTCATTGAAAGAATCAAACTGCATCAATCATTCAATGAATCAAACTGCTCTCAGTCTTTCAATGAAAATAGTGATATACATTCAATCATTGAAATCCAGTTTATCGCATTCATTCACAGTTTAATCCTAAACGCCTTTGTTCAATGAAACAAACAGCATTCAAACATTCAATGAAATGAAAATGTACGTTTTAAATCAAAGAGTATACCTTGCCTCGTTTATTCAATGTCTGGAGGTTTACTGATTTATTCAAAGAATCAAACTGCATGCATTCATTCAATGAAACAGAGTATATGTTTCAATTCAAAGAAAAGATCTTGTCTAATTCATTTAGAGCCTCGAGCTTAAATGATTCATTCAAAGAATCAAAACTGCCTTCATTCATTCATTTAAAGAAGCAAATTAGACGTTTCAATTCAAAGTGTAGAGCTTGTCTCATTCATTCAATGTTACGACCTTAACTGATTCATTCAAAGAATCAAACTGCGTTCATCTATTCAATGAAGCAAACTGCACTCAATCATTCAATGAGAAAAGCGGTATTCGTTCATTACTTCAATCTAGGTTATCCCATTCATTCAAAATTTCGGCATTTCCACCTTCGCTTTAGGAATCAAACTGAATTCATTCTTTCATACAAACTAAGTACACTTTTCATTTCAAAGACGAGAGCTTGTCTCATTCATTCGATGTATCCAACCTCACTGATTCATTGAAAGAATCAAACTGCATCAATCATTCAATGAATCAAACTGCTCTCAGTCTTTCAATGAAAATAGTGATATACATTCAATCATTGAAATCCAGCTTATCGCATTCATTCACAGTTTAATCCTAAAAGCCTTTGTTCAATGAAACAAACAGCATTCAAACATTCAATGAAATGAAAATGTACGTTTTAAATCAAAGAGTATACCTTGCCTCGTTTATTCAATGTCTGGAGGTTTACTGATTTATTCAAAGAATCAAACTGCATGCATTCATTCAATGAAACAGAGTATATGTTTCAATTCAAAGAAAAGATCTTGTCTAATTCATTTAGAGCCTCGAGCTTAAATGATTCATTCAAAGAATCAAAACTGCCTTCATTCATTCATTTAAAGAAGCAAATTAGACGTTTCAATTCAAAGTGGAGAGCTTGTCTCATTCATTCAATGTCTCGACCTTAACTGATTCATTCAAAGAATCAAACTGCGTTCATCTATTCAATGAAGCAAACTGCACTCAATCATTCAATGAGAAAAGCGGTATTCGTTCATTACTTCAATCTAGGTTATCCCATTCATTCAATGTTTCGGCAATTACGCCTTCATTTTAGGAATCAAACTGCATTCATTCTTTCATACAAACTGAGTACACTTTTCATTTCAAAGACGAGAGCTTGTCTCATTCATTCGATGTATCCAATCTCACTGATTCATTGAAAGAATCAAACTGCGTTCAATCATTCAATGAATCAAACTGCTCTCAGTCTTTCAATGAAAATAGTGATTTTCATTCAATCATTGAAATCCAGCTTATCGCATTCATTCACAGTTTAATCCTCAACGCCTTCGGTCAATGAAACAAACAGCATTCAACATTCAGTGAAACGAAATATACGATTTAAATCAAAGAAACCTTGTCTCATTCATTAAATTTCTCGAGCTTAACTGATTCTTTCAAAGAATCAAACTGCGTTCATTCATTCAAAGAAGCAAATTGCACGCAATCATTCAATGAAACAAACGGTGTTCATTCATTGAATCCAGCTTATCCCATTCATGAAATGTCTCACCTTAAACGCCGACATTCAATGAACCAAAGTGCATTCATTCATCCAATGTGTCGAGTTGAAATGATTCTTCCCGAGATTAAAATTGCGTTCGTGCATTCAGTGAATCAAACTGCACTCAATCATTCCATGAACCTTATAGTTCTATTTCATTCAATTGATCGAGTTTATCCCATTCATTCAAAATCTCGACCTTAACGCCTTCGTTCAATGAAACAAACTGCATGCATTCATTCAAAGAAAAAGAGTATAAGTTTCAATTCAAAGAGTAGATCTTGTCTCATTCATTTAGTGCCTCGAGCTTAACTGATTCATTCAAAGAATCAAAACTGCCTTCATTCATTCATTCAAAGAAGCAAATTAGACGTTTCAATTCAAAGTGTAGAGCTTGTCTCATTCATTCAATGTCTCGACCTTAACTGATTCATTCAAAGAATCAAACGGCGTTCATCCATTCAATGAAGACAACTACACTCAATCATTCTTTCATTGCTTCAATCTAGCTAATCCCATTCATTCAATGTCTCGGCATTTACGCCTTCATTTTAGGAAACAAACTGCATTCATTCTTTCATACAAACTAAGTATACGTTTCATTTCAAAGACGAGAGCTTGTCTCATTCATTCGATGTATCCAACCTCACTGATTCATTGAAAGAATCAAACTGCATCAATCATTCAATGAATCAAACTGCTCTCAGTCTTTCAATGAAAATAGTGATATACATTCAATCATTGAAATCCAGCTTATCTCATTAATTCACAGTTTAATCCTAAACGTCTTCGTTCAATGAAACAAACAGCATTCAAACTTTCAATGAAATGAAAATATACGTTTTAAATCAAAGATTATACCTTGCCTCGTTTATTCAATGTCTGGAGCTTAACTGATTCATTCAAAGAATCAAACTGCATGAATTCATTCAATGAAACAGAGTATATGTTTCAATTCAAAGAGTAGATCTTGTCTAAATCATTTAGAGCCTCGAGGTTAACTGATTCATTCAAAGAATCAAAACTGCCTTCATTCATTCATTCAAAGAAGCAAATTAGACGTTTCAATTCAAAGTGTAGAGCTTGTCTCATTCATTCAATGTCTCGACCTTAACTGATTCATTCAAAGAGTCAAACGTCGTTCGTCTATTTAATGAAGCAAACTGCACTCAATCATTCAATGAGAACAATGGTATTCGTTCATTACTTCAATCTAGGTTATCCCATTCATTCAATGTTTCGGCATTTACGCCTTCATTTTAGGAATCAAACTGAATTCATTCTTTCATACAAACTAAGTACACTTTCCATTTCAAAGACGAGAGCTTGTCTCATTCATTCGATGGATCCAATCTCCCTGATTCATTGAAATAATCAAACTGCGTTCAATCATTCAATGAATTAAACTGCTCTCAGTCTTTCAATGAAAATAGTGATTTTCATTCAATCATTGAAATCCAGCTGATCGCATTCATTCACAGTTTAATCCTCAACGCCTTCGTTCAATGAAACAAACAGCATTCAAACATTCAATGAAATGAAAATATACGTTTTAAATCAAAGAGTATACCTTGCCTCGTTTATTCAATGTCTGGAGCTTAACTGATTCATTCAAAGAATCAAACTGTATGCATTCATTCAATGAAACAGAGGATAAGTTTCAATTCAAAGAGTAGATCTTGTCTCATTCATTTAGGGCCTCAAGCTTAACTGATTAATTCAAAGAATCAAAACTGCTTTCATTCATTCATTCAAAGAAGCAAATTAGACGTTTCAATTCAAAGTGTAGAGCTTGTCTCATTCATTCAATGTCTCGACCTAAACTGATTCATTCAAAGAATCAAACTGCGTTCATCCATTCAATGAAGACAACTGCACTCAATCATTCAATGAGATAAGCGGTGTTCGTTCATTACTTCAATCTTGCTAATCCCATTCATTCAATGTCTCGGCATTTACGCCTTCATTTTCGGAAACAAACTGCATTCATTCTTTCATACAAACTAAGTATACGTTTCCTTTCAAAGACGAGAGCTTGTCTCATTCATTCGATGTATCCAACCTCATTGATTCATTGAAAGAATCAAACTGCATCAATCATTCAATGAATCAAACTGCTCTCAGTCTTTCAATGAAAATAGTGATATACATTCAATCATTGAAATCCAGCTAATCTCATTCATTCACAGTTTAATCCTCAACGCCTTCGTTCAATGAAACAAACAGCATTCAAACTTTCAATGAAATGAAAATATACGTTTTAAATCAAAGAGTATACCTTGCCTCGTTTATTCAATGTCTGGAGCTTATCTGATTTATTTAAAGAATCAAACTGCATGCATTCATTCAATGAAACAGAGTATACCTTTCAATTCAAAGAGTAGATCTTGTCTAATTCATTTAGAGCCTCGAGCTTAACTGATTCATTCAAAGAATCCAAACTGCCTTCATTCATTCATTCAAAGAAGCAAATTAGACGTTTCAATTCAAAGTGTAGAGCTTGTCTCATTCATTCAATGTCTCGAACCTAACTGATTCATTCAAAATATCAAACTGCGTTCATCTATTCAATGAAGCAAACTGCACTCAATCATTCGATGAGAAAAGCGGTATTCGTTCATTACTTCAATCAAGGTTATCCCATTCATTCAATGTTTCGGCAATTACGCCTTCATTTTAGGAATCAAACTGCATTCATTCTTTCATACAAACTAAGTACACTTTTCATTTCAAAAACGAGAGCTTGTCTCATTCATTCGATGTATCCAATCTCACTGATTCATTGAAAGAATCAAACTGCATCAATCATTCAATGAATCAAACTGCTCTCAGTCTTTCAATGAAAATAGTGATTTTCATTCAATCATTGAAATCCAGCTTATCGCATTCATTCACAGTTTAATCCTCAACGCCTTCGGTCAATGAAACAAACAGCATTCGACATTCAGTGAAACGAAATATACGTTTCAAATCAAAGAAACCTTGTCTCATTCATTAAATTTCTCGAGCTTAACTAATTCTTTCAAAGAATCAAACTGCGTTCATTCATTCAAAGAAGCAAATTGCACGCAATCATTAAATGAAACAAACGGTATTCATTCATTGAATCCAGCTTATCCCATTCATTAAATGTCTCACCTTAAACGCCGGCATTCAATGAACCAAAGTGCATTCATTCATCCAATGTGTCGAGTTGAAATGATTCTTCCCGAGATTAAAATTACGTTCGTGCATTCAGTGAATCAAACTGCACTCAATCATTCCATGAACCTTGTAGTTCTATTTCATTCAATTGATCGAGTTTATTCCATTCATTCAAAATCTCGACCTTAACGCCTTCGTTCAATGAAACAAACTGCATGCATTCATTCAAAGAAACAGAGTATAAGTTTCAATTCAAAGAATAGATCTTGTCTCATTCATTTAGTGCCTCGAGCTTAACTGATTCATTCAAAGAATCAAAACTGCCTTCCTTCATTCATTCAAAGAAGCAAATTAGACTTTTCAATTCAAAGTGTAGAGCTTGTCTCATTCATTCAATGTCTCGACCTTAACTGATTCATTCAAAGAATCAAACTGCGTTCATCCATTCAATGAAGACAACTGCACTCAATCATTCAATGAGAAAAGCGGTATTCGTTCATTACTTCAATCTTGCTAATCCCATTCATTCAGTGTCTCGGCATTTACGCCTTCATTTTCGGAATCAAACTGCATTCATTCTTTCATACAAACTAAGTATACGTTTCATTTCAAAGACGAGAGCTTGTCTCATTCATTCGATGTATCCAACCTCACTGATTCATTGAAAGAATCAAACTGCATCAATCATTCAATGAATCAAACTGCTCTCAGTATTTCAATGAACATAGTGATATACATTCAATCATTGAAATCCAGCTTATCGCATTCATTCACAGTTTAATCCGAAACGCCTTTGTTCAATGAAACAAACAGCATTCAAACATTCAATGAAATGAAAATGTACGTTTTAAATCAAAGAGTAGACCTTGCCTCGTTTATTCAATGTCTGGAGCTTTACTGATTTATTCAAAGAATCAAACTGCATGCATTCATTCAATGAAACAGAGTATATGTTTCAATTCAAAGAAAAGATCTTGTCTAATTCATTTAGAGCCTCGAGCTTAAATGATTCATTCAAAGAATCAAAACTGCCTTCATTCATTCATTCAAAGAAGCAAATTAGACGTTTCAATTCAAAGTGTAGAGCTTGTCTCATTCATTCAATGTCTCGACCTTAACTGATTCATTAAATGAATCAAACTGCGTTCCTCTATTCAATGAATCAAACTGCACTCAATCATTCAATGAGAAAAGCGGTATTCGTTCATTACTTCAATCTAGGTTATCCCATACATTCAATGTTTCGGCAATTACGCCTTCATTTTAGGAATCAAACTGCATTCATTCTTTCATACAAATTAAGTACACTTTTCATTTCAAAGACGAGAGCTTGTCTCATTCATTCGATGTATCCAATCTCACTGATTCATTGAAAGAATCAAACTGCATCAATCATTCAATGAATCAAACTGCTCTCAGTCTTTCAATGAAAATAGTGATTTTCATTCAATCATTGAAATCCAGCTTATCGCATTCATTCACAGTTTAATCCTCAACGCCTTCGGTCAATGAAACAAACAGCATTCGACATTCAGTGAAACGAAATTTACGTTTCAAATCAAAGAAACCTTGTCTCATTCATTAAATTTCTCGAGCTTAACTAATTCTTTCAAAGAATCAAACTGCGTTCATTCATTCAAAGAAGCAAATTGCACGCAATCATTAAATGAAACAAACGGTACTCATTCATTGAATCCAGCTTATCCCATTCATTAAATGTCTCATCTTAAACGCCGGCATTCAATGAACCAAAGTGCATTCATTCAACCAATGTGTCGAGTTGAAATGATTCATCCCGAGAATAAAATTGCGTTCGTGCATTCAGTGAATCAAACTGCACTCAATCATTCCATGAAGCTTGTAGTTCTATTTCATTCAATTGATCGAGTTTATCCCATTCATTCAAAACCTCGACCTTAACGCCTTCGTTCAATGAAACAAACTGCATGCATTCATTCAAAGAAACAGAGTATAAGTTTCAATTCAAAGACTAGATCTTGTCTCATTCATTTAGTGCCTCGAGCTCAACTGATTCATTCAAAGAATCAAAACTGCCTTCCTTCATTCACTCAAAGAAGCAAATTAGACGTTTCAATTCAAAGTCTAGAGCTTGTCTCATTCATTCAATGTCTCGACCTTAACTGATTCATTCAAAGAATCAAACTGCGTTCATCCATTCAATGAAGACAACTGCACTCAATCATTCAATGAGATAAGAGGTATTCGTTCATTACTTCAATCTTGCTAATCCCATACATTAAATGTCTCGGCATTTACGCCTTCCTTTTTGGAAACAAACTGCATTCATTCTTTCATACAAACTAAGTATACGTTTCATTTCAAAGACGAGAGCTTGTCTCATTCATTCGATGTATCCAACCTCACTGATTCATTGAAAGAATCAAACTGCATCAATCATTCAATGAATCAAACTGCTCTCAGTCTTTCAATGAAAATAGTGATATACATTCAATCATTGAAATCCAGCTTATCTCATTAATTCACAGTTTAATCCTAAACGCCTTTGTTCAATGAAACAAACAGCATTCAAACATTCAATGAAATGAAATTTTACGTTTTAAATCAAAGAGTATACCTTGCCTCGTTTATTCAATGTCTGGAGCTCAACTGATTCATTCAAAGAATCAAACTGCATGAATTCATTCAATGAAACAGAGTATATGTTTCAATTCAAAGAGTAGATCTTGTCTAAATCATTTAGAGCCTCGAGCTTAACTGATTCATTCAAAGAATCAAAACTGCCTTCATTCATTCAAAGAAGCAAATTAGACGTTTCAATTCAAAGTGAAGAGCTTGTCTCATTCATTCAATGTCTCGACCTTAACTGATTCATTCAAAGAATCAAACTGCGTTCATCCATTCAATGAAGCAAACTGCACTCAATCATTCAATGAGAAAAGCGGTATTCGTTCATTACTTCAATCTAGCTAATCCCATTCATTCAATGTCTCGGCATTTACGCCTTCATTTTCGGAATCAAACTGCATTCATTCTTTCATACAAACTAAGTATACGTTTATTTCAAAGACGAGAGCTTGTCTCATTCATTCGATGTATCCAACCTCACTGATTCATTGAAAGAATCAAACTGCATCAATCATTCAATGAATCAAACTGCTCTCAGTCTTTCAATGAAAATAGTGATATACATTCAATCATTGAAATCCAGCTTATCTCATTAATTCACAGTTTAATCCTAAACGCCTTTGTTCAATGAAACAAACAGCATTCAAACATTCAATGAAATGAAAATATACGTTTTAAATCAAAGAGTATACCTTGCCTCGTTTATTCAATGTCTGGAGCTTAACTGATTCATTCAAAGAATCAAACTGCATGCATCCATTCAATGAAACAGAGTATATGTTTCAATTCAAAGAAAAGATCTTGTCTAATTCATTTAGAGCCTCGAGCTTAAATGATTTATTCAAAGAATCAAAACTGCCTTCATTCATTCATTCAAAGAAGCAAATTAGACGTTTCAATTCAAAGTGTAGAGCTTGTCTCATTCATTCAATGTCTCGACCTTAACTGATTCATTCAAAGAATCAAACTGCGTTCATCCATTCAATGAAGCAAACTGCACTCAATCATTCAATGAGAAAAGCGGTATTCGTTCATTACTTCAATCTAGCTAATCCCATTCATTCAGTGTCTCGGCATTTACGCCTTCATTTTCGGATTCAAACTGCATTCATTCTTTCATACAAACTAAGTATACGATTATTTCAAAGACGAGAGCTTGTCTCATTCATTCGATGTATCCAACCTCACTGATTCATTGAAAGAATCAAACTGCATCAATCATTCAAAGAATCAAACTGCTCTCAGTCTTTCAATGAAAACAGTGATATACATTCAATCATTGAAATCCAGCTTATCGCATTCATTCACAGTTTAATCCTAAACGCCTTTGTTCAATGAAACAAACAGCATTCAAACATTCAATGAAATGAAAATCTACGTTTCAAATCAGAGAGTATACCATGCCTCGTTTATTCAATGTCTGGAGCTTTACTGATTGATTCAAAGAATCAAACTGCATGCATTCATTCAATGAAACAGAGTATATGTTTCATTTCAAAGAGTAGATCTTGTCTAAATCATTTAGAGCCTCGAGCTTAACTGATTCATTCAAAGAATCAAAACTGCCTTCATTCATTCATTCAAAGAAGCAAATTAGACGTTTCAATTCAAAGTGTAGAGCTTGTCTCATTCATTCAATGTCTCGACCTTAAATGATTCATTCAAAGAATCAAACTGCGTTCATCCATTCAATGAAGCAAACTGCACTCAATCATTCAATGAGAAAAGCGGTATTCGTTCATTACTTCAATCTAGCTAATCCCATTCATTCAATGTCTCGGCATTTACGCCTTCATTTTCGGAATCAAACTGCATTCCTTCTTTCATACAAACTAAGTATACGTTTATTTCAAAGACGAGAGCTTGTCTCACTCATTCGATGTATCCAACCTCACTGATTCATTGAAAGAATCAAACTGCATCAATCATTCAATGAATCAAACTGCTCTCAGTCTTTCAATGAAAATAGTGATATACATTCAATCATTGAAATCCAGCTTATCTCATTAATTCACAGTTTAATCCTAAACGCCTTTGTTCAATGAAACAAACAGCTTTCAAACATTCAATGAAATGAAAATTTACGTTTTAAATCAAAGAGTATACCTTGCCTCGTTTATTCAATGTCTGGAGCTTAACTGATTCATTCAAAGAATCAAACTGCATGCATCCATTCAATGAAACAGAGTATATGTTTCAATTCAAAGAAAAGATCTTGTCTAATTCATTTAGAGCCTCGAGCTTAAATGATTTATTCAAAGATTCAAAACGGACTTCATTCATTCATTCAAAGAAGCAAATTAGACGTTTCAATTCAAAGTGGAGAGCTTGTCTCATTCATTCAAAGTCTCGACCTGAACTGATTCATTCAAAGAATCAAACTGCGTTCATCTATTCAATGAAGCAAACTGCACTCAATCATTCAATGAGAAAAAGCGGTATTCGTTCATTACTTCAATCTAGGTTATCCCATTCATTCAATGTTTCGGCATTTACGCCTTCATTTTAGGAATCAAACTGAATTCATTCTTTCATACAAACTAAGTACACTTTTCATTTCAAAGACGAGAGCTTGTCTCATTCATTCGATGGATCCAACCTCACTGATTCATTGAAAGAATCAAACTGAATCAATCATTCAAAGAATCAAACTGCTCTCAGTCTTTCAATGAAAACAGT
The DNA here is from genome assembly GCF_047496795.1 of Chiloscyllium punctatum. Taxonomy (NCBI): domain Eukaryota; kingdom Metazoa; phylum Chordata; class Chondrichthyes; order Orectolobiformes; family Hemiscylliidae; genus Chiloscyllium; species Chiloscyllium punctatum. Next base: position 90,533,940 of record NC_092744.1, on the reverse strand, counting down.
GATATACATTCAATCATTGAAATCCAGCTTATCGCATTCATTCACAGTTTAATCCTAAACGCTTTTGTTCAATGAAACAAACAGCATTCAAACATTCAATGAAATGAAAATGTACGTTTCAAATCAAAGAGTATACCTTGCCTCGTTTATTCAATGTCTGGAGCTTAACTGATCCATTCAAAGAATCAAACTGCATGAATTCATTCAATGAAACAGAGTATATGTTTCAATTCAAAGAGTAGATCTTGTCTAAATCATTTAGAGACTCGAGCTTAACTGATTCATTCAAAGAATCAAAACTGCCTTCATTCATTCATTCAAAGAAGCAAATTAGACGTTTCAATTCAAAGTGAAGAGCTTGTCTCATTCATTCAATGTCTCGACCTTAACTGATTCATTCAAAGAATCAAACTGCGTTCATCCATTCAATGAAGCAAACTGCCCTCAATCATTCAATGAGAAAAGCGGTATTCGTTCATTCATTCAATCTAGCTAATCCCATTCATTCAATGTCTCGGCATTTACGCCTTCATTTTCGGAATCAAACTGCATTCATTCTTTCATACAAACTAAGTATACGTTTATTTCAAAGACGAGAGCTTGTCTCATTCATTCGATGTATCCAACCTCACTGATTCATTGAAAGAATCAAACTGCATCAATCATTCAATGAATCAAACTGCTCTCAGTCTTTCAATGAAAATAGTGATATACATTCAATCATTGAAATCCAGCTTATCTCATTAATTCACAGTTTAATCCTAAACGCCTTTGTTCAATGAAACAAACAGCATTCAAACATTCAATGAAATGAAAATATACGTTTTAAATCAAAGAGTATACCTTGCCTCGTTTATTCAATGTCTGGAGCTTAACTGATTCATTCAAAGAATCAAACTGCATGCATCCATTCAATGAAACAGAGTATATGTTTCAATTCAAAGAAAAGATCTTGTCTAATTCATTTAGAGCCTCGAGCTTAAATGATTTATTCAAAGAATCAAAACTGCCTTCATTCATTCATTCAAAGAAGCAAATTAGACGTTTCAATTCAAAGTGTAGAGCTTGTCTCATTCATTCAATGTCTCGACCTTAACTGATTCATTCAAAGAATCAAACTGCGTTCATCCATTCAATGAAGCAAACTGCACTCAATCATTCAATGAGAAAAGCGGTATTCGTTCATTACTTCAATCTAGCTAATCCCATTCATTCAGTGTCTCGGCATTTACGCCTTCATTTTCGGATTCAAACTGCTTTCATTCTTTCATACAAACTAAGTATACGTTTATTTCAAAGACGAGAGCTTGTCTCATTCATTCGATGTATCCAACCTCACTGATTCATTGAAAGAATCAAACTGCATCAATCATTCAAAGAATCAAACTGCTCTCAGTCTTTCAATGAAAACAGTGATATACATTCAATCATTGAAATCCAGCTTATCGCATTCATTCACAGTTTAATCCTAAACGCCTTTGTTCAATGAAACAAACAGCATTCAAACATTCAATGAAATGAAAATGTACGTTTTAAATCAAAGAGTATACCTTGCCTCCTTTATTCAATGTCTGGAGCTTTACTGATTCGTTCAAAGAATCAAACTGCATGCATTCATGCAATGAAACAGAGGATAAGTTTCAATTCAAAGAGTAGATCTTGTCTAATTCATTTATAGCCTCGAGCTTAACTGATTCATTCAAAGAAGCAAATTAGAAGAATCAATTCAAAGTGTCGAGTTTGTCTCATTCATTCAATGTCTCGACCTTAACTGATTCATTCAAAGAATTAAACTGCGTTCATCCATTCAATGAAGCAAACTGCACACAATCATTCAATGAGAAAAGCGGTATTCGTTCATTACTTCAATCTAGCTAATCCCATTCATTCAATGTCTCGGCATTTCCGCCTTCATTTTCGGAATCAAACTGCATTCATTCTTTCATACGAACTAAGTATACGTTTCATTTCAAAGACGAGAGCTTGTCTCATTCATTCGATGTATCCAACCTCACTGATTCATTGAAAGAATCAAACTGCATCAATCATTCAATGAATCAAACTGCGCTCAGTCTTTCAATGAAAATAGTGATATACATTCAATCATTGAAATCCAGCTTATCTCATTAATTCACAGTTTAATCCTAAACGCCTTCGTTCAATGAAACAAACAGCATTCAAACATTCAATGAAATAAAAATGTACGTTTTAAATCAAAGAGTATCCCTTGCCTCGTTTATTCAATGTCTGGAGCTTAACTGATTCATTCAAAGAATCAAACTGCATGCATCCATTCAATGAAACAGAGTATATGTTTCAATTCAAAGAAAAGATCTTGTCTAAATCATTTAGAGCCTCGAGCTTAACTGATTCATTCAAAGAATCAAAACTGCCTTCATTCATTCATTCAAAGAAGCAAATTAGACGTTTCAATTCAAAGTGTAGAGCTTGTCTCATTCATTCAATGTCTCGACCTTAACTGCGTTCATCCATTCAATAAAGAGAACTGCACACAATCATTCAATGAGATAAGCGGTATTCGTTCATTAATTCAATCTAGCTTATCCCATACATTCAATGTCTCGGCATTTACGCCTTCATTTTCGGAATCAACTGCATTCATTCTTTCATACAAACTAAGTACACGTTTCATTTCAAAGACGAGAGCTTGTCTCATTCATTCGATTTATCCAACCTCACTGATTCATTGAAAGAATCAAACTGCGTTCAATCATTTAATGAATCAAACTTCTCTCAGTCTTTCAATGAAAATAGTGATTTTCATTCAATCATTCAAATCCAGCTTATCGCATTCATTCACAGTTTAATCCTCAACGCCTTCGTTCAATGAAACAAACAGCATTCAAACATTCAATGAAATGAAAATGTACGTTTTAAATCAAAGAGTATACCTTGCCTCGTTTACTCAATGTCTGGAGCTTTACTGATTTATTCAAAGAATCAAAACTGCCTTCATTCATTCATTCAAAAAAGCAAATTAGACGTTTCAATTCAAAGTGTAGAGCTTGTCTCATTCATTCAATGTCTCGACCTTAACTGATTCATTCAAAGAATCAAACTGCGTTCATCTATTCAATGAAGCAAACTGCACTCAATCATTCAATGAGAAAAAGCGGTATTCGTTCATTACTTCAATCTAGGTTATCCCATTCATTCAATGTTTCGGCATTTAACCTTTCATTTTAGGAATCAAACTGAATTCATTCTATCATACAAACGAAGTACACTTTTCATTTCAAAGACGAGAGCTTGTCTCATTCATTCGATATATCCAACCTCACTGATTCATTGAAAGAATCAAACTGCGTTCAATCATTTAATGAATCAAACTGCTCTCAGTCTTTCAATGAAAATAGTGATTTTCATTCAATCATTGAAATCCAGCTGATCGCATTCATTCACAGTTTAATCCTCAACGCCTTCGTTCAATGAAACAAACAGCATTCAAACATTCAATGAAATGAAAATATACGTTTTAAATCAAAGAGTATACCTTGCCTCGTTTATTCAATGTCTGGAGCTTAACTGATTCATTCAAAGAATCAAACTGTTTGCATTCATTCAATGAAACAGAGGATAAGTTTCAATTCAAAGAGTAGATCTTGTCTCATTCATTTAGGGCCTCGAGCTTAAATGATTCATTCAAAGAATCAAAATTTCCTTCATTCATTCATTCAAAGAAGCAAATTAGACGTTTCAATTCAAAGTGTAGAGCTTGTCTCATTCATTCAATGTCTCGACCTTAATTGATTCATTCAAAGAATCAAACTGCGTTCATCCATTCAATGAAGCAAACTGCACTCAATCATTCAATGAGAAAAGCGGTATTCGTTCATTACTTCAATCTTGCTTATCCCATTCATTCAATGTCTCGGCATTTACGCCTTCATTTTAGGAATCAAACTGCATTCATTCTTTCATACAAACTAAGTATACGTTTCATTTCAAAGACGAGAGCTTGTCTCATTCATTCGATGTATCCAACCTCACTGATTCATTGAAAGAATCAAACTGCATCAATCATTCAATGAATCAAACTGCTCTCAGTCTTTCAATGAAAATAGTGATATACATTCAATCATTGAAATCCAGCTTATCTCATTAATTCACAGTTTAATCCTAAAGGCCTTCGTTCAATGAAACAAACAGCATTCAAACATTCAATGAAATGAAAATTTACGTTTTAAATCAAAGAGTATACCTTGCCTCGTTTATTCAATGTCTGGAGCTTAACTGATTCATTCAAAGAATCAAACTGCATGCATCCATTCAATAAAACAGAGTATATGTTTCAATTCAAAGAGTAGATCTTGTCTAAATCATTTAGAGCCTCGAGCTTAACTGATTCATTCAAAGAATCCAAACTGCCTTCATTCATTCATTCAAAGAAGCAAATTAGACGTTTCAATTCAAAGTGTAGAGCTTGTCTCATTCATTCAATATCTCGACCTGAACTGCGTTCATCCATTCAATAAAGACAACTGCACACAATCATTCAATGAGATAAGCGGTATTCGTTCATTAATTCAATCTAGCTTATCCCATACATTCAATGTCTCGGCATTTACGCCTTCATTTTCGGAATCAACTGCATTCATTCTTTCATACATACTAAGTACACGTTTCATTTCAAAGACGAGAGCTTGTCTCATTCATTCGATGTATCCAACCTCACTGATTCATTGAAAGAATCAAACTGCGTTCAATCATTTAATGAATCAAACTTCTCTCAGTCTTTGAATGAAAATAGTGATTTTCATTCAATCATTCAAATCCAGCTTATCGCATTGATTGACAGTTTAATCCTCAACGCCTTCGTTCAATGAAACAAACAGCATTCAAACATTCAATGAAATGAAAATGTACGTTTTAAATCAAAGAGTATACCTTGCCTCGTTTATTCAATGTCTGGAGCTTTACTGATTTATTCGAAGAATCAAACTGCATGCATTCATGCAATGAAACAGAGGATAAGTTTCAATTCAAAGAGTAGATCTTGTCTCATTCATTTACGGCCTCGAGCTTAAATGATTCATTCAAAGAATCAAAACTGCCTTCATTCATTCATTCAAAGAAGCAAACTAGACGTTTCAATTCAAAGCTTGTCTCATTCATTCAATGTCTCGACCTTAACTGATTCATTCAAAGAATCAAACTGCGCTCATCTATTCAATGAAGCAAACTGCACTCAATCATTCAATGAGAAAAAGCGGTATTCGTTCATTACTTCAATCTAGGTTATCCCATTCATTCAATGTTTCGGCATTTACGCCTTCATTTTCGGATTCAAACTGAATTCATTCTTTCATACAAACTAAGTACACTTTTCATTTCAAAGACGAGAGCTTGTCTCATTCATTCGATGGATCCAATCTCACTGATTCATTGAAAGAATCAAACTGCGTTCAATCATTTAATGAATAAAACTGCTCTCAGTCTTTGAATGAAAATAGTGATTTTCATTCAATCATTGAAATCCAGCTTATCGCATTCATTCACAGTTTAATCCTCAACGCCTTCGTTCAATGAAACAAACAGCATTCAAACATTCAATGAAATGAAAATATACGTTTTAAATCAAAGAGTATACCTTGCCTCCTTTATTCAATGTCTGGAGCTTTACTGATTCATTCAAAGAATCAAACTGCATGCATTCATGCAATGAAACAGAGGATAAGTTTCAATTCAAAGAGCAGATCTTGTCTCATTCGTTTACGGCCTCGAGCTTAAATGATTCATTCAAAGAATCAAAACTGCCTTCATTCATTCATTCAAAGAAGCAAATTAGTCGTTTCAATTTAAAGTGTAGAGCTTGTGTCATTCATTCAATGTCTCGACCTTACCTGATTCATTCAAAGAATCAAACTGCGTTCATCCATTCAATGAAGCAAACTGCACTCAATCATTCAATGAGAAAAGCGGTATTCGTTCATTACTTCAATATAGGTTATCCCATACATTCAATGTTTCGGCAATTACGCCTTCATTTTAGGAATCAAACTGCATTCATTCTTTCATACAAATTAAGTACACTTTTCATTTCAAAGACGAGAGCTTGTCTCATTCATTCGATGTATCCAATCTCACTGATTCATTGAAAGAATCAAACTGCATCAATCATTCAATGAATCAAACTGCTCTCAGTCTTTCAATGAAAATAGTGATTTTCATTCAATCATTGAAATCCAGCTTATCGCATTCATTCACAGTTTAATCCTCAACGCCTTCGGTCAATGAAACAAACAGCATTCGACATTCAGTGAAACGAAATTTACGTTTCAAATCAAAGAAACCTTGTCTCATTCATTAAATTTCTCGAGCTTAACTAATTCTTTCAAAGAATCAAACTGCGTTCATTCATTCAAAGAAGCAAATTGCACGCAATCATTAAATGAAACAAACGGTATTCATTCATTGAATCCAGCTTATCCCATTCATTAAATGTCTCACCTTAAACGCCGGCATTCAATGAACCAAAGTGCATTCATTCATCCGATGTGTCGAGTTGAAATGATTCATCCCGAGAATAAAATTGCGTTCGTGCATTCAGTGAATCAAACTGCACTCAATCATTCCATGAAGCTTGTAGTTCTATTTCATTCAATTGATCGAGTGTATCCCATTCATTCAAAATCTCGACCTTAACGCCTTCGTTCAATGAAACAAACTGCATGCATTCATTCAAAGAAACAGAGTATAAGTTTCAATTCAAAGACTAGATCTTGTCTCATTCATTTAGTGCCTCGAGCTCAACTGATTCATTCAAAGAATCAAAACTGCCTTCCTTCATTCACTCAAAGAAGCAAATTAGACGTTTCAATTCAAAGTCTAGAGCTTGTCTCATTCATTCAATGTCTCGACCTTAACTGATTCATTCAAAGAATCAAACTGCGTTCATCCATTCAATGAAGCAAACTGCACTCAATCATTCAATGAGAAAAGCGGTATTCGTTCATTACTTCAATCTAGCTAATCCCATTCATTCAGTGTCTCGGCATTTACGCCTTCATTTTCGGAATCAAACTGCATTCATTCTTTCATACAAACTAAGTATACGTTTCATTTCAAAGACGAGAGCTTGTCTCATTCATTCGATGGATCCAACCTCACTGATTCATTGAAAGAATCAAACTGCATCAATCATTCAATGAATCAAACTGCTCTCAGTATTTCAATGAACATAGTGATATACATTCAATCATTGAAATCCAGCTTATCGCATTCATTCACAGTTTAATCCTAAACGCCTTTGTTCAATGAAACAAACAGCATTCAAACATTCAATGAAAGGAAAATGTACGTTTTAAATCAAAGAGTAGACCTTGCCTCGTTTATTCAATGTCTGGAGCTTTACTGATTTATTCAAAGAATCAAACTGCATGCATTCATTCAATGAAACAGAGTATATGTTTCAATTCAAAGAAAAGATCTTGTCTAATTCATTTAGAGCCTCGAGCTTAAATGATTCATTCAAAGAATCAAAACTGCCTTCATTCATTCATTCAAAGAAGCAAATTAGACGTTTCAATTCAAAGTGTAGAGCTTGTCTCATTCATTCAATGTCTCGACCTTAACTGATTCATTAACTGAATCAAACTGCGTTCCTCTATTCAATGAATCAAACTGCACTCAATCATTCAATGAGAAAAGCGGTATTCGTTCATTACTTCAATCTAGGTTATCCCATACATTCAATGTTTCGGCAATTACGCCTTCATTTTAGGAATCAAACTGCATTCATTCTTTCATACAAATTAAGTACACTTTTCATTTCAAAGACGAGAGCTTGTCTCATTCATTCGATGTATCCAATCTCACTGATTCATTGAAAGAATCAAACTGCATCAATCATTCAATGAATCAAACTGCTCTCAGTCTTTCAATGAAAATAGTGATTTTCATTCAATCATTGAAATCCAGCTTATCGCATTCATTCACAGTTTAATCCTCAACGCCTTCGGTCAATGAAACAAACAGCATTCGACATTCAGTGAAACGAAATTTACGTTTCAAATCAAAGAAACCTTGTCTCATTCATTAAATTTCTCGAGCTTAACTAATTCTTTCAAAGAATCAAACTGCGTTCATTCATTCAAAGAAGCAAATTGCACGCAATCATTAAATGAAACAAACGGTATTCATTCATTGAATCCAGCTTATCCCATTCATTAAATGTCTCACCTTAAACGCCGGCATTCAATGAACCAAAGTGCATTCATTCATCCAATGTGTCGAGTTGAAATGATTCATCCCGAGAATAAAATTGCGTTCGTGCATTCAGTGAATCAAACTGCACTCAATCATTCCATGAAGCTTGTAGTTCTATTTCATTCAATTGATCGAGTTTATCCCATTCATTCAAAATCTCGACCTTAACGCCTTCGTTCAATGAAACAAACTGCATGCATTCATTCAAAGAAACAGTTTCAATTCAAAGACTAGATCTTGTCTCATTCATTTAGTGCCTCGAGCTCAACTGATTCATTCAAAGAATCAAAACTGCCTTCCTTCATTCACTCAAAGAAGCAAATTAGACGTTTCAATTCAAAGTCTAGAGCTTGTCTCATTCATTCAATGTCTCGACCTTAACTGATTCATTCAAAGAATCAAACTGCGTTCATCCATTCAATGAAGACAACTGCACTCAATCATTCAATGAGATAAGAGGTATTCGTTCATTACTTCAATCTTGCTAATCCCATACATTCAATGTCTCGGCATTTACGCCTTCATTTTAGGAAACAAACTGCATTCATTCTTTCATACAAACTAAGTATACGTTTCATTTCAAAGACGAGAGCTTGTCTCATTCATTCGATGTATCCAACCTCGCTGATTCATTGAAAGAATCAAACTGCATCAATCATTCAATGAATCAAACTGCTCTCAGTCTTTCAATGAAAATAGTGATATACATTCAATCATTGAAATCCAGCTTATCTCATTAATTCACAGTTTAATCCTAAACGTCTTCGTTCAATGAAACAAACAGCATTCAAACTTTCAATGAAATGAAAATATACGTTTTAAATCAAAGAGTATACCTTGCCTCGTTTATTCAATGTCTGGAGCTTAACTCATTCATTCAAAGAATCAAACTGCATGAATTCATTCAATGAAACAGAGTATATGTTTCAATTCAAAGAGTAGATCTTGTCTAATTCATTTAGAGCCTCGAGCTTAACTGATCCATTCAAAGAATCAAAACTGCCTTCATTCATTCATTCAAAGAAGCAAATTAGACGTTTCAATTCAAAGTGTAGAGCTGGTCTCATTCATTCAATGTCTCGACCTTAACTGATTCATTGAAAGAATCAAACTGCGTTCATCCATTCAATGAAGCAAACTGCACTCAATCATTCAATGAGAAAAGCGGTATTCGTTCATTACTTCAATCTAGCTAATCCCATTCATTCAATGTCTCGGCATTTACGCCTTCATTTTCGGAATCAAACTGCATTCATTCTTTCATACAAACTAAGTATGCGTTTATTTCAAAGACGAGAGCTTGTCTCATTCATTCGATGTATCCAACCTCACTGATTCATTGAAAGAATCAAACTGCATCAATCATTCAATGAATCAAACTGCTCTCAGTCTTTCAATGAAAATAGTGATATACATTCAATCATTGAAATCCAGCTTATCTCATTAATTCACAGTTTAATCCTAAACGCCTTTGTTCAATGAAACAAACAGCATTCAAACATTCAATGAAATGAAATTTTACGTTTTAAATCAAAGAGTATACCTTGCCTCGTTTATTCAATGTCTGGAGCTCAACTGATTCATTCAAAGAATCAAACTGCATGCATCCATTCAATGAAACAGAGTATATGTTTCAATTCAAAGAAAAGATCTTGTCTAATTCATTTAGAGCCTCGAGCTTAAATGATTTATTCAAAGAATCAAAACGGCCTTCATTCATTCATTCAAAGAAGCAAATTAGACGTTTCAATTCAAAGTGTAGAGCTTGTCTCATTCATTCAATGTCTCGACCTTAACTGATTCATTCAAAGAATCAAACTGCGTTCATCCATTCAATGAAGCAAACTGCACTCAATCATTCAATGAGAAAAGCGGTATTCGTTCATTACTTCAATCTAGCTAATCCCATTCATTCAGTGTCTCGGCATTTACGCCTTCATTTTCGGATTCAAACTGAATTCATTCTTTCATACAAACTAAGTATACGTTTATTTCAAAGACGAGAGCTTGTCTCATTCATTCGATGTATCCAACCTCACTGATTCATTGAAAGAATCAAACTGCATCAATCATTCAAAGAATGAAACTGCTCTCAGTCTTTCAATGAAAACAGTGATATACATTCAATCATTGAAATCCAGCTTATCGCATTCATTCACAGTTTAATCCTAAACGCTTTTGTTCAATGAAACAAACAGCATTCAAACATTCAATGAAATGAAAATGTACGTTTCAAATCAAAGAGTATACCTTGCCTCGTTTATTCAATGTCTGGAGCTTAACTGATTCATTCAAAGAATCAAACTGCATGAATTCATTCAATGAAACAGAGTATATGTTTCAATTCAAAGAGTAGATCTTGTCTAAATCATTTAGAGCCTCGAGCTTAACTGATTCATTCAAAGAATCAAAACTGCCTTCATTCATTCAAAGAAGCAAATTAGACGTTTCAATTCAAAGTGAAGAGCTTGTCTCATTCATTCAATGTCTCGACCTTAACTGATTCATTCAAAGAATCAAACTGCGTTCATCCATTCAATGAAGCAAACTGCACTCAATCATTCAATGAGAAAAGCGGTATTCGTTCATTACTTCAATCTAGCTAATCCCATTCATTCAATGTCTCGGCATTTACGCCTTCATTTTCGGAATCAAACTGCATTCATTCTTTCATACAAACTAAGTATACGTTTATTTCAAAGACGAGAGCTTGTCTCATTCATTCGATGTATCCAACCTCACTGATTCATTGAAAGAATCAAACTGCATCAATCATTCAATGAATCAAACTGCTCTCAGTCTTTCAATGAAAATAGTGATATACATTCAATCATTGAAATCCAGCTTATCTCATTAATTCACAGTTTTATCCTAAACGCCTTTGTTCAATGAAACAAACAGCATTCAAACATTCAATGAAATGAAAATATACGTTTTAAATCAAAGAGTATACCTTGCCTCGTTTATTCAATGTCTGGAGCTTAACTGATTCATTCAAAGAATCAAACTGCATGCATCCATTCAATGAAACAGAGTATATGTTTCAATTCAAAGAAAAGATCTTGTCTAATTCATTTAGAGCCTCGAGCTTAAATGATTTATTCAAAGAATCAAAACTGCCTTCATTCATTCATTCAAAGAAGCAAATTAGACGTTTCAATTCAAAGTGGAGAGCTTGTCTCATTCATTCAATGTCTCGACCTTAACTGATTCATTCAAAGAATCAAACTGCGTTCATCCATTCAATGAAGCAAACTGCACTCAATCATTCAATGAGAAAAGCGGTATTCGTTCATTACTTCAATCTAGCTAATCCCATTCATTCAGTGTCTCGGCATTTACGCCTTCATTTTCGGATTCAAACTGCATTCATTCTTTCATACAAACTAAGTATACGATTATTTCAAAGACGAGAGCTTGTCTCATTCATTCGATGTATCCAACCTCACTGATTCATTGAAAGAATCAAACTGCATCAATCATTCAAAGAATCAAACTGCTCTCAGTCTTTCAATGAAAACAGTGATATACATTCAATCATTGAAATCCAGCTTATCGCATTCATTCACAGTTTAATCCTAAACGCCTTTGTTCAATGAAACAAACAGCATTCAAACATTCAATGAAATGAAAATGTACGTTTCAAATCAAAGAGTATACCATGCCTCGTTTATTCAATGTCTGGAGCTTTACTGATTGATTCAAAGAATCAAACTGCATGCATTCATTCAATGAAACAGAGTATATGTTTCAATTCAAAGAGTAGATCTTGTCTAAATCATTTAGAGCCTCGAGCTTAACTGATTCATTCAAAGAATCAAAACTGCCTTCATTCATCATTCAAAGAAGCAAATTAGACGTTTCAATTCAAAGTGTAGAGCTTGTCTCATTCATTCAATGTCTCGACCTTAAATGATTCATTCAAAGAATCAAACTGCGTTCATCCATTCAATGAAGCAAACTGCACTCAATCATTCAATGAGAAAAGCGGTATTCGTTCATTACTTCAATCTAGCTAATCCCATTCATTCAATGTCTCGGCATTTACGCCTTCATTTTCGGAATCAAACTGCATTCCTTCTTTCATACAAACTAAGTATACGTTTATTTCAAAGACGAGAGCTTGTCTCACTCATTCGATGTATCCAACCTCACTGATTCATTGAAAGAATCAAACTGCATCAATCATTCAATGAATCAAACTGCTCTCAGTCTTTCAATGAAAATAGTGATATACATTCAATCATTGAAATCCAGCTTATCTCATTAATTCACAGTTTAATCCTAAACGCCTTTGTTCAATGAAACAAACAGCTTTCAAACATTCAATGAAATGAAAATTTACTTTTTAAATCAATGAGTATACCTTGCCTCGTTTATTCAATGTCTGGAGCTTAACTGATTCATTCAAAGAATCAAACTGCATGCATCCATTCAATGAAACAGAGTATATGTTTCAATTCAAAGAAAAGATCTTGTCTAATTCATTTAGAGCCTCGAGCTTAAATGATTTATTCAAAGATTCAAAACGGACTTCATTCATTCATTCAAAGAAGCAAATTAGACGTTTCAATTCAAAGTGGAGAGCTTGTCTCATTCATTCAATGTCTCGACCTGAACTGATTCATTCAAAGAATCAAACTGCGTTCATCTATTCAATGAAGCAAACTGCACTCAATCATTCAATGAGAAAAAGCGGTATTCGTTCATTACTTCAATCTAGGTTATCCCATTCATTCAATGTTTCGGCATTTACGCCTTCATTTTAGGAATCAAACTGAATTCATTCTTTCATACAAACTAAGTACACTTTTCATTTCAAAGACGAGAGCTTGTCTCATTCATTCGATGGATCCAACCTCACTGATTCATTGAAAGAATCAAACTGAATCAATCATTCAAAGAATCAAACTGCTCTCAGTCTTTCAATGAAAACAGTGATATACATTCAATCATTGAAATCCAGCTTATCGCATTCATTCACAGTTTAATCCTAAACGCTTTTGTTCAATGAAACAAACAGCATTCAAACATTCAATGAAATGAAAATGTACGTTTCAAATCAAAGAGTATACCTTGCCTCGTTTATTCAATGTCTGGAGCTTAACTGATCCATTCAAAGAATCAAACTGCATGAATTCATTCAATGAAACAGAGTATATGTTTCAATTCAAAGAGTAGATCTTGTCTAAATCATTTAGAGACTCGAGCTTAACTGATTCATTCAAAGAATCAAAACTGCCTTCATTCATTCATTCAAAGAAGCAAATTAGACGTTTCAATTCAAAGTGAAGAGCTTGTCTCATTCATTCAATGTCTCGACCTTAACTGATTCATTCAAAGAATCAAACTGCGTTCATCCATTCAATGAAGCAAACTGCCCTCAATCATTCAATGAGAAAAGCGGTATTCGTTCATTCATTCAATCTAGCTAATCCCATTCATTCAATGTCTCGGCATTTACGCCTTCATTTTCGGAATCAAACTGCATTCATTCTTTCATACAAACTAAGTACACTTTTCATTTCAAAGACGAGAGCTTGTCTCATTCATTCGATGGATCCAACCTCACTGATTCATTGAAAGAATCAAACTGCATCAATCATTCAATGAATCAAACTGCTCTCAGTCTTTCAATGAAAATAGTGATATACATTCAATCATTGAAATCCAGCTTATCTCATTAATTCACAGTTTAATCCTAAACGCCTTTGTTCAATGAAACAAACAGCATTCAAACATTCAATGAAATGAAAATATACGTTTTAAATCAAAGAGTATACCTTGCCTCGTTTATTCAATGTCTGGAGCTTAACTGATTCATTCAAAGAATCAAACTGCATGCATCCATTCAATGAAACAGAGTATATGTTTCAATTCAAAGAAAAGATCTTGTCTAATTCATTTAGAGCCTCGAGCTTAAATGATTTATTCAAAGAATCAAAACTGCCTTCATTCATTCATTCAAAGAAGCAAATTAGACGTTTCAATTCAAAGTGTAGAGCTTGTCTCATTCATTCAATGTCTCGACCTTAACTGATTCATTCAAAGAATCAAACTGCGTTCATCCATTCAATGAAGCAAACTGCACTCAATCATTCAATGAGAAAAGCGGTATTCGTTCATTACTTCAATCTAGGTTATCCCATACATTCAATGTTTCGGCAATTACGCCTTCATTTTAGGAATCAAACTGCATTCATTCTTTCATACAAATTAAGTACACTTTTCATTTCAAAGACGAGAGCTTGTCTCATTCATTCGATGTATCCAATCTCACTGATTCATTGAAAGAATCAAACTGCATCAATCATTCAATGAATCAAACTGCTCTCAGTCTTTCAATGAAAATAGTGATTTTCATTCAATCATTGAAATCCAGCTTATCGCATTCATTCACAGTTTAATCCTCAACGCCTTCGGTCAATGAAACAAACAGCATTCGACATTCAGTGAAACGAAATTTACGTTTCAAATCAAAGAAACCTTGTCTCATTCATTAAATTTCTCGAGCTTAACTAATTCTTTCAAAGAATCAAACTGCGTTCATTCATTCAAAGAAGCAAATTGCACGCAATCATTAAATGAAACAAACGGTATTCATTCATTGAATCCAGCTTATCCCATTCATTAAATGTCTCACCTTAAACGCCGGCATTCAATGAACCAAAGTGCATTCATTCATCCAATGTGTCGAGTTGAAATGATTCATCCCGAGAATAAAATTGCGTTCGTGCATTCAGTGAATCAAACTGCACTCAATCATTCCATGAAGCTTGTAGTTCTATTTCATTCAATTGATCGAGTTTATCCCATTCATTCAAAATCTCGACCTTAACGCCTTCGTTCAATGAAACAAACTGCATGCATTCATTCAAAGAAACAGTTTCAATTCAAAGACTAGATCTTGTCTCATTCATTTAGTGCCTCGAGCTCAACTGATTCATTCAAAGAATCAAAACTGCCTTCCTTCATTCACTCAAAGAAGCAAATTAGACGTTTCAATTCAAAGTCTAGAGCTTGTCTCATTCATTCAATGTCTCGACCTTAACTGATTCATTCAAAGAATCAAACTGCGTTCATCCATTCAATGAAGACAACTGCACTCAATCATTCAATGAGATAAGAGGTATTCGTTCATTACTTCAATCTTGCTAATCCCATACATTCAATGTCTCGGCATTTACGCCTTCATTTTAGGAAACAAACTGCATTCATTCTTTCATACAAACTAAGTATACGTTTCATTTCAAAGACGAGAGCTTGTCTCATTCATTCGATGTTTCCAACCTCACTGATTCATTGAAAGAATCAAACTGCATCAATCATTCAATGAATCAAACTGCTCTCAGTCTTTCAATGAAAATAGTGATATACATTCAATCATTGAAATCCAGCTTATCTCATTAATTCACAGTTTAATCCTAAACGTCTTCGTTCAATGAAACAAACAGCATTCAAACTTTCAATGAAATGAAAATATACGTTTTAAATCAAAGAGTATACCTTGCCTCGTTTATTCAATGTCTGGAGCTTAACTGATTCATTCAAAGAATCAAACTGCATGAATTCATTCAATGAAACAGAGTATATGTTTCAATTCAAAGAGTAGATCTTGTCTAATTCATTTAGAGCCTCGAGCTTAACTGATCCATTCAAAGAATCAAAACTGCCTTCATTCATTCATTCAAAGAAGCAAATTAGACGTTTCAATTCAAAGTGTAGAGCTGGTCTCATTCATTCAATGTCTCGACCTTAACTGATTCATTCAAAGAATCAAACTGCGTTCATCCATTCAATGAAGCAAACTGCACTCAATCATTCAATGAGAAAAGCGGTATTCGTTCATTACTTCAATCTAGCTAATCCCATTCATTCAATGTCTCGGCATTTACGCCTTCATTTTCGGAATCAAACTGCATTCATTCTTTCATACAAACTAAGTATACGTTTATTTCAAAGACGAGAGCTTGTCTCATTCATTCGATGTATCCAACCTCACTGATTCATTGAAAGAATCAAACTGCATCAATCATTCAATGAATCAAACTGCTCTCAGTCTTTCAATGAAAATAGTGATATACATTCAATCATTGAAATCCAGCTTATCTCATTAATTCACAGTTTAATCCTAAACGCCTTTGTTCAATGAAACAAACAGCATTCAAACATTCAATGAAATGAAATTTTACGTTTTAAATCAAAGAGTATACCTTGCCTCGTTTATTCAATGTCTGGAGCTCAACTGATTCATTCAAAGAATCAAACTGCATGCATCCATTCAATGAAACAGAGTATATGTTTCAATTCAAAGAAAAGATCTTGTCTAATTCATTTAGAGCCTCGAGCTTAAATGATTTATTCAAAGAATCAAAACGGCCTTCATTCATTCATTCAAAGAAGCAAATTAGACGTTTCAATTCAAAGTGTAGAGCTTGTCTCATTCATTCAATGTCTCGAACTTAACTGATTCATTCAAAGAATCAAACTGCGTTCATCCATTCAATGAAGCAAACTGCACTCAATCATTCAATGAGATAAGCGGTATTCGTTCATTACTTCAATCTAGCTAATCCCATTCATTCAGTGTCTCGGCATTTACGCCTTCATTTTCGGATTCAAACTGCATTCATTCTTTCATACAAACTAAGTATACGTTTATTTCAAAGACGAGAGCTTGTCTCATTCATTCGATGTATCCAACCTCACTGATTCATTGAAAGAATCAAACTGCATCAATCATTCAAAGAATGAAACTGCTCTCAGTCTTTCAATGAAAACAGTGATATACATTCAATCATTGAAATCCAGCTTATCGCATTCATTCACAGTTTAATCCTAAACGCTTTTGTTCAATGAAACAAACAGCATTCAAACATTCAATGAAATGAAAATGTACGTTTCAAATCAAAGAGTATACCTTGCCTCGTTTATTCAATGTCTGGAGCTTAACTGATTCATTCAAAGAATCAAACTGCATGAATTCATTCAATGAAACAGAGTATATGTTTCAATTCAAAGAGTAGATCTTGTCTAAATCATTTAGAGCCTCGAGCTTAACTGATTCATTCAAAGAATCAAAACTGCCTTCATTCATTCAAAGAAGCAAATTAGACGTTTCAATTCAAAGTGAAGAGCTTGTCTCATTCATTCAATGTCTCGACCTTAACTGATTCATTCAAAGAATCAAACTGCGTTCATCCATTCAATGAAGCAAACTGCACTCAATCATTCAATGAGAAAAGCGGTATTCGTTCATTACTTCAATCTAGCTAATCCCATTCATTCAATGTCTCGGCATTTACGCCTTCATTTTCGGAATCAAACTGCATTCATTCTTTCATACAAACTAAGTATACGTTTATTTCAAAGACGAGAGCTTGTCTCATTCATTCGATGTATCCAACCTCACTGATTCATTGAAAGAATCAAACTGCATCAATCATTCAATGAATCAAACTGCTCTCAGTCTTTCAATGAAAATAGTGATATACATTCAATCATTGAAATCCAGCTTATCTCATTAATTCACAGTTTAATCCTAAACGCCTTTGTTCAATGAAACAAACAGCATTCAAACATTCAATGAAATGAAAATATACGTTTTAAATCAAAGAGTATACCTTGCCTCGTTTATTCAATGTCTGGAGCTTAACTGATTCATTCAAAGAATCAAACTGCATGCATCCATTCAATGAAACAGAGTATATGTTTCAATTCAAAGAAAAGATCTTGTCTAATTCATTTAGAGCCTCGAGCTTAAATGATTTATTCAAAGAATCAAAACTGCCTTCATTCATTCATTCAAAGAAGCAAATTAGACGTTTCAATTCAAAGTGTAGAGCTTGTCTCATTCATTCAATGTCTCGACCTTAACTGATTCATTCAAAGAATCAAACTGCGTTCATCCATTCAATGAAGCAAACTGCACTCAATCATTCAATGAGAAAAGCGGTATTCGTTCATTACTTCAATCTAGCTAATCCCATTCATTCAGTGTCTCGGCATTTACGCCTTCATTTTCGGATTCAAACTGCATTCATTCTTTCATACAAACTAAGTATACGATTATTTCAAAGACGAGAGCTTGTCTCATTCATTCGATGTATCCAACCTCACTGATTCATTGAAAGAATCAAACTGCATCAATCATTCAAAGAATCAAACTGCTCTCAGTCTTTCAATGAAAACAGTGATATACATTCAATCATTGAAATCCAGCTTATCGCATTCATTCACAGTTTAATCCTAAACGCCTTTGTTCAATGAAACAAACAGCATTCAAACATTCAATGAAATGAAAATGTACGTTTCAAATCAAAGAGTATACCATGCCTCGTTTATTCAATGTCTGGAGCTTTACTGATTGATTCAAAGAATCAAACTGCATGCATTCATTCAATGAAACAGAGTATATGTTTCAATTCAAAGAGTAGATCTTGTCTAAATCATTTAGAGCCTCGAGCTTAACTGATTCATTCAAAGAATCAAAACTGCCTTCATTCATCATTCAAAGAAGCAAATTAGACGTTTCAATTCAAAGTGTAGAGCTTGTCTCATTCATTCAATGTCTCGACCTTAAATGATTCATTCAAAGAATCAAACTGCGTTCATCCATTCAATGAAGCAAACTGCACTCAATCATTCAATGAGAAAAGCGGTATTCGTTCATTACTTCAATCTAGCTAATCCCATTCATTCAATGTCTCGGCATTTACGCCTTCATTTTCGGAATCAAACTGCATTCCTTCTTTCATACAAACTAAGTATACGTTTATTTCAAAGACGAGAGCTTGTCTCACTCATTCGATGTATCCAACCTCACTGATTCATTGAAAGAATCAAACTGCATCAATCATTCAATGAATCAAACTGCTCTCAGTCTTTCAATGAAAATAGTGATATACATTCAATCATTGAAATCCAGCTTATCTCATTAATTCACAGTTTAATCCTAAACGCCTTTGTTCAATGAAACAAACAGCTTTCAAACATTCAATGAAATGAAAATTTACGTTTTAAATCAAAGAGTATACCTTGCCTCGTTTATTCAATGTCTGGAGCTTAACTGATTCATTCAAAGAATCAAACTGCATGCATCCATTCAATGAAACAGAGTATATGTTTCAATTCAAAGAAAAGATCTTGTCTAATTCATTTAGAGCCTCGAGCTTAAATGATTTATTCAAAGATTCAAAACGGACTTCATTCATTCATTCAAAGAAGCAAATTAGACGTTTCAATTCAAAGTGGAGAGCTTGTCTCATTCATTCAATGTCTCGACCTGAACTGATTCATTCAAAGAATCAAACTGCGTTCATCTATTCAATGAAGCAAACTGCACTCAATCATTCAATGAGAAAAAGCGGTATTCGTTCATTACTTCAATCTAGGTTATCCCATTCATTCAATGTTTCGGCATTTACGCCTTCATTTTAGGAATCAAACTGAATTCATTCTTTCATACAAACTAAGTACACTTTTCATTTCAAAGACGAGAGCTTGTCTCATTCATTCGATGGATCCAACCTCACTGATTCATTGAAAGAATCAAACTGAATCAATCATTCAAAGAATCAAACTGCTCTCAGTCTTTCAATGAAAACAGTGATATGCATTCAATCATTGAAATCCAGCTTATCGCATTCATTCACAGTTTAATCCTAAACGCTTTTGTTCAATGAAACAAACAGCATTCAAACATTCAATGAAATGAAAATGTACGTTTCAAATCAAAGAGTATACCTTGCCTCGTTTATTCAATGTCTGGAGCTTAACTGATCCATTCAAAGAATCAAACTGCATGAATTCATTCAATGAAACAGAGTATATGTTTCAATTCAAAGAGTAGATCTTGTCTAAATCATTTAGAGACTCGAGCTTAACTGATTCATTCAAAGAATCAAAACTGCCTTCATTCATTCATTCAAAGAAGCAAATTAGACGTTTCAATTCAAAGTGAAGAGCTTGTCTCATTCATTCAATGTCTCGACCTTAACTGATTCATTCAAAGAATCAAACTGCGTTCATCCATTCAATGAAGCAAACTGCCCTCAATCATTCAATGAGAAAAGCGGTATTCGTTCATTCATTCAATCTAGCTAATCCCATTCATTCAATGTCTCGGCATTTACGCCTTCATTTTCGGAATCAAACTGCATTCATTCTTTCATACAAACTAAGTATACGTTTATTTCAAAGACGAGAGCTTGTCTCATTCATTCGATGTATCCAACCTCACTGATTCATTGAAAGAATCAAACTGCATCAATCATTCAATGAATCAAACTGCTCTCAGTCTTTCAATGAAAATAGTGATATACATTCAATCATTGAAATCCAGCTTATCTCATTAATTCACAGTTTAATCCTAAACGCCTTTGTTCAATGAAACAAACAGCATTCAAACATTCAATGAAATGAAAATATACGTTTTAAATCAAAGAGTATACCTTGCCTCGTTTATTCAATGTCTGGAGCTTAACTGATTCATTCAAAGAATCAAACTGCATGCATCCATTCAATGAAACAGAGTATATGTTTCAATTCAAAGAAAAGATCTTGTCTAATTCATTTAGAGCCTCGAGCTTAAATGATTTATTCAAAGAATCAAAACTGCCTTCATTCATTCATTCAAAGAAGCAAATTAGACGTTTCAATTCAAAGTGTAGAGCTTGTCTCATTCATTCAATGTCTCGACCTTAACTGATTCATTCAAAGAATCAAACTGCGTTCATCCATTCAATGAAGCAAACTGCACTCAATCATTCAATGAGAAAAGCGGTATTCGTTCATTACTTCAATCTAGCTAATCCCATTCATTCAATGTCTCGGCATTTACGCCTTCATTTTAGGAAACAAACTGCATTCATTCTTTCATACAAACTAAGTATACGTTTCATTTCAAAGACGAGAGCTTGTCTCATTCATTCGATGTATCCAACCTCACTGATTCATTGAAAGAATCAAACTGCATCAATCATTCAATGAATCAAACTGCTCTCAGTCTTTCAATGAAAATAGTGATATACATTCAATCATTGAAATCCAGCTTATCACATTCATTCACAGTTTAATCCTAAACGCCTTCGTTCAATGAAGCAAACAGCATTCAAACTTTCAATGAAATGAAAATATACGTTTTAAATCAAAGAGTATACCTTGCCTCGTTTATTCAATGTCTGGAGCTTTACTGATTTATTCAAAGAATCAAACTGCATGCATTCATTCAATGAAACAGAGTATATGTTTCAATTCAAAGATAAGATCTTGTCTAATTCATTTGGAGCCTCGAGCTTAAATGATTCATTCAAAGAATCAAACTGCGTTCATCCATTCAATGAAGCAAACTGGACTCAATCATTTAATGAGAAAAGCGGTATTCGTTCATTCATTCAATCTAGCTTATCCCATACATTCAATGTCTCGGCATTTACGCCTTCATTTTAGGAATCAAACTGCATTCATTCTTTCATACAAACTAAGTACACGTTTCATTTCATAGACGAGAGCTTGTCTCATTCATTCGATATATCCAACCTCACTGATTCATTGAAAGAATCAAAGTGCATCAATTATTCAATGAATCAAACTGCTCTCAGTCTTTCAATGAAAATAGTGATATACATTCAATCATTGAAATCCAGCTTATCTCATTCATTCACAGTTTAATCCTAAACGCCTTCGTTCAATGAAACAAACAGCATTCAAACTTTGAATGAAATGAAAATATACGTGTTAAATCAAAGAGTATACCTTGCCTCGTTTATTCAATGTCTGGAGCTTAACTGATTCATTCAAAGAATCAAACAGCATGCATTCATTCAATGAAACAGAGTATATGTTTCAATTCAAAGAGTAGATCTTGCCTAATTCATTTAGAGTCTCGAGCTTAACTGATTCATTTAAAGAATCAAAACTGCCTTCATTCATTCATTCAAAGAAGCAAATTAGACGTTTCAATTCAAAGTGTAGAGCTTGTCTAATTCATTCAATGTCTCGACCTTAACTGCGTTCATCAATTCAATAAAGACAACTGCACTCAATCATTCAATGAGATAAGCGTTATTCGTTCATTCATTCAATCTAGCTTATCCCATACATTCAATGTCTCGGCATTTACGCATTCAGTTTAGGAATCAAACTGCATTCATTCTTTCATACAAACTAAGTACACGTTTAATTTCAAAGATGAGAGCTTGTCTCATTCATTCGATATATCCAACCTCACTGATTCATTGAAAGAATCAAACTGCGTTCAATCATTCAATGAATCAAACTGCTCTCAGTCTTTCAATCAAAATAGTGATATACATTCATTCATTGAAATCCAACTTATCTCATTCATTCACAGTTTAATCCTAAACGCCTTCGTTCAATGAAACAAACAGCATTCAAATATTCAATGAAATGAAAATATACGTTTTAAATCAAAGAGTACATCTGGCCTCGTTTATTCAAAGTCTTGAGCTTAACTGATTCATTCAATGAATCAAACTGCATGCATTCATTCAATGAAACAGAGGATACGTTTCAATTCAAAGAGTAGATCTTGTCTCATTCATTTAGGGCCTCGAGCTTAAATGATTCATTCAAAGAATCAAAACTGCCTTCATTCATTCATTCAAAGAAGCAAATTAGACGTTTCAATTCAAAGTGTAGAGCTTGTCTCATTCATTCAATGTCTCGACCTTAACTGCGTTCATCCATTCAATAAAGACAACTGCACTCAATCATTCAATGAGACACGCGGTATTCGTTCATTACTTCAATCTAGCTTATCCCATACATTCAATGTCTCGGCATTTACGCCTTCATTTTAGGAATCAAACTGCATTCATTCTTTCATACAAACTAAGTACACGTTTCATTTCAAAGACGAGAGCTTGTCTCATTCATTCGATATATCCAACCTCACTGATTCATTGAAAGAATCAAACTGCGTTCAATCATTCAATGAATCAAACTGCTCTCAGTCTTTTAATCAAAATAGTGATATACATTCATTCTTTGAAATCCAGCTTATCTCATTCATTCACAGTTTAATCCTAAACGCCTTCGTTCAATGAAACAAACAGCATTCAAACATTCAATGAAATGAAAATATACGTTTTAAATCAAAGAGTATACCTTGCCTCGTTTATTCAATGTCTGGAGCTTCACTGATTGATTCAAAGAATCAAACTGCACGCATTCATTCAATGAAACAGAGTATATGCTTCAATTCAAAGAGTAGATCTTGTCTAATTCATTTAGAGCCTCGAGCTTAACTGATTCATTCAAAGAAGCAAATTAGACGTTTCAATTCAAAGTGTAGAGCTTGTCTCATTCATTTAATGTCTCGACCTTAACTGATTCATTCAAAGAATCAAACTGCGTTCATCTATTCAATGAAGCAAACTGCACTCAATCATTCAATGAGAAAAGCGGTATTCGTTCATTACTTCAATCGAGGTTATCCCATTCATTCAAAATTTCGGCATTTACACCTTCATTTTAGGAATCAAACTGAATTCATTCTTTCATACAAACTAAGTACACGTTTCATTTCAAGACGAGAGCTTGTCTCATTCATTCGATGGATCCAACCTCACTGATTCATTGAAATAATCAAACTGCATCAATCATTCAATGAATCAAACTGCTCTCAGTCTTTCAATGAAAATAGTGATTTTCATTCAATCCTTGAAATCCAACTTATCGCATTCATTCACAGTTTAATCCTCAACGCCTTCGGTCAATGAAACAAATAGCATTTAACATTCAGTGAAACGAAATATACGTTTCAAATCAAAGAAACCTTGTCTCATTCATTAAATTTCTCGAGCTTAACTGATTCTTTCAAAGAAACAAACTGCGTTCATTCATTCAAAGAAGCAAATTGCACGCAATCATTCAATGAAACAAACGGTATTCATTCATTGAATCCAGCTTATCCCATTCATTAAATGTCTCACCTTAAACGCCGGCATTCAATGAACCAAAGTGCATTCATTCATCCAATGTGTCGAGTTGAAATGATTCTTCCCGAGATTAAAATTGCGTTCGTGCATTCAGTGAATCAAACTGCACTCAATCATTCCATGAACCTTATAGTTCTATTTCATTCAATTGATCGAGTTTATCCCATTCATTCCAAATCTCGACCTTAACGCCATCGTTCAATGAAACAAACTGCATGCATTCATTCAAAGAAACAGAGTATAAGTTTCAATTCAAAGAGTAGATCTTGTCTCATTCATTTAGTGCCTCGAGCTTAACTGATTCATTCAAAGAATCAAAACTGCCTTCATTCATTCATTCAAAGAAGCAAATTAGACGTTTCAATTCAAAGTGTAGAGCTTGTCTCATTCATTCAATGTCTCGACCTTAATTGCGTTCATCCATTCAATAAAGACAACTGCACTCAATCATTCAATGAGATAAGCGGTATTCGTTCATTAATTCAATCTAGCTTATCCCATACATTCAATGTCTCGGCATTTACGCCTTAATTTTAGGAATCAAACTGCATTCATTCTTTCATACAAACTAAGTACACGTTTCATTTCATAGACGAGAGCTTGTCTCATTCATTCGATATATCCAACCTCACTGATTCATTGAAAGAATCAAACTGCATCAATCATTCAAAGAATCAAACTGCTCTCAGTCTTTCAATGAAAATAGTGATATACATTCAATCATTGAAATCCAGCTTATCGCATTCATTCACAGTTTAATCCTAAACGCCTTTGTTCAATGAAACAAACAGCATTCAAACATTCAATGAAATGAAAATATATGTTTTAAATCAAAGAGTATACCTTGCCTAGTTTATTCAATGTCTGGAGCATTACTGATTTATTCAAAGAATCAAACTGCATGCATTCATTCAATGAAACTGAGTATATGTTTCAATTCAAAGAAAAGATGTTGTCTAATTCATTTAGAGCCTCGAGCTTAAATGATTCATTCAAAGTATCAAAACTGCCTTCATTCATTCATTCAAAGAAGCAAATTAGACGTTTCAATTCAAAGTGTAGAGCTTGTCTCATTCATTCAATGTCTCGACCTTAACTGATTCATTCAAAGAATCAAACTGCGTTCATCTATTCAATGAAGCAAACTGCACTCAATCATTCAATGAGAAAAGCGGTGTTCGTTCATTACTTCAATCTAGGTTATCCCATTTATTCAATGTTTCGGCAATTACGCCTTCATTTTAGGAATCAAACTGCATTCATTCTTTCATACAAACTAAGTACACTTTTCATTTCAAAGACGAGAGCTTGTCTCATTCATTCGATGTATCCAATCTCACTGATTCATTGAAAGAATCAAATTGCGTTCAATCATTCAATGAATCAAACTGCTCTCAGTCTTTCAATGAAAATAGTGATTTTCATTCAATCATTGAAATCCAGCTTATCACATTCATTCACAGTTTAATCCTAAACGCCTTCGGTCAATGAAACAAACAGCATTCAACATTCAGTGAAACGAAATATACGTTTCAAATCAAAGAAACCTTGTCTCGTTCATTAAATTTCTCGAGCTTAACTGATTCTTTCAATGAATCAAACTGCGTTCATTCATTCAAAGAAGCAAATTGCACGCAATCATTCAATGAAACAAACGGTATTCATTCATTGAATCCAGCTTATCCCATTCATTAAATGTCTCACCTTAAACGCCGGCATTCAATGAACCAAAGTGCATTCATTCATCCAATGTGTCGAGTTGAAATGATTCTTCCCGAGATTAAAATTGCGTTCGTGCATTCAGTGAATCAAACTGCACTCAATCATTCCATGAACCTTGTAGTTCTATTTCATTCAATTGATCGAGTTTATCCCATTCTTTCAAAATCTCGACCTTAACGCCTTCGTTCAATGAAACAAACTGCAGGCATTCATTCAAAGAAACAGAGTATAAGTTTCAATTCAAAGAGTAGATCTTGTCTCATTCATTTAGTGCCTCGAGCTCAACTGATTCATTCAAAGAATCAAAACTGCCTTCCTTCATTCATTCAAAGAAGCAAATTAGACGTTTCAATTCAAAGTGTAGAGCTTGTCTCATTCATTCAATGTCTCGACCTTAACTGATTCACTCAAAGAATCAAACTGCGTTCATCCATTCATTGAAGCAAACTGCTCTCAATCATTCAATGAGAAAAGCGGTATTCGTTCATTACTTCAATCTACTTTATCCCATTCATTCAATGTCTCGGCATTTACGCCTTCATTTTCAGAATCAAACTGCATTCAATTCTTTCAGACAAACAAAGAATACGTTTCATTTTAAAGACGAGAGCTTGTCTCATTCGTTGGATGTGTCCAACCTCACTGATTCATTGAAAGGATCAAACTGCGTTCAATCATTCAATGAATCAAACTGCTCTCAGTCTTTCAATGAAAATAGTGATATACATTCATTCATTCATTGAAATCCAACTTATCTCATTCATTCACAGTTTAATCCTAAACGCCTTCGTTCAATGAAACAATCAGCATTCAAACATTCAATGAAATGAAAATATACGTTTTAAATCAAAGAGTATACCTTGCCTCGTTTATTCAATGTCTGGAGCTTAACTGATTCATTCAAAGAATCAAACTGCATGCATTCATTCAATGAAACAGAGTACATGTTTCAATTTAAAGAGTAGATCTTGTCTAATTCATTTAGAGCGTCAAGCTTAACTGATTCATTCAAAGAATCAAAACTGCCTTCATTCATTCATTCAAAGAAGCAAATTAGACGTTTCAATTCAAAGTGTAGAGCTTGTCTCATTCATTCAATGTCTCGACCTTAACTGATTCATTCAAAGAATCAAACTGCGTTCATCCATTCATTCAAGCAAACTGCTCTCAATCATTCAATGAGAAAAGCGGTATTCGTTCATTACTTCAATCTTCTTTATCCCATTCATTCAATGTCTCGGCATTTACGCCTTCATTTTCGGAATCAAACTGCATTCATTCTTTCATTCAAAGTATACGTTTCATGTTAATGACGAGAGCTTGTCTCATTCATTCGATGTGTCCAACCTCACTGATTCATTGAAAGAATCAAACTGCGTTCAATCATTAAATGAATCAAACTGCTTTCAGTCTTTCAATGAAAATAGTGATATACATTCATTCATTGAAATCCAGCTTATCGCATTCATTCACAGGTTAAACCTCAACGCCTTCGGTCAATGAAACAAACAGCATTGAACATTCAGTGAAACGTTTTCAAATCAAAGAAACCTTGTCTCATTCAATAAATTTCTCGAGCTTAACTGATTCTTTCAAAGAATCAAACTGCGTTCATTCATTCAAAGAAGCAAATTGCACGCAATCATGCAATGAAACAAACGGTATTCATTCATTGAATCCAGCTTATCCCGTTCATTAAATGTCACACCTTAAACGCCGGCATTCAATGAACCAAAGTGCATTCATTCATCCACTGTGTCGAGTTGAAATGATTCATCCCGAGATTAAAATTGCGTTCGTGCATTCAGTGAATCAAACTGCACTCAATCATTCCATGAACCTTGTAGTTCTATTTCATTCAATTAATCGAGTTTATCCCATTCATTCAAAATCTCGACCTTAACGCCTTCGTTCAATGAAACAAACTGCATGCATTCATTCAAAGAAACAGAGTATAAGTTTCAATTCAAAGAGTAGATCTTGTCTCATTCATTTAGTGCCTCGAGCTTAACTGATTCATTCAAAGAATCAAACTGCATGCATTCATTCAATGAAACAGAGTATCTGTTTCAATTCAAAGAGGAGATCTTGTCTAATTCATTTAGAGCCTCGAGCTTAACTGATTCATTCAAAGAAGCAAATTAGACGTTTCAGTTCAAAGTGGAGAGCTTGTCTCATTCATTCAATGTCTCGACCTTAACTGATTCATTCAAAGAATCAAACAGCGTTCATCCATTCAATGAAGCAAACTGCACTCAATCATTCAATGAGAAAAGCGGTATTCGTTCATTACTTCAATCTAGCTAATCCCATTCATTCAATGTCTCGGCATTTACGCCTTCATTTTCGGAATGAAACTGCTTTCATTCTTTCATACAAACTAAGTATACGTTTCATTTCAAAGACGAGACCTTGTCTCATTCATTGGATGTGTCCAACCTCACTGATTCATTGAAAGGATCAAACTGCGTTCAACCAATCAATGAATCAAACTGCTCTCAGTCTTTTAATGAAATTAGTGATTTACATTCAATCATTGAAATCCAGCTTATCGCATTCATTCACAATTTAATCCTAAACGCCTTTGTTCAATGAAACAAACAGCATTCAAACATTCAATGAAATGAAAATGTACGTTTTAAATCAAAGAGTATACCTTGCCTCGTTTATTCAATGTCTGGAGCTTTACTGATTTATTCAAAGAATCAAACGGCATGCATTCATTCAATGAAACAGAGAAAATGTTTGAATTCAAAGAGAAGATCTTATCTAATTCATTTAGAGCCTCGAGCTTAACTGATTCATTCAAAGAATTAAAACTGCCTTCATTCATTCATTCAAAGAAGCAAATTAGACGTTTCAATTCAAAGTGTAGAGCTTGTCTCATTCATTCAATGTATCCAACCTCACTGATTCATTGAAAGAATCAAACTGCGTTCAATCATTCAATGAATCAAACTGCTCTCAGTCTTTCAATGAAAAGTTTGATTTTCAATCAATCTTTGAAATCCAGCTTATCGCATTCATTCACAGTTTAATCCTCAACGCCTTCGATCAATGAAACAAACAGCATTCAACATTCAGTGAAACGAAATATACGTTTCAAATCAAAGAAACCTCGTCTCATTCATTAAATTTTTCGAACTTAACTGATTCTTTCAAAGAATCAAACTGCGTTCATTCATTCCAAGAAGCAAATTGCACGCAATCATTCAATGAAACGAACGGTATTCATTCATTGAATCCAGCTTATCCCATTCATTAAATGTCTCTCCTTAAACGCCGGCATTCAATGAACCAAAGTGCATTCATTCATCCAATGTGTCGAGTTGAAATGATTCATCCCGAGATTAAAATTGCGTTCGTGCATTCAGTGAATCAACCTGCACTCAATCGTTCCATGAACCTTGTAGTTCTATTTCATTCAATTAATCGAGTTTATCCCATTCATTCAAAATCTCGACCTTAACGCCTTCGTTCAATGAAACAAACTGCATGCATTCATTCATAGAAACAGAGTATAAGTTTCAATTCAAAGAGTAGATCTTGTCTCATTCATTTAGTGCCTCGAGCTTAACTGATACATTCAAAGAATCAAAACTGCCTTCATTCATTCATTCAAAGAAGCAAATTAAACGTTTCAATTCAAAGTGTAGAGCTTGTCTCATTCATTCAATGTCTCGACCTTAACTGCGTTCATCCATTCAATAAAGACAACTGCACTCAATCATTAAATGAGATAAGCGGTATTCGTTCATTAATTCAATCTAGCTTATCCCATACATTCAAAGTCTCGGTATTTACGCCTTCATTTTAGGAATCAAACTGCATTCATTCTTTCATACAAACTAAGTACACGTTTCATTTCAAAGACGAGAGCTTGTCTCATTCATTCGATATATCCAATCGCACTGATTCATTGAAAGAATCAAACTGCGTTCAATCATTCAATGAATCAAACTGCTCTCAGTCTTTCAATCAAAATAGTGATATACATTCATTCATTGAAATCCAACTTATCTCATTCATTATCAGTTTAATCCTAAACGCCTTCGCTCAATCAAACAAACAGCATTCAACATTCAATGAAATGAAAATATACGTTTTAAATCAAAGAGTATACCTTGCCTCGTTCATTCAATGTTTGGAGCTTAACTGATTCATTCAAAGAACCAAATTGCATGCATTCATTCAATGAAACAGAGTTTATGTCTCAATTCAGAGAGTAGATCTTGTCTAATTCATTTAGAGCCTCGAGCTTAACTGATTCATTCAAAGAATCAAAACAACCTTCATTCATTCATTCAAAGAAACAAATTAGACGTTTCAATTCAAAGTGTAGAGCTTGTCTCATTCATTCAATGTCACGACCTTAAATGATTCGTTCAAAGAATCAAACTGCGTTCATCCATTCAATGAAGCAAACTGCTCTCAATCATTCAATGAGGAAAGCGGTATTCGTTCATTACTTCAATCTACCTAATCCCATTCATTCAATGTCTCGGCATTTACGCCTTCATTTTCGGAATCAAACTGCATTCATTCTTTCATACAAACTAAGTACACGTTTCATTTCAAAGACGAGAGCTTGTCTCATTCATTCGATATATACAACCTCACTGACTCATTGAAAGAATCAAACTGCGTTCAATCATTCAAAGAATCAAACAGCTCTCAGTCGTTCAATGAGAAAAGGGGTAATCGTTCATTACTTCAATCTACTTTGTCCCATTCATTCAATGTCTCGGCATTTACGCCTTCATTTTCGGAATCAAACTGCATTCAATTCTTTCATACAAACAAAGTATACGTTTCATTTTAAAGACGAGAGCTTGTCTCATTCATTGGATGTGTCCAACCTCACTGATTCAGTGAAAGGATCAAACTGCGTTCAATCATTCAATGCATCAAACTGCTCTCAGTCTTTCAATCAAAATAGTGATAAACATTCATTCATTTAATACAACTTACCTCATTCATTCACAGTTTAATCCTAAACGCCTTCGTTCAATGAAACAAACAGCATTCAAACATTCAATGAAATGAAAATATACGTTTTAAATCAAAGAGTATACCTTGCCTCGTGTATTCAATGTTTGGAGCTTAACTGATTGATTCAAAGAATCAAACTGCATGCATTCATTCAATAAAACAGAGTACATGTTTCAAATCAAACAGTAGATCTTGTCTCATTCATTTAGAGCGTCGAGCTTAACTGATTCATTCAAAGAATCAAAACTGCCTTCATTCATTCATTCAAAGAAGCAAATTAGACGTTTCAATTCAAAGTGTAGAGCTTGTCTCATTCATTCAATGTCTCGACCTTAACTGATTCATTCAAAGAATCAAACTGCGTGCATCCATTCATTGTAGCAAACTGCTCGCAATCATTCAATGAGAAAAGCGGTATTCGTTCATTACTTCAATCTACTTTATCCCATTCATTCAATGTCTCGGCATTTACGCCTTCATTTTCAGAATCAAACTGCATTCAATTCTTTCATACAAACAAAGTACACGTTTCATTTCAAAGACGAGAGCTTGTCTCATTCATTCGTTGGATGTGTCCAACCTCACTGATTCATTGAAATGATCAAACTGCGTTCAATCATTCAATGAATCAAACTGCTCTCACTCTTTCAATCAAAATAGTGATATACATTCATTCATTGAAATCCAGCTTATCTCATTCATTCACAGTTTAATCCTAAACGCCTTCGTTCAATCAAACAAACAGCATTCAACATTCAATGAAATGAAAATATACGTTTTAAATCAAAGAGTATACCTTGCCTCGTTTATTCAATGTTTGGAGCTTAACTGATTAATTCAAAGAACCAAATTGCATGCATTCATTCAATGAAACAGAGTTTATGTTTCAATTCAAAGAGTAGATCTTGTCTAATTCATTTAGAGCCTCGAGCTTAACTGATTCATTCAAAGAATCAAAACTACCTTCATTCATTCATTCAAAGAAACAAATTAGACATTTCAATTCAAAGTGTAGCGCTTGTCTCATTCATTCAATGTCACGACCTTAACTGAATCGTTCAAAGAATCAAACTGCGTTCATCCATTCAATGAAGCAAACTGCTCTCAATCATTCAATGAGAAAAGCGGTATTCGTTCATTACTTCAATCTACTTTATCCCATTCATTCAATGTCTCGGCATTTACGCCTTCATTTTCGGAATCAAACTGCATTCATTCTTTCATACAAACTAAGTACATGTTTCATTTCAAAGACGAGAGCTTGTCTCATTCATTCGATATATACAACCTCACTGACTCATAGAAAGAATCAAACTGCGTTCAATCAATCAAAGAATCAAACTGCTCTCAGTCGTTCAATGAGAAAAGCGGTATTCTTTCTTGACTTCAATCTACTTTGTCCCATTCATTCAATGTCTCGGCATTTACACCTTCATTTTCGGAATCAAACTGCATTCAATTCTTTCATACAAACAAAGTATACGTTTCATTTTAAAGACGAGAGCTTGTCTCATTCATTGGATGTGTCCAACCTCACTGATTCATTGAAAGGATCAAACTGCGTTCAATTATTCAATGCATCAAACTGCTCTCAGTCTTTCAATCAAAATAGTGATATACATTCATTCATTCATTGAAATCCAAC
Source organism: Chiloscyllium punctatum (assembly GCF_047496795.1). Classification (NCBI taxonomy): domain Eukaryota; kingdom Metazoa; phylum Chordata; class Chondrichthyes; order Orectolobiformes; family Hemiscylliidae; genus Chiloscyllium; species Chiloscyllium punctatum. Next base: position 90,501,390 of record NC_092744.1, on the reverse strand, counting down.
TTACCTCATTCATTCACAGTTTAATCCTAAACGCCTTCGTTCAATGAAACAAACAGCATTCAAACATTCAATGAAATGAAAATATACGTTTTAAATCAAAGAGTATACCTTGCCTCGTTTATTCAATGTCTGGAGCTTAACTGATTCATTCAAAGAATCAAACTGCATGCATTCATTCAATGAAACAGAGTATATGCTTCAATTCAAAGAGTAGATCTTGTCTAATTCATTTACAGCCTCGAGCTTAACTGATTCATTCAAAGAAGCAAATTAGAAGTTGCAATTCAAAGTGTAGAGTTTGTCTCATTCATTCAATGTCTCGACCTTAACTGATTCATTCAACGTATCAAACTGCGTTCATCCATTCAATGAAGCAAACTGCTCTCAATCATTCAATGAGAAAAGCGGTATTCGTTCATTACTTCAATCTACTTTATCCCATTCATTCAATGTCTCGGCATTTACGCCTTCATTTTCGGAATCAAACTGCATTCATTCTTTCATTCAAAGTATACGTTTCATGTCAATGACGAGAGCTTGTCTCATTCATTCGATGTGTCCAACCTCACTGATTCATTGAATGAATCAAACTGCGTTCAATCATTAAATGAATCAATCTGCTTTCAGTCTTTCAATGAAAATAGTGATATACATTCATTCATTGAAATCCAGCTTATCGCATTCATTCACAGTTTAATCCTCAACGCCTTCAGTCAATGAAACAAACAGCATTCAACATTCAGTGAAACGAAATATACGTTTCAAACCAAAGAAACCTTGTCTCATTCATTAATTTTCTCGAGCTTAACTGATTCTTTCAAAGAATCAAACTGCGTTCATTCATTCAAAGAAGCAAATTGCACGCAATCATTCATTGAATCCAGCTTATCCCATTCATTAAATGTCTCACCTTAAACGCCGGCATTCAATGAACCAAAATGCATTCATTCATCCAATGTGTCGAGTTGAAATGATTCACCCGAGATTAAAATTGCGTTCGTGCATTCAGTGAATCAAACTGCACTCAAACATTCCATGAACCTTGTGGTTCTATTTCATTCAATTAATCGAGTTTATCCCATTCATTCAAAATCTCGACCATAACGCCTTCGTTCAATGAAACAAACTGCATGCATTTATTCAAAGAAACAGAGTATAAGTTTCAATTCAAAGAGTAGATCTTGTCTCATTCATTTAGTGCCTCGAGCTTTACTGATTCATTCAAAGAATCAAAACTGCCTTCATTCATTCATTCAAAGAAGCAAATTAGACGTTTCAATTCAAGGTTTAGAGCTTGTCTCATTCATTCAATGTCTCGACCTTAACTGCGTTCATCCATTCAATAAAGACAACTGCACTCAATCATTTCAATGAGATAAGCGGTATGAGGTTCATTACTTCAATCTCGCTTATCCCATACATTCAATGTCTCGGCATTTACGCCTTCATTTTAGGAATCAAACTGCATTCATTCTTTCATACAAACTAAGTACACGTTTCATTTCAAGGACGAGAGCTTGCCTCATTCATTCGATATATCCAACCTCACTGATTCATTGAAAGAATCAAACTGTGTTCAGTCATTCAATGAATCAAACTGCTCTGAGTCTTTCAATCAAAATAGTGATATACATTCATTCATTGAAATCCAGCTTATCTCATTCATTCACAGTTTAATCCTAAACGCCTTCGTTCAATGAAACAAACAGCATTCAAACATTCAATGAAATGAAAATATACGTTTTAAATCAAAGAGTATACCTTGCCTCGTTTATTCAATGTTTGGAACTTAACTGATTCATTCAAAGAACCAAATTGCATGCATTCATTCAATGAAACAGAGTTTATGTTTCAATTCAAACAGTAGATCTTGTCTAATTCATTTAGAGCCTCGAGCTTAACTGATTCATTGAAAGAATCCAAACTATCTTCATTTATTCATTCAAAGAAACAAATTAGACGTTTCAATTCAAAGTGTAGAGCTTGTCTCATTCATTCAATGTCTCGACCTTAACTGATTCATTCAAAGAATCAAACTGCATTCATCCATTCAATAAAGCAAACTGCACTTAGTCATTCAATGAGAAAAGCGGTATTCGTTCATTACTTCAATCTCGCCAATCCCATTCATTCAATGTCTCGGCATTTACGCCTTCATTTTCAGAATCAAACTACATTCAATTCTTTCATACAAACAAAGTATACGTTTCATTTTAAAGACGAGAGCTTGTCTCATTCGTTGGATGTGTCCAACCTCACAGATTTATTGAAAGGATCAAACTGCGTTCAACCATTCAATGCATCAAAGTGCTCTCAGTCTTTCAATCAAAATAGTGATATACATTCATTCATTCAGTGAAATCCAACTTATCTCATTCATTCACAGTTTAATCCTAAACGCCTTCGTTCAATGAAACAAACAGCATTGAAACATTCAATGAAATGAAAATAACGTTTTAAATCAAAGAGTATACCTTGCCTCGTTTATTCAATGTCTGGAGCTTAACTGATTCATTCAAAGAATCAAACTGCATGCATTCATTCAATGAAACAGAGTATATGTTTCAATTCAAAGAGTAGATCTTGTCTAATTCATTTAGAGCGTCGAGCTTAACTGATTCATTCAAAGAATCAAAACTGACTTCATTCATTCCTTCAAAGAAGCAAATTAAACGTTTCAACTCAAAGTGTAGAGCTTGTCTCATTCATTCAATGTCTCGACCTTACCTGATTCATTCAACGAATCAAACTGCGTTCATCCATTCAATGAAGCAAACTGCTCTCAATCATTCAATGAGAAAAGCGGTATTCGTTCATTACTTCAATCTACTTTATCCCATTCATTCAATGTCTCGGCATTTCGCCTTCATTATCGGAATCAAACTGCATTCATTCTTTCATTCAAAGTATACGTTTCATGTCAATGACGAGAGCTTGTCTCATTCATTCGATGTGTCCAACCTCACTGATTCATTGAAAGAATCAAACTGCGTTCAATCATTTAATGAATCAAACTGCTTTCAGTCTTTCAATGAAAATAGTGATATACATTCATTCATTGAAATCCAGCTTATCGCATTCATTCACAGTTTAATCCTCAACGCCTGCGGTCAATGAAACAAACAGCATTCAACATTCAGTGAAACGAAATATACGTTTCAAATCAAAGAAACCTTGTCTCATTCATTAAATTTCTCGAGCTTAACTGATTCTTTCAAAGAATCAAACTGCGTTCATTCATTCAAAGAAGCAAGTTGCACGCAATCATTCAATGAAACAAACGGTATTCATTCATTGAATCCAGCTTATCCCATTCATTAAATGTCTCACCTTAAACGCCGGCATTCAATGAACCAAAGTGCACTCATTCATCCAATGTGTCGAGTTGAAATGATTCATCCCGAGATTAAAATTGCGTTCGTGCATTCAGTGAATCAAACTGCACTCAATCATTCCATGAACCTTATGGTTCTATTTCATTCAATTAATCGAGTTTATCCCATTCATTCAAAATCTCGACCATAATGCCTTCGTTCAATGAAACAAACTGCATGCATTCATTCAAAGAAACAGAATATAAGTTTCAATTCAAAGAGTAGATCTTGTCTCATTCATTTAGTGCCTCGACCTTAACTGATTCATTCAAAGAATCAAAACTGCCTTCATTCATTCATTCAAAGAAGCAAATTAGACGTTTCAATTCAAAGTGTAGAGCTTGTCTCATTAATTCAATGTCTCGACCTTAACTGCGTTCGTCCATTCAATGAAGACAACTGCACTCAATCATTCAATGAGATAAGCGGTATTCGTTCATTAATTCAATCTAGCTTATCCCATACATTCAATGTCTCGGCATTTACGCCTTAATTTTAGGAATCAAACTGCATTCATTCTTCTATACAAACTAAGTACACGTTTCATTTCAAAGATGAGACCTTGTCTCATTCATTCGATATATCCAACCTCACTGATTCATTGAAAGAATCAAACTGCGTTCAATCATTCAGTGAATCAAACTGCTCTCAGTCTTTCAATCAAAATAGTGATATGCATTCATTCATTGAAATCCAGCTTATCTCATTCATTCACAGTTTACTCCTAAACGCCTTCGTTCAATGAAACAAACAGCATTCAAACATTCAATGAAATGAAAATATACGTTTTAAATTAAAGAGTATACCTTGCCTCGTTTATTCAATGTCTGGAGCTTAACTGATTCATTCAAAGAATCAAACTGCATGCATTCGTTCAATGAAACAGAGTATATTTTTCAATTCAGAGAGTAGATCTTGTCTAATTCATTTAGAGCCTCGAGCTTAACTGATTCATTCAAAGAATCAAAACTGCCTTCATTCATTCATTCAAAGAAGCAATTAAGACGTTTGAATTCAAAGTGTAGAGCTTGTCTCATTCATTCAATGTCTCGACCTTAACTGATTCATGCAAAGAATCAAACTGCGTTCATCCATTCAATGAAGACAACTGCACTCAATCATTCAATGAGATAAGCGGTATTCGTTCATTACTTCAATCTAGCTAGTCCCATTCATTCAATGTCTCGCCATTTACGCCTTCATTTTAGGAAACAAACTGCATTCATTCTTTCATACAAACTAAGTATACGTTTCATTTCAAAGACGAGAGCTTGTCTCATTAATTCGATGAATCCAACCTCACTGGTTCATTCAAAGAATCAAACTGCATGCATTCATTTAATGAAACAGAGTATATCCTTCAATTCAAAGAGTAGATCTTGTCTAATTCATTTAGAGCCTCGGGCTTAACTGATTCATTCAAAGAATCAAAACTGCCGTCATTCATTCATTCAAAGAAGCAAATTAGACGTTTCAATTCAAAGTGTAGAGCTTGTCTCATTCATTCAATGTCTCGACCTTAACTGATTCATTCAAAGAATCAAACTGCGTTATTCTATTCAATGAAGTAAACTGCACTCAATCATTCAATGAGAAAAGTGGTATTCGTTCATTACTTCAATCTAGATTATCCCATTCATTCAATGTTTCGGCATTTACACCTTCATTTTAAGAATCAAACTGCATTCATTCTTTCATACAAACAAAGTATACGTTTCATTTTAAAGACGAGAGCTTGACTCATTCATTGGATGTGTCCAACCTCACTGATTCATTGAAAGCATCAACCTGCGTTCAATCATTCAATGAATCAAACTGCTCTCAGTCTGTCAATCAAAATAGTGATATACATTCATTCATTGAAATCCAGTTTATCGCATTCATTCACAGTTTAATCCTAAACGCCTTCGTTCAATGAAACAAACAGCATTCAACATTCAATGAAATGAAAATATACGTTTTAAATCAAAGAGTATACCTTGCCTCGTTTATTCAATGTCTGGAGCTTAACTGATTCATTCAAAGAATCAAATTACATGCATTCATTCAATGAAACAGAGTTTATGTTTCAATTCAAAGAGTAGATCTTGTCTAATTCATTTAGAGCTTCGAGCTTAACTGATTCATTCAAAGAATCAAAACTATCTTCATTCATTCATTGAAAGAAACAAATTAGACGTTTCAATTCAAAGTGTAGAGCTGGTCTCATTCATTCAATGTCTCGACCTTAACTGAATCACTCAAAGAATCAAACTGCGTTCATCCATTCATTGAAGCAAACTGCTCTCAATCATTCAATGAGAAAAGCGGTATTCGTTCATTACTTCAATCTACTTTATCCCATTCATTCAATGTCTCGGCATTTACGCCTTCATTTTCGGAATCAAACTGCATTCATTCTTTCATACAAACAAATTATACGTTTCATTTTAAAGACGAGAGTTTGTCTCATTCATTGGATGTGTCCAACCTCATTGATTCATTGAAAGGATCAAACTGCGTTCAATCATTCAATGAATCAAACTGCTCTCAGTCTGTCAATCAAAATAGTGATATACATTCATTCATTGAAATCCAACTTATCTCATTCATTCACAGTTTAATCCTAAACGACTTCGTTCAATGAAACAAACAGCATTCAAACATTCAATGAAATGAAAATATACGTTTTAAATCAAAGAGTATACCTTGCCTCGTTTATTCAATGTCTGGAGCTTAACTGATTCATTCAAAGAATGAAACTGCATGCATTCATTCAATGAAACAGAGTATATGTTTCAATTCAAAGAGTAGATATTGTCTAATTCATTTAGAGCGTCGAGCTTAACTGATTCATTCAAAGAATCAAAACTGCCTTCATTTATTCATTGAAAGAAACAAATTAGACGTTTCAATTCAAAGTGTAGAGCTTGTCTCATTCATTCAATGTCTCGACCTTAACTGATTCATTCAAAGAATCAATCTGCGTTGTTCTATTCAATGAAGTAAACTGCACTCAATCATTCAATGAGAAAAATGGTATTCGTTCATTACTTCAATCTAGGTTATCCCATTTATTCAATGTTTCGGCATTTACGCCTTCATTTTAAGAACCAAACTGCATTCATTCTTTCATACAAACAAAGTATATGTTTCATTTTAAAGACGAGAGCTTGTCTCATTCATTCGATGGATCCAATCTCACTGATTCATTGAAAGGATCAAACTGCGTTCAATCATTCAATGAATCAAACTGCTCTCAGTCTGTCAATCAAAATAGTGATGTACATTCATTCATTGAAATCCAGTTTATCGCATTCATTCACAGTTTAATACTAAACGCCTTCGTTCAATGAAACAAACAGCATTCAACATTCAATGAAATGAAAATATTCGTTTTAAATCAAAGAGTATACCTTGCCTCGTTTATTCAATGTCTGGAGCGTAACTGATTCATTCAAAGAATCAAATTACATGCATTCATTCAATGAAACAGAGTTTATGTTTCAATTCAGAGAGTAGATCTTGTCTAATTCATTTCGAGCCTCGAGCTTAACTGATTCATTCAAAGAATCAAAACTATCTTCATACATTCATTGAAAGAAACAAATTAGACGTTTCAATTCAAAGTGTAGAGCTTGTCTCATTCATTCAATGTCTCAACCTTAACTGATTCACTCAAAGAATCAAACTGCGTTCATCCATTCAATGAAGCAAACTGCTCTCAATCATTCAATGAGAAAAGCGGTATTCGTTCATTACTTCAATCTACTTTATCCCATTCATTCAATGTCTCGGCATTTACGCCTTCATTTTCGGAATCAAACTGCATTCATTCTTTCATACAAACAAAGTATACGTTTCATTTTAAAGACGAGAGCTTGTCTCATTCATTGGATGTGTCCAACCTCATTGATTCATTGAAAGGATCAAACTGCGTTCAATCATTCAATGAATCAAACTGCTCTCAGTCTGTCAATCAAAATAGTGATATACATTCATTCATTGAAATCCAACTTATCTCATTCATTCACAGTTTAATCCTAAACGACTTCGTTCAATGAAACAAACAGCATTCAAACATTCAATGAAATGAAAATATACGTTTTAAATCAAAGAGTATACCTTGCCTCGTTTATTCAATGTCTGGAGCTTAACTGATTCATTCAAAGAATTAAATTACATGCATTCATTCAATGAATGAGAGTTTATGTTTCAATTCAAAGAGTAGATCTTGTCTAATTCATTTCGAGCCTCGAGCTTAACTGATTCATTCAAAGAATCAAAACTGCCTTCATTCATTCAAAGAAGCAAATTAGACGTTTCAATTCAAAGTGTAGAGCTTGTCTCATTCATTCAATGTCTCGACCTTAACTGATTCATTCAAAGAATCAAACTGCGTTCATCTATTCAATGAAGCAAACTGCACTCAGTCATTCAATGAGAAAAGCGGTATTCGTTCATTACTTCAATCTAGGTTATCCCATTCAATGTATCGGCATTTACGCCTTCAGTTTAGGAATCAAACTGCATCCATTCTTTCATACAAACTAAGTACACTTTTCATTTCAAAGACGAGAGCTTGTCTCATTCATTCGATGGATCCAATCTCACTGATTCATTGAAAGAATCAAACTGCGTTCAATCATTCAATGAATCAAACTGCTCTCAGTCTTTCAATGAAAATAGTGATTTTCATTCAATCATTGAAATCCAGTTTCTCGCATTCATTCACAGTTTAATCCTCAACGCCTTTGGTCAATGAAACAAACAGCATTCAACATTCAGTGAAACGAAATATACGTTTCAAATCAAAGAAACCTTGTCTCATTCATTAAATTTCTCGAGCTTAACTGATTCTTTCAATGAATCAAACTGCGTTCATTCATTCAAAGAAGTATATTGCACGCAATCATTCAATGAAACAAACGGTATTCATTCATTGAGTCCAGCTTTTCCCATTCATTTAATGTCTCACCTTAAACGCCGGCATTCAATTAACCAAAGTGCATTCATTCATCCAATGTGTCGAGTAGAAATGATTCATCCCGAGATTAAAATTGCGTTCGTGCATTCAGTGAATCAACCTGCACTCAATCATTCCATGAACCTTTTGGTTCTATTTCATTCAATTAATCGGGTTTATCCCATTCATTCAAAATCTCGACCTTAACGCTTTCGTTCAATGAAACAAACTGCATGCATTCATTCAAAGAAACAGAGTATAAGTTTCAATTCAAAGAGTAGATCTTGTCTCATTCATTTAGTGCCAAGAGCTTAACTGATTCATTCAAAGAATCAAAACTGCCTTCATTCATTCATTCAAAGAAGCAAATTAGACGTTTCAATTCAAAGTGTAGAGCTTGTCTCATTCATTCAATGTCTCGACCGTAACTGCGTTCATTCATTCAATGAATACAACTGCACTCAATCATTCAATTAGATAAGCGGTATTAGGTTCATTACTTCAATCTCGCTTGACCCTTCCATTCAATGTCTCGGCATTTACGCCTTCATTTTCGGAATCAAACTGCATTCATTCTTTCATACAAACTAAGTAGACGTTTCATTTCAAAGACGAGAGCTTGTCTCATTCATTCGATATATCCAACCTCACTGATTCATTGAAAGGATCAAACTGTGTTCAATCATTCAATGAATCAAACTGCTCTGAGTCTTTCAATCAAAATAGTGATATACATTCATTCATTGAAATCCAGCTTATCTCATTCATTCACAGTTTAATCCTAAACGCCTTCGTTCAATCAAACAAACAGCATTCAAACATTCAATGAAATGAAAATATACGTTTTAAATCAAAGAGTATACCTTGCCTCGTTTATTCAATGTTTGGAGCTGAACTGATTCATTCAAAGAACCAAATTGCATGCATTGATTCAATGAAACAGACTTTATGTTTCAATACAAAGAGTAGATCTTGTCTAATTCATTTAGAGCCTCGAGCTTAACTGATTCATTCAAAGAATCAAAACTATCTTCATTCATTCATTCAAAGAAACAAATTAGACGTTTCAATTCAAAGTGTAGAGCTTGTCGCATTCATTCAATGTCTCGATCTTAACTGATTCATTCAAAGAATCAAACTGCGTTCATCCATTCAATCAAGCAAACTGCACTCAATCATTCAATGAGAAAAGCGGTATTCGTTCATTACTTCAATCTAGCTAATCCCATTCATTCAATGTCTCGGCATTTACGCCTTCATTTTCGGAATCAAACTGCATTCATTCTTTCATACAAACTAAGTATACGTTTCATTTTAAAGACGAGAGCTTGTCTCAATCATTGGATGTGTCCAACCTCACTGATTCATTGAAGGGATCAAACTGCGTTCAATCATTCAATGCATCAAACTGCTCTCAGTCTTTCAATCAAAATAGTGATATACATTCATTCATTCATTGAAATCCAACTTACCTCATTCATTCACAGTTTAATCCTAAACGCCTTCGTTCAATGAAACAAACAGCATTCAAACATTCAATGAAATGAAAATATACGTTTTAAATCAATGAGTATACCTTGCCTCGTTTATTCAATGTCTGGAGCTTAACTGATTCATTCAAAGAATCAAACTGCATGCATTCATTCAATGAAACAGAGTACATGTTTCAAATCAAACAGTAGATCTTGTCTAATTCATTTAGAGCGTCGAGCTTAACTGATTCATTCAAAGAATCAAAACTGACTTCATTCATTCATTCAAAGAAGCAGATTAGACGTTTCAATTCAAAGAGTAGAGCTTGTCTCATTCATTCAATGTCTCGACCTTAACTGATTCACTCAAAGAATCAAACTGCGTTCATCCATTCATTGAAGCAAACTGCTCTCAATCATTCAATGAGAAAAGCGGTATTCGTTCATTTCTTCAATCTACTTTATCCCATTCATTCAGTGTCTCGGCATTTACGCCTTCATTTTCGGAATCAAACTGCATTCATTCTTTCTTTCAAAGTATACGTTTCATGTCAATGACGAGAGCTTGTCCCATTCATTCGATGTATCCAACCTCACTGATTCATTGAAAGAATCAAACTGCGTTCAATCATTCAATGAATCAAACTGCTTTCAGTCTTTCAATGAAAATAGTGATATACATTCATTCATTGAAATCCAGCTTCTCGCATTCATTCACAGTTTAATCCTCAACGCCTTCGGTCAATGAAACAAACAGCATTCAACATTCAGTGAAACCAAATATACTTTACAAATCAAAGAAACCTTGTCTCATTCATTAAATTTCTCGAGCTTAACTGATTCTTTCAAAGAATCAAACTGCGTTCATTCATTCAAAGAAGCAAATTGCACGCAATCATTCAATGAAACAAACGGTATTCATTCATTGAATCCAGCTTATCCCATTCATTAAATGTCTCACCTTAAACACCGGCATTCAATGAACCAAAGTGCATTCATTCATCCAATGTGTCGAGTTGAAATGATTCATCCCGAGATTAAAATTGCGTTCGTGCATTCAGTGAATCAAACTGCACTCAATCATTCCATGAACCTTGTAGTTCTATTTCATTCAATTAATCGAGTTTATCCCATTCATTCAAAATCTCGACCTTAACGCTTTCGTTCAATGAAACAAACTGCATGCATTTATTCAAAGAAACAGAGTATAAGTTTCAATTCAAAGAGTAGATCTTGTCTCATTCATTTAGTGCCTCGAGCTTAACTGATTCATTCAAAGAATCAAAACTGCCTTCATTCATTCATTCAAAGAAGCAAATTAGACGTATCAATGCAAAGTGTAGAGCTTGTCTCATTCATTCAATGTCTCGACGTTAACTGCGTTCATCCATTCAATGAAGACAACTGCACTCAATCATTCAATGAGATAAGCGGTATTCGTTCATTACTTCAATCTAGGTTATCCCATTCAATGTTTCGGCATTTACGCCTTCATTTTAGGAATCAAACTGCATCCATTCTTTCATACAAACTACGAGAGCTTGTCTCATTCATTCGATGAATCCAATCTCACTGATTCATTGAACGAATCAAACTGCGTTCAATCATTCAATGAATCAAACTGCTCTCAGTCTTTCAATCAAAATAGTGTTATACATTCATTCATTGAAATCCAGCTTATCTCATTCATTCACAGTTTAATCCGAAACGCCTTCGTTCAATGAAACAAACAGCATTCAAACATTCAATGAAATGAAAATATACGTTTTAAATCAAAGAGTATACCTTGCCTCGTTTATTCAATGTCTGGAGCTTAACTGATTCATTCAAAGAATCAAACTGCATGCATTCATTCAATGAAACAGAGTATCTGTTTCAAATCAAAGAGTAGATCTTGTCTAATTCATTTAGAGCCTCGAGCTTAACTGATTCATTCAAAGAAGCAAATTAGACGTTTCAGTTCAAAGTGTAGAGCTTGTCTCATTCATTCAATGTCTCGACCTTAACTGATTCATTCAAAGAATCAAACTGCGTTCATCCATTCAATTAAGCAAACTGCACTCAATCATTCAATGAGAAAAGCGGTATTCGTTCATTACTTGAATCTAGCTAATCCCATTCATTCAATGTCTCGGCATTTACGCCTTCATTTTCGGAATGAAACTGCTTTCATTCTTTCATAAATACGTTTCATTTCAAAGACGAGAGCTTGTCTCATTCATTGATCTGTCCAACCTCACTGATTTATTGAAAGGATCAAACTGCGTTCAACCAATCAATGAATCAAACTGCTCTCAGTCTTTCAATGAAATTAGTGATATACATTCAATCATTGAAATCCAGCTTATCGCATTCATTCACAATTTAATCCTAAACGCCTTTGTTCAATGAAACAAACAGCATTCAAACATTCAATGAAATGAAAATGTACGTTTTAAATCAAAGAGTATACCTTGCCTCGTTTATTCAATGTCTGGAGCTTTCCTGATTTATTCAAAGAATCAAACGGCATGCATTCATTCAATGAAACAGAGTATATGTTACAATTCAAAGAGTAGATCTTATCTAATTCATTTAGAGCCTCGAGCTTAACTGATTCATTCAAAGAATCAAAATTGAGTTCATTCATTCATTCAAAGAAGCAAATTAGACGTTTCAATTCAAAGTGTAGAACTTGTCTCATTCATTCAATGCATCCAACCTCACTGATTCATTGAAAGAATCAAACTGCGTTCAATCATTCAATGAATAAAACTGCTCTCAGTCTTTCAATGAAAATAGTGATATACATTCATTCATTGAAATCCAGCTTATCGCATTCATTCACAGTTTAATCCTCAACGCCTTCGGTCAATGAAACAAACAGCATTCAACATTCAGTGAAACGAAATATACGTTTCAAATCAAAGAAACCTTGTCTCATTCATTAAATTTCTCGAGCTTAACTGATTCTTTCAAAGAATCAAATTGCGTTCATTCATTCAAAGAAGCAAATTGCACGCAATCATTCAATGAAACAAACGGTATTCATTCATTGAATCCAGCTTATCCCATTCATTAAATGTCTCACCTTAAACGCCGGCATTCAATGAACCAAAGTGCATTCATTCATCCAATGTGTCGAGTTGAAATGATTCATCCCGAGATTAAAATTGCGTTCGTGCATTCAGTGAATCAAACTGCACTCAATCATTCCATGAACCTTGTGGTTCTATTTCATTCAATTAATCGAGTTTATCCCATTCATTCAAAATCTCGACCTTAACGCCTTCGTTCAATGAAACAAACTGCATGCATTCATTCAAGGAAACAGAGTATCACTTTCAATTCAAATAGTAGATCTTGTCTCATTCATTTAGTGCCTCGAGCTTAACTGATTCATTCAAAGATCAAAACTGCCTTCATTCATTCATTCAAAGAAGCAAATTAGACGTTTCAATTCAAAGTGTAGAGCTTGTCTCATTCATTCAATGTCTCGACCTTAACTGCGTTCATCCATTCAATGAAGACAACTGCACTCAATCATTCAATGAGATAAAGCGGTATTCGTTCATTACTTCAATCTCGCTTATCCCATACATTCAATGTCTCGGTATTTACGCCTTCATTTTAGGAATCCAACTGCATTCATTCTATCATACAAACAAAGTATACGTTTCATTTTAAAGACGAGAGCTTGCCTCATTCATTGGATGTGTCCAACCTCATTGATTCATTGAAAGGATCAAACTGCGTTCAATCATTCAATGAATCAAACTGCTCTCAGTCTGTCAATCAAAAGAGTGATATACATTCATTCATTGAAATCCAGCTTATCTCATTCATTCACAGTTTAATCCTAAACGCCTTCGTTCAATGAAAAAAACAGCATTCATACATTCAATGAAATGGAAATATACGTTTCAAATCAAAGAGTATACCTTGCCTCGTTTATTCAATGTTTGGAGCTTAACTGATTCATTCAAAGAACCAAATTGCATGCATTCATTCAATGAAACAGAGTTTATGTTTCAATTCAAAGAGTAGATCTTGTCTAATTCATTTAGAGCCTCGAGCTTAACTGATTTATTCAAAGAATCAAAACTACCTTCATTCATTCATTCAAAGAAACAAATTAGACGTTTCAATTCAAAGTGCAGAGCTTGTCACATTCATTCAATGTCTCGACCTTAACTGATTCATTCAAAGAATCAAAGTGCGTTCATCCATTCAATGAAGCAAACTGCACTCAATCATTCAATGAGAAAAGCGGTATTCGTTCATTACTTCAATCTAGCTAATCCCATTCATTCAATGTCTCGGCATTTACGCCTTCATTTTCGGAATCAAACCGTATTCATTCTTTCATACAAACTAAGTATACGTTTCATTTCAAAGACGAGAGCTTGTCTCATTCATTCGATGTATCCAACCTCACTGATTCATTGAAAGAATCAAACTGCGTTCAATAATTCAATGAATCAAACTGCTCTCAGTCTTTCAATGAAAATAGTGATATACATTCATTCATTGAAATCCAGCTTATCTCATTCATTCACAGTTTAATCCTGAACGCCTTCGTTCAATGAAACAAACAGCATTCAAACATTCAATGAAATGAAAATATACGTTTTAAATTAAAGAGAATACCTTTCCTCGTTTATTCAATGTTTGGAGCTGAACTGATTCATTCAAAGAACCAAATTGCATGCATTCATTCAATGAAACAGAGTTTATGTTTCAATTGAAAGAGTAGTACTTGTCAAATTCATTTAGAGCCTCGAGCTTAACTGATTCATTCAAAGAATCAAAACTACCTTCATTCATTCATTCAAAGAAACAAATTAGACGTTTCAATTCAAAGTGCAGAGCTTGTCACATTCATTCAATGTCTCGACCTTAACTGATTCATTCAAAGAATCAAAATGCGTTCATCCATTCAATCAAGCAAACTGCACTCAATCATTCAATGAGAAAAGCGGTATTCGTTCATTACTTCAATCTAGCTAATCCCATTCATTCAATGTCTCGGCATTTACGCCTTCACTTTCGGAATCAAACTGCATTCATTCTTTCATACAAACGAAGTATACGTTTCCTTTCAAAGACGAGAGCTTGTCTCATTCATTCGATGTATCCAACCTCACTGATTCATTGAAAGAATCAAACTGCGTTCAATCATTCAATGAATCAAACTGCTCTCAGTCTTTCAATGAAAATAGTGATATACATTCAATCATTGAAATCCAGCTTATCTCATTCATTCACAGTTTAATCCTAAACGCCTTCGTTCAATGAAACAAACAGCATTCAAACATTCAATGAAATGAAAATATACGTTTTAAATTAAAGAGTATACCTTGCCTCGTTTATTCAATGTGTGGAGCTTAACTGATTCATTCAAAGAACCAAATTGCATGCATTCATTCAATGAAACAGAGTATATGTTTCAATTCAAAGAGTAGATCTTGTCTAATTCATTTGGAGCCTCGAGCTTATCTGATTCATTCAAAGAATCAAAACTGCCTTCATTCATTCATTCAAAGAAGCAAATTAGACGTTTCAATTCAAAGTGTGGAGCTTGTCTCATTCATTCAATGTCTCGACCTTAACTGATTCATTCAAAGAATCAAACTGCGTTCATCCATTCAATAAAGCAAACTGCACTCAATTATTCAATGAGAAAAGTGATATTCGTTCATTACTTCAATCTAGGTTATGCCATTCATTCAATGTTTCAGCATTTACGCCTTCATTTTAGGAATCAAACTGCATTCATTCTTTCATACAAACTAAGTACACGTTTCATTTCAAAGACGAGAGCTTGTCTCATTCATTCGATGTATCCAACCTCACTGATTTATTCAAAGAATCAAACTGCGTTCAATCATTCAATGAATCAAACTGCTCTCAGTCTTTCAATCAAAATAGTGATATACATTCATTCATTGAAATCCAGCTTATCTCATTCATTCACAGTTTCATCCTAAACGCCTTCGTTCAATGAAACAAACAGCATTCAAACATTCAATGAAATGAAAATATACGTTTTAAATCAAAGAGTATACCTTGCCTCGTTTATTCAATGTTTGGAGATTACTGATTCATTCAAAGAACCAAATTGCATGCATTCATTCAAAGAAACAGAGTTTATGTTTCAATTCAAAGTGTAGAGCTTGTCTCATTCATTCAATGTCTCGACCTTAACTGATTCATTCAAAGAATCAAACTGCCTTCATCCATTCAATCAAGCAAACTGCACTCAATCATTCAATGAGACAAGCGGTATTCGTTCATTACTTCAATCTAGCTAATCCCATTCATTCAATGTCTCGATAGTTACGCCTTCATTTTAGGAATCAAACTGCATTCATTCTTTCATACAAATTAAGTACACTTTTCATTTCAAAGACGAGATCTTGTCTCATTCATTCGATGTATTCAATCTCACTGATTCATTGAAAGAATCAAACTGCGTTCAATCATTCAATGAATCAAACTGCTCTCAGACTTTCAATGAAAATTGTGATTTTCATTCAATCATTGAAATCCAGTTTCTCGCATTCATTCACAGTTTAATCCTCAACGCCTTCGGTCAATGAAACAAACAGCATTCAACATTCAGTAAAACGAAATATACGTTTCAAATCAAAGAAACCTTGTCTCATTCATTAAATGTCTCGAGCTTAACAGATTCTTTCAAAGAATCACACTTCGTTCATTCATTCCAAGAAGCAAATTGCACACAATCATTCAATGAAACAAACGGTATTCATGCTTTGAATCCAGCTTATCCCATTCATTAAATGTCTCACCTTAAACGCCCGCATTCAATGAACCAAAGAGCATTCATTCATCCAATGTGTCGAGTTGAAATGATTCATCGCGAGATTAAAATTGCGTTCGTGCATTCAGTGAATCAAACTGCACTCAAGCATTTCATGAACCTTGTGGTTCTATTCCATTCAATTAATCG
Source organism: Chiloscyllium punctatum (assembly GCF_047496795.1). Taxonomy (NCBI): domain Eukaryota; kingdom Metazoa; phylum Chordata; class Chondrichthyes; order Orectolobiformes; family Hemiscylliidae; genus Chiloscyllium; species Chiloscyllium punctatum. Next base: position 90,484,644 of record NC_092744.1, on the reverse strand, counting down.
ACTTTATCCCATTCATTCAAAATCTCGACCTTAACGCCTTCGTTCAATGAAACAAACTGCATGCATTTATTCAAAGAAACAGAGTATAAGTTTCAATTCAAAGAGTAGATCTTGTCTCATTCATTTAGTGCCTCGAGCTTAACTGATTCATTCAGAGATCAAAACTGCCTTCATTCATTCATTCAAAGAAGCAAATTAGACGTTTCAATTCAAAGTGTAGAGCTTGTCTCACTCATTCAATGTCTCGACCTTAACTGTGTTCATCCATTCAATGAAGACAACTGCACTCAATCATTCAATGAGATAAGCGGTATTCGTTCATTAATTCAATCTCGCTTATCCCATACATTCAATGTCTCGGGATTTACGCCTTCATTTTAGGAATCAAACTGCATTCATTCTTTCATACAAACTAAGTACACGTTTCATTTCAAAGACGAGAGCTTGTCTCATTCATTCGATGCATCCAACCTCACTGATTCATTGAAAGAAACAAACTGCGTTCAATCATTAAATGAATCAAACTGCTCTCAGTCTTTCAATCAAAATAGTGATATACATTCATTCATTGAAATCCAGCTTATCTCATTCATTCACAGTTTAATCCTAAACGCCTTCGTTCAATGAAAAAAACAGCATTCATACATTCAATGAAATGGAAATATACGTTTCAGATCAAAGAGTAAAGCTTGCCTCGTTTATTCAATGTTTGGAGCTTAACTGATCCATTCAAAGAATCAAAACTGCCTTCATTCATTCATTCAAAGAAGCAAATTAAACGTTTCAATTCAAAGTGTAGAGCTTGTCTCATTCATTCAATGTCTCGACCTTAACTGATTCATTCAAAGAATCAAACTGCATTCATCCATTCAATCAAGCAAACTGCACTCAATCATTCAATGAGAAAAGCGGTATTCGTTCATTACTTCAATCTAGCTAATCCCATTCATTCAATGTCTCGGCATTTACGCCTTCATTTTCGGAATCAAACTGCATTCATTCTTTCATACAAACAAAGTATACGTTTCATTTTAAAGTCGAGAGCTTGTCTCATTCATTGGATGTGTCCAACCTCACAGATTCATTTAAAGGATCAAACTGCGATCAATCATTCAATGAATCAAACTGCTCTCTGTCTTTCAATGAAAATAGTGATATACATTCATTCATTGAAATCCAGCTTATCTCATTCATTCAGAGTTTAATCCGAAACGCCTTCGTTCAATGAAACAAACAGCATTCAAACATTCAATGAAATGAAAATACACGTTTTATATCAGAGTATACCTTGCCTCGTTTATTCAATGATTGGAGCTTAACTGATTCATTCAAAGAACCAAATTGCATGCATGCATTCAATTAAACAGAGTTTATGTTTCAATTCAAAGAGTAGATCTTGTCAATTCATTTAGTGCCTCGAGCTTAACTGATTCATTCAAAGAATCAAAACTGCCTTCATTCATTCATTCAAAGAAGCAAATTAGACGTTTCAATTCAAAGTGTAGTGCTTGTCTCATTCATTCAATGTCTCGACCTTAACTGATTCATTCAAAGAATCAAACTGCGTTCATCTCATTCAATGTCTCATTCATTCGATGTGTCCAACCTCACTGATTCATTGATAGAATCAAACTGCGTTCAATCATTAAATGAATCAAACTGCTTTCAGTCTTTCAATGAAAATAGTGATATACATTCATTCATTGAAATCCAGCTTCTCGCATTCATTCACAGTTTAATCCTCAACGCCTTCGGTCAATGAAACAAACAACATTCAACATTCAGTGAAACGAAATATACTTTTCAAATCAAAGAAACCTTGTCTCATTCATTAAATTTCTCGAGCTTAACTGATTCATTCAAAGAATCAAACTGCGTTCATTCATTCAAAGAAACAAATTGCACGCAATGAAACAAACGGTATTGATTCATTGAATCCAGCTTATCCCACTCATTAAATGTTTGACCTTAAACGCCGGCGTTGAATGAACCAAAGAGCATTCATTCATCCAATGTGTCGAGTTGAAATGATTCATCCCGAGATTAAAATTGCGTTCGTGCATTCAATGAATCAAACTGCACTCAATCATTCCATAACCTTGTGGTTCTATTTCATTCAAATAATCGAGTTTATCCCATTCATTCAAAATCTCGACCTTAACGACTTCGTTCAATGAAACAAACTGCATGCATTCATTCAAAGAAACAGAGTATATGTTTCAATTCAAAGAGTAGATCTTGTCTCATTCATTTAGTGCCTCGACCTTAACTGATTCATTCAAAGAATCAAAACTGCCTTCATTCATTCGTTCATTCAAAGAAGCAAATTAGACGTTTCAATTCAAAGTGTAGAGCTTGTCTCATTCATTCAATGTCTCGACCTTAACTGATTCATTCAAAGAATAAAACTGCCTTCATCCATTCAATGAAGACAACTGCACTCAATCATTCAATGAGATAAGCGGTATTCGTTCATTACTTCAATCGAGCTAATCCCATTCATTCAATGTCTCGGCATTTACGCCTTCATTTTCGGAATCAAACTGCATTCATTCTTTCATTCAAAGTATACGTTTCATGTCAATGACGAGAGCTTGTCTCATTCATTCGATGTATCCAACCTCACTGATTCATTGAAAGAATCAAACTGCGTTCAATCATTCAATGAATCAAACTGCTCTCCGTCTTTCAATGAAAATAGTGATATACATTCAATCATTGAAATCCAGCTTATCTCATTCATTCACAGATTAATCCTAAACGCCTTCGTTCAAAGAAACAAACAGCATTCAAACATTCAATGAAATGAAAATATACGTTTTAAATCAAAGAGTATACCTTGCCTCAAATATTCAATGTTTGGAGCTGAACTGATTCATTCAAAGAACCAAATTGCATGCATTCATTCAATGAAAGAGAGTTTATGTTTCAATTCAAAGAGTAGATCTTGTCAAATTCATTTAGAGCCTCGAGCTTAACTGATTCATTCAAAGAATCAAAACTACCTTCATTTATTCATTCAAAGAAACAAATTAGACGTTTCAATTCAAAGTGTAGAGCTTGTCTCATTCATTCAATGTCTCGACCTTAACTGATTCATTCATAGAATCAAACTGCGTTCATCCATTCAATGAAGCAAACTGCTCTCAATTATTCAATGAGAAAAGCGGTATTCGTTCATTACTTCAATCTACTTTATCCCATTAATTCAATGTCTCGGCATTTACGCCTTCATTTTCGGAATCAAACTGCATTCATTCTTTCAGACAAACTAAGTACAGGTTTCATTTCAAAGACGAGAGCTTGTCTCATTCATTCGATATATCCAACCTCACTGATTCATTGAAAGTATCAAACTGCGTTCAATCATTCAATGAATCAAACTGCTCTCAGTCTTTCAATCAAAATAGTGATATACATTCATTCATTGAAATCCAACTTATCTCATTCATTCACAGTTTAATTCTAAACGCCTTCGTTCAATGAAACAAACAGCATTCAAACATTCAATGAACTGAAAATATACGTTTTAAATTAAAGAGTATACCTTGCGTCGTTTAATCAATGTCTGGAGCTTAACTGATTCATTCCAAGAATCAAACTGCATGCATTCATTCAAAGAAGCAAATTAGGCGTTTCAATTCAAAGTGTAGAGCTTGTCTCATTCATTCAATGTCTCGACCTTAACTGATTCATTCAAAGAATCAAACTGCGTTCATCCATTCAATGAAGCAAACTGCACTCAATCATTCAATGAGAAAAGCGGTATTCGTTCATTACTTCAATGTACTTTATCCCATTCATTCAATGTCTCGGCATTTACGCCTTCATTTTCGGAATCAAACTGCATTCATTCTTTCATACAAACAAAGTATACGTTTCATTTTAAAGACGAGAGCTTGTCTCATTCATTCGATGTGTCCAACCTCACTGATTCATTGAATGAATCAAACTGCGTTCAATCATTAAATGAATCAAACTGCTCTCAGTCTTTCAATGAAAATAGTGATATACATTCAATCATTGAAATCCAGCTTCTCGCATTCATTCACAGTTTAATCCTCAACGCCTTCGGTCAATGAAACAAACAGTATTCAACATTCAGTGAAACGAAAATATACGTTTTAAATCAAAGAGTATACCTTGCCTCATTTATTCAATGTCTGGAGCTGAACTGATTCATTCAAAGAATCAAACTGCATGCATTCATTCAATGAAACAGAGTATATGTTTCAATTCAAAGAGTAGATCTTGTCTAATTCATTTAGAGCCTCGAGCTTAACTGATTCATTCAAAGAATCAAAACTGCCTTCATTCATTCATTCAAAGAACCAAATTAGACGTTTCAATTCAAAGTGTAGAGCTTGTCTCATTCATTCAATGTCTCGACCTTAACTGATTCATTCAAAGAATAAAACTGCCTTCATCCATTCAATGAAGACAACTGCACTCAATCATTCAATGAGATAAGCGGTATTCGTTCATTACTTTAATCGAGCTAATCCCATTCATTCAATGTCTCGGCATTTACGCCATCATTTTCGGAATCAAACTGCATTCATTCTTTCATTCAAAGTATACGTTTCATGTCAATGACGAGAGCTTGTCTCATTCATTCGATGTATCCAACCTCACTGATTCATTGAAAGAATCAAACTGCGTTCAATCATTCAATGAATCAAACTGCTCTCAGTCTTTCAATGAAAATAGTGATATACATTCAATCATTGAAATCCAGCTTATCTCATTCATTCACAGATTAATCCTAAACGCCTTCGTTCAATGAAACAAAGAGCATTCAAACTATCAATGAAATGAAAATATACGTTTTAAATCAAAGAGTATACCTTGCCTCAAATATTCAATGTTTGGAGCTGAACTGATTCATTCAAAGAACCAAATTGCATGCATTCATTCAATGAAAGAGAGTTTATGTTTCAATTCAAAGAGTAGATCTTGTCTCATTCATTTAGAGCCTCGAGCTTAACTGATTCATTCAAAGAATCAAAACTACCTTCATTTATTCATTCAAAGAAACAAATTAGACGTTACAATTCAAAGTGTAGAGCTTGTCTCATTCATTCAATGTCTCGACCTTAACTGATTCATTCAAAGAATCAAACTGCGTTCATCCATTCAATGAAGCAAACTGCTCTCAATCATTCAATGTGAAAAGCGGTATTCGTTCATTACTTCAATCTACTTTATCCCATTCATTCAATGTCTCGGCATTTACGCCTTCATTTTCGGAATCAAACTGCATTCATTCTTTCAGACAAACTAAGTACACGTTTCATTTTAAAGATGAGAGCTTGTCTCATTCATTCGATATATCCAACCTCACTGATTCATTGAAAGAATCAAACTGCGTTCAATCATTCAATGAATCAAACTGCTCTCAGTCGTTCAATCAAAATAGTGATATACATTCATTCATTGAAATCCACCTTATCTCATTCATTCACAGTTTAATCCTAAACGCCTTCGTTCAATGAAACAAACAGCATTCAAACATTCAATGAAATGAAAATATACGTTTTAAATCAAAGAGTATACCTTGCCTCCTTTTTGCAATGTCTGGAGCTTAACTGATTCATTCAAAGAATCAGACTGCATGCATTCATTCACTGAAACAGAGTATATGTTTCAATTCAAAGAGAAGATCTTGTCGAATTCATTTAGAGCCTCGAGCTTTACTGAGTCATTCAAAGAATCAAAACTGCCTTCATTCATTCATTCAAAGAAGCAAATTAGACGTTTCAATTCAAAGTGTAGAGCTTGTCTCATTCATTCAATGTCTCGACCTTAACTGATTCATTCAAAGAATCAAACTGCGTTCATGCATTCAATGAAGACAACTGCACTCAATCATTCAATGAGAAAAGCGGTATTCGTTCATTACTTCAATCTAGCTAATCCCATTCATTCAATGTCTCGGCATTTACGCCTTCATTTTCGGAATCAAACTGCATTCATTCTTTCATACAAACTAAGTATACGTTTCATTTTAAAGACGAGAGCTTGTCTCATTCATTGGATGTGTCCAACCTCACAGATTCGTTGAAAGGGTCAAACTGCGTTCAATCATTCAATGAATCAAACTGCTCTCAGTCTTTCAATCAAAATAGTGACGTACATTCATTCATTGAAATCCAACTTATCTCATTCATTCACAGTTTAATCCTAAACGCCTTCGTTCAATGAAACAAACAGCATTCAAACATTCAATGAAATGAAAATATACGTTTTAAATTAAAGAGTAAACCTTGCCTCGTTTATTCAATGACTGGAGCTTAACTGATTCATTCCAAGAATCAAACTGCATGCATTCATTTAAAGAAGCAAATTAGGCGTTTCAATTCAAAGTGTAGAGCTTGTCTCATTCATTCAATGTCTCGACCTTAACTGATTCATTCAAAGAATCAAACTGCGTTCATCCATTCAATGAAGGCAACTGCACTCAATCATTCAATGAGATAAGCGGTGTTCGTTCATTACTTCAATGTACTTTATCCCATTCATTCAATGTCTCGGCATTTACGCCTTCATTTTCGGAATCAAACTGCATTCATTCTTTCATACAAACAAAGTATACGTTTCATTTTAAAGACGAGAGCTTGTCTCATTCATTCGATATATCCAACCTCACTGATTCATTGAAAGAAGCAAACTGCGTTCAATCATTCAATGAATCAAACTGCTCTCAGTCGTTCAATCAAAATAGTGATATACATTCATTCATTGAAATCCAACTTATCTCATTCATTCACAGTTTAATCCTAAACGCCTTCGTTCAATGAAACAAACAGCATTCAAACATTCAATGAAATGAAAATATACGTTTTAAATTAAAGAGTATACCTTGCCTCGTTTATCCAATGTCTGGAGCTTAACTGATTCATTCCAAGAATCAAACTGCATGCATTCATTCAAAGAAGCAAATTAGGCGTTTCAATTCAAAGTGTAGAGCTTGTCTCATTCATTCAATGTCTCGACCTTAACTGATTCATTCAAAGAATCAAACTGCGTTCATCCATTCAATGAAGGCAACTGCACTCAATCATTCAATGAGATAAGCGGTGTTCGTTCATTACTTCAATGTACTTTATCCCATTCATTCAATGTCTCGGCATTTACGCCTTCATTTTCGGAATCAAACTGCATTCATTCTTTCATACAAACAAAGTATACGTTTCATTTTAAAGATGAGAGCTTGTCTCATTCATTGGATGTGTCCAACCTCACAGATTCATTGAAAGGATCAAACTGCGTTCAATCATTCAATGAATCAAACTGCTCTCAGTCTTTCAATGAAAATAGTGATATACATTCATTCATTGAAATCCAGCTTATCTCATTCATTCACAGCTTAATCCGAAACGCCTTCGTTCAATGAAACAAACAGCATTCAAACATTCAATGAAATGAAAATATACGTTTTAAATCAGAGTATACCTTGCCTCGTTTATTCAATGATTGGAGCTTAACTGATTCATTCAAAGAACCAAATTGCATGCATGCATTCAATTAAACAGAGTTTATGTTTCAATTCAAAGAGTACATAGAACATAGAACATAGAACATAGAACATAGAACATAGAACAATACAGCGCAGTACAGGCCCTTCGGCCCTCGATGTTGCGCCGATCAAAGCCCACCTAACCTACACTAACCCACTATCCTCCATATACCTATCCAATGCCCGCTTAAATACCCATAAAGAGGGAGAGTCCACTACTGCTACTGGCAGGGCATTCCATGATCTTACGACTCGCTGAGTGAAGAACCTACCCCTAACATCAGTCCTATATCTACCCCCCCAAAGTAGATCTTGTCAATTCATTTAGTGCCTCGAGCTTAACTGATTCATTCAAAGAATCAAAACTGCCTTCATTCATCCATTCAAAGAAGCAAATTAGACGTTTCAATTCAAAGTGTAGAGCTTGTCTCATTCATTCAATGTCTCGACCTTAACTGATTCATTCAAAGAATCAAACTGCGTTCATCCATTCAATGAAGCAAACTGCTCTCAATCATTCAATGAGAAAAGCGGTATTCGTTCATTACTTCAATCTACTTTATCCCATTCATTCAATACCTCGGCATTTACGCCTTCATTTTCGGAATCAAACTGCATTCATTCTTTCATTCATAGTATACGTTTCATGTCAAAGACGAGAGCTTGTCTCATTCATTCGATGTGTCCAACCTCACTGATTCATTGAAAGAATCAAACTGCGTTCAATCATTAAATGAATCAAACTGCTTTCAGTCTTTCAATGAAAATAGTGATATACATTCATTCATTGAAATCCAGCTTCTCGCATTCATTCACAGTTTAATCGTCAACGCCTTCGGTCAATGAAACAAACAGCATTCAACATTCAGTGAAACGAAATATACTTTTCAAATCAAAGAAACCTTGTCTCATTCATTAAATTTCTCGAGCTTAACTGATTCATTCAAAGAATCAAACTGCGTTCATTCATTCAACGAAACAAATTGCACGCAATGAAACAAACGGTATTGATTCATTGAATCCAGCTTATCCCACTCATTAAATGTTTGACCTTAAACGCCAGCATTGAATGAACCAAAGAGCATTCATTCATCCAATGTGTCGAGTTGAAATGATTCATCCCGAGATTAAAATTGCGTTCGTGCATTCAATGAATCAAACTGCACTCAATCATTCCATGAACCTTGTGGTTCTATTTCATTCAATTAATCGAGTTTATCCCATTCATTCAAAATCTCGACCTTAACGACTTCGTTCAATGGAACAAACTGCATACATTCATTCAAAGAAACAGAGTATATGTTTCAATTCAAAGAGTAGATCTTGTCTCATTCATTTAGTGCCTCGACCTTAACTGATTCATTCAAAGAATCAAAACTGCCTTCATTCATCGTTCATTCAAAGAAGCAAATTAGACGTTTCAATTCAAAGTGTAGAGCTTGTCTCATTCATTCAATGTCTCGACCTTAACTGATTCATTCAAAGAATAAAACTGCCTTCATCCATTCAATGAAGACAACTGCACTCAATCATTCAATGAGATAAGCGGTATTCGTTCATTACTTCAATCGAGCTAATCCCATTCATTCAATGTCTCGGCATTTACGCCTTCATTTTAGGAATCAAACTGCATTCATTCTTTCATTCAAAGTATACGGTTTCATGTCAATGACGAGAGCTTGTCTCATTCATTCGATGTATCCAACCTCACTGATTCATTGAAAGAATCAAACTGCGTTCAATCATTCAATGAATCAAACTGCTCTCAGTCTTTCAATGAAAATAGTGATATACATTCAATCATTGAAATCCAGCTTATCTCATTCATTCACAGATTAATCCTAAACGCCTTCGTTCAATGAAACAAACAGCATTCAAACATTCAATGAAATGAAAATATACGTTTTAAATCAAAGAGTATACCTTGCCTCAAATATTCAATGTTTGTAGCTGAACTGATTCATTCAAAGAACCAAATTGCATGCATTCATTCAATGAAAGAGAGTTTATGTTTCAATTCAAAGAGTAGATCTTGTCAAATTCATTTAGAGCCTCGAGCTTAACTGATTCATTCAAAGAATCAAAACTACCTTCATTTATTCATTGAAAGAAACAAATTAGACGTTTCAATTCAAAGTGTAGAGCTTGTCTCATTCATTCAATGTCTCGACCTTAACTGATTCATTCATAGAATGAAACTGCGTTCATCCATTCAATGAAGCAAACTGCTCTCAATCATTCAATGAGAAAAGCGGTATTCGTTCATTACTTCAATCTACTTTATCCCATTCATTCAATGTCTCGGCATTTACGCCTTCATTTTCGGAATCAAACTACATTCATTCTTTCAGACAAACTAAGTACACGTTTCATTTCAAAGACGAGAGCTTGTCTCATTCATTGGATGTGTCCAACCTCATTGATTCATTGAAAGTATCAAACTGCGTTCAATCATTCAATGAATCAAACTGCTCTCAGTCTTTCAATGAAAATAGTGATATACATTCAATCATTGAAATCCAGCTTATCTCATTCATTCACAGATTAACCTAAACGCCTTCGTTCAATGAAACAAACAGCATTCAAACATTCAATGAAATGAAAATATACGTTTTAAATCAAAGAGTATACCTTGCCTCAAATATTCAATGTTTGGAGCTGAACTGATTCATTCAAAGAACCAAATTGCATGCATTCATTCAATGAAAGAGAGTTTATGTTTCAATTCAAAGAGTAGATCTTGTCAAATATCATTTAGAGCCTCGAGCTTAACTGATTCATTCAAAGAATCAAAACTACCTTCATTTATTCATTCAAAGAAACAAATTAGACGTTTCAATTCAAAGTGTAGAGCTTGTCTCATTCATTCAATGTCTCGACCTTAACTGATTCATTCATAGAATCAAACTGCGTTCATCCATTCAATGAAGCAAACTGCTCTCAATCATTCAATGAGAAAAGCGGTATTCGTTCATTACTTCAATCCATTTTATCCCATTCATTCAATGTCTCGGCATTTACGCCTTCATTTTCGGAATCAAACTGCATTCATTCTTTCAGACAAACTAAGTACACGTTTCATTTCAAAGACGAGAGCTTGTCTCATTCATTCGATATATCCAACCTCACTGATTCATTGAAAGTATCAAACTGCGTTCAATCATTCAATGAATCAAACTGCTCTCAGTCTTTCAATCAAAATAGTGATATACATTCATTCATTGAAATCCAACTTATCTCATTCATTCACAGTTTAATTCTAAACGCCTTCGTTCAATGAAACAAACAGCATTCAAACATTGAATGAAATGAAAATATACGTTTTAAATTAAAGAGTATACCTTGCCTCGTTTAATCAATGTCTGGAGCTTAACTGATTCATTCCAAGAATCAAACTGCATGCATTCATTCAAAGATGCAAATTAGGCGTTTCAATTCAAAGTGTAGAGCTTGTCTCATTCATTCAATGTCTCGACCTTAACTGATTCCTTCAAAGAATCAAACTGCGTTCATCCATTCAATGAAGGCAACTGCACTCAATCATTCAATGAGATAAGCGGTGTTCGTTCATTACTTCAACGTACTTTATCCCATTCATTCAATGTCTCGGCATTTACGCCTTCATTTTCGGAATCAAACTGCATTCATTCTTTCATACAAACAAAGTATACGTTTCATTTTAAAGACGAGAGCTTGTCTCATTCATTAGATGTGTCAAACCTCACAGATTCATTGAAAGGATCAAACTGCGATCAATCATTCAATGAATCAAACTGCTCTCAGTCTTTCAATGAAAATAGTGATATACTCATTGAAATCCAGCTTATCTCATTCATTCACAGTTTAATCCGAAACGCCTTCGTTCAATGAAACAAACAGCATTCAAACATTCAATTAAATGAAAATATACGTTTTAAATCAGAGTATACCTTGCCTCGTTTATTCAATGATTGGAGCTTAACTGATTCATTCAAAGAACCAAATTGCATGCATGCATTCAATTGAACAGAGTTTATGTTTCAATTCAAAGAGTAGATCTTGTCAATTCATTTAGTGCCTCGATCTTAACTGATTCATTCAAAGAATCAAAACTGCCTGCATTCATTCATTCAAAGAAGCAAATTAGACGTTTCAATTCAAAGTGTAGAGCTTGTGTCATTCATTCAATGTCTCGACCTTAACTGATTCATTCAAAGAATCAAACTGCGTTCATCCATTCAATGAAGCAAACTGCTCTCAATCATTCAATGAGAAAAGCGGTATTCGTTCATTACTTCAATCTACTTTATCCCATTCATTCAATATCTCGGCATTTACGCCTTCATTTTCGGAATCAAACTGCATTCATTCTTTCATTCAAAGTATACGTTTCATGTCAAAGACGAGAGCTTGTCTCATTCATTCGATGTGTCCAACCTCACTGATTCATTGAAAGAATCAAACTGCGTTCAATCATTAAATGAATCAAACTGCTTTCAGTCTTTCAATGAAAATAGTGATATACATTCATTCATTGAAATCCAGCTTCTCGCATTCATTCACAGTTTAATCGTCAACGCCTTCGGTCAATGAAACAAACAGCATTCAACATTCAGTGAAACGAAATATACTTTTCAAATCAAAGAAACCTTGTCTCATTCATTAAATTTCTCGAGCTTAACTGATTCATTCAAAGAATCAAACTGCGTTCATTTATTCAAAGAAACAAATTGCACGCAATGAAACAAACTGTATTGATTAATTGAATCCAGCTTATCCCACTCATTAAATGTTTGACCTTAAACGCCGGCATTGAATGAACCAAAGAGCATTCTTTCATCCAATGTGTCGAGTTGAAATGATTCATCCCGAGATTAAAATTGCGTTTGTGCATTCAATGAATCAAACTGCACTCAATCATTCCATGAACCTTGTGGTTCTATTTCATTCAATTAATCGAGTTTATCCCATTCATTCAAAATCTCGACCTTAACGACTTCGTTCAATGAAACAAACTGCATGCATTCATTCAAAGAAACAGAGTATATGTTTCAATTCAAAGAGTAGATCTTGTCTCATTCATTTAGTGCCTCGACCTTAACTGATTCATTCAAAGAATCAAAACTGCCTTCATTCATCGTTCATTCAAAGAAGCAAATTAGACGTTTCAATTCAAAGTGTAGAGCTTGTCTCATTCATTCAATGTCTCGACCTTAACTGATTCATTCAAAGAATAAAACTGCCTTCATCCATTCAATGAAGACAACTGCACTCAATCATTCAATGAGATAAGCGGTATTCGTTCATTACTTCAATCGAGCTAATCCCATTCATTCAATGTCTCGGCATTTACGCCTTCATTTTAGGAATCAAACTGCATTCATTCTTTCATTCAAAGTATACGGTTTCATGTCAATGACGAGAGCTTGTCTCATTCATTCGATGTATCCAACCTCACTGATTCATTGAAAGAATCAAACTGCGTTCAATCATTCAATGAATCAAACTGCTCTCAGTCTTTCAATGAAAATAGTGATATACATTCAATCATTGAAATCCAGCTTATCTCATTCATTCACAGATTAATCCTAAACGCCTTCGTTCAATGAAACAAACAGCATTCAAACATTCAATGAAATGAAAATATACGTTTTAAATCAAAGAGTATACCTTGCCTCAAATATTCAATGTTTGGAGCTGAACTGATTCATTCAAAGAACCAAATTGCATGCATTCATTCAATGAAAGAGAGTTTATGTTTCAATTCAAAGAGTAGATCTTGTCAAATTCATTTAGAGCCTCGAGCTTAACTGATTCATTCAAAGAATCAAAACTACCTTCATTTATTCATTCAAAGAAACAAATTAGACGTTTCAATTCAAAGTGTAGAGCTTGTCTCATTCATTCAATGTCTCGACCTTAACTGATTCATTCATAGAATCAAACTGCGTTCATCCATTCAATGAAGCAAACTGCTCTCAATCATTCAATGAGAAAAGCGGTATTCGTTCATTACTTCAATCTACTTTATCCCATTCATTCAATGTCTCGGCATTTACGCCTTCATTTTCGGAATCAAACTGCATTCATTCTTTCAGACAAACCAAGTACACGTTTCATTTCAAAGACGAGAGCTTGTCTCATTCATTCGATATATCCAACCTCACTGATTCATTGAAAGTATCAAACTGCGTTCAATCATTCAATGAATCAAACTGCTCTCAGTCTTTCAATCAAAATAGTGATATACATTCATTCATTGAAATCCAGCTTATCTCATTCATTCACAGATTAATCCTGAACGCCTTCGTTCAATGAAACAAACAGCATTCAAACATTCAATGAAATGAAAATATACGTTTTAAATCAAAGAGTATACCTTGCCTCAAATATTCAATGTTTGGAGCTGAACTGATTCATTCAAAGAACCAAATTGCATGCATTCATTCAATGAAAGAGAGTTTATGTTTCAATTCAAAGAGTAGATCTTGTCAAATTCATTTAGAGCCTCGAGCTTAACTGATTCATTCGAAGAATCAAAACTACCTTCATTTATTCATTCAAAGAAACAAATTAGACGTTTCAATTCAAAGTGATTAGCTTGTCTCATTCATTCAATGTCTCGACCTTAACTGATTCATTCATAGAATCAAACTGCGTTCATCCATTCAATGAAGCAAACTGCTCTCAATTATTCAATGAGAAAAGTGGTATTCGTTCATTACTTCAATCTACTTTATCCCATTCATTCAATGTCTCGGCATTTACGCCTTCATTTTCGGAATCAAACTGCATTCATTCTTTCAGACAAACTAAGTACACGTTTCATTTCAAAGACGAGAGCTTGTCTCATTCATTCGATATATCCAACCTCACTGATTCATTGAAAGTATCAAACTGCGTTCAATCATTCAATGAATCAAACTGCTCTCAGTCTTTCAATCAAAATAGTGATATACATTCATTCATTGAAATCCAACTTATCTCATTCATTCACAGTTTAATTCTAAATGCCTTCGTTCAATGAAACAAACAGCATACAAACATTCAATGAAATGAAAATATACGTTTTAAATTCAAGAGTATACCTTGCGTCGTTTAATCAATGTCTGGAGCTTAATTGATTCATTCAAAGAATCAAACTGCATGCATTCATTCAAAGAAGCAAATTAGTCGTTTCAATTCAAAGTGTAGAGCTTGTCTCATTCATTCAATGTCTCGACCTTAACTGATTCATTCAAAGAATCAAACTGCGTTCATCCATTCAATGACGCAAACTGCTCTCAATCATTCAATGAGAAAAGCGGTATTCGTTCATTACTTCAATCTCCTTATCCCATTCATTCAATATCTCGGCATTTACGCCTTCATTTTCGGAATCAAACTGCATTCATTCTTTCATTCAAAGTATACGTTTCATGTCAAAGACGAGAGCTTGTCTCATTCATTCGATGTGTCCTACCTCACTGATTCATTGAAAGAATCAAACTGCGTTCAATCATTAAATGAATCAAACTGCTTTCAGTCTTTCAATGAAAATAGTGATATACATTCATTCATTGAAATCCAGCTTCTCGCATTCATTCACAGTTTAATCCTCAACGCCTTCGGTCAATGAAACAAACAACATTCAACATTCAGTGAAACGAAATATACTTTTCAAATCAAAGAAACCTTGTCTCATTCATTAAATTTCTCGAGCTTAACTGATTCATTCAAAGAATCAAACTGCGTTCATTCATTCAAAGAAACAAATTGCACGCAATGAAACAAACGGTATTGATTCATTGAATCCAGCTTATCCCACTCATTAAATGTTTGACCTTAAACGCCGGCATTGAATGAACCAAAGAGCATTCATTCATCCAATGTGTCGAGTTGAAATGATTCATCCCGAGATTAAAATTGCGTTCGTGCATTCAATGAATCAAACTGCACTCAATCATTCCATGAACCTTGTGGTTCTATTTCATTCAATTAATCGAGTTTATCCCATTCATTCAAAATCTCGACCTTAATGACTTCGTTCAATGAAACAAACTGCATGCATTCATTCAAAGAAACAGAGTATATGTTTCAATTCAAAGAGTAGATCTTGTCTCATTCATTTAGTGCCTCGACCTTAACTGATTCATTCAAAGAATCAAAACTGCCTTCATTCATTCGTTCATTCAAAGAAGCAAATTAGACGTTTCAATTCAAAGTGTAGAGCTTGTCTCATTCATTCAATGTCTCGACCTTAACTGATTCATTCAAAGAATAAAACTGCCTTCATCCATTCAATGAAGACAACTGCACTCAATCATTCAATGAGATAAGCGGTATTCGTTCATTACTTCAATCGAGCTAATCCCATTCATTCAATGTCTCGGCATTTACGCCTTCATTTTCGGAATCAAACTGCATTCATTCTTTCATTCAAAGTATACGTTTCATGTCAATGACGAGAGCTTGTCTCATTCATTCGATGTATCCAACCTCACTGATTCATTGAAAGAATCAAACTGCGTTCAATCATTCAATGAATCAAACTGCTCTCCGTCTTTCAATGAAAATAGTGATATACATTCAATCATTGAAATCCAGCTTATCTCATTCATTCACAGATTAATCCTGAACGCCTTCGTTCAATGAAACAAACAGCATTCAAACATTCAATGAAATGAAAATATACGTTTTAAATCAAAGAGTATACCTTGCCTCAAATATTCAATGTTTGGAGCTGAACTGATTCATTCAAAGAACCAAATTGCATGCATTCATTCAATGAAAGAGAGTTTATGTTTCAATTCAAAGAGTAGATCTTGTCAAATTCATTTAGAGCCTCGAGCTTAACTGATTCATTCGAAGAATCAAAACTACCTTCATTTATTCATTCAAAGAAACAAATTAGACGTTTCAATTCAAAGTGTAGAGCTTGTCTCATTCATTCAATGTCTCGACCTTAACTGATTCATTCATAGAATCAAACTGCGTTCATCCATTCAATGAAGCAAACTGCACTCAATCATTCAATGAGAAAAGCGGTATTCGTTCATTACTTCAATGTACTTTATCCCATTCATTCAATGTCTCGGCATTTACGCCTTCATTTTCGGAATCAAACTGCATTCATTCTTTCATACAAACAAAGTATACGTTTCATTTTAAAGACGAGAGCTTGTCTCATTCATTCGATGTGTCCAACCTCACTGATTCATTGAAAGAATCAAACTGCGTTCAATCATTCAATGAATCAAACTGCTCTCAGTCTTTCAATGAAAATAGTGATATACATTCATTCATTGAAATCCAGCTTCTCGCATTCATTCACAGTTTAATCCTCAACGCCTTCGGTCAATGAAACAAACAGCATTCAACATTCAGTGAAACGAAATATACTTTTCAAATCAAAGAAACCTTGTCTCATTCATTAAATTTCTCGAGCTTAACTGATCCATTCAAAGAATCAAACTGCGTTCATTCATTCAAAGAAACAAATTGCACGCAATGAAACAAACGGTATTGATTCATTGAATCCAGCTTATCCCACTCATTAAATGTTTGACCTTAAACGCCCGCATTGAATGAACCAAAGAGCATTCATTCATCCAATGTGTCGAGTTGAAATGATTCATCCCGAGATTAAAATTGCGTTCGTGCATTCAATGAATCAAACTGCACTCAATCATTCCATGAACCTTGTGGTTCTATTTCATTCAATTAATCGAGTTTATCCCATTCATTCAAAATCTCGACCTTAATGACTTCGTTCAATGAAACAAACTGCATGCATTCATTCAAAGAAACAGAGTATATGTTTCAATTCAAAGAGTAGATCTTGTCTCATTCATTTAGTGCCTCGACCTTAACTGATTCATTCAAAGAATCAAAACTGCCTTCATTCATTCGTTCATTCAAAGAAGCAAATTAGACGTTTCAATTCAAAGTGTAGAGCTTGTCTCATTCATTCAATGTCTCGACCTTAACTGATTCATTCAAAGAATAAAACTGCCTTCATCCATTCAATGAAGACAACTGCACTCAATCATTCAATGAGATAAGCGGTATTCGTTCATTACTTCAATCGAGCTAATCCCATTCATTCAATGTCTCGGCATTTACGCCTTCATTTTCGGAATCAAACTGCATTCATTCTTTCATTCAAAGTATACGTTTCATGTCAATGACGAGAGCTTGTCTCATTCATTCGATGTATCCAACCTCACTGATTCATTGAAAGAATCAAACTGCGTTCAATCATTCAATGAATCAAACTGCTCTCCGTCTTTCAATGAAAATAGTGATATACATTCAATCATTGAAATCCAGCTTATCTCATTCATTCACAGATTAATCCTAAACGCCTTCGTTCAATGAAACAAACAGCATTCAAACATTCAATGAAATGAAAATATACGTTTTAAATCAAAGAGTATACCTTGCCTCAAATATTCAATGTTTGGAGCTGAACTGATTCATTCAAAGAACCAAATTGCATGCATTCATTCAATGAAAGAGAGTTTATGTTTCAATTCAAAGAGTAGATCTTGTCAAATTCATTTAGAGCCTCGAGCTTAACTGATTCATTCAAAGAATCAAAACTACCTTCATTTATTCATTCAAAGAAACAAATTAGACGTTTCAATTCAAAGTGTAGAGCTTGTCTCATTCATTCAATGTCTCGACCTTAACTGATTCATTCATCGAATCAAACTGCGTTCATCCATTCAATGAAGCAAACTGCTCTCAATTATTCAATGAGAAAAGTGGTATTCGTTCATTACTTCAATCTACTTTATCCCATTCATTCAATGTCTCGGCATTTACGCCTTCATTTTCGGAATCAAACTGCATTCATTCTTTCAGACAAACTAAGTACACGTTTCATTTCAAAGACGAGAGCTTGTCTCATTCATTCGATATATCCAACCTCACTGATTCATTGAAAGTATCAAACTGCGTTCAATCATTCAATGAATCAAACTGCTCTCAGTCTTTCAATCAAAATAGTGATATACATTCATTCATTGAAATCCAACTTATCTCATTCATTCACAGTTTAATTCTAAACGCCTTCGTTCAATGAAACATACAGCATTCAAACATTCAATGAAATGAAAATATACGTTTTAAATTAAAGAGTATACCTTGCGTTGTTTAATCAATGTCTGGAGCTTAACTGATTCATTCCAAGAATCAAACTGCATGCATTCATTAAAAGAAGGAAATTAGGCGTTTCAATTCAAAGTGTAGAGCTTGTCTCATTCATTCAATGTCTCGACCTTAACTGATTCATTCAAAGAATCAAACTGCGTTCATCCATTCAATGAAGCAAACTGCACTCAATCATTCAATGAGAAAAGTGGTATTCGTTCATTACTTCAATGTACTTTATCCCATTCATTCAATGTCTCGGCATTTACGCCTTCATTTTCGGAATCAAACTGCATTCATTCTTTCATACAAACAAAGTATACGTTTCATTTTAAAGACGAGAGCTTGTCTCATTCATTCGATGTGTCCAACCTCACTGATTCATTGAAAGAATCAAACTGCGTTCAATCATTCAATGAATCAAACTGCTCTCAGTCTTTCAATGAAAATAGTGATATACATTCATTCATTGAAATCCAGCTTCTCGCATTCATTCACAGTTTAATCCTCAACGCCTTCGGTCAATGAAACAAACAGCATTCAACATTCAGTGAAACGAAATATACTTTTCAAATCAAAGAAACCTTGTCTCATTCATTAAATTTCTCGAGCTTAACTGATTCATTCAAAGAATCAAACTGCGTTCATTCATTCAAAGAAACAAATTGCACGCAATGAAACAAACGGTATTGATTCATTGAATCCAGCTTATCCCATTCATTAAATGTTTGACCTTAAACGCCGGCATTGAATGAACCAAAGAGCATTCATTCATCCAATGTGTCGAGTTGAAATGATTCATCCCGAGATTAAAATTGCGTTCATGCATTCAATGAATCAAACTGCACTCAATCATTCCATGAACCTTGTGGTTCTATTTCATTCAATTAATCGAGTTTATCCCATTCATTCAAAATCTCGACCTTAACGACTTCGTTCAATGAAACAAACTGCATGCATTTATTCAAAGAAACAGAGTATATGTTTCAATTCAAAGAGTAGATCTTGTCTCATTCATTTAGTGCCTCGACCTTAACTGATTCATTCAAATAATCAAAACTGCCTTCATTCATTCGTTCATTCAAAGAAGCAAATTAGACGTTTCAATTCAAAGTGTAGAGCTTGTCTCATTCATTCAATGTCTCGACCTTAACTGATTCATTCAAAGAATAAAACTGCCTTCATCCATTCAATGAAGACAACTGCACTCAATCATTCAATGAGATAAGCGGTATTCGTTCATTACTTCAATCGAGCTAATCCCATTCATTCAATGTCTCGGCATTTACGCCTTCATTTTCGGAATCAAACTGAATTCATTCTTTCATTCAAAGTATACGTTTCATGTCAATGACGAGAGCTTGTCTCATTCATTCGATGTATCCAACCTCACTGATTCATTGAAAGAATCAAACTGCGTTCAATCATTCAATGAATCAAACTGCTCTCAGTCTTTCAAAGAAAATAGTGATATACATTCAATCATTGAAATCCAGCTTATCTCATTCATTCACAGATTAATCCTAAACGCCTTCGTTCAATGAAACAAACAGCATTCAAACATTCAATGAAATGAAAATATATGTTTTAAATCAAAGAGTATACCTTGCCTCAAATATTCAATGTTTGGAGCTGAACTGATTCATTCAAAGAACCAAATTGCATGCATTCATTCAATGAAAGAGAGTTTACGTTTCAATTCAAAGAGTAGATCTTGTCAAATTCATTTAGAGCCTCGAGCTTAACTGATTCATTCAAAGAATCAAAACTACCTTCATTTATTCATTCAAAGAAACAAATTAGACGCTTCAATTCAAAGTGTAGAGCTTGTCTCATTCATTCAATGTCTCGACCTTAACTGATTCATTCATAGAATCAAACTGCGTTCATCCATTCAATGAAGCAAACTGCTCTCAATCATTCAATGAGAAAAGCGGTATTCGTTCATTACTTCAATCTACTTTATCCCATTCATTCAATGTCTCGGCATTTACGTCTTCATTTTCGGAATCAAACTGCATTCATTCTTTCAGACAAACTAAGTACACGTTTCATTTCAAAGACGAGAGCTTGTCTCATTCATTCGATGTATCCAACCTCACTGATTCATTGAAAGAATCAAACTGCGTTCAATCATTCAATGAATCAAACTGCTCTCAGTCTTTCAATGAAAATAGTGATATACATTCAATCATTGAAATCCAGCTTCTCTCATTCATTCACAGATTAATCCTAAGCGCCTTCGTTCAATGAAACAAACAGCATTCAAACATTCAATGAAATGAAAATATACGTTTTAAATCAAAGAGTATACCTTGCCTCAAATATTCAATGTTTGGAGCTGAACTGATTCATTCAAAGAACCAAATTGCATGCATTCATTCAATGAAAGAGAGTTTACGTTTCAATTCAAAGAGTAGATCTTGTCAAATTCATTTAGAGCCTCGAGCTTAACTGATTCATTCAAAGAATCAAAACTACCTTCATTTATTCATTCAAAGAAACAAATTAGACGTTTCAATTCAAAGTGTAGAGCTTGTCTCATTCATTCAATGTCTCGACCTTAACTGATTCATTCAAAGAATCAAACTGCGTTCATCCATTCAATGAAGCAAACTGCTCTCAATCATTCAATGAGAAAAGCGGTATTCGTTCATTACTTCAACCTCGCGTATCGCATTCATTCAATGTCTCGACATTTACGCCTTCATTTTCGGAATCAAACTGCATTCATTCTTTCATACAAACTAAGTATACGTTTCATTTTAAAGATGAGAGCTTGTCTCATTCATTGGATGTGTCCAACCTCACAGATTCATTGAAAGGATCAAACTGCGTTCATTCATTCAATGAATCAAACTGCTCTCAGTCTTTCAATCAAAATAGTGATATACATTCATTCATTGAACTCTAACTTATCTCATTCATTCACAGTTTAATCCTAAACGCCTTCGTTCAATGAAACAAACAGCATTCAAACATTCAATGAAATGAAAATATACGTTTTAAATCAAAGAGTATACCTTGCCTCGTTTATTCAATGTCTGGAGCTTAACTGATTCATTCAAAGAATCAAACTGCATGCATTCATTCAATGAAACAGAGTATATGTTTCAATTCAAAGAGTAGATCTTGTCTAATTCATTTAGAGCCTCGAGCTTAACTGATTCATTCAAAGAATCAAACTGCGTTCATCCATTCAATGAAGACAACTGTACTCAGTCATTCAATGAGATAAGCGATGTTCGTTCATTACTTCAATGTACTTTATCCCATTCATTCAACGTCTCGGCATTAAAAC
Source organism: Chiloscyllium punctatum (assembly GCF_047496795.1). NCBI lineage: Eukaryota > Metazoa > Chordata > Chondrichthyes > Orectolobiformes > Hemiscylliidae > Chiloscyllium > Chiloscyllium punctatum. The sequence continues at coordinate 90,462,709 of NC_092744.1, read as the reverse complement.
CTTCATTTTCGGAATCAAACTGCATTCATTCTTTCATACAAACAAAGTATACGTTTCATTTTAAAGATGAGAGCTTGTCTCATTCATTCGATGTATCCAACATCACTGATTCATTGAAAGAATCAAACTGCGTTCAATCATTCAATGAATCAAACTGCTCTCAGTCTTTCAATCAAATAGTGATATACATTCAATCATTGAAATCCAGCTTATCTCATTCATTCACATTTTAATCCTAAACGCCTTCGTTCAATGAAACAAACAGCATTCAAACATTCAATGAAATGTAAATATATGTTTTAAATCAAAGAGTATACCTTGCCTCGATTATTCAAATTTTGGAGCTTAACTGATTCATTCAAAGAACCAAATTGCATGCATTCATTCAATGAAACAGAGTTTATGTTTCAATTAAAAGAGTAGATCTTGTCTCATTCATTTAGAGCCTCGAGCATAACTGATTCATTCAAAGAATCAAAACTACCTTCATTCATTCATTCAAAGAAACAAATTAGACGTTTCAATTCAAAGTGTAGAGCTTGTCTCATTCATTCAATGTCTCGACCTGAACTGATTCATTCTAAGAATCAAACTGCGTTCATCCATTCAATCAAGCAAACTGCACTCAATCATTCAATGAGAAACGCGGTATTCGTTCATTACTTCAATCTAGCTAATCCCATTCATTCAATGTCTCAGCATTTACGCCTTTATTTTAGGATTCAAACTGCATTCATTCTTTCATACAAACTAAGTACACGTTTCATTGAAAAGACGAGAGCTTGTCTCATTCATTCGATATATCCACCCTCACTGATTCATTGAAAGGATCAAACTGCGTTCAATCATTAAATGAATCAAACTGCTTTCAGTCTTTCAATGAAAATAGTGATATACATTCATTCATTGAAATCCAGCTTATCGCATTCATTTACAGTTTAATCCTCAACGCTTTCGGTCAATGAAACAAACAGCATTCAACATTCAGTGAAACGAAATATACTTTTCAAATCAAAGATACCTTGTCTCATTCATTAAATTTCTCGAGCTTAACTGATTCATTCAAAGAATCAAACTGCGTTCATTCACTCAAAGAAACAAATTGCACGCAATGAAACAAACGGTATTGATTCATTGAATCCAGCTTATCCCATTCATTAAATGTCTGACCTTAAACGCCAGCATTGAATGAACCAAAGAGCATTCATTCATCCAATGTGTCGAGTTGAAATGATTCATCCCGAGATTAAAATTGCGTTCGTGCATTCAATGAATCAAACTGCACTCAATCATTCCATGAACCTTGTGGTTCTATTTCATTCAATTAATCGAGTTTATCCCATTCATTCAAAATCTCGACCTTAACGCCTTCGTTCAATGAAACAAACTGCATGCATTCATTCAAAGAAACAGAGTATATGTTTCAATTCAAAGAGTAGATCTTGTCTCATTCATTTAGTGCCTCGACCTTAACTGATTCATTCAAAGAATCAAAACTGCCTTCATTCATTCATTCATTCAAAGAAGCAAATTAGACGTTTCAATTCAAAGTGTAGAGCTTGTCTCATTCATTCAATGTCTCGACCTTAACTGATTCATTCAAAGAATAAAACTGCCTTCATCCATTCAATGAAGACAACTGCACTCAATCATTCAATGAGATAAGCGGTATTCGTTCTTTACTTCAATCGAGCTAATCCCATTCATTCAATGTCTCGGCATTTACGCCTTCATTTTCGGAATCAAACTGCATTCATTCTTTCATACAAACTAAGTATACGTTTCATTTCAAAGACGAGAGCTTGTCTCATTCATTCGATGTGTCCAACCTCACTGGTTCATTGAAAGAATCAAACTGCGTTCAATCATTCAATGAATCAAACTGCTCTCAGTCTTTTAATGAAAATAGTGATATACATTCAATCATTGAAATCCAGCTTATCTCATTCATTCACAGTTTAATCCTCAACGCCTTCGGTCAATGAAACAAACAGCATTCAAACATTCAATGAAATGAAAATATACGTTTTAAATCAAAGAGTATACCTTGCCTCAAATTTTCAATGTTTGGAGCTGAACTGATTCATTCAAAGAACCAAATTGCATGCATTCATTCAATGAAACAGAGTTTATGTTTCAATTCAAAGAGTAGATCTTGTCTAATTCATTTAGAGCCTCGAGCTTAACTGATTCATTAAAAGAATCAAAACTACCTTCATTTATTCATTCAAAGAAACAAATTAGACGTTTCGATTCAAAGTGTAGAGCTTGTCTCATTCATTCAATGTCTCGACCTTAACTGATTCATTCAAAGAATCAAACTGCGTTCATCCATTCAATGAAGCAAACTGCTCTCAATCATTCAATGAGAAAAGCGGTATTCGTTCATTCCTTCAACCTCGCATATCGCATTCATTCAATGTCTCGACATTTACGCCTTCATTTTCGGAATCAAACTGCATTCATTCTTTCATACAAACTAAGTATACGTTTCATTTCAAAGACGAGAGCTTGTCTCATTCATTGGATGTGTCCAACCTCACAGATTCATTGAAAGGATCAAACTGCGTTCAATCATTCAATGAATCAAACTGCTCTCAGTCTTTCAATCAAAATAGTGATACACATTCATTCATTGAAATCCAGCTTATCTCATTCATTCACAGTTTAATCCTAAACGCCTTCGTTCAATGAAACAAACAGCATTCAAACATTCAATGAAATTAAAATATCAGTTTGAAATCAAAGAGTATACCTTGCCTCGTTTATTCAATGTCTGGAGCTTAACTGATTCATTCAAAGAATCGAACTGCATGCATTCTTTCAATGAAACAGAGTATATGTTTCAATTCAAAGAGTAGATCTTGTCTAATTCATTCAGAGCCTCGAGCTTAACTGATTCATTCAAAGAATCAAAACTGCCTTCATTCATTCATTCAAAGAAGCAAACTAAACGTTTCAATACAAAGTGTAGAGCTTGTCTCATTCATTCAATGTCTCGACCTTAACTGATTCATTCAAAGAATCAAACTGCGTTCATCCATTCAACGAAGCAAACTGCACTCAATCATTCAATGAGAAAAGCAGTATTCGTTCATTTCTTCAGTCTAGCTTCTCCCATTCATTCAATGTCTCGGCATTTACTCCTTCATTTTAGGAATCAAACTGCATTCATTCTTACTGCAAACAAAGTATACGTTTCATTTCAAAGACGAGAGCTTGTCTCATTCATTGGATGTGACCAACCTCACTGATTCATTGAAAGAATCAAACAGCGTTCAATCATTCAATGAATCAAACTGCTCTCAGTCTTTCAATGAAAATAGTGATACACATTCATTCATTGAAATCCGGCTTATCTCATTCATTCACAGTTTAATCCTAAACGCCTTCGTTCAATGAAACAAACAGCATTCAAACATTCAATGAAATGAAAATATATGTTTGAAATCAAAGAGTATACCTTGCCTCGTTTATTCAATGTTTGGAGCTTAACTGAATCATACAAAGAACCAAATTGCATGCATTCATTCAATGAAAGAGAGTTTATGTTTCAATACAAAGAGTAGATCTTGGCTAATTCATTTATAGCCTCGAGCTTTACTGATTCATTCAAAGAATCAAAACTGCCTTCATTCATTCATTCAAAGAAGCAAATTAGACGTTTCAATTCAAAGTGTAGAGCTTGTCTCATTCATTCAATGTCTCGACCTTAACTGATTCATTCAAAGAATCAAACTGCGTTCATCCATTCAATGAAGCAAACTGCACTCAATCATTCAATGAGAAAAGCGGTATTCGTTCATTACTTCAATCTAGCTAATCCCATTCATTCAATGCCTCGGCATTTACGCCTTCATTTTCGGAATCAAACTGCAGTCATTCTTTCATACAAACAAAGTATACGTTTCATTTTAAAGACGGGAGCTTGTCTCATTCATTCGATGTGTCCAACCTCACTGATTTATTGAAAGGATGAAAATGCGTCCAATCATTCAATGAATCAAACTGCTCTCAGTCTTTCAATGAAAACAGTGATATATTTCATTCATTGAAATCCAACTTCTCTCATTCATTCACAGTTTAATTATAAACGTCCTTCGTTCAATGAAACAAACAGCATTCAAACATTCAATGAAATGAAAATATACGTTTTAAATCAAAGAGTATATTCAATGTCTGGAGCTTAACTGATTCATTCAAAGAATCAAAACTGCCTTCATTCATTCATTCAAAGAAGCAAATTAGACGTTTCAATTCAAAGTGTAGAATTTGTCTCATTCATTCAATGTCTCGACCTGAACTGATTCATTCAAAGAATCAAACTGCGTTCATCCATTCAATGAAGCAAACTGCACTCAATCATTCAATGAGAAAAGCGGTATTCGTTCATTACTTCAATCTAGCTAATCCCATTCATTCAATGTCTCGGCATTTACGCCTTCATTTTCGGAATCAAACTGCATTCATTCTTTCATTCAAAGTATACGTTTCATGTCAATGACGAGAGCTTGTCTCATTCATTCGATGTGTCCAACCTCACTGATTCATTGAAAGAATCAAACAGCGTTCAATCATTCAATGAATCAAACAGCTCTCAGTCTTTCAATGAAAATAGTGATATACATTCAATCATTGAAATCCAGTTTATCTCATTCATTCACAGTTTAATCCTAAACGCCTTCGTTTAATGAGACAAACAGCATTCAAACATTCAATGAAATGGAAATATACGTTTTAAATCAAAGAGTATACCTTGCCTCGTTTATTCAATGTTTGGAGCTGAACTGATTCATTCAAAGAATCAAATTGCATGCATTCATTCAATGAAACAGAGTTTATGTTTCAATTCAAAGAGTAGATCTTGTCAATTCATTTAGTGCCTCGAGCTTAACTGATTCATTCAAAGAATCAAAACTGCCTTCATTCATTCATTCAAAGAAGCAAATTAGACGTTTCAATTCAAAGTGTAGAGCTTGTGTCATTCATTCAATGTCTCGACCTTAACTGATTCATTCAAAGAATCAAACTGCGTTCATCCATTCAATCAAGCAAACTGCACTCAATCATTCAATGAGAAAAGCGGTATTCGTTCATTACTTCAATCTAGCTAATCCCATTCATTCAATGCCTCGGCATTTACGCCTTCATTTTCGGAATCAAACTGCAGTCATTCTTTCATACAAACAAATTATACGTTTCATTTTAAAGACGAGAGCTTGTCTCATTCATTGGATGTGTCCAACGTCACTGATTCATTGAAAGGATCAAAATGTGTTCAATCATTCAATGAATCAAACTGCTCTCAGTCTTTCAATGAAAATAGTGATACACATTCATTCATTGAAATCCAGCTTATCTCATTCATTCACAGTTTAATCCTAAACGCCTTCGTTCAAAGAAACAAACAGCATTCAAACATTCAATGAAATGTAAATATACGTTTTAAATCAAAGGGTATACCTTGCTTATCCCATTCATTCAATGTCTCGGCATTTACGCCTTCATTTTCGGAATCAAACTGCATTCATTCTTTCATACAAACAAAGTATACGTTTCATTTCAAAGACGAGAGCTTGTCTCATTCATTCGATGTGACCAACCTCACTGATTCATTGAAAGAATCAAACAGCATTCAATCATTCAATGAATCAAACTGCTCTCAGTCTTTCAATGAAAATAGTGATACACATTCATTCATTGAAATCCAGCTTATCTCATTCATTCACAGTTTAATCCTAAACGACGTCGTTCAATGAAACAAACACCATTCAAACATTCAATGAAATGAAAATATACGTTTTAAATCAAAGAGTATACCTTGCCTCGTTTATTCAATGTCTGGAGCTTAACTGATTCATTCAAAGAATCAAACTGCATGCATTCATTCAATGAAACAGAGTATATGTTTCAATTCAAAGAGTAGATCTTGTTTAATTCATTTAGAGCCTCGAGCTTAACTGATTCATTCAAAGAATCAAAACTGCCTTCATTCATTCATTCAAAGAAGCAAATTAGACGTTTCAATTCAAAGTGTAGAACTTGTCTCATTCATTCAATGTCTCGACCTTAACTGATTCATTCAAGGAATCAAACTGCGTTCATCCTTTCAATGAAGCAAACTGCACTCAATCATTCAATGAGAAAAGCGGTATTCGTTCATTACTTCAATCGAGGTTATCCCATTCATTCAATATCTCGACATTTACGCCTTCATTTTCGGAATCAAACTGCATTCATTCTTTCATACAAAGTATACGTTTCATGTCAATGACGAGAGCTTGTCTCATTTATTCGAAGTGTCCAAACTCACTGATTCATTGAAAGAATCAAACTGCGTTCAATCATTAAATAAATCAAACTGCTTTCAGTCTTTCAATGAAAACAGTGATATACATTGATTCATTGAAATTCAGCTTATCGCATTCATTCACAGTTTAATCCTCAACGCCTTCGGTCAATGAAACAAACAGCATTCCATATTCAGTGAAACGAAATATACGTTTCAAATAAAAGACACCTTGTCTCATTCCTTAAATTTCTCGAGCTTAACTGATTCTTTCAAAGAATCAAACTGTGTTCATTCATTCAAAGAAGCAAATTGCACGCAATGAAACAAACGGTGTTCATTCATTGAATCCAGCTTATCCCATTCATTAAATGTCTCACCTTAAACGACGGCATTCAATGAACCAAAGTGCGTTCATTCATCCAATGTGTCGAGTTGAAATGATTCATCCCGAGATTAAAATTGCTTTCGTGCATTCAATGAATCAAACTGCACTCAATCATTCCATGAACCTTGTGGTTCTATTTCATTCAATTAATCGAGTTTATCCCATTCATTCAAAATCTCGACCTGAACGCCTTCGTTCAATGAAACAAACTGCATGCATTCATTCAAAGAAACAGAGTAAATGTTTCAATTCAAAGAGTAGATCTTGGCTAATTCATTTAGAGCCTCGAGCTTAACTGATTCATTCAAAGAATCAAAACTGCCTTCATTCATTCATTCAAAGAAGCAAATTAGACTTTTCAATTCAAAGTGTAGAGCTTGTCTCATTCATTCAATGTCTCGACCTTAACTGATTCATTCAAAGAATCAAACTGCGTTCATCCATTCAATGAAGCAAACTGCACTCAATCATTCAATGAGAAAAGCGGTATTCGTTCATTACTTCAATCTAGCTAATCCCATTCATTCAATGCCTCGGCATTTACGCCTTCATTTTCGGAATCAAACTGCAGTCATTCTTTCATACAAACAAAGTATACGTTTCATTTTAAAGACGAGAGCTTGTCTCATTCATTGGATGTGTCCAACGTCACTGATTCATTGAAAGCATCAAAATGCGTTCAATCATTCAATGAATCAAACTGCTCTCAGTCTTTCAATCAAAATAGTGATACACATTCATTCATTGAAATCCAGCTTATCTCATTCATTCACAGTTTAATTCTAAACGCCTTTGTTCAATGAAACAAACAGCTTTCAAATATTCAATGAAATGAAAATATACCTTTTAAATCAAAGAGTATACCTTGCCTCGTTTATTCAATGTCTGGTGCTTTTCTGATTCATTCAAAGAACCAAATTGCATGCATTCATTCAATGAAACAGAGTATATGTTTCAATTCAAAGAGTAGATGTTGTCTAATTCATTTAGAGCCTCGAGCTTAACTGATTCATTCAAAGAATCAAAACTGCCTTCATTCATTCATTCAAAGAAGCAAATTAGACGTTTCAATTCAAAGTGTAGAGCTTGTCTCATTCATTCAATGTCTCGACCTTAACTGATTCATTCAAAGAATAAAACTGCGTTCATCCATTCAATGAAGCAAACTGCACTCAATCATTCAATGAGAAAAGCGGTCTTCGTTCATTACTTCAATCTAGCTAATCCCATTCATTCAATGCCTCGGCATTTACGCCTCCATTTTCGGAATCAAACTGCAGTCATTCTTTCATACAAACAAAGTATACGTTTCATTTTAAAGACGGGAGCTTGTCTCATTCATTCGATGTGTCCAACCTCACTGATTCATTGAAAGGATGAAAATGCGTCCAATCATTCAATGAATCAAACTGCTCTCAGTCTTTCAATGAAAACAGTGATATATTTCATTCATTGAAATCCAACTTCTCTCATTCATTCACAGTTTAATTATAAACGTCCTTCGTTCAATGAAACAAACAGCATTCAAACATTCAATGAAATGAAAATATACGTTTTAAATCAAAGAGTATATTCAATGTCTGGAGCTTAACTGATTCATTCAAAGAATCAAAACTGCCTTCATTCATTCATTCAAAGAAGCAAATTAGACGTTTCAATTCAAAGTGTAGAATTTGTCTCATTCATTCAATGTCTCGACCTGAACTGATTCATTCAAAGAATCAAACTGCGTTCATCCATTCAATGAAGCAAACTGCACTCAATCATTCAATGAGAAAAGCGGTATTCGTTCATTACTTCAATCTAGCTAATCCCATTCATTCAATGTCTCGGCATTTACGCCTTCATTTTCGGAATCAAACTGCATTCATTCTTTCATTCAAAGTATACGTTTCATGTCAATGATGAGAGCTTGTCTCATTCATTCGATGTGTCCAACCTCACTGATTCATTGAAAGAATCAAACAGCGTTCAATCATTCAATGAATCAAACAGCTCTCAGTCTTTCAATGAAAATAGTGATATACATTCAATCATTGAAATCCAGTTTATCTCATTCATTCACAGTTTAATCCTAAACGCCTTCGTTTAATGAGACAAACAGCATTCAAACATTCAATGAAATGAAAATATACGTTTTAAATCAAAGAGTATACCTTGCCTCGTTTATTCAATGTTTGCAGCTGAACTGATTCATTCAAAGAATCAAATTGCATGCATTCATTCAATGAAACAGAGTTTATGTTTCAATTCAAAGAGTAGATCTTGTCAATTCATTTAGTGCCTCGAGCTTAACTGATTCATTCAAAGAATCAAAACTGCCTTCATTCATTCATTCAAAGAAGCAAATTAGACGTTTCAATTCAAAGTGTAGAGCTTGTGTCATTCATTCAATGTCTCGACCTTAACTGATTCATTCAAAGAATCAAACTGCGTTCATCCATTCAATCAAGCAAACTGCACTCAATCATTCAATGAGAAAAGCGGTATTCGTTCATTACTTCAATCTAGCTAATCCCATTCATTCAATGCCTCGGCATTTACGCCTTCATTTTCGGAATCAAACTGCAGTCATTCTTTCATACAAACAAAGTATACGTTTCATTTTAAAGACGAGAGCTTGTCTCATTCATTGGATGTGTCCAACGTCACTGATTCATTGAAAGGATCAAAATGCGTTCAATCATTCAATGAATCAAACTGCTCTCAGTCTTTCAATGAAAATAGTGATACACATTCATTCATTGAAATCCAGCTTATCTCATTCATTCACAGTTTAATCCTAAACGCCTTCGTTCAAAGAAACAAACAGCATTCAAACATTCAATGAAATGAAAATATACGTTTTACATCAAAGAGTATACCTTGCTTATCCCATTCATTCAATGTCTCGGCATTTACGCCATCATTTTCGGAATCAAACTGCATTCATTCTTTCATACAAACAAAGTATACGTTTCATTTCAAAGACGAGAGCTTGTCTCATTCATTCGATGTGACCAACCTCACTGATTCATTGAAAGAATCAAACAGCGTTCAATCATTCAATGAATCAAACTGCTCTCAGTCTTTCAATGAAAATAGTGATACACATTCATTCATTGAAATCCAGCTTATCTCATTCATTCACAGTTTAATCCGAAACGACTTCGTTCAATGAAACAAACACCATTCAAACATTCAATGAAATGAAAATATACGTTTTAAATCAAAGAGTATACCTTGCCTCGTTTATTCAATGTCTGGAGCTTAACTGATTCATTCAAAGAATCAAACTGCATGCATTCATTCAATGAAACAGAGTATATGTTTCAATTCAAAGAGTAGATCTTGTTTAATTCATTTAGAGCCTCGAGCTTAACTGATTCATTCAAAGAATCAAAACTGCCTTCATTCATTCATTCAAAGAAGCAAATTAGACGTTTCAATTCAAAGTGTAGAACTTGTCTCATTCATTCAATGTCTCGACCTTAACTGATTCATTCAAGGAATCAAACTGCGTTCATCCTTTCAATGAAGCAAACTGCACTCAATCATTCAATGAGAAAAGCGGTATTCGTTCATTACTTCAATCGAGGTTATCCCATTCATTCAATATCTCGACATTTACGCCTTCATTTTCGGAATCAAACTGCATTCATTCTTTCATTCAAAGTATACGTTTCATGTCAATGACGAGAGCTTGTCTCATTTATTCGAAGTGTCCAAACTCACTGATTCATTGAAAGAATCAAACTGCGTTCAATCATTAAATAAATCAAACTGCTTTCAGTCTTTCAATGAAAACAGTGATATACATTGATTCATTGAAATTCAGCTTATCGCATTCATTCTCAGTTTAATCCTCAACGCCTTCGGTCAATGAAACAAACAGCATTCCATATTCAGTGAAACGAAATATACGTTTCAAATAAAAGACACCTTGTCTCATTCCTTAAATTTCTCGAGCTTAACTGATTCTTTCAAAGAATCAAACTGCGTTCATTCATTCAAAGAAGCAAATTGCACGCAATGAAACAAACTGTGTTCATTCATTGAATCCAGCTTATCCCATTCATTAAATGTCTCACCTTAAACGACGGCATTCAATGAACCAAAGTGCGTTCATTCATCCAATGTGTCGAGTTGAAATGATTCATCCCGAGATTAAAATTGCTTTCGTGCATTCAATGAATCAAACTGCACTCAATCATTCCATGAACCTTGCGGTTCTATTTCATTCAATTAATCGAGTTTATCCCATTCATTCAAAATCTCGACCTTAACGCCTTCGTTCAATGAAACAAACTGCATGCATTCATTCAAAGAAACAGAGTAAATGTTTCAATTCAAAGAGTAGATCTTGGCTAATTCATTTCGAGCCTCGAGCTTAACTGATTCATTCAAAGAATCAAAACTGCCTTCATTCATTCATTCAAAGAAGCAAATTAGACTTTTCAATTCAAAGTGTAGAGCTTGTCTCATTCATTCAATGTCTCGACCTTAACTGATTCATTCAAAGAATCAAACTGCGTTCATCCATTCAATCAAGCAAACTGCACTCAATCATTCAATGAGAAAAGCGGTATTCGTTCATTACTTCAATCTAGCTAATCCCATTCATTCAATGCCTCGGCATTTACGCCTTCATTTTCGGAATCAAACTGCAGTCATTCTTTCATACAAACAAAGTATACGTTTCATTTTAAAGACGAGAGCTTGTCTCATTCATTGGATGTGTCCAACGTCACTGATTCATTGAAAGCATCAAAATGCGTTCAATCATTCAATGAATCAAACTGCTCTCAGTCTTTCAATCAAAATAGTGATACACATTCATTCATTGAAATCCAGCTTATCTCATTCATTCACAGTTTAATCCTAAACGCCTTTGTTCAATGAAACAAACAGCTTTCAAATATTCAATGAAATGAAAATATACCTTTTAAATCAAAGAGTATACCTTGCCTCGTTTATTCAATGTCTGGTGCTTTTCTGATTCATTCAAAGAACCAAATTGCATGCATTCATTCAATGAAACAGAGTATATGTTTCAATTCAAAGAGTAGATGTTGTCTAATTCATTTAGAGCCTCGAGCTTAACTGATTCATTCAAAGAATCAAAACTGCCTTCATTCATTCATTCAAAGAAGCAAATTAGACATTTCAATTCAAAGTGTAGAGCTTGTCTCATTCATTCAATGTCTCGACCTTAACTGATTCATTCAAAGAATCAAACTGCGTTCATCCATTCAATGAAGCAAACTGCATTCAATCATTCAATGAGAAAAGCGGTATTCGTTCATTACTTCAATCTAGCTTATCCCATTCATTCAATGTCTCGGCATTTACGCCTTCATTTTCGGAATCAAACTGCATTCATTCTTTCATACAAACTAACTATACGTTTCATTGCAAAGACGAGAGCTTGTCTCATTCATTCGATGTATCCAACCTCACTGATTCATTGAAAGAAACAAACTGCGTTCAATCATTCAATGAATCAAACTGCTTTCAGTCTTTCAATGAAAATAGTGATATACATTCAATCATTGAAATCCAGCTCATCTCATTCATTCACACTTTAATCCTAAACGCCTTCGTTCAATGAAACAAACACCATTCAAACATTCAATGAAATGAAAATATACGTTTTAAATCAAAGTTTATACCTTGCCTCGTTTATTCAATGTTTGGAGCTTCACTGATTCATTCAAAGAACCAAATTGCATGCATTCATTCAATGAAACAGAGTATATGTTTCAATTCAAAGAGTAGATCTTGTCTAATTCATTTCGAGCCTCGAGCTTAACTGATTCATTCAAAGAATCAAAACGACCTTCATTCATTCATTCAAAGAAACAAGTTAGACGTTTCAATTCAAAGTGTAGAGCTTGTCTCATTCATTCAATGTCTCGACCTTAACTGATTCATTCAAAGAATCAAACTGCGTTCATCCATTCAATCAAGCAAACTGCACTCAATCATTCAATGAGAAACGTGGTATTCGTTCATTACTTCAATCTAGCTAATATCATTCATTCAATGTCTCGGCATTTACGCCTTCATTTTCGGGATCAAACTGCATTCATTCTTTCATACAACCAAAGTATACGTTTCATTTTAAAGACGAGAGCTTATCTCATTCATTGGATGTGTCCAACGTCACTGATTCATTGAAAGGATCAAACTGCGTTCAATCATTCAATGAATCAAACTGCTCTCAGTCTTTCAATCAAAATAGTGATATACATTCAATCATTGAACTCTAACTTATCTCATTCATTCACAATTTAATCCTAAACGCCTTCGTTCAATGAAACAAGCAGCATTCAAACATTCAATGACATGAAAATATACGTTTTAAATCAAAGAGTATACCTTGCCTCGATTATTCAATGTTTGGAGCTTAACTGATTCATTGAAAGAACCAAATTGCAAGCTTTAATTCAATGAAACAGAGTTTATGTTTCAATTCAAAGAGTAGATCTTGTCTAATTCATTTAGAGCCTCGAGCTTAACTGATTCATTCAAAAAATCAAAACTGCCTTCATTCATTCATTCATTCATTCAAAGAAGCAAATTAGACGTTTCAATTCAAAGTGTAGAGCTTGTCTCATTCATTCAATGTCTCGACCTTAACTGATTCATTCAAAGAATCAAACTGCGTTCATCCATTCAATGAAGCAAACTGCATTCAATCATTCAATGAGAAAAGCGGTATTCGTTCATTACTTCAATCTAGCTAATCCCATTCATTCAATGTCTCGGCATTTACGCCTTCATTTTCGGAATCAAACTGCATTCATTCATTCAAAGAAGCAAATTGCACGTAATGAAACAAACGGTATTCATTCATTGAATTCAGCTGATCCGATTCATTAAATGTCTCACCTTCAACGCCGGCATTCAATGAACCAAAGTGCATTCATTCATCCAAAGTGTCGAGTTGAAATGATTCATTTCGAGATTAAAATTGCGTTCGTGCATTCAACGAATCAAACTGCACTCAATCATTCCATGAATCTTGTGGTTCTATTTCATTCAATTAATCGAGTTTATCCCATTCATTCAAAATCTCGACCTTAAGGCCTTCGTTCAATGAAACAAACTGCATGCATTCATTCAAAGAAACAGAGTATATGTTTCAATTCAAAGAGTAGATCTTGTCTCATTCATTTAGTGCCTCGAGCTTCACTGATTCATTCAAAGAATCAAAACTGCCTTCATTCATTCATTCAAAGAAGCAAATTAGACGTTTCAATTCAAAGTGTAGAGCTTGTCTCATTCATTCAATGTCTCAACCTTAACTGATTCATTCAAAGATTAAAACTGCGTTCATCCATTCAATGAAGACAACTGCACTCAATCATTCAATGAGATAAGCGGTATTCATTCATTACTTCAATCTAGCTAATCCCATTCATTCAATGTCTCGGCATTTACGCCTTCATTTTCGGAATCAAACTGCATTCATTCTTTCATACAAACTAAGTATATGTTTCATTTCAAAGACGAGAGCTTGTCTCATTCATTCGATATATCCAACCTCACTGATTCATTGAAAGAAACAAACTGCGTTCAATCATTCAATGAATCAAACTGTTCTCAGTCTTTCAATGAAAATAGTGATACACATTCAATCATTGAAATCCAGCTTATCTCATTCATTCACAGTTTAATCCTAAAAGCCTACGTTCAATGAAACAAACAGCATTCAAACATTCAATGAAATGTAAATATACGTTTTAAATCAAAGAGTATACCTTGCCTCGTTTATTCAATGTTTGGAGCTTAACTGATTCATTCAAAGAACAAAATTGCATGCATTCATTCAATGAAACAGTGTTTATGTTTCAATTCAAAGAGTAGATCTTGTCAATTCATTTAGTGCCTCGAGCGTAACTGATTCATTCAAAGAATCAAAACTGCCTTCATTCATTCATTCAAAGAAGCAAATTAGACGTTTCAATTCAAAGTGTATTGCTTGCCTCATTGATACAATGTCTCGACCTTAACTGATTCATTCAAAGAATCAAACTGCGTTCATCCATTCAATCAAGCAAACTGCACTCAATCATTCAATGAGAAAAGCGGTATTCGTTCATTACTTCAATCGAGGTTATCCCATTCATTCAATGTCTCGGCATTTATGCCTTCATTTTCGGAATCAAACTGCATTCATTCTTTCACACAAACAAAGTATACGTTTCATTTTAAAGACGAGAGCTTGTCTCATTCATTGGATGTGTCCAACGTCACTGATTCATTGAAAGGATCAAACTGTGTTCAATCATTCAATGAATCAAATTGCTCTCAGTCTTTCAATGAAAATAGTGATATACATTCAATCATTGAAATCCAGCTTATCTCATTCATTCACAGTTTAATCCTAAAAGCCTACGTTCAATGAAACAAACAGCATTCAAACATTCAATGAAATGTAAATATACGTTTTAAATCAAAGAGTATACCTTGCCTCGTTTATTCAATGTTTGGAGCTTAACTGATTCATTCAAAGAACAAAATTGCATGCATTCATTCAATGAAACAGTGTTTATGTTTCAATTCAAAGAGTAGATCTTGTCAATTCATTTAGTGCCTCGAGCGTAACTGATTCATTCAAAGAATCAAAACTGCCTTCATTCATTCATTCAAAGAAGCAAATTAGACGTTTCAATTCAAAGTGTATTGCTTGCCTCATTGATACAATGTCTCGACCTTAACTGATTCATTCAAAGAATCAAACTGCGTTCATCCATTCAATCAAGCAAACTGCACTCAATCATTCAATGAGAAAAGCGGTATTCGTTCATTACTTCAATCGAGGTTATCCCATTCATTCAATGTCTCGGCATTTATGCCTTCATTTTCGGAATCAAACTGCATTCATTCTTTCACACAAACAAAGTATACGTTTCATTTTAAAGACGAGAGCTTGTCTCATTCATTGGATGTGTCCAACGTCACTGATTCATTGAAAGGATCAAACTGTGTTCAATCATTCAATGAATCAAATTGCTCTCAGTCTTTCAATGAAAATAGTGATATACATTCAATCATTGAAATCCAGCTTATCTCATTCATTCACAGTTTAATCCTAAAAGCCTTCGTTCAATGAAACAAACACCATTCAAACATTCAATGAAAGGAAAATATACGTTTTAAATCAAAGAGTATACCTTGCCTCGTTTGTTCAATATCTGGAGCTTAACTGATTCATTTTAAGAACCAAATTGCATGCATTCATTCAATGAAAGAGAGTTTATGTTTCAATTCAAAGAGTAGATCTTGTCAATTCATTTAGAGCCTTGAGCTTAACTGATTCATTCAAAGAATCAAAACTGCCTACATTCATTCATTCAAAGAAGCGAATTAGACGTTTCAATTCAAAGTGTAGAGCTTGTCTCATTCATTCAATGTCTCGACCTTAACTGATTCATTCAAAGAATCAAACTGCGTTCATCCATTCAATCAAGCAAACTGCACTCAATCATTCAATGAGAAAAGCGGTATTCGTTCATTACTTCAATCTAGCTTATCCCATTCATTCAATGTCTCGGCATTTACGCCTTCATTTTCGGAATCAAACTGCATTCATTCTTTCATACAAACAAAGTATACGTTTCATTTCAAAGACGAGAGCTCGTCTCATTCATTCGATGTGACCAACAAAACTGATTCATTGAAAGAATCAAACAGCGTTCAATCATTCAATGAATCAAACTGCTCTCAGTCTTTCAATGAAAATAGTGATACACATTCATTCATTGAAATCCAGCTTATCTCATTCATTCACAGTTTAATCCTAAACGCCTTCGTTCAAAGAAACAAACAGCATTCAAACATTCAATGAAGTGAAAATATCAGTTTGAAATCAAAGAGTATACCTTGCCTCGTTTATTCAATGTCTGGAGCTTAACTGATTCATTCAAAGAATCAAAACTACCGTCATTCATTCATTCAAAGAAGCAAATTAGACGTTTCAATTCAAAGTGTAGAACTTGTCTCATTCATTCAATGTCTCGACCTTAACTGATTCATTCAAAGAATCAAACTGCGTTCATCCATTCAATGAAGCAAACTGCACTCAATCATTCAATGAGAAAAGCGGTATTCGTTCATTACTTCAATCGAGGTTATCCCATTCATTCAATGTCTCGACATTTACGCCCTCATTTTCGGAATATAACTGCATTCATTCTTTCATTCAAAGTATACGTTTCATGTCAATGATGAGAGCTTGTCTCATTCATTCGATGTGTCCAACCTCACTGATTCATTGAAAGAATCAAACTGCGCTCAATCATTAAATAAATCAAACTGCTTTCAGTCTTTCAACGAAAATAGTGATATACATTCATTCATTGAAATTCAGCTTATCGCATTCATTCACAGTTTAATCCTCAACGCCTTCGGTCAATGAAACAAACAGCATTCAACATTCAGTGAAACGAAATATAAGTTTCAAATAAAAGAAACCTTGTCTCATTCATTAAATTTCTCGAGCTTTACTGATTCTTTCAAACAATCAAACTGCGTTCATTCATTCAAAGAAGCAAATTGCACGCAATGAAACAAACGGTATTCATTCATTGAATCCAGCTTATCCCATTCATTAAATGTCTCACCTTAAATGACGGCATTCAATGAACCAAAGTGCATTCATTCATCCAATGTGTCGAGTTGAAATGATTCATCCCGAGATTAAAATTGCTTTCGTGCATTCAATGAATCAAACTGCACTCAATCATTCCATGAACCTTGTGGTTCTATTTCATTCAATTAATCGAGTTTATCCCATTCATTCAAAATCTCGACCTTAACGCCTTCGTTCAATGAAACAAACTGCATGCATTCATTCAAAGAAACAGAGTATATGTTTCAATTCAAAGAGTAGATCTTGTCTCATTCATTTAGTGCCTCGAGCTTAACTGATTCATTCAAAGAATCAAAACTGCCTTCATTCATTCATTCATTCAAAGAAGCAAATTA
The DNA here is from genome assembly GCF_047496795.1 of Chiloscyllium punctatum. NCBI lineage: Eukaryota > Metazoa > Chordata > Chondrichthyes > Orectolobiformes > Hemiscylliidae > Chiloscyllium > Chiloscyllium punctatum. The sequence goes on along the minus strand of NC_092744.1, from coordinate 90,445,058 downwards.
GACGTTTCAATACAAAGTGTAGAGCTTGTCTCATTCATTCAATGTCTCGACCTTAACTGATTCATTCAAAGAATCAAACTGCGTTCATCCATTCAATGAAGCAAACTGCACTCAATCATTCAATGAGAAAAGCAGTATTCGTTCATTTCTTCAGTCTAGCTTCTCCCATTCATTCAATGTCTCGGCATTTACGCCTTAATTTTAGGAATCAAACTGCATTCATTCTTACTGCAAACAAAGTATACGTTTCATTTCAAAGACGAGAGCTTGTCTCATTCATTGGATGTGACCAACCTCACTGATTCATTGAAAGAATCAAACAGCGTTCAATCATTCAATGAATCAAACTGCTCTCAGTCTTTCAATGAAAATAGTGATACACATTCATTCATTAAAATCCGGCTTATCTCATTCATTCACAGTTTAATCCTAAACGCCTTCGTTCAATGAAACAAACAGCATTCAAACATTCAATGAAATGAAAATATATGTTTGAAATCAAAGAGTATACCTTGCCTCGTTTATTCAATGTTTGGAGCTTAACTGAATCATTCAAAGAACCAAATTGCATGCATTCATTCAATGAAAGAGAGTTTATGTTTCAATACAAAGAGTAGATCTTGGCTAATTCATTTAGAGCCTCGAGCTTAACTGATTCATTCAAAGAATCAAAACTGCCTTCATTCATTCATTCAAAGAAGCAAATTAGACGTTTCAATTCAAAGTGTAGAGCTTGTCTCATTCATTCAATGTCTCGACCTTAACTGATTCATTCAAAGAATCAAACTGCGTTCATCCATTCAATGAAGCAAACTGCACTCAATCATTCAATGAGAAAAGCGGTATTCGTTCATTACTTCAATCTAGCTAATCCCATTCATTCAATGCCTCGGCATTTACGCCTTCATTTTCGGAATCAAACTGCAGTCATTCTTTCATACAAACAAAGTATACGTTTCATTTTAAAGACGGGAGCTTGTCTCATTCATTCGATGTGTCCAACCTCACTGATTCATTGAAAGGATGAAAATGCGTCCAATCATTCAATGAATCAAACTGCTCTCAGTCTTTCAATGAAAACAGTGATATATTTCATTCATTGAAATCCAACTTCTCTCATTCATTCACAGTTTAATTATAAACGTCCTTCGTTCAATGAAACAAACAGCATTCAAACATTCAATGAAATGAAAATATACGTTTTAAATCAAAGAGTATATTCAATGTCTGGAGCTTAACTGATTCATTCAAAGAATCAAAACTGCCTTCATTCATTCATTCAAAGAAGCAAATTAGACGTTTCAATTCAAAGTGTAGAATTTGTCTCATTCATTCAATGTCTCGACCTGAACTGATTCATTCAAAGAATCAAACTGCGTTCATCCATTCAATGAAGCAAACTGCACTCAATCATTCAATGAGAAAAGCGGTATTCGTTTATTACTTCAATCTAGCTAATCCCATTCATTCAGTGTCTCGGCATTTACGCCTTCATTTTCGGAATCAAACTGCATTCATTCTTTCATACAAACTAAGTATACGTTTCATTTTAAAGACGAGAGCTTGTCTCATTCATTGGATGTGTCCAACCTCACTGATTCATTGAAAGGATCAAACTGCGTTCAATCATTCAATGAATCAAGTTGCTCTCAGTCTTTCAATGAAAATAGTGATATACATTCAATCATTGAAATCCAGCTTATCTCATTCATTCACAGATTAATCCTAAACGCCTTCGTTCAATGAAACAAACAGCATTCAAACATTCAATGAAATGAAAATATACGTTTTACATCAAAGAGTATACCTTGCTTATCCCATTCATTCAATGTCTCGGCATTTACGCCATCATTTTCGGAATCAAACTGCATTCATTCTTTCATACAAACAATGTATACGTTGCATTTCAAAGACGAGAGCTTGTCTCATTCATTCGATGTGACCAACCTCACTGATTCATTGAAAGATTCAAACAGCGTTCAATCATTCAATGAATCAAACTGCTCTCAGTCTTTCAATGAAAATAGTGATACACATTCATTCATTGAAATCCAGCTTATCTCATTCATTCACAGTTTAATCCTAAACGCCTTCGTTCAATGAAACAAACACCATTCAAACATTCAATGAAATGAAAATATACGTTTTAAATCAAAGTTTATACCTTGCCTCGTTTATTCAATGTTTGGAGCTTCACTGATTCATTCAAAGAACCAAATTGCATGCATTCATTCAATGAAACAGAGTATATGTTTCAATTCAAAGAGTAGATCTTGTCTAATTCATTTCGAGCCTCGAGCTTAACTGATTCATTCAAAGAATCAAAACGACCTTCATTCATTCATTCAAAGAAACAAGTTAGACGTTTCAATTCAAAGTGTAGAGCTTGTCTCATTCATTCAATGTCTCGACCTTAACTGATTCATTCAAAGAATCAAACTGCGTTCATCCATTTAATCAAGCAAACTGCACTCAATCATTCAATGAGAAACGTGGTATTCGTTCATTACTTCAATCTAGCTAATATCATTCATTCAATGTCTCGGCATTTACGCCTTCATTTTCGGGATCAAACTGCATTCATTCTTTCATACAAACAAAGTATACGTTTCATTTTAAAGACGAGAGCTTATCTCATTCATTGGATGTGTCCAACGTCACTGATTCATTGAAAGGATCAAACTGCGTTCAATCATTCAATGAATCAAACTGCTCTCAGTCTTTCAATCAAAATAGTGATATACATTCAATCATTGAACTCTAACTTATCTCATTCATTCACAATTTAATCCTAAACGCCTTCGTTCAATGAAACAAGCAGCATTCAAACATTCAATGAAATGAAAATATACGTTTTAAATCAAAGAGTATACCTTGCCTCGATTATTCAATGTTTGGAGCTTAACTGATTCATTGAAAGAACCAAATTGCAAGCTTTAATTCAATGAAACAGAGTTTATGTTTCAATTCAAAGAGTAGATCTTGTCTAATTCATTTAGAGCCTCGAGCTTAACTGATTCATTCAAAGAATCAAAACTGCCTTCATTCATTCATTCATTCATTCAAAGAAGCAAATTAGACGTTTCAATTCAAAGTGTAGAGCTTGTCTCATTCATTCAATGTCTCGACCTTAACTGATTCATTCAAAGAATCAAACTGCGTTCATCCATTCAATGAAGCAAACTGCATTCAATCATTCAATGAGAAAAGCGGTATTCGTTCATTACTTCAATCTAGCTAATCCCATTCATTCAATGTTTCAGCATTTACGACTTCATTTTCGGAATCAAACTGCATTCATTGTTTCATACAAACTACGTACACTTTTCATTTCAAAGACGAGAGCCTGTCTCATTCGTTCGATGTATCCAACCTCACTGATTCATTGAAAGAATCAAACTGCGTTCAATCATTCAATGAATCAAACTGCTCTCAGTCTTTCAATGAAAATAGTGATTTTCATTCAATCATTGAAATCCAGCTTATCTCATTCATTCACAGTTTAATCCTAAACGCCTTTGTTCAATGAAACAAACAGCATTCAAACATTCAATGAAATGTTTTAAATCAAAGAGTTTACCTTGCCTCGTTTATTCAATGTTTGGAGCTTAACTGATTCATTCAAAGAACCAAATTGCATGCATTCATTCAATGAAACAGAGTTTATGTTTCAATACAAAGATTCGATCTTGGCTAATTCATTTAGAGCCTCGAGCTTAACTGATTCATTCAAAGAATCAAAACTGCCTTCATTCATTCATTCAAAGAAGCAAATTGCACGAAATGAAACAAACGGTATTCATTCATTGAATCCAGCTTATCCCATTCATTAAATGTCTCACCTTAAACGCTGGCATTCAATGAACCAAAGTGCATTCATTCATCCAATGTGTCGAGTTGAATTGATTCATCCCGAGATTAAAATTTCTTTCGTGCATTCAATGAATCAAACTGCACTCAATCATTCCATGAACCTTGTGGTTCTATTTCATTCAATTAATCGAGTTTATCCCATTCATTCAAAATCTCGACCTTAACGCCTTCGTTCAATGAAACAAACTGCATGCATTTATTCAAATAAACAGAGTATATGTTTCAATTCAAAGAGTAGATCTTGTCTCATTCATTTAGTGCCTCGAGCTTAACTGATTCATTCAAAGAATCAAAACTGCCTTCATTCATTCATTCAAAGAAGCAAATTAGACGTTTCAATTCAAAGTGTAGAGCTTGTCTCATTCATTCAATGTCTCGACCTTAACTGATTCATTCAAAGAATAAAACTGCGTCCATCCATTCAATGAAGACAACTGCACACAATCATTCAATGAGATAAGCGGTATTCGTTCATTACTTCAATCTAGCTAAGCCCATTCATTCAATGTCTCGGCATTTACACCTTCGTTTCCGGAATCAAACTGCATTCATTCTTTCATACAAACTAAGTATACGTGTCATTTCAAAGACGAGAGCTTGTCTCATTCATTCGATGTATCCAACCTCACTGATTCATTGAAAGAATCAAACTGCGTTCAATCATTCAATGAATCAAACTGCTCTCAGTCTTTCAATGAAAATAGTGATATACATTCAATCATTGAAATCCAGCTTATCTCATTCATTCACAGTTTAATCCTAAACGCCTTCGTTCAAAGAAACAAACAGCATTCAAACATTCAATGAAATGAAAATATACTTTTAAATCAAAGAGTGTACCTTGCCTCGTGTATTCAATGTCGTCATTCAATGAATCAAACTGCATGCATTCATTCAAAGAAACAGAGAATATGTTTCAATTCAAAGAGCAGATCTTGTCTCATTCATTTAGTGCCTCGAGCTTAACTGATTCATTCGAAGAATCAAACTGAGTTCATTCATTCAATGAAACAAACGGTATTCATTCATTAAATCCAGCTTATCCCATTCATTAAATGTCTCCGTCTAAACGCCGGCATTCAATGAAACAAAGTGCATTCATTCAAAGAAACAACGAATACATTTCAATTCACAGAGTGGAGCTTGTCTAATTCATTCAATGTCTGGAGCTTAACTGATTCATTCAAAGAATGAAGCTGCGTTCATTCACTCAATGAATCAACCTGCACTCAATCATTCAATTGAACAAGCGCTATTCATTCATCCATTCAATCCAGCTTATCCCGTTCATTCACTGTCTCGACGTTAACGCCTTCGTTCAATGAAACAAACTGCATTCATTCGTTCGAAGAAACAAAGTCGATGTTTGAAGTCAAAGAGTAGCCCTTGTCTCATTCATTCCATGTATCGAGCCTAATTTATTCATTCAAAAAATCAAACTGCGTTCATTCATTTAATGAAGCAAACTGCACACAATCATTCGAAGAAACAAGCTGTATTAATTCATTCATTGAATCCAGCTTATCCCATTTATTCAATGTCTCGACCTTAACGCCGGCATTCAATGAAACAAACTGCATTTATTCATTCAAAGATACAAAGTATATGTTTTAATTCAGAGAGGAGCTTGTCTCATTCATTCAATGTCACGAGCTTAACTGATTCATTCAAAGATTTTAACTGCGTTCATTCATTCAATGAATCAACTGCACACAATCTTTGAATTGAACATGTGGTATTCATTCATTCATTCAATCCAGCTTATCCCATTCATTCACGGACTCGACGTTAACGACTTCATTCAATGAAATAAACAAAATTCATTCAATTAAACAAAGTATACGTTTCAATTCAGAGAGTACACCTTGTCTCATTCATCCAATGTATCGAGTTGAAATGATTCATCCCGAGAATTAAATTGCGTACATGCATTCAATGAATCAAACTGCACTCAATCATCCAATGAAACTTGTGGTTCTAATTCATTCAATTATTCGAGTTTATCCCATTCATTCAATATCTCGACCTGAACGCCTTCGTTCAATGAAACAAACTGTATGCATTCATTCAAAGAAACAGAGAATATGTTTCAATTCAAAGAGCAGATCTTGTCTCGTTTATTCAATGTCTCGAGCTTTACTGATTCATTCAAAGAATCAAAACTGCGTTCATTCATTCAGTCAAAGAAGCAAATTAGACGTTTCAATTCAAAGTGTAGAGGTTGTCTCATTCATTCAAAGTCTCGAGCTTAACTGATTCATTCAAAGAATCAAACTGCGTTCATCCATTCAATGAAGCAAACTGCACTCAATCATTCAATGAGAAAAGCGGTATTCGTTCATTATTTCAATCCAGCTTATCCCATTCATTCAATGTCTCGGCATTTACGCCTTCATTTTAGGAATCAAACTGCATTCCTTCTTTCATTCAAACAAAGTATACGTTTCATTTCAAAGACGAGAGCTTTTCTCATTCATTCGATATATCGAACCTCACTGATTGATTGAAAAAATCAAACTGCGTTCAATCATTCAATGAATCAAATTGCTCTCAGTCTTTCAATGAAAATAGTGATATACATTTATTCATTGAAATCCAGCTTATCTCATTCATTCACAGTTCGTTCAATGAAACAAACAGCATTCAAACATTCAATGAAATGAAAATATACGTTTTATATCAAGCAAACGGCACAAAATCATTCAATGAAACAAGCAGTATTCATTCATTCATTGAATCCAGCTTATCCCATTCATTCACTGTCTCGATGTTAACGCCTTCATTGAATGAAACAATCAAAATTCATTCATTCAATGAAACAAAGTATACGTTTCAATTCAAAGTGTAGACCTTGTCTCATTCATTTAATGTCTCGACCTTAACTGATTCATTCAAACAATCAAACTGCGTTCATTCATTCATTCAAAGAACGAAATTAGACGTTTCAATTAAAAGCGTAAAGCCTGTCTACTTCATTCAATGTCTTGACCTCAATTGATTCATTCAAAGAATCAAACTGCATTATCCATTCAATGAAGCAAACTGCACTCAATCATTCAATGATAAAAGCGGTATTCATTCATGAATTGAATCCAGCTTATCCCATTTTATTCCAAGTCTCGGCCTTTTCGCCTTCATTCCAGGAAACAAACTGCATTCATTCTTTCATACAAACACAGTATACATTTCAATTCAAAGACAAGAGCTTGTCTCATTCCTTCAATGTATCGAACTTCACAGATTCATTGAAAGAATCAAACTGCGTTCATTCATTCAATGTATCAAACTGCACTCAATCATTCAATTGAAGAAGCGGTATTCATTCATTCATTGATTCCACCTTATCTCATTCAATCACAGTCTCATCCTTAACGCCTTCGTTCAATGAAACAAACAGCATTCAAACATTCAATAAAAACGAAATATACGTTTAATTCATTAAGTTTCTCGAGCTTAACTGATTCATTCAAAGAATCAAACTGCGTTTGAGTATGAATATTTAATGAAGCAAACTAAACGCAATCATTCAATAAAGCAAGCAGCATTCATTCATTGAATCCATCTTATCGCATTTATTCACTGTCTCGACCTTAACGCCTTCATTCAATGAAACAAACAATATTCATTCAATCAATGAAACAAAGTATACGTTTCAATTCAGAGAGTAGACCTTGTCTCATTCATTCAATATACCGAGTTGAAATGATTCATCCCGAGAATTAAACTGCGTTCATGCGTTCAATGAATCAAACTGCACTCAATCATTCCATGAAACTTGTGGTCCTAATTCATTCAATTAATTGAGTTTATCCCATTCATTCAATATCTCGACATTATCGACTTTATTCAATGAAAGGATCTGCATTAATTCATTCAATGAAGCAAAGTCTACGCTTCAATTCAAAGAGTCGACCTTGTCTATTCCATTCAATGTATCGAGCTTAACTGATTCGTTCAAAGAATCAAAGTGCGTTCATTCATTCATTCAATAAAGCAAACTGTACACAATCGTTTAATGAAACAAGCGGTATTCATTCATTCATTGAATCCATCATATCCCATTCATTCAAAGTTCTGACATTAACTCCTGTATTGAAAAAAACTGCATTCACTCATCCCAAGAAACAAAGACCACATTTCAATTCAAAGAGTAGAGCTTGTCTCATTCATTCAATGGGTCGAGCTTAACTGGTTGATTCTAAGAATCAAGCTGCGTTCATTCATTCAATGAATCAAACTACACTCATTCATTCAATTGGTAAAGAGGTATTGAATGAATGAGACAAGCTCTATTGTTTGAGTTGAAATGTATTCTTTGTTTCTAAGAATGAATGAAGTCAGTTTCTTTGATTGAATGCATTCATTAAGGTCGAGACATTAAATGAATGGGATAAGCTGGATTAAATGAATGAATGAATAGCGCTTGTTCCATTGAATGATTGCGAGCAGTTTGCTTCATTGAATGAAAGAACGCAGTTTGATTCTTGGAATTAATCAGTTAAGCTCGAGAAATTGAATGAATGAGAAAACGTCTATTCTTTGATTTGAATGTTTGAATGCTGCTTCTTTTAATAAATGAAGTCGTTAAGGATGTAACTGTGAATGAAAGTGATAAGCTGGATTTCAGTGGAATGAATGAATGCCGCTTGTTTCATTGAAAGACAGAGTGTAGTTTGATTCATTGAATGCATGAACGCAGTTTATTTCTCGGGATGAATTAGTTCAACATTGAATGAATGGGACGTCTACTCTTCAAATTGAAATGTATACTGTGTTTCGTTGAATGGAGGCGTTAAGGTCGAGACCCTGAATGAATGGGATAAGTTGGATTCAATGAATGAATGAATACCACATGTTCAATTGAATGATTGCGTGCAGTTTGATTCATTGAATGAATGAACGCAGTTTGATTCTTTGAATGAATCAGTTAAGCTCGAGACATTGCATGAATGAGACTTGCTCCGCTCTGAATTAAAAGATATATTTTGCTTCTTTAAATGAATGAATGCCGTTTCTTTCAATGAATGATGCCGTTAAGTTCGAGACATTGAATGAGTGGGATAAGCCAGATTCCACGAATAGACGACTAACTCTTCTTTCACTGAACAATTGAGTACAATTTGATTCATTAAATGAATGATCACAGTTCGATTCTGGGAATGAATCAGGAAAGTTCGATACATTGAATGAATGAGACCATCTTCTCTCTTTGAATTGAAATGTAAACTTCGTTTCTTTGAATGAATGCATGCTTTTTGTTTCCTGGAATGAAGGCGTTAAGGCCGGGGCATGGAATGAATGGGATAAGCTGGATTCAATGCATAAATGAATACCGTTTGTATATGAATGATTGAGGGCAGTTTGCTTCATTCAATGGATGAACGCAGTTTGATTCTTAGAATAAATCAGTTCAGCTCTATATAATGAATGAATGAGACAAGGTCTAATCTTTGAAAGCTGGATTCAATGAATGAATGAATAGAGCTTGTTCAATGGATTGATTGAGGGCAGGTTGATTCATTGAATTTATGACGCAGCTTGATTCTTTGAATGAACCAGATAAGCTCGAGACATTGAATGAATGACACAAGCTTTATTGGATGAGTTGAAATGTATCTTTTTGTTTCTTTGAATGAATGAATGCAGTTTGATTCATTGAATGTAGGCATTAAGATCGAGACATTTAATGAATGGGATAATCTGGATTCAATGAATAAATAAATACCACTTATTTCATTGAATGATTGTGTGCAGTTTGCTTCATTCAATGGATGAATGCAGTTTGATTCTTAGATTGAATCAGTTTAGCTCGAGGCATGGAATGAATGAGACAAGCTCTAATCTTTGAATTGAAATGTATTCTTTGTTTCTTTGAATGAATGCAGTTTGTTTCATTTAATGCAGGTGTTAAGAATGAAAGTGTGAATGAATGAGATAAGCTGGTTTTCAATAAATGATTGAATGCCGCTTGTTTCATTCAAAGACAGAGTGTAGTTTGATTCATTGAATGCATGAACGCAGTTTATTTCTCGGGATGAATTAGTTCAACATTGAATGAAAGAGACAAGGTCTACTCTTTGAATTGAAACGTATACTTTGTTTCTTTGAATGAATTAATGCAGGTACTTTCATTGAATAAAATCATTAATGTCGAGATATTGAGTGAATGGGATAAGCTGGATTCAATGAATGAATGAATACCGTTTGTATCATTGAATGATTGAGTGCAGTTTGCTTCATTCAATGGATGAACGCAGTTTAATTCTTAGAATGAATCAGTTCAGTTCTATACAATGAATGAATGAGACAAGGTCTAATCTTTGATTAAAAACGTCGACTTTGTTTCTTCCAATGAATGAATGCAGTTTGATTCTTTCAATGAATCAGTTAAGTTCGAGACAGTGAATGAATGAGACAAGGTCTAATCTTTGATTAAAAACGTCGACTTTGTTTCTTCCAATGAATGAATGCAGTTTGATTCTTTCAATGAATCAGTTAAGTTCGAGACAGTGAATGAATGAGACGACGTCTATTCTTTGATTTGAAACGTATATATTGTTTCATTGAATGTTTGAATGCTGTTTATTTCTTTGAACGAAATCGTGAAGGATGTAAATGAGATTAATGAGAGAAGCTGAATTTCATTGAATGATCGCAGTTTGATTCTGTGAATGAATCAGTAAAGGTCGATACATTGAATGAATGAGAGAAGCTCCTCTCTTTGAATTGAAACGTATACTTCGTTTCTTTGAATGTATGAATGCAGGTTGTTTTCTGGAATGAAGGCGTTAAGGCCGAGACATTGAATGAATGGGACAAGCTGGATTCAATGAATGAATGAATACCGCTTGTTTCATTGAAAGACAGAGTGCAGTTTGATTCATTGAATGCATGAACGCAGTTTATTTCTCGGGATGAATTATTTCAACTCGATACATTGAATGGATGAGACAAGGTCTACTCTTTAAATTGAAACATGTTTCGTTCAATGAATGGATGCTGTTTGTTTCCTGGAATGAAGGCGTTAAGGTCAGACCATGAATGGATAAGATGGATTAAATGAATGAATGAATACCGCATGTTCAATTGAATGATTGAGTGCAGTTTGATTCATTGAATGAATGAACGCAATTTGATTCTTTCGATGTATCAGTTAAACACGATACATTGAATGAATGAGACAAGGTCTACTCTTTGAATTGAAACGTATACTTTGTTTCTTTGAATGAATTAATGCAGATACTTTCATTGAATAAAATCATTAACGTCGAGATACTGAATGAATGGCATAAGCTGGATCCATTGAATGAATGAATACCACTAGTTTCATTGAATGATTGAGTGCAGACTGATTCATTGAATGCATGAACGCAGTTTAATTCTCTTGATGAATCACTTCAACTCGATCGATTGAACGGATGAGACAAGGTCTACTCTTTAAATTGAAACGTATACTTTGTTTTGTTGAATGAATGAATGTTGTTTGTTTGAGTGAATAAAGGCGTTAGGGTCGAGACTATGAATGAATGGGATAAGCTGGATTCAATGAATGAATGAATACAACATGTTCAATTGAATGATTGAGTGCAGTTTGATTCTTTGAAAGAATCAGTTAAGCTCGAGACATTGATTGAATGAACTTGCTCCACTCTGAATTGAAAGATATACCTTGCTTCTTTGAATGAATGAATGCAGTTTGTTTCATTGAATGAATGAACACAGTTTGATTCTTTGAATGAATCAGTTAATTCATACATTGAATGAATGAGACAAGGTCTACTCTTTGAATTTAATCGTAAACTTTGTTTCTATGAATGAAATAATGCAGATACGTTCATTGAATAAAATCATTAAAGTCCATATATTGAATGAATGGCATAAGCTGGTTCCATTGAATGAATGAATACCACCAGTTTCATTGAATGATTGAGTGCAGTTTGATTCATTGAATGCAGGCGTTAAGAATCAAAGTGTGAATGAATGAGATAAGCTGGTTTTCAAAGAATGAATGAATGCCACTTGTTTCAGTGAAAGGCATAGTGCTGTTTGATTCATTGAATGAATGAACGCAGTTTGATTCTTTCGATGTTTCAGTTAAACACGATACATTGAATGAATGAGACAAGGTCTACTCTTTGAATTGAAACGTATACTTTGTTTCTTTGAATGAATTAATGCAGATATTTTCATTGAATAAAATCATTAACGTCGAGATGTTGAATGAATGGCATAAGCTGGATCCATTGAATGAATGAATACCACTAGTTTCATTGAATGCATGAACGCAGTTTAATTCTCGGCATGAATCACTTCAACTCGATAGATTGAACGGATGAGACAAGGTCTTCTCTTTAAATTGAAACGTATGCTTTGTTTTGTTGAATGAAAAAAGTCTTGTTTGTTTGAGTGAATGAAGGCGTTAGGGTCGAGACTGTGAATGAATAGGATAAGCTGGATTCAATGAATGAATGAAGACAACATGTTGAATTGAATGATTGAGTGCAGTTTGATTCATTGAATGAATGAATGCAGTTTGATTCTCTAAATGAATCAGTTAAGTTCGAGACATTGAAGGAATGAGACTTGCTCCACTCTGAATTAAAAGATATATTTTGCTTCTTTGAATGAATGAATGCAGTTTGTTTCATTGAATGAACGCGATAATTTCGAGTCATTCAATGAGTGGGATAAGCCAGATTCCAAGAATAGACGACTAACTCTTCTTTCACTGAATAATTGATTGCAATTTGACTCATGAAATGAACGATTGCAGTTTGATTCTGTGAATGAATCAGTAAAGTTCGATACATTGAATGAATGAGAGAAGCTCCTCTCTTTGAATTGAAATGTATACTTCGTTTCTTTGAATGTATGAATGCAGTTTGTTTCCTGGAATGAAGGCGTAAAGGCCGAAACATTGAATGAATGAGATAAGCTGGATTCAATGACTGAATGAATACCGTTTGTATCATTGAATGAGTGAGTGCAGTTTGCTTCATTCAATGGATGAACGCAGTTCGATTCTTAAAATGACTCAGTTCAGCTGTATACAGTGAATGAATGAGACAAGGTCTAATCTTTGAATTAAAACGTCGACTTTGTTTCTTCCAATGAATGAATGCAGTTTGATTCTTTCAATGAATCAGTTAAGTTCGAGACAGTGAATGAATGAGACGACGTCTATTCTTTGATTTGAAACGTATATATTGTTTCATTGAATGTTTGAATGCTGTTTATTTCTTTGAACGAAATCGTGAAGGATGTAAATGAGATTAATGAGAGAAGCTGAATTTCATTGAATGATCGCAGTTTGATTCTGTGAATGAATCAGTAAAGGTCGATACATTGAATGAATGAGAGAAGCTCCTCTCTTTGAATTGAAACGTATACTTCGTTTCTTTGAATGTATGAATGCAGGTTGTTTTCTGGAATGAAGGCGTTAAGGCCGAGACATTGAATGAATGGGACAAGCTGGATTCAATGAATGAATGAATACCGCTTGTTTCATTGAAAGACAGAGTGCAGTTTGATTCATTGAATGCATGAACGCAGTTTATTTCTCGGGATGAATTATTTCAACTCGATACATTGAATGGATGAGACAAGGTCTACTCTTTAAATTGAAACATATACTTTGTTTCGTTCAATGAATGGATGCTGTTTGTTTCCTGGAATGAAGGCGTTAAGGTCAGACCATGAATGGATAAGATGGATTAAATGAATGAATGAATACCGCATGTTCAATTGAATGATTGAGTGCAGTTTGATTCATTGAATGAATGAACGCAATTTGATTCTTTCGATGTATCAGTTAAACACGATACATTGAATGAATGAGACAAGGTCTACTCTTTGAATTGAAACGTATACTTTGTTTCTTTGAATGAATTAATGCAGATACTTTCATTGAATAAAATCATTAACGTCGAGATACTGAATGAATGGCATAAGCTGGATCCATTGAATGAATGAATACCACTAGTTTCATTGAATGATTGAGTGCAGACTGATTCATTGAATGCATGAACGCAGTTTAATTCTCTTGATGAATCACTTCAACTCGATCGATTGAACGGATGAGACAAGGTCTACTCTTTAAATTGAAACGTATACTTTGTTTTGTTGAATGAATGAATGTTGTTTGTTTGAGTGAATAAAGGCGTTAGGGTCGAGACTATGAATGAATGGGATAAGCTGGATTCAATGAATGAATGAATACAACATGTTCAATTGAATGATTGAGTGCAGTTTGATTCTTTGAAAGAATCAGTTAAGCTCGAGACATTGATTGAATGAACTTGCTCCACTCTGAATTGAAAGATATACCTTGCTTCTTTGAATGAATGAATGCAGTTTGTTTCATTGAATGAATGAACACAGTTTGATTCTTTGAATGAATCAGTTAATTCATACATTGAATGAATGAGACAAGGTCTACTCTTTGAATTTAATCGTAAACTTTGTTTCTATGAATGAAATAATGCAGATACGTTCATTGAATAAAATCATTAAAGTCCATATATTGAATGAATGGCATAAGCTGGTTCCATTGAATGAATGAATACCACCAGTTTCATTGAATGATTGAGTGCAGTTTGATTCATTGAATGCAGGCGTTAAGAATCAAAGTGTGAATGAATGAGATAAGCTGGTTTTCAAAGAATGAATGAATGCCACTTGTTTCAGTGAAAGGCATAGTGCTGTTTGATTCATTGAATGAATGAACGCAGTTTGATTCTTTCGATGTTTCAGTTAAACACGATACATTGAATGAATGAGACAAGGTCTACTCTTTGAATTGAAACGTATACTTTGTTTCTTTGAATGAATTAATGCAGATATTTTCATTGAATAAAATCATTAACGTCGAGATGTTGAATGAATGGCATAAGCTGGATCCATTGAATGAATGAATACCACTAGTTTCATTGAATGCATGAACGCAGTTTAATTCTCGGCATGAATCACTTCAACTCGATAGATTGAACGGATGAGACAAGGTCTTCTCTTTAAATTGAAACGTATGCTTTGTTTTGTTGAATGAAAAAAGTCTTGTTTGTTTGAGTGAATGAAGGCGTTAGGGTCGAGACTGTGAATGAATAGGATAAGCTGGATTCAATGAATGAATGAAGACAACATGTTGAATTGAATGATTGAGTGCAGTTTGATTCATTGAATGAATGAATGCAGTTTGATTCTCTAAATGAATCAGTTAAGTTCGAGACATTGAAGGAATGAGACTTGCTCCACTCTGAATTAAAAGATATATTTTGCTTCTTTGAATGAATGAATGCAGTTTGTTTCATTGAATGAACGCGATAATTTCGAGTCATTCAATGAGTGGGATAAGCCAGATTCCAAGAATAGACGACTAACTCTTCTTTCACTGAATAATTGATTGCAATTTGACTCATGAAATGAACGATTGCAGTTTGATTCTGTGAATGAATCAGTAAAGTTCGATACATTGAATGAATGAGAGAAGCTCCTCTCTTTGAATTGAAATGTATACTTCGTTTCTTTGAATGTATGAATGCAGTTTGTTTCCTGGAATGAAGGCGTAAAGGCCGAAACATTGAATGAATGAGATAAGCTGGATTCAATGACTGAATGAATACCGTTTGTATCATTGAATGAGTGAGTGCAGTTTGCTTCATTCAATGGATGAACGCAGTTCGATTCTTAAAATGACACAGTTCAGCTGTATACAGTGAATGAATGAGACAAGGTCTAATCTTTGAATTAAAACGTCGACTTTGTTTCTTCCAATGAATGAATGCAGTTTGATTCTTTCAATGAATCAGTTAAGTTCGAGACAGTGAATGAATGAGACAAGGTCTAATCTTTGATTAAAAACGTCGACTTTGTTTCTTCCAATGAATGAATGCAGTTTGATTCTTTCAATGAATCAGTTAAGTTCGAGACAGTGAATGAATGAGACGACGTCTATTCTTTGATTTGAAACGTATATATTGTTTCATTGAATGTTTGAATGCTGTTTATTTCTTTGAACGAAATCGTGAAGGATGTAAATGAGATTAATGAGAGAAGCTGAATTTCATTGAATGATCGCAGTTTGATTCTGTGAATGAATCAGTAAAGGTCGATACATTGAATGAATGAGAGAAGCTCCTCTCTTTGAATTGAAACGTATACTTCGTTTCTTTGAATGTATGAATGCAGGTTGTTTTCTGGAATGAAGGCGTTAAGGCCGAGACATTGAATGAATGGGACAAGCTGGATTCAATGAATGAATGAATACCGCTTGTTTCATTGAAAGACAGAGTGCAGTTTGATTCATTGAATGCATGAACGCAGTTTATTTCTCGGGATGAATTATTTCAACTCGATACATTGAATGGATGAGACAAGGTCTACTCTTTAAATTGAAACATGTTTCGTTCAATGAATGGATGCTGTTTGTTTCCTGGAATGAAGGCGTTAAGGTCAGACCATGAATGGATAAGATGGATTAAATGAATGAATGAATACCGCATGTTCAATTGAATGATTGAGTGCAGTTTGATTCATTGAATGAATGAACGCAATTTGATTCTTTCGATGTATCAGTTAAACACGATACATTGAATGAATGAGACAAGGTCTACTCTTTGAATTGAAACGTATACTTTGTTTCTTTGAATGAATTAATGCAGATACTTTCATTGAATAAAATCATTAACGTCGAGATACTGAATGAATGGCATAAGCTGGATCCATTGAATGAATGAATACCACTAGTTTCATTGAATGATTGAGTGCAGACTGATTCATTGAATGCATGAACGCAGTTTAATTCTCTTGATGAATCACTTCAACTCGATCGATTGAACGGATGAGACAAGGTCTACTCTTTAAATTGAAACGTATACTTTGTTTTGTTGAATGAATGAATGTTGTTTGTTTGAGTGAATAAAGGCGTTAGGGTCGAGACTATGAATGAATGGGATAAGCTGGATTCAATGAATGAATGAATACAACATGTTCAATTGAATGATTGAGTGCAGTTTGATTCTTTGAAAGAATCAGTTAAGCTCGAGACATTGATTGAATGAACTTGCTCCACTCTGAATTGAAAGATATACCTTGCTTCTTTGAATGAATGAATGCAGTTTGTTTCATTGAATGAATGAACACAGTTTGATTCTTTGAATGAATCAGTTAATTCATACATTGAATGAATGAGACAAGGTCTACTCTTTGAAATGAAACATATACTTTATTTCTTTGAATGAATTAATGCAGATACTTTCATTGAATAAAATCATTAACGTCGAGATATTGAATGAATGGGATAAGCTGGATCCATTGAATAAATGAAAACCACTAGTTTCATTGAATGATGGAGTGCAGTTCGATTCATTGAATGCATGAACGCAGTTTAATTCTCGGGATCAATCATTTCAACTCGATCCATTGAATGGATGGGACAAGGTCTACTCTTTAAGTTGAAACGTATACTTTGTTTCGTTGAATGAATGGATGCTGTTTATTTCAGTGAATGAAGGCGTTAAGGTCGAGTCCGTTAATGAATGGGATAAGCTGGATTCAATGAATGAACGAACAGCGCTTGTTCAATTGAATGATTGAGGGCAGGTTGATTCATTGAATGAATGGACGCAGCTTGATTCTTTGAATGAACCAGTTAAGCTCGAGACATTGAATGAATGAGACGAGCTCTATTGTTTGAATTGAAATGTACTCTTTGTTTCTTTGAACGAATGAATGCAGTTTGTTTGATTGAATGCAGGCGTTGAGGTCGAGACATATAATGAATGGGATTAGCTGGATTCAATGATTGAATGAATACCGCTTGTTTCATCGAATGATTGTGAGCAGGTTGCTTCATTGAAAGAATGAACGCAGTTTGATTCTTTGAAACACTCAGTTAAGCTCGAGACATTGAATGAATTATAAGATATATTTTGCTTCCTTTAATGAATGAATGCAGTTTGTTTCATTCAATGAAGGCTTTAAGGCCGAGACCGTGAATAAATGGGATAAGTTGGATTCAATGAATGAATGAATACCGTTTGTATCATTGAATGATTGAATGCAGTTTGCTACATTCAATGGGTGAACGCAGTTTGATTCTTCAAATTAATCAGTTCAGCTCTATTCAATGAATGAAGCAGACAAGGTCGAATCTTTGATTTAAAACGTCGACTTTGTTTCTTCGAATGAATGAATGCAGTTTGTTTCATTGAGTGAAGGCGTTTAAGTCGAGACCGTGAATGAATGGGATTAGGTGGATTCAATGAATGAATGAATACCACATGTTCAATTGAATGATTGAGTGCAGTTTGATTCATTGACTGAATGATCGCAGTTTGATTCTGTGAATGAATCAGTAAAATTCGATACATTGAATGAATGAGACAAGCTCCTCTCTTTGAATTGACACGTATACTTCGTTTCTTTCAATGAATGAATGCAGTTTGCTTCCTGGAATGAAGGCATTAAGGCCGAAACATTTAATGAATGGGATAAGCTGGATTCAATGATTGAAAGAATACCGCTTGTTTCATTGAATGATTGTGAGCAATTTGCTTCATTGAATGAATGAACGCAGTTTGATCCTTTGAAACAATCAGTTAAGCTCGAGACATTGAATGAATTAAAAGATATATTTTGCTTCTTTTAATGAATGAATGCAGTTTGTTTCATTGAATGAAGGCGTTAAGGCCGAGGCATTGCATGAATGGGATAAGCTGGATTCAATGAATGAATGAATACCGCTTGTTTCATTAAAAGACAGAGTGCAGTTTGATTCATTGAATGCATGAACGCACTTTAATTCTCGGGATGAATCATTTCAACTCGATACATTGAACGGCTGAGACAAGCTCTACTCTTCAAATTGGAACGTGTACTTTGTTTCGTTGAATGAATGAATGCTGTTTTTTTGATTGAATGAAGGCGTTCAGGTCGAGACCATGAATGAATGGGATAAGCTGGATTCAATGAATGAATGAATACAACATGTTCAATTGAATGACTGAGTGCAGTTTGACAGAAGCTCCTCTCTTTGAATTGAAACTTATACTTTGTTTCTTTGAATGTATGATTGCAGTTTGTTTCCTGGAATTAAGTTGTTAAGGCCGAGACATTGAATGAATGGGACAAGCTGGATTCAATGAATACCGTTTGTATCATTGAATGATTGCGTGCAGTTTGCTTCATTCAATGGATGAATGCAGTTTGATTCTTAAAATGAACCAGTTCAGCTCAATGCAATGAATGAATGAGACAAGGTCTAATCTTTGATTTAAAACGTCGACTTTGTCTCTTCGAATGAAAGAATGCAGTTTGTTTCATTGAATGAAGGCGTTAAAGTCGAGGCATTGAATGAATGTGATAAGCTGGATTCAATGAATGAATGTCTGGCGCTTGTTCAATTGAATGATTGAGGGCAGGTTGATTCATTGAATGAATGAACGCAGATTGATTCTTTGAATGAACCAGTTAAGCTCAAGACAATTAATGAATGAGACAAACTCTATTGTTTGAATTGAAATGCATTCTTTGAATGGATGAATGCAGTTTGTTTGATTGAATGCAGGCGTTAAGGTCGAGACATCTAATGAATTGGATAAGCTGGATTCAATGACTGAATGAATACCACTTGTTTATTTGAATTATTGTGAGCAGTTTGCTTCATTGAATGAATGAACGCAGTTTGATTCTTGGAATGAATCAGTTCAGCTCTATACACTGAATGAATGAGACAAGGTCTAATCTTTGAATTAAATCGTCGACTTTGTTTCTTCGAATGAATGAATGCAGTTTGTTTCATTGAATGAAGGCGTTAAAGTCGAGGCATTGAATGAATGGGACATTCTGGATTCAATGAATGAATGTATACGCTTGTTCAATTGAATGATTGAGGGCAGGTTGATTCATTGAATGAATGAACGCAGATTGATTCTTGGAATGAACCACTTAAGCTCGATACTTTGAATGAATGAGACAAACTCTATTGTTTGAATTGAAATGCATTCTTTGAATGAATGAATGCAGTTTGTTTGATTGAATGCAGGCGTTAAGGTCGAGACATTTAATGAATTGGATTAGCTGGATTCAATGATTGAATAAATACCGCTTGTTCATTTAAATTATTGTGAGCAGTTTGCTTCATTGAATGAATGAACACAGTTTGATTCTTTGAATGAATCAGTTAATCTCGGGACATTGAATGAATTAAAAGATATATTTTGCTTCTTTTAATTAATGAATGCAGTGTGTTTCATTGAATGAAGGTGTTAAGTTCGAGACATTGAATGAGTGGGATAAGCCAGCTTCCATGAATAGACAACTGACTCTTCTTTCACTGAATAATTGAGTGCAGTTTGATTCATGAAATGAATGATCGCAGTTTGATTCTGTGAATGAACCAGTAAAGTTCGATACATTGAATGAATGAGACAAGCACTACCTTATTTCTTTGTTTCTTTGTTTCTTTGAATGAATTAATTCAGTTTGTTTCAATGAAAGTGTGAATGAATGAGATAAGCTTGTTTTCAATGAATGCCGCTTGTTTCATTGAAAGGCAGTGTGCAGATTGATTCATTGAATGAATGAACACAGTTTGATTCTTTCAATGTATCAGTTAAGCACGATACATTGAATGAATGAGACAAGGTCTACTCTTTAAATTGAAACGTATACTTTGTTTCTTGGAATGAATTAATGCAGATACTTTCATTAACGTCGAAATATTGAATGAATGGGATAAGCTGGATCCATTGAATAAATGAATACTACTAGTTTCATTGAATGATTGAGTGCAGTTTGATTTATTGAATGCATGAAAACGCAGTTTAATTTTCGGGATGAATCATTCCATCTCGATACATTGAATGGATGAGACAAGCTATACTCTTTAAATTGAAACATATACTTTGTTTCGTTGAATGAATGAATGAATGCAGTTTGTTTGATTGAATGAAGGCGTTAAGGTCGAGACCGTGAATGAATGGGATAAGCTGAATTCAATGAATGAATGAATACCGTTTGTATCATTGAATGATTGAGTGCAGTCTGCTTCATTCAATGGATGAACGCAGTTTGATTCTTAGAGCGAATCAATTCAGCTCTATACAATGAATGAATGAGATAAGGTCTTGTCTTTGAATGAAACCGTCGAAATTGTTTCTTCGAATGAATGAATGCAGTTTGTTTCATTGAATGAAGGCGTTAAAGTCGAGACATTTAACGAATGGGATAAGCTGGATTCAATGAATAAATGAATACCGCTTGTTTCATTGAATGATTGAATGATTGTGCAGTTTGATTCATTGAATGCATGAAAGCACTTTAATTCTCGGGAATGATTGTGTTATTGAATGATTCATTGAATGATTCATTGAATGATTCATTGGAATGAATCACTTTAGCTCGAGACATGGAATGAATGAGACAAGGTCTACTCTTTGATTTGAAAGGTGTACTTTGTTTCTTTGAATGAATGAATGTACTTTATTTCATTGAATGAAGGTCGAGACAGGGAATGAATGGGATAATCTCAATTCAATGAATGAACAAATGCTGCGAGTTTCATTGAATCATTGAGTAAGTTTGATTCATTGAATGAATGGTGGAAGGTATAGGGGAGATGTCAGGGGTGGGTTCTTTACCCAGAGAGTGGTGGGGGCATGGAATGCGCTGCCCGTGGGAGTGGTAGAGTCAGAATCATTGGCGACCTTTAAGCGGCATTTGGATAGGTACATGGATGGGTTCTTAATCTAGGTTAGAGGTTCGGCACAACATCGTGGGCCGAAGGGCCTGTTCTGTGCTGTATTGTTCTATGTTTTATGTTCTATGTTCTATGAATGAACGCAGCTGGATTCTTGGAATGAATCAGTTCAGCTCTATACAATGAATGAATGACACAACGTCCAATCTTTGAATTAAAACGTCGACTTTGTTTGTTTGAATGAACGCCTTAAAGTCGAGGTAGTGAATGAATGGGATAAGCTGGATTCAATGAATGAATGAATACCACATGTTCAATTGAATGATTGAGGGCAGGGTGATTCATTGAATGAACGAATGCAGCTTGATTCTTTGAATGAACCAGTTAAGCTCGAGACATTGAATGAATATCATTAGCTCTATTGTTTGAATTGATATGTATGCTTTGCTTCATTGAATGAATGAATGCAGTTTGTTTCATTGAATGCAGGCATTAAGGTCGAGACATTTAATGAATGGGATAAGCTGGATTCAATGAATACATGAATACCGCTTTTTTCATTGAATGATTGTGTGCAGTTTGCTTCATTCAATCGATGAACGCAATTTAATTCTTAGAATGAATCAGTTTAGCTCGAGAATGAATGAGACAAGCTCTACTCTTTGAATTGAAATGTATTCTTTGTTTCTTTGAATGAATGAATGCAGTTTATTTCATTGAATGAAGGCATTAAGAATGAAAGTGTGAATGAATGCGATAAGCTGGTTTTCAATGAATGAATGAATGCCGCCTGTTGCATTGAAAGACAGAGGGCAGTTTGATTCATTGAATGAATGAACGCAGTTTGATTTTTTGAACGTATCAGTTAAGCACGATACATTGAATGATTGAGACAAGTCTACTCGTTGTTTCTTTTAATGAATTAATGCAGATACTTTCATTGAATACAATCATTAATGTTGAGAAATTGAATGAATGGGTTAAGCTGGATCCATTGAATGAATGAATAGTACTAGTTTCATTGAATGATTGAGTGGAGTTTGATTCATTGAATGCATGAACGCAGTTTAAATCTCGGGATGAATCATTTCAACTCGATACATTGAACGGATGACATAAGGTCTACTCTGTATATGTTGTTTCGTTGAATGAATGGATGCTGTTTGTTTCGTGGAATGAAGGCGTTAAGGTCGAGACCGTGAATGCATGGATAAGCTGAATTAAATGAATGAATGAATACCGCATGTTCAATTGAATGATTGAGTGCTGTTTGATTCATTGATTGAATGAACGAAGGTTGATTCTTTGAACGAATCAGTTGAACTGGAGACATTGAATGAATTAAAATCATTAACGTCGAGATATTGAATGAATGGGATAAGCTGAATCCATTGAATGAATAAATACCACTAGTTTCATTGAATGATTGCGTGCAGTTTGATTCATTGAATGCATGAAAGCACTTTAATTCTCGGGATGAATCATTTCAACTCGATACATTGAACGGCTGAGACAAGCTCTACTCTTTAAATTGGAACGTGTATTTTGTTTCGGTGAGTGAATGAATGCTGTTTGTTTGATTGAATGAAGGCATTCAGGTCGAGACCATGAATGAATGGGATAAGCTGCATTCAATGAATGAATGAATACAACATGTTCAATTGAATGACTGAGTGCAGTTTGACAGAAGCTCCTCTCTTTGAATTGAAACTTATACTTCGTTTCTTTGAATGTATGAATGCAGTTTGTTTCCTGGAATTAAGTTGTTAAGGCCGAGACATTGAATGAATGGGACAAGCTGGATTCACTGAATACCGTTTGTATCATTGAATGATTGAGTGCAGTTTGCTTCATTCAATGGATGAATGCAGTTTGATTCTTAAAATGAATCAGTTCAGCTCTATGCAATGAGTGAATGAGACAAGGTCTAATCTTTGAATTAAAACGTCGACTTTGTTTCTTCGAATGAAAGAATGCAGTTTGTTTCATTGAATGAAGGCGTTAAGTTCGAGACATTGAATGAGTGGGATAAGCCAGATTCCATGAATAGACGACTAACTCTTCTTTCACGGAATAATTGAGTGCAGTTTGATTCATTAAATGAATGATCACAGTTTGATTCTGTGAATGAATCAGGAGAGTTCGATACATTGAATGAATAAGAGAAGCTCCTCTCTTTGAATTGAAACGTATACTTCGTTTCTTTGAATGAATGAATGCAGTTTGTTTCCTGAAATGAAGGCATGAAGTCCGAAACATTGAATGAATGGGACAAGCTGGATTCAATGAATGAATGAATACCGTTTGTATCATTGAATGATTGTGTGCAGTTTGCTTCATTCAATGGATGAACGCAGTTTGATTCTTAGAATGAGTCAATTTAGCTCGAGACATGGAATGAAAGAGAAAAGGTCTACTCTTTGATTTGAAACGTGTACTTTGTTTCTTTCTTTCATTGAACGAAGGCGTCAAAGTCGAGACGGAACGAATGGGATAGCTCGATTCAATGAATGAACGAATGCCACGAGTTATATTGAATCATTGAGTGCAGTTTGATTCATTAAATGAATGATCGTAGTTTGATTCTGTGAATGAATCAGTAAAGTTCGATAAGTTGAATGAATGAGACAACACCTCTCTTTTAATTGAAACGTACACTTTGTTTCTTTGAATGAATAAATGCAGTTTGTTTCCTGGAATGATGGCATTATGGTGGAGACATTGAATGAATGGGATAAGCTGGATTCAATGAATGAATGAATACTGCTTGTTTCATTTAATGATTGTGTGCAGTTTGCTTCATTCAAGGGATGAACGCAGTTTAATTCTTAGAATGAGTCAGTTTAGCTCGAGACATTGAATGAATGAGACAAGCTCTACTCCATGAATTGAAATGTATTCTTTGTTTCTATGAATGAATGAATGTGGTTTGTTTCATTGAATGCAGGTGTGAAGAATGAAAGTGTGAATGAAAGAGATAAGCTAGCTTTCAAAGTATAAATGAATGCCGCTTGTTTCATTAAAAGGCAGAGTGCAGGTTGATTCATTGAATGAATAAACGCAGTTTGATTCTTTCAATGTATCAGTCAAGCACGATACATTGAATGAATGAGACAAGGTCTACTCTTTGAATTGAAACGTATACTTTGTTTCTTTGAATGAATTAATGCAGTTACTTTCATTGATTGAAATGATTAATGTCGTGATATTGAATGAATTGGATAAGCTGGATTCATTGAATGAATGAATACCACTAGTTTCATTGAATGATTGAGTGCAGTTTGATTCATTGAATGCATGAACGCAGTTTAATACTCGGGATGAATCATTTCAACTCGATACATTGAATGGATGAAAGAAGGTCTACTCTTTAAATTGAACCGTATACTTTGTTTCATTGAATGTACGGATGCTGTTTGTTTCCGGGAATGAAGGCATTAAGCTGTAGACCGTGAATGCATGGATAAGCTGGATTAAATGAATGAATGAATACCGCATGTTCAATTGAATGATTGAGTGCAATTTGATTCATTGAATGAATCAGTTAAGCTCGAGACATTGAATGAATGAGACAAGCTCTACTCTTTGAATTGAAATGTATTCTTTGTTTTTTCGAATGAGTGAATACAGTTTGTTTCTTTGAATGCAGGCGTTAAGAATGAAAGTGTGAATGAATGAGATAAGCTGGTTTTCAATGAATGAATTAATGCCGCTTGATTCATTGAAAGGCAGAGTGCAGTTTGATTCATTGAATGAATGAACACAGTTTGATTCTTTCAATGTATCAGTTAAGCACGATACATTGAATGAATGAGACAAGGTCTACTCTTTAAATTGAAACGTATACTTTGTTTCTTTGAATGAATTAATGCAGATACTTTCACTGAATAAAATAATTAATGTCGAGATATTGAATGAATGGGATAGGCTGGATCCATTGAATGAATGAATACTACTCGTTTCATTGAATGATTGAGTGCAGTTTGATTCATTGAATGCATGAACGCAGTTTAATTCTCGGGATGAATCATTTCAACTCGATACATTGAATGGATGAAATAAGGTCTACTCTTTAAATTGAAACGTATACTTTGTTTCGTTGAATGAATGGATGCTGTTTGTTACCCGGAATGAAGGCGTTATGGTCGAGACAGTGAATGAATGGGATAGGCTGGATTTAATGACTGAATGAATACCGCATGTCCAATTGAATGATTGAGTGCAATTTGATTCATTGAATGAACCAGTTAAGCTCGACACATTGAATGAATGAGACAAGCTCAATTGTTTGAATCGAAATGCATTCTTTGTTTCTTTGAATGAATAAATGCAGTTTGTTTCATAGAATGCAGGCATTAAGGTCGAAACATTTAATGAATGGGATAACCTGGATTCAATGAATAAATGAATACAGCTTGTTTCATTGAAAGACAGAGTGCAATTTGATTCATTGAATGCATGAACGCAGTGTATTTCTCGTGATGAATTAGTTCAACTCGATACATTGAATGAATAAGACAACGTCTACTCTTTAAATTGAAACGTATACTTTGTTTCGTTGAATGAATGGATGCTGTTTGTTTCCTGGAATTAAGGCGTTAAGGTCGAGACCGTGAATGCATCAATAAGCTGGATTAAATGAATGAATGAATACCGCATGTTCAATTTTAATTGAAACGTACACTTCAATTCAGGAAACAAACTGCATTCATTCATTCAAAGAAACGAAGTATACATTTCTATTCAAAGAGAGGAGCTTGTCTCCTTCATATCGAACTTCACTGATTCATTCACAGAACCAAACTGACATCATTCATTTAAAGAATCAAACTGCACTCAATTATTCCATGAAAGAAGAGTTAGTCGTCTATTCATGGAATCTGGCTTATCCCACTCATTCAATGTCTCGAACTTAACGCCTTCATTCAATGAAACAAATTGCATTCATTCATTCAAAGAATCAAAATATATCTTTTAATTCAGATTGGAGCAAGTCTCATTCATTCAATGTCTCGAGATTAATTAATTCATTCAAAGAATCAAACTGCGTTCATTCATTCAATGAATCAAACTGCACTAAATCATTTAATTGAACATGTCGTATTCATTCATTCATTGAATCCAGCTGATCCCATTCATTCACTGTCTCGACCTTAACGCCTTCATTCAATGAAACAAACAGCATCCATTCATTGAACGAAAAAAAGTACACGTTTCAATTTGAAGAGTAGACCTTGTCTCTCCATTCAATGTATCGAGTTGAAATGATTCATCCCGAGAATTAAATTGCATTCATGCATTCAATGAATCAAACTGCACTCTGTCTTTCAATGAAACAAGCGGTAATCATTCATTCATTGAAAACCAGCTTATCTCATTCATTCTCAGTTACATCCTTAATGCTTCGTTCAATGAAACAAACAGCATTCAAACATTCAATGAAACGAAATATACGTTTCAAATCAAAGAATAGACGTTGTCTCATTCATTCAATTTCTCGAGCTTATTCATTAATGATTTTATTCAATGAAAGCATCTGCATTAATTCATTTAAAGAAACAAAGTATTCGTTTCAATTCAAAGAGTAGACCTTGTCTCATTCATTCAATGTATCGTGCTTAACTGATTCATTGAAAGAATCAAACTGCGTTCATTCATTCAATGCATCAAACTGCACTCTGTCTTTCAATGAAACAAGCGGCATTCATTCATTCATTGAAAACGAGCATATCTCATTCATTCACACTTTTATTCTTAACGCCTGCATTCAATGAAACAAACTGCATTCATTCATTCAATGAATCAAACTGCACTCAATCATTCAATTGAACACGCGGTATCCATTCATTCATTTAATCCAGTTTATCCATGCGTTCACAGTCTCGACTTTAATGCCTTCATTCCAGAAAACAAACAGCATCCATTCATTCAACGAAACAAATTATACGTTTCAATTTAAAGAGTAGACGTTGTCTCATTCATTCAATGTATCGAGTTGAACTAATTCATACCGAGAAATAAACTGTTCATGCATTCAATGAATCAAACTGCACTCTTTCTTTCAATGAAACAAGCGGTATTCATTCATTTATTGAAATCCAGCTTATCTCATTCATTCACAGTCTCATTCTTAACGCCTTCGCTCAATGAAACTAACAGCATTCAAACATTCAATGAAACGACATATACGTTTGAAATCAAAGAATAGACGTTGTGTATTCACTCATTCATTCAATTTCTCGAGCTTAACTGATTCATTCAAGGAATCAAACTGCGTTCATTCATTCAATGAAGCAAACTGCTCACAATCATTCAATGAAACAAGTGGTATTCATTCATTCATTGAATCCCACTTATCCCATTCATTAAATGTCCGACCATAATGCCTGCATTCAATGAAACAAACTGCATTCATTCATTCAAAGAAATAAAGAACATATTTAAATTCAAAGAGTAAAGCTTGTCTCATTCATTCAATGTCTCGGACTTAACTGATTCATTCAAAGAATCAAGCTGCATTCATTCATTCAACCAAACTGCACTGAATCATTCAGTGAAACAAGCGTTAGTCATTTGTTCACAGAATTCCCCTTATCCCATTCATTCACTGACTCGATGTTAACGCCTTCATTCAATCAAACAAACTGCATTAATGCATTCGAAGAGACAAATTCGACGTTTGAATTCAAAGATTAGACCTTGTCTCATTTATTCATTGTATAGAGCTGACCTGATTCTTTCCAAGAATCAAACTGCGTTCATTTAATGAATCAAACTGCACTCAATCCTTCAATGAAACTAGTGGTATTCATTCATTCAATGAATCCAGCTTATCCCATTCATTCAATATGAACGACTTTATTCAATGAAAGTATCTGCATTAATTCATTCAAAGAAACAAAGTATAGTTTTCAATTTAAAGAGTAGACCTTGTCTCATTCATTCAATGTTTCGAGCTTAACTGATACATTGAAAGAATAAAACTGTGTTCACTCATTCAATGAATCAAACTGCACTCTGTCTTTCAATGAAACAAACGGTATTCATTCTTTCATTGAATCCAACTTGTCCCATTCATTCATTGTCTCGACCTTAATGCCTTAATTCAATGAAACAAGCAGCATTCATTCATTCAACGAAACAAAGTATACGCTTCAATTTAAAGAATCTTAACTGATTCATTCAAAGTTGCAAACTGCGTTCATTCATTTAATGAATCAAACTGCACTCAATCATTCAATTGAAAAAACGGTATTCCTTCATTCATTGAATCCAGCTTATCGCATTCATTCACTGTCTCGACCTTTATGCCTTCATTCAATGAAACAAACAGCATTCATTCATTCAATGAAACAAAGTATACGTTTCAATTCAATGAGTAGATCTTGTCTCATTCATTTAATGTTTCGAGCTTTACTGATTCATTAAAAGAACCAAATTAGACGTTTCAATTCAAAGTGTAGAAATTGTCTCGTTCATTCAATGTCTCGAGCTTAACTGATTCATTCAAAGAATCAAACTGCGTTCATTCATTCAATCAAACCGCACTCAATCATTCAGTGAAACAAGCTTTAGTCGTTTATTCATAGAATTCCCCTTACCCCATTCATTCACAGTCTCATCCTTAACGCCTTCATTCAATGAAACAAACAGCATTCAGACATTCAATGAAACGAAATATACGTTTCAAATCAAAGAGTAGAGCTTGTATCATTCATTCCATGTATCGAGCTTAACTGATTCATTCAAAGAATCAAGCTGCGTTCATTCTTTCAATGAATCAAGGTGCATTCAATCATTCAATTGAACAAGCGCTATTCATTCATTCATTGAATCCAGCTTGTCCCATTCGTTCATGTCTCGACGTTAACGCCTTCATTCAATGAAACAAACTGCGTTCATTCATTCGTAGAAACATAGTATACGTTTCAATTCAAAAAGCGCATCTTGTCTCATTCATTTAATGTCACGAACTTAACTGATTAATTCAAAGTAGCACACTGCGTTCATTCATTCATTCAAACAACCATATTAGACGTTTCAATGCACTGTGTCGATCTTGTCTCATTCTTTCAATGTCTCAAGCTTAACTGATTCATTCGAAGAATCAAACTGCGTTCATTCAATCAAAGTGCACTCATTCATTCAGTGAAATAAGCGTTAGTCGTTTCTTCATAGAATTCCCCTTATCTCATTCATTCGCTGTCTCGACCTTCACGCCTTCATTCAATGAAATAAACTGCATTCAATCGAAGAACCAAAGTAAACGTTTCAATTCAAATAGAAGAGCTTGCCTCATTCATTCAATGCATCGAACCTAACTGATACATTCAAAAAAATCAAAAAAGGTTCATTCATTCAATGAATCAACCTTCCCTCAATCATTCAATTGAAGAAGCGCTATTCATTCATTCATTGAATCCAGCTTATCCCATTCATTCACTGTCTCGACGTTAACGCCTTCATTCAATGAAACAAATTGCATTTATTCATTCAAAGAAGCAAAATATATCTTTGAATTCAGAGTGGAGCTTGTCTCATTCATTCAATGTCTCGAGCTTAACTGATTCACTCACAAAATCAAACTGCGATCATTCATTTAATGAATCAAACTGCACTCAATTATTCAGTGAAAGAAGAGTCAGTTGTCTATTCATGGAAGCTGGCTTATCCCACTCATTCAATGAAACAAACTGCATTTATACATTCAAAGAAACAAAGTATATCTTTTAATTCAGAGAGGAGCATTCATTCAATGTCTCGAGGTTAACTGATTCATTCAAAGAATCAAACTGCGTTCATTCATTCAATGAATCAAACTGCACTCAATCATTCAGTTGAAAAAGCTGTATTCATTCATTCATTGAATCCAGCTTATCCCATTCATTCACGGACTCGACCTTAACGCCTTCATTCAATGAAACAAATATAATTCATTCATTCAATGAAACAAAGTATACATTTCAATTCAAAGCATAGACCTTGTCTCATTATTTCAATGCATCGAGTTAAAATGATTCATCCCGAGAATTAAACTGCGTTCATTCATTCAATGAATCAAACTGCACTCAATCATTCAATGAAACTGGAGGTATTCATTCATTCATTGAATCCAGCTTATCCCATTCATTCAATTTCTCGACATTAACGACTTTATTCAATGCAAGTATCAGCAAGTATTCATTCAAAGAAACAAAGTATATGTTTCAATTCAAAGAGAGTGAGCTTGTTTCATACATTCAATGTATCGAACGTACACTGATTCATTCAAAGAGGGGAATGTCCCCCGTGTTCACGCCGAATGTCATGTATTTGTAACGGTGGGAAGTCGTCCAAAGGGGGATGGGAGTGAATGTGACTGCTCATACCAACGTTGACACTTCCAAGCCGGGTAGCTCAGCCGGATTTGATTCGGCCTTCGAGGGCGGATCCTCCGCCGTGTTCGGGCCGTTTTTTATCCGTATTCCACGGTGGGAAGTGGTCCAAACTGGGAAAGGAGTGAATGTGACTGCTCATACCGACTTTGAGACCCGGGGGCCGTGTAGCTCAGACGGATTTCATCCGGCGGTTCTGCCGATGGTCTTGCCTTCGAGGGCGGACCCTCCACTGTGTCCAGGCCGAATTTCATGCATTTCCAACACTGCGAACTGGTCGAAACAGGGATGGGAGTGAATGTGACTGCTCATACCAACTTTGACACTTCGGGGCAGGGTAGCTCAGCCGGATTGACCCGGCGGTTCTGCGGATGGTCTCCCCTTCGAGGGCGGATATTCCCTCGTGTTCAGGCCGAATTTTATGCATTTGTAATGGTGGGAAGTGGTCCAAATTGGGATGGAAGTGAACGTGACTGCTCATAACGACTTTGAGAATTCGGAGCCGGCTAGCTCAGCCGGATTTGATCCGGCCATTCTGCCGAGGGTCACGCCGTCGACGGCGGACACTTCCCCGTGTTCATCCCGAATTTCGTGCATTTGTAATGGTGGGAAATGGTCCAAATGGGAATGGGAGTGAACGTGACTGCTCATACCGACTTTGAGACTTCTAAGCCGGGTAGCTCAGCCGGATTTGACCCGGAGGTTCTGCCGACTGTCTTTCCTTCGAGGGCGGACCCTCCCCCATATTCAGGCCGAATTTTGTGCATTTTTAACGATGGGAAGTGGTCCAAATACGAAAGTGAGAGAATGTGACTGCTCATACCGACTTTGTGACTTTGGGGCCTGGTAGATCAGCCGGATTTGATCCGGCGGTTCTGCGGATGGTCTTGCATTCGGGGGTTGACTGTCCCCCGTGTTCCGGCCGAATTGCGTCCATTTTCCAGTGTGGGAAGTTGTCCAAATGCGGATGGGAGTGAATGTGGCTGCTCATACCGTCTTTGAGACTTCCAAGCCGGGTAGCTCAGCCGGGTTTCACCCGGCGGTTCCGCCGATGGCCTTACCTTCGAGGGGGAAATGCCCCTCATGTTCAGGCTGGATTTCATCCATTTCCCTCGGTGGGAAGTGGCCCAAACGGGAATGGGAGTGAATGTGACTGCTCATACTGACTTTGAGAATTCGGGGCCGGGTAGCTCAGCCGGATTTGACCCGGCGGTTCTGCCGACGCTGCCGCCTCGAGGATGGACCCTCCCCCATGTTTAGGCCAACGTTTTCCACGGTGGGAAGTGGTCCAAATGGGGATGGGAGTGAATGTGACTGTTCATAACGACTTTGAGACTTCGAGGCCGGGTAGCTCAGCCGGACTTGACCCAGCCCGGCGGTTCCTCCGACAGTCTCGCCTTCGAGGGCGGGTCGTTCCCTGTGTTCAGGTCGAATTTCATGCTTTTTGAAAGGTGGCAAGTGGTCCAAATGAGGATGGGATTGAATGTGAATGCTCATACCGACTTTGACACATCCAAACCGGATGTGATCCAGCGGTTCTGCTGATGGCCTTGCCTTCCAGGGCGGACCCTCCCCCATGTTCAGGCCGATTTTTATCCATTTTCAAAGGTGGGAAGCGGTCCACATACAGATGGGGGTTAATGTGACTGCTCATACCAACTTTGAAACTTCGGGGTCAGGTAGCTCAGCCAGATCTGACTTGGCGGTTCTGCCGATGGTCTTGCCTTCGCGGGGGTAATGGCCCCCGTGTACAGGCCGAATTTCATGCATTTCGAACAGTGGGAAGCGGTCCAAATTGGGAAGGGATTGAATGTGACTGCTCATGCCGACTTTGAGTGTTCCCGGCGGTTAGTTCAGCCGGATTTGACCCGGCGGCTCTGCGGATGGTCTTGCCTTCGAGGGCAGACCGTCCCCCATGTACAGCCCGAATTTCATGCATTTTGAACAGTGGAAAGCGGTCCAAACTGGGAAGGGATTGAATGTTGACTGCTCATGCCGACTTTGAGGCTTCGGGGCCGAGTAGCTCAGCCGGATTTGACCCAGCGGTTCTGCCAATGGTCTTGAATTAGAGAGCGGACTGGCCCCCGTGTTCAGTCCGATTTTCGTGCATTTTTAACGGTGGGAAGTGGTCCAAAGTGGGAAGGGTGTGAATCTGACTGCTCATGCCGACTTTGAGTGTTCGGGGCCGGCCAGCTCAGCCGGGTATGACCCGGTGGTTCTGCTGACCATCTCACCTGCGAGGGGGGAGCGTCCCCCGTGTACAGGCTGAATTTCGTGCATTTTCAATGGTGGGAAGTGGTCCAAACTGGGAAGGGATTGAATGCGACTGCTCATGCCGACTTTGAGAATTCGAAGCCGGGTAGCTCAGCCGAGTTTGACCCGGCCATTCTGCCGATGGTCTCGCCTTCAAGGGCAGACCGTCCCCCATGTTCAGGCCAGATTTCGTGCATTTGTAACTGTGGGAAGTGGTCCAAATACGGATGGGGGTTAATGTGACTGCTCATACTGACTTTGAGAATTCTAAGTCGGGTAGCTCAGCCGGCTTTGACCCGTCGGTTTTGCTGATTGTCTCACCTTCGAGGGCAGACACTCCCCCATGTTCAGCCCGAATTTCATGTATTTTTAACAGTGGGAAGTCGTCCAAATTCAGATGGGATTGAATGTGATTGCTCATTCCTACTTTGAGATTTTGGGACCGGCTAGCTCAGCCGGATTTCACCCGGTGGTTCTGCTGACCATCTCATCTGTGAGGGGGGAGGGTCCCCCATGTACAGGCCAAATTCCATGCATTTTCAACAGTGGCAAGTGGTCCAAACTGGGAAGGGGTTGAATGTGAATGCTCTTACCAACTTTGAGAGTTCTAAGCCGTGTAGCTCAGCCGGATTGGACCCGGCCATTCTGCCAATGGTCTTGCCTTCAAGGGCGGACTGTCCCCCATGTTCAGGCCGAATTTTGTGCATTTGTGGGAAGTGGTCCAAATACGGATGGGGGTGAATGTGACTGCTCATACCGACTTTGAGAATTCTAAGTCGGGTAGCTCAGCCGAATTAGTTCCGGCGGTTCTGCCGATTGTCTTGCCTTCGAGGTTGGACCCTCCCCCGTGTTCAGGCTGGATTTTGTGCGTTTCCAACTTTGGGAAGTGGTCCAAATTCGGATGGGAGTGAATGTGACGGCTCATACCGACTTTGAGACTTTGAGGCCGGGTAGCTCAGCCAGACTTGACCCGGCAGTTCCTCCGACAGTCTCAACTTTGAGGGCGGGTCGTCCTCCATGTTCAGGCCAAATTTCATGCTTATTGAAAGGTGGAAAGGGGTCCAAACGGGGATGGGAGTGACTTTGACTGCACATACCGGCTTTGAGACTTCCAAGCTGGGTAGCTCAGCCGGGTTTGACCCGCCGTTTCTGCGGATGGTCTCGCCTTCGAGGGCGGAGCCTCCCCCATGTTCGGGCCGATTTTTATCCACTTTCAACGGTGAGAAGTGGTCCAAACTGGGATGGGAGTGAATGTGACTGCTCATACCGACTTTGAGACTTCTAAGCCGGGTAGCTCACCCGGGTTTGACCCGGCGGTTCTGCCGATGGTCTCGCCTTCGAGGGGGGAGTGTCCCCTGTGTACAGGCCAAATGTCGTGCATTTTTAACAGTGGGAAGTGAGCCAACCTGGGATGGGAGTGAATGTGACTGCTCATGCCGACTTTGAGACTTCGGGGCCAGGTAACTCAGCTGCATTTGAACCGACGGTTCTGCCAATGGGCTTGCCTTCGAGGGGGGACCGTCCCCCGTGTTCAGGCTGAATTTCATGCATTTCCCTCTGCGGGAAGTTGTCCAAACGGGAATAGGAGTGAATGTGACTTCTCATACCGACTTTGAGACTTCTACGCCGGGTAGCTCAGCCAGATCTGACCTGGCGGTTCTGCCGATGGTGGCGTCTGAGAGGGAGGACCCTCCCCCATGAACATCCTGAAATTCATTAATTTCCAACGGTGGGGAGTGGTCCAAATGAGGATGGGAGTGAATGTGACTGCTCATACCGACTTTGACATTTCCAAACTGGCTAGCTCAGCTGGATTTGATCCGGCGGTTGTGCCGATGGCCTTGCCTTTGAGCGGGGAATGACCCCCGTGTTCAAGGTGAATTTCATGCATTCTTAATGGTGGGAAGTGGTCCACATACGGATGGGGGTGAATGTGACAGCTCATACCGACTTTGAGAATTCTAAGCCTTGTAGCTCAGTCGGATTTGATCCGACGATTCTGCGGACTGTCTCGCCTTCGAGGGCATCCCCCGTGTTCCGGCCGAATTTCATGCATTTTTTTTAACGGTGGGAAGTGTTCCAAACTGGAATGGGAGTGAATGTGACTGCTCATACCGGCTTTGAGACTTCGGGGCCGGCTAGCTCAGCCGAATTTGATCCGGTGGTTCTGCCGATGGTCCCGCCTTTGAGGGCGGATCCTCCCCCGTGTTTGGGCCAATTTTTACCCATTTTCAACGGTGGGAAGTGGTCCAAACTGCGATGGGAGTGAATGAGACTGCTCATATCAACTTTGAGAATTCGGGCCCCAGTAGCACAGCCGGACTTGACCCGGCGGTTGTGCAGATGGTCTCATCTTCAAGGGCGGGTCCTCCCCCGTGTTCACACCGATTTTCGTGCATTTTGAAAAAGGTGGGAAGTGGTCCAAATACGGATGGGAGTGAATGCGACTGCTCATAAAGACTTTGAGACTTGGGGGCCGCGTAGCTCAGCCGTATTTGATCCGGCGGTTCTGCTGATGGTCTTGCCTTTGAGGGCGGACCCTCCCCCATGTTCAGGCTGAATTTCATCCATTTTCAACGGTGTGAAGTGGTCCAAACGGGGATGGGAGTGAATGTGACTGCTCATACCGACTTTGAGAATTTGGGGCCGGGTAGCTTAGACGAATTTGACCCGGCGGTTCTGCGGATGGTCTCACCTTCAAGGCGGACCCTCCCCCGTGTTCAGGCCGAATGTCATGCATTTTTTTGCGGTGGGATGTGGTCCAAATAGTGAATATGACTGCTCATACCGACTTTGAGACTTCTAAGCCGGGTAGCTCAGCCGGACTTGATCCGGCGGTTCTGCTGATGGTCTTGCCATCGAGGCGGGGGAAGTCCCCGTGTTCAGGCCGAATTTCATGCATTTCTAATGGTGGGAAGTGATCCAAACGGGGATGGGAGTGAATGTGACTGCTCATACCGACTTTGGCACTTCCAAGCCGGGTAGCTCAGCCGGATTTGACCCGGCGGTTCTGTGGATGGTCTTGCCTTCGAGGGGGGAACATCCCCCATATTCAGGCCAGATTTCATCCATTTCCCACGGTGGGAAGTAGCCCAAACGGGAATGGGAGTGAATGTGACTGCTCATACCGACTTTGAGAATTCGGGGCCAGGTAGCTCAGCCGGAATTGACCCGGCGGTTCTGCCGACGCTCCTGCCTTGAGGATGGACCCTCCCCTGTGTTTAGGCCAACGTTTATCCATTTTCCACGGTGGGAAGTGGTCCAAATGGGGATGGGAGTGAATGTGACTGCTCATACCAACTTTGAGAATTCTAACCCAGGTAGCTCAGCTGGATTTGATCCGCCGGTTCCGCTGACGGTCTTGACTTTGAGGGGGGACCCTCCCCCTTGTTCAGCCAGAATTTCGTGCATCTTTAACGTTGGGAAGCGGTCCAAATTCGGATGGGAGTGAATGTGACTGCTCATACCGACTTTGAGATTTTGGGGCTGGCTAGTTCAGCTGGATTTCACTGGCGGTTCTGCCAATGGTCTTGCCTTTGAGGGCGTACCCTCCCTCATGTTCAGGCCGAATTTCGTGCATTTCCAACTTTGGGAAGTCCAATTTCCGATGGGAGTGAATGTGACTGCTCATACCGACTTTGAGACTTCGAAACCGGCTAGCTCAGCCGGATTTGACACGGCCCGGCGGTTCCCTGATGGCCTCGCCTTCGAGGCTGGACCCTCCCCCATGTTCAGGCCGATTTTTATCCATTTTCATCGGTGGGAAGTGGTCCAAATACAGATGGGGGTTAATGAGACTGCTCATACCAACTTTGAGACTTCGGGGTCAGGTAGCTCAGCCGGATTTGACTCGGCGGTTCTGCCGATGGTCTTGCCTTTGAGGGGGTAATGTCCCCTGTGTACAGGCCGAATTTCATGCATTTCTAACGGTGGGAAGTTGCCCAAACTGGGAAAGGATTGAACGTGACTGCTCATACCGACTTTTGAGACTTCTAACCCGAGTAGCTCAGCCGGATTGGACCCGGCGGTTCTGCTGATGGTCTTGAATTAGAGAGCGGACTGGCCCCCGTGTTCAGTCCGATTTTCATGCATTTCTAACGGTGGGAAGTGGTCAAAACTGGGATGGGTATGAATGTCTGGGAAGGGTATGAATGGCTCATGCCAACTTTGAGTGTTCGGTGGTTCTGCTGACCATCCCACCTGTGAGGGGGGAGGATCCCCCATGTACAGGCCGAATTCCATGCATTTTCAATGGTGGGAAGTGGTCCAAACTGGGAAGGGATTGAATGTGACTGCTCTTACCAACTTTGAGAGTTCTAAGCCGTGTAGCTCAGCCGGATTTGACCCGGCCATTCTGCCAATGGTCTCACCTTCAAGGGCGGACCGTCCCCCGTATTCAGGCCGAATTTTATGCATTTCCCTCTGCGGGAAGTGGTCCAAATGGGAATAGGAGTGAATGTGACTTCTCAGACCGAATTTGAGACTTCTAAGCCGGGTAGCTCATCCGGATTTGCCCGACGGTTCGGCCGACGGTCTTGCCTTTGAGGGCTAACCCTCCCCCGTGTTCAGGCCGAATTTTATCCGTTTTCAATGGTGGGAAGTGGTCCAAATGAGGATGGGAGTGAATGTGACTGCTCATACCAACTTTGAGACTTCGGGGCCAGGTAGCTCAGCCGCATTTGACCCGGCGGTTCTGCCGATGGTCTTGCCTTCGAGGGGGGACCGTCCCCCGTGTTCAGGTCGAATCTTATGCATTTCCCTCTGCGGGAAGTAGTCCAAATGGGAATGGGAGTGAATGTGACTTCTCATACTGACTTTGAGACTTCTAAGCTGGGTAGCTCAGCCAGATTTGCCCGGCGGTTCTGCCGACAGCCTTGCCTTCGAGGTCTGACCCTCCCCCGTGTTCAGGCCGATTTTTATCCATTTTCCACAGTGGGAAGGGCTCCAAATGGGAATGGGAGTGAATGCGACTGCTCATACCGACTTTGACACTTTGGCGCCGGCTAGCTCAGCCGGATTTGACCTGGCGGTTCTGTGGATGGTCTCGCCTTTGAGGGCAGACTGTCCTCCATGTTCGGGCCGACATTTATGCATTTTGAATGGTGGGAAGCGGTCCAAACGCAGATGGGAGTGAACATGACTGCTCATACCGACTTTGAGTCTTCCAAGCTGGCTAGCTCAGCCAGATTTGACCCGGCGGTTCTGCCGATGGTCTTGCCTTCAAGGGCAGACCCTCCACCATGTCCAGGCCGAAGTTCATGCATTTCCCACGGTGTGAAGAGGTCCAAAGGCGGATGGGAGTGAATGTGACTGCTCTTACCGACTTTGAGACTTCTAAGCTGTCTAGCTCACCTGGATTTGACCCGGCGGTTCTGCCGATGGTCTCACCTTTGAGGGCGGAGTGTCCCCCGTGTTCAGGCCAAATTTCATGCATTTCCACGGTGTGAAGAGGTCCAAACCGGGATGGGAGTGAATGTGACTGCTCATACCGACTTTGACACTTAGTGGCCATCTAGCTCAGCCGGACTTGACCTGGCGGTTCTGCCGATCATCTTGCCTTTGAGCGCTGACCCT
The DNA here is from genome assembly GCF_047496795.1 of Chiloscyllium punctatum. NCBI lineage: Eukaryota > Metazoa > Chordata > Chondrichthyes > Orectolobiformes > Hemiscylliidae > Chiloscyllium > Chiloscyllium punctatum. The sequence continues at coordinate 90,406,289 of NC_092744.1, read as the reverse complement.
CCCCCATATTCAGGCCGATTTTTATCTATTTTCCACGGTGGGAAGGGCTCCAAATGGGAATGGGAGTGAATGTGACTGCTCGTACCGACTTTGACACTTTGTGGCCATCTAGCTCAGCCAAACTTGACCTGGTGGTTCTGTGGATGGTCTTGCCTTTGAGGGTGGGACTTCCCCCGTGTTCACGCCGAATTTCATGCATTTTTAACAGTGGGAAGTGGTCCAAATGGTGATGGGAGTGAATGTTACTGCTCATACCGACTTTGACACTTCGGGGCCGGCTAGCTCAGCCGGATTTGATCCGGCGGTTCACCCGACGGTCTCACCTTTCAGGGCAGAGCGTCCCCCGTGTTCGGCCCGATTTTTCTCCATTTTCCATAGTGGGAAGTGGTCCAAATAGGGATGGAAGTGAATGTGACTGCTCATACCGACTTTGAGACTTTGGGGCTGGGTAGCTCAGCCGGATTTGATCCCGCATTTCTGCAGACAGTCTCACCTTCCGGGGTGGAGCGTCCCCCGTGTTCAGGCCGAATTTCATGCATTTCCCACGGTGGGAAGTCGTCCAAACCGGGATGGGAGTGAATGAGTCTGCACATACCGACTTTGAGAATTCAGGGCCAGCTAGCTCAGCCGGACTTGAACCGGCGGTTCTGCCGATGGTCTCGCCTTCAAGGGCGGCCCCTCCTCCATGTTCAGGCCGAATTTCACGCATTTCCAACAGTGTGAACTGGTCCAAACTGGGAGTGGAGTGAATCATACCGATTTTGAAAATTCATGGCCGGGTAGCTCAGCCGGATTTTATCCGGCGGTTCTGCGGATGGTCTTACCTTCGAGGGCGGACTGTCCCCTGTGTTCAGGCCGAATTTCGTCCATTTTCCACATTGGTAAGTTGTCTAAATGCGGATGGGAGTGAATGTGACTGCTCATGCCAACTTTGACACTTCCAAGCCGGCTAGCTCGGCCGGATTTCACCCGGAGGTTCTGCCGACACTCTTGCCTTCGAGGGCGGACCCTCCACCATGTTCAGGCCAAATTGCATGCATTTTCAACAGTGGGAAATGGTCCACTTAGATTGAGCGCATAATTGGGGTAATGTATGGGAAGGGGCGAACTGGAGGGTGATGTTAGATAAAGTTCTTTCACAGTGATGGGTGATGTCTGGAGAGTGGGACCTTGCTGTGCATTCCCTTGGTCAGTGAAAAGGCCAGCAAGCTTCTGTACACTCTCACTGTGTGGAGCAGACTGGGTTGTCAGTGAGGAGTGGCCTCCACAGGAAGTGGATTTAATGACAGCATTCAGGGGTAACTCCTGAGGAGGACAGACAGGATTCAGATCATTTTATGAAAGGCTAAGTATGATGGGCTGAATATCCTCATCCTGGACTGCAGGGCTTCACTGATTTTGGGATGAGGATCTTGCTGTGCATAGAGAGACCAATTGCATTTTGCTGAATGGCGTTCGAGTCAGAGTCAGAGAGACTGACGCTTGGGCTTCTGGAGGTGTTATGTCATTCTGGAGGTGTTGTGGCATTGTGAGAGAGTGGGTGTTTTAGATAACGGGATTCCTCCGATTCGGTAAAGTCTCATTCACAGTCAGTTCCTGGGTATAGCCAATCTGAGTCACCAATGGCATTATGGGTAGGCCCTCTTTTAGCTCGGGACAAACTGGCTTCTGTCAGCAAAATGGTCTGTTAGCAAAATGGTTTCCCCTTCTCCCATACCAGTGCTTTCTAACATCTATCCTGAAAGCTATGGCCCAAGTTCTCAGACTCTGCTCCTGCTCATTCCAGATTCTCCAAACAGTGGGAATCATTGAACTTGATCTGTCTCATTCTGGTAATTGGAAGACTTCAATCAGTATTTATGATTCTCTCTGATACTTTACTAGTGACATAAAAATTGAAATGATATAATGCCAACATCAAGCCCAAACTCTCTTTCTCAACCACTGAATATTTCTGCTGATGAATGTTCAACTTCCTGGAGAAATAGGTTTTCTATCTTCTCATCATCTTCTTGCAGGAGCACAACACTGACACCACATCACTTGCATCGATAGCCACCTTTAATGGCTTTGTGTAATGAGGTGTGGCAAATACCAGGACAGTGGGTAAAAGCTTTCAGGTTGTCAAATGCGTCCATGCTCTCAAACCTCTTCCCTTTCTTTAGCAATTTAGTGAGTGAAGCAGCCACACTGCTAAAGTTCGGGACAAATGTTTGATACAATCCACTTAATCCCAAGAACCAGGATACTGCTCTTTTTGTCAGTAGTGTGGGAAATTCCCCAATTACCTTTGGTTTTGCATCCCATGGGGCCATTTCTCCGTGTCCAATAATATGGCTGCAATGGAAAAGTTTCCATTTACTGTGAGATTTGAAAGAGAATGCTTTTCTCAAATTTAATGCTGTGCTGAGCTTTGTAAATGGTACTTTGATGAGGTTGGCCGCCAGCTTGTATCTGTTTGAATTTTGTAAACATTCAACTCGACCTTGCGATAGTTGAAAACAGTGAAAGTTGAAGCACTGTTATGTCCAACACAAGAGGATAAGAGAATAACAACTTGAGTTTTCCCAGTCTTTGCCGTTGAGAGCGTGATAAGAAACAGTACAAGGCAAGTATCTGAACAATGCTCAGGTACTCCTTACATTGAGGCATCCAGCTGAATGGACTGGGGTCAATTCTGCAGAATTTAAATAAATCTCCTTTCTTTGCTCTTGCTAATAGTTGAGTCAAGTCGATTTAATTTTCATGACAGAAGTTAGCATTGTTAGTGATTGGGGAGGCTGGTGTACATTGAGTTAGCAATGTTAGCAACTGGGGAGGCTGGTGTACAGGGAGTCAGCATTGTTAGTGATTGGGGAGGATTGTGTACAAGGAGTAGGAATTGTTAGTGATTGGGGAGTCTGGTGCACAGAAAGTTAGCATTGTTAGTGATTGAGGAGGCTGGTGTACAGTTAGAATATTAGTGATTGGGGAGGATTGTGTACAGGGAGTTAGCATTGTTCGTGATTGGGGAGGATTGTGTACAGGGAGTTAGCATTGTTAGTGATTGGAGAGGCCGGTGTACAGTTAGAATATTAGTGATTGGGGAGGATGGGGAACAGGGAGTTAGCATTGTTAGTGCTTGGGGAGGCTGGTATACAGGGTGATAGCATTGTTAGAGATTGGAGTGGCTGGTGTACAGTTAGAATTGTTAGTGATTGGGGAGGATAGGTTAGAGTGAGTTAGTGACTGGTGAGGGTGGCGTACAGGGAGTTAGCATTGTTAGTGATTGGGGAGGTTGGCATACAAGGATTTAGCATTGTTAGTGACTGGGGAGGCTGGTGTACAGAGAGTTAGAATTGTTCATGATTAAGGAGGCTGGTGTACAGGGTGATAACATTGTTAGAGATTGGGGTGGCTGGTGTACATTTAGAATTGTTAGTGATTGGGGAGGATAGGTTAGAGGGAGTTAACATTGTTAGTGATTGTGGAGACTGGTGTACAAATAGTTAGCATTGCTTGTGATTAATGAGGCTGGTGTACAGTGAGTCAGCAATGTTAGTGACCAGGGAGGCTGGCGTACAGGGAGTTAGCATTGTTAGTGATTGTGGAGGCTGGTGTACAGATAGTTAGAATCGCTCATGATAAAAGAGGCTGGTGCACAGGGTGTTAGCATTGTTAGTGATTGGGGAGGCTGGTGTACAGTTAGAATTGTTCGTGATTGGGGAGGGTAATCTAGAGGGAGTTTGAATTGCTAGTAATTGGTGGGGCTGGTGTACAGCGAGTTCATATTGTTAGTGATTGGGGAGCATGGCGTACAGGGATTTAACATTAATAGTGATTGGATAGGCTGGTGTAGAGGGAGTTAGAATTGTTCATGAATAAGTAGGCTGGTGTTCAGGGTGATAGCATTGTTAGAGATTGGGGAGGATGGTGTACAGTAAGAATTGTTAGTGATTGGGGAGGATGGAGTACAGGGAGTTAGCATTATTAGTGATTGTGGAGGCTGGTGTACAGAGAGTTAGCATTGTTAGTGACTGGGGAGGATGCGGGACAGGAAGTTAGCATTGTCAGTGATTTGTGAGGCTGGTGATCAGGGAATTATCATTGTTAGTGACTGGGGAGGCTGGTGTATAGTGAGCTAGCATTGTTAGAGATTCGGAGTCTGGTGTACAGAATGTAAGCATTGTCAGTGATTGGGGAGAGGGTGTACAGTGAGTTAGCATTGTTCGTGACTGGGGAGGCTGGTGAACAGGGACCTAGCACTTTTAGAGATTGGGGTGGATTGTGTACAGGGAGTTAGCATTGTTAGTGACTAAAGGGTGTTAGCATTGTTTCTGATTGGACAGGCTGGTGTACGGGGAGTTAGCATTGTTCGTAACTGGGGAGGCTGGTATACAGTGAGTTAACATCGTTAGTGATTTGTGAAGCTCGTGTACAGTGAGTTAGTGTTGTTAGTGATTGGGGAGGCGGGTGTACAGGGAATTAGCATTGTTAGTGATTGAGGAGGCTGGTGTACAGGGTGTTAGCATAGTTTGTGATTGGACAGGCTAGTGTACAGGTAGTTAGGGTTGTTAGTGATTGGGGAAGCTGGTGTACATGGAGTTAGTGTTGTTAGTGACTGGGTAGGCTGGTGTATGGTGAGATAACATTGTTAGTGATTGGTGAAGCTCGTGTACAGTGAGTTCGCTTTGTTAGTGATTGGGGAGGCTGGTGAGCAGGGAATTGGCATTATTAATGATTGGGGAGGTTGGTGTAAATGGACTTAGCACTGTTAGTGATTGTAGAGGTTAGTGTACAGTGAGTTAGCACTGTTATTGAGTGGGAGGCTGGTGTGCAGAGAGTTAGCATTGTTAGTGATTGGGGAAACTGGTGTAGTGGGAGTTAGCATTGTCAGTGATTGGCGAAGCTGGTCAACTGGGAGATAGCATTTCTAGTGATTGGGGAGGCTGGTGTACTGGGAGTTAGCATTGTTTGTGATTGGCAAGGCTGGTGTGCAGGGAAGTTAACATTGTTAGTGATTGGGGAGATTGGTGTAGACCATGTTAGCATTGTCAGTGATTGGGCAGCCTGCTGAACAGGAAGCTGGCATTGTTTGTTATTGGGGAGGCTGGTGTTCAGGGAGGTAGCATTGCTACTGATTGGGGAGGTGGCGGACAGTGAGTTTGCATTGTTAGTTACTGGGGAGGCTGGTGTACAGGTTGGTAACATTGTCAGCAATTGGCGAGGCTGGTGGAATGGGAGGTAGCATTGGGGAGGCAGGTGTACAGGGAGTTGGCATTGTTAGTGACTGGGGAGGCTGTGCACAGGGAAGTTAGCATTGTCAGTGATTGGGCAGCCTGCTGTACAGGAAGGTAGCTTTATTAGTGACTGGGGAGGCTTGTGCACAGAGAGTTAGCATTGCTTGTGATTGGGGAGGCTGGTGTTCAGGGAGTTAGCATTGTTAGTGATAGGGGAGGCTGGTGTACAGAGAGTGAGTATTGTTAATGATTATGGTGGCTGGTGTACAGGGAGTTAGCTTTGTTAGTAACTGGGGAGGCTAGTGTACTGAGAGTTCACGTTGTTAGTGATTGGTGAAGCTCGTGTACAGGGAGTTAGCATTGTTAGTGATTGGAGAGCCTGGTGAACATGAAGTTAACATTGTTCGTGATTGGGGAGGATGGTGTACAGTGAGTTAGCATTATTAGTGATTGGGGTGTCTGGTGTACAGGGAGTTAGCATTGTTAGTGATTGGGGAGACTGGTGTACAGGGAGTTAGCATTGTTAGTGGTTGGGACGTCTGGTGTACAGGGAGTGAGCATTGTTATTGACTGGGGAGTCTGGTGTTGAGGAAGTTAGCATTGTTCATCATAGGGGAGGCTGGTGTGCAGGAAGTTATCATTGTTCATCATAGGGGAGGCTGGTGTACAGAGAGTTCGCATTCTTAGTGATTGAGGAGGCTGGTTTACAAGGAGATAGCATTCTTCGTGATTGTCGAGGCTGGTGGAGTGGGAGTTAGCATTTCTAGTGAGTGGGGAGGCTGGTGTACAGAGAGTTAGAATTGTTAGTGATTGGGGAGGCTGTGTGCAGAGAGGTAGAATTGTTCGTGATTGGGGAGGCTGTGTGCAGAGAGTTAGAATTGTTCGTGATTGGGGAGGCTGTGTGCAGAGAGGTAGAATTGTTCGTGATTGGGGAGGCTGTGTGCAGAGAGGTAGAATTGTTCCTGATGAAGGAGTCTGCTGTACAGGGAGTTTGCGTTGTTTGTGATTGCGGAGGCTGGTGTTCAAAGAGTTAGAATTGTAAGTGACTGCGGAGGCTAGTGAACAGTGAGTTAGCATTATTTAGAGATTGCGAGGCTGGTGAACAGAGAGCTAGCATTGTCAGTGATTGGGGATGATGGTGTACAGGGATTAGCATTGCTTGTGATTGGACAGGCTGGTGTACGGGGAGTTAGCGTTGTTAGTGATTGGGGAGGCTGTTGTACAGGGAGTTAAGAATTGTTCGCAACTGAGGAGACTAGTGTACAGTGAATTAGCATTGTTTGTTATTGGGGAAGCTGGTGTACAACAAGTTAGCATTGTTAGAGATTGGTGAGGCAGGTGTACAGGGAGTTTGCATTATTATTGACTGGGGGAGGCTGATGCACAGTGAGTTACAATTGTTAGTGATTGGGGAGGATGCGGAACACGAAGTTAGCATTGTCAGTGATTTGTGAGACTAGTGATCAGGGAGTTAGCATTGTTAGTGACTGTGGAAGCTGGTGTACAGGGAGCTAGCATTGTTAGAGATTCGGAGTATGGAGTACAGAGAGTTAGCATTGTCAGTGATTGGGGAGAGGGTGTACAGTGGGTTAGCATTGTTCGTGATTGGGGAGACTGGTGAACAGGAGCCTAGCACTTTTAGTGATTGGGGAGATTCTTTAAAGGGTGTTAACATTGTTTGTGATTTGATAGGCTAGTGTATAGGGAGTTAGCATTGTGAGTGATTGGTTTAAGCTTGTGTACAGTGAGTTCGCGTTATTAGTGATTGGGGAGGGTGGTAAACAGGGAATTAACATTGTTAGTGATTGGGGAGGCTGGTGTACAAGGAATTATCATTGCAGTGATATGGGAGGCTGCTGTACAGGCAGTTTGCATTGTTAGTGACTGGGGAGCCTGGTGGACTGGGAGTTAGCCTTGTTAGTGATAGTGGAGGCTGGTACAGAGTGAGTTAGCATTGTTTGTGATTGTGGAGGCTGCTGTACAGGGAGTTAGCATTGTTCGTGTTTGGGGAGGATGGTGTCCAGGGAGTTAGTATTGTTAGTGTTTGGGGAGGCTGGTGTACGGTGAGGTAACATTGTTAGTGATTGGTGAAGCTCGTGTACAGTAGGTTCACTTTGTTAGTGATTGGGGAGGGTGGTGAACAGGGAATTAGCATTGTTAGTGATTGTGGAAGCTAGTGTACAGTGAGTTTGCATTGTTATTGACTGGGGAGGCTCTTGTGCACAGAGTTAGCATTGTCAGTGATTGGGGAGACTGGTGTAGTGGGGGTTAGCTTTGTCCGTGATTGGCGAACCTGGTCGACTGGGAGATAGCATTTCTAGTGATTGGGAAGGCTGGTGTACTGGGAGTTAGCATTGTTTGTGATTGGCAAGGCCGGTGTACAGGGAAGTTAGTATTGTTAGTGATTGGGATGCTGGCATAGACCATGTTAGCATTGTCATTAATTGGGCAGCCTGCTGAACGGGAAGCTAGCATTGTTAGTGATTGGGGAGGCTGGTGTTCAGGGAGTTATCATTGTTAGTGGCTGGGGAGACTGGTGCACAGAGTGTTATCATTGTTAGTGACTGGGAAGGCTGGTGTGCAGAGAGTTAGCATTGGTAGTGATTTCGGAGACTGGTGTGGGAGTTAACATTGTCAATGATTGGCGAGGCTAGTATACAGGAAGTTTGCATTGTTAGTGATAGGGGAGGCAGGTGTACAGAGAGTGTGCATTGTTCGTGATTGTGGTGGCTGGTGTACTGGGAGTTAGCTTTGTTAGTACCTGGGGAGGCTGGTGTACTGAGACTTAACATTGTTAGTGATTGGTGAAGCTCGTGTATGGGGAGTTAGCAATGTTAGTGATTGGGGAGCCTGGTGAACTTGGAGTTAGCATTGTTCGTGATTGGGGTGGATGGTGTACAGGGTGTTAGCATTGTTAGTGATTGAGGAGTCTGGTGTACAGACAGTTAGCATTTTTAGTGATTGGGGAGACTGATGTAAAGGATGTTAGCATTGTCAGTGATTGGGGTGAGCTGGTATACAGTGAGTGAGCATTATTTGTGATTGGGGATGCTGGTGTACAGGGTGTTTGTGTTGTTAGTGATTAGGGAGGCTGGTGTGCAGGAAGTTAGCATTGTTTGTCATAGGGGAGGCTGCTGTCTAGTGTGTTAGCATTCTTAGTGACCAGGGAGGCTGGTGCACAGGGAGCTCGCATTGTTAGAGATTCGGAGTGTGGTGTACAGAACGTTCGCATTGTCAGTGACTGAGGAGAGGGTGTACCGGGAATTTACATTGTTTTTGATTGTGGAGGCTGGTGTACAGGGTGTTAGCATTGTTAGTGTTTGGGGAGGATGGTGTACATGGAGTTCGCATTGTTAGTGATTGGGGTGGCTGGTGGACTGGGAGTGAGCCTTGTTAGTGATTGTGGAGGTTGCTGCAGAGTGGGTTAGCCTTGTTAGTGTTGGTTGAGGCTTGTGCACAGTGAGTTAGCATTGTTTGTGATTGGGGAGGCTGCTGTACAGGGAGTTAGCATTGTTAGTGTTTGGGGAGGGTGGTGTACAGGGAGTTAGTATTGTCAGTGACTGAGGAAGCTGGTGTACAGTGAGGTAACATTGTTAGTGATTGGTGAAGCTCGTGTACAGTGAGTTCACTTTGTTAGTGATTGGGGAGGCTGGTGAACAGGGAATTAGCATTGTTAATGATTGTGGAGGCTAGTGTACAGTGAGTTTGGGTTGTTATTGACTGGGGAGGCTGGTGTGCAGTGAGGTAACATTGTTAGTGATTGGTGAAGCTCGTGTACAGTGAGTTCACTTTGTTAGTGATTGGGGAGGCTGGTGAACAGGGAATTAGCATTGTTAATGATTGTGGAGGCTAGTGTACAGTGAGTTTGGGTTGTTATTGACTGGGGAGGCTGGTGTGCAGAGTGTTAGCATTGTTTTTGATTGGCAAGGCTGGTGTACAGGGAAGTTAGAATTGTTAGTGATTGGGGAGGCTGGTGTAGACCATGTTAGCATTGCCAGTGACTGGTCAGCCTGCTGAACAGGAAGCTAGCATTGTTATTGATTGGGGTGGCTGGTGTTCAGGGAGTTAACATTGTTACTGACTGAGGAGGTGGAGTACAGCGAATTTGCATTGTTAGTTATTGGGGAGGCTGGTGTACAGTGAGGTAGCTTTGTTAGTAATTCGGGAGGCTGGTGTACAGGGAGTTAGCATTCTGAGTGATTGGCGAGGCTGGTGTACAGGGAATTAGCATTGTTAGTGATTGGGGTGGCTGGTGGACTGGGAGTTAGCCTTGTTAGTGATTGTGGAGGTTGCTGCAGAGTGAGTTAGCCTTGTTAGTGTTGGTTGAGGCTTGTGCACAGTGAGTTAGCATTGTTTGTGATTGGGGAGGCTGCTGTACAGGGAGTTGGCATTGTTAGTGTTTGGGGAGGATAGTGTACATGGAGTTTGCATTGTTAATGATTGGGATGGTTGGTGGACTGGGAGTTAGCATTGTTAGTGATTGGGGAGGCTGCTGTAAAGGCTGTTAGCATTGTTTGTGATTGGACAGGCTGGTGTACAGTGAGTTTGCAATGTTAGTGACTGGGGAGGCGGGTGTGTAGAAGTTTGCATTGTTAGTGATTGGGGAGACTGGTGCACAGTGAGTTAGCATTGTTAGTGATTGGGAGACAGATGTAGTGGAAGTTAGCATTTTTGTTGGCTTGGTTGCTGGTGGACAGGGAGTTCGCATTTCTACTGATTGGCGAGGCTGGTGTACCGGCAATTTGCATTGTTAGTGATTATGTAGGCTGGTCTACAGTGAGTTAGCATTGTTAGTGATTGTGGAGGATGGGTACTGGAAGTTAGCATTGCCAATGATTTGTGAGGCTGGTGATCAGGAAGTTAGTATTGTTAGTGACTGGGGAGGCTGGTGTACAGGGGGCTAGCATTGTTAGAGATTTGGAGTCTGGTGTACAGAGAGTTAGCATTGTCAGTGATTGGGGAGGCTTGTGAACAGGGAGTTAACATTGTTAGTGACTGGGAAGGGTGGTGTCCAGGGGGTTAGCACTTTTAGTGATTGGGGAGGCTGTTGTACAGGGAGTTAGTATTGTTAGTAACTGGGGAGGCTGATGTACGGTGAGTTAACATTGTTAGTGGTTGGTGAAGCTCGTGTACAGAGTGTTAGCATTGTTAGTGATTGGGGAGGCTGGTGTACAGGGAGTTTGCATTGTTATTGACTGGGGAGGCTGGTGTGCAGCGAGTTAGAATTATTGGTGATTGGGGAGACGGCTGTAGTGGAAGTTAGCATTGTCAGTGATTGGCGAAGCTGGTCGACTGGGAGATAGCATTTCAAGTGATTGGGGAGGCTGGTGTACTGGGAGTTAGCATTTTTTGTGATTGGCGAGGCTGGTGTAGACCATGTTAGCGTTGTCAGTGATTTGGGCAGCCTGCTGAACAGGAAGCTAGCATTGTTACTGATTAGGGAGGCTGGTGTTCAGGGAGTTCGCATTGTTACTGATTGGAGAGGTGGCGTACTTCGAGTTTGCATTGTTAGTGATTGTGGAGGCTAGTGCATAGTGAGATAGTGTTGTTAGTGTTGGTTGAAGCTTGTGCGCAGTGAGTTAGCATTGTTTGTAATTGGGGAGGCTGCTGTGCAGGGACTTAAGACTTTTAGTGATTGGGGTGGATTGTGTACAGCGAGTTAGCACTTTTAGTGATTGTAGTGGATTGTGTACAGTGAGTTAGCATTGTTAGTGATTGGGGAGGCTGCTGTAAAGGGTGTTAGCATTGTTTATGATTGGACAGGCTAGTGTACAGGGAGTTAGTGTTGTTAGTGATTGGGGAGGCTGGTGTACGGTGAGACAACATTGTTTGTGATTGGTGAAGCTCGTGTACAATGAGTTCACTTTGTTAGTGATTGGTGAGGCTGGTGAACAGGGAATTAGCATTGTTATTGACTGGGGAGGCTGGTGTACAGCCAGTTAGCATTGTTAGTGATTGGGGTGGCTGGTGGACTGGGAGTTAGCCTTGTTAGTGATTGTGGAGGCTGGTGCACAGTGAGTTCGCATTGCTGGTGTTGGTTGAGCCTTGTGCGCAGTGAGTTAGCATTGTTTGTGATTGGCAAGCCTGCTGTACAGGGAGTTAACATTGTTAGTGTTTGGAGAGGATGGTGTTCAGGGACTTAGCACTTCTAGTGATTGGGGTGGATTGTGTACAGGGAGTTAACACTGTTAGTGATTGGGGAGGCTGATGTAAAGGGTGTTAGCATTGTTTATGATTGGACAGGCTAGTGTACAGGGAGTTAGCGTTGTTAGTGATTGGGGAAGCTGGTGTACAGGGAGTTAGCATTGTTAGTGATTGGGGAGGCTGCTGTGCAGGGAATTCGCATTGTCAGTGATTGGGGAGGCTGGTGTACACGAGTTTGCATTGTTATTGACTGGGGAGGCGAGTGTGCAGAGAGTTAGCATTGTTAGTGATTGTGGAGGCTGGTGTACAGTGAGTTAGAATTGTTAGTGATTGGGGAGGCTGTTGTCCAGGGAGTTAGTATTGTTAGTGACTGGGGAGGCTGGTGTACGGTGAGATAACATTGTTAGTGGTTGGTGCAGCTCATGTACAGTAAGTTAGCATTGTTAGTGATTGGTGAGCCTGGTGAATATGGAATTAGCATTGTTAGTGATTGGAGAGTCTGGTGTACAGGGAATTAGCATTGTTAGTGATTAGGGAGGCTGGTGTACAGGCAGTTTGCATTGTTATTGACTGGGGAGGCTGGTGTGCAGAGAGGTTGCATTGTTAGTGATTGGGGTGGCTGGTGGACTGGGAGTTAGCATTGTTAATGATTGTGGAGGCTGGTGCAGAGTGAGTTAGCATTGTTAATGTTTGGGGAGGCTGCTATACAGGGAGTTAGCATTGTTAGTGTTTGGGGAGAGTGGTGTACAGGGACTTAGCACTTTCAGAGATTGGGGTGGATTGTGTACAGTGAGTTAGCATTGTTAGTGATTGGGGAGGCTGCTGTAAAGGATGTTAGCATCGTTTGTGATTAGGGAGACTGGTGTAGTGGGATTTAGCATTGTCAATGTTTAGCGAAGCTGGTAGACTGGGAGTTAGCATTTCTAGTGATTGGGGAGGGTGGTGTACAGGGAGTTAGTATTGTTAGTGACTGAGGAGGCTGGTGTACAGTGAGGCAACATTGTTCGTGATTGGTGAAGCTCGTGTACAGTGAGTTCACTTTGTTAGTGATTGGGGAGGCTGGTGAACAGTGAGTTATAGCGTTGTTAATGTTTGGGGAGGCTGGTGTGCAGAGAGCTTTGTTAGTGACTGGGAAGGCTGGTGTACAGAGAGTTAGCATTGTTAGTGATTGGGGAGACTGGTGTAGTGGGAGTTAGCATTGTCAGTGATTGGCGAAGCTGGTCGACTGGGAGATAGCATTTCTAGTGATTGGGGAGGCTGGTGTACTGGGAGTTAGCATTGTTTGTGATTGGCAAGGCCAGTGTACAGGGAAGTTAGCATTGTTAGTGATTGGGGAGGCTGGTGTTGACCATGTTAGCATTGTCAGTGACTGGGTAGCCTGCTGAACACATTGTTAGTGATTGGGGAGGATGGTGTTCAGGGAGTTAGTATTGTTCGTAACTGGGGAGGCTGGTTATCAGGGAATTAGCATTGTTAGTGACTGGGGACGCTGTTGTACTTTAGACCAATACAACTAAAAACATTACACGCAGTACAGGCCCTTTAAGGAACCGCTCAGTCGATAAAGGAAGTTAAACTCATACAACATAGAGCATTACAGCACAATACAGACCCCCTATGCAATCGCTCAGCTCATAAAAATAATTAGACTAATACAACATACAATATGACAGCGCAGTACAGGCCTTTTAAGGAACTGCTCGGCTCATACAGGAAGTCAGACTAACACAACATACAACAAGCACAGTGCAGGTGCTTTAAGGAACCGCTTGCATAATAAAAGAAGTTAGAGTAATACAACATAGAGCATTACAGCACAGTACAGGCCCTTTATGGAACTGGTCGGCTAATAACAGACATTAGACTCATAGAACACAGAACATTACAGCTCAGTAAAGGCCCTTTATAGAACCACTCAGCTAATAAAGGAAGCTAGACTAATACAACATAGAGCATTACAGCACAGTACAGGCCCTTTATGGAACTGGTCGGCTAATAACAGACATTAGACTCATAGAACACAGAACATTACAGCTCAGTAAAGGCCCTTTATAGAACCACTCAGCTAATAAAGGAAGCTAGACTAATACAACATAGAACATTACAGCGCAGTACAGGCCCTTTACGGAACTGCTCAGATAATAAAGGAAGTGAGACGACACAACAAAGAACATGACACTGCAGTACATGCCCTTTATTGAACTGCTCACTTGATAATAGAAGTTTGACTCATACAACAAAAGACATGACAGTGCAGTCCAGGCTCTTTATGTAACCGCTCGGCTGATAAAGGAAGTTAGACTAATGCAACAAAGAACATTTCAGTACAGTACAGGCCCTTTACGGACTTGTTCGGCTAATAAAGGAAGTAAGACTGATATAACAAAGTCCATTACAGCGCAGTACAGTAACTGCTCAGCTGATAATAGACATTACGCTGATCCAACATTGAGTATTACAGCGCAGTACAGGCCCTTTATGGAACTGCTTGGCTAATGAAGGAAGTTAGACTGATACAACATAGAACATTATAGCGCAGTACAGGCTTTTTATGGAACTGCTCAGCTGCTAAAGAAACTTAGACTAATACAACATAGAATATGACCACACTGTACAGGCCCTTTATGGAACCTCTCGGCTAATGCAGTGTGTTAGTCTCAGAGAACATAGAACATTCCAGCACAGTACATGCCCTCATCTAATACAGGAGGTTAGACGCACAGAAAATAGAAGTTAGATTAATACAACATAGAACATGATGGCACAGTATGGCATGATGGCACCTTTATAGAACCACTCAGATACTAAAAGAAGTTAGACTAATACAACAAAGAACATTACATCGCAGTACTGGCCCTTTAAGGAACCGCTCAACTAATATTGGAGGTCAGACAAATACAACATCGATCATGACGACGCAGTACAGGCTCTTTATGGAACTGCTCGGCTGAAAAAGATACTTAGACTATGACAGCGGTTCTATAAAAGGCCTGTACTGCGCTGAGATGTGCTATGAGTCAAACTTCCTTTATTAGCCCTGGGGTTTCATAAAGGGCCGGTACTGCGCTGTAATTTTTTTTGTTGTATTGGTCTAATGTCCAGTATTAGCCGAGTGGTTCCATAAAGAGCCTGTACTGCGCTGTAATGCTGTGTGTTCTATGAGTCTAACTTGAGTTATCAGACGAGCAGTTCCATAAAGGGCCTGGACTGCGTTGTCATATTCTACGTTCTTTGAGTCTAACTTCTATATTAGCCAAGTGGTTCTGTAAAGGGCCTGTACTGTGCTGTGATGGTCTATGTTCTGTTAGTCTAACTTCTTTTGTTAGCTGAGCAGTTCCATAAAGTGCCTGTACTGCACTGTAATGTTCTTAAAGTTCTATGTGTGTAACTTTCTTTATGAGCCGTATGTTTTCATAAAGGGCCTGTAGTGCGCTGTAATATGCTATGTTGTGTTAGGCTAATTTCCTTCATTAGCTGAACAGTTCCATAAAGCTCTGTACTGCGCTGTAACATGCTACGTTGTATTAGTCTAACTTCTTTTAATAGCCGAGCAGTTCCATAAAGGGCCTGCACTGCGCTGTCATATTCTGTGGTCTTTGAGTCTATATTCCTTTATTAGCCAAACAGTTCTATAAAGGGCTTGTACTGCACTGTGATGTGCTAGTTTCTAATAATATAATTTCCTTTATTAGCCGGGCAGTTTCAAAAAGGGCCTGTACTGCGCTGTAATGTTCGATGTTGTATTAGTCTCATGTCCGGAATTAGCCGAGTGGTTTCATAAAGGACCTGTTCTGCGCTGTAATGCTGTATGTTCTATGAGTCTAACTTGCTTTATTAGCTGAGTGGTTCCATAAAGGGCCTGTACTGTGCTGAAATGTTCTTCATGTTCTATGTGTGTAACTTTCTTTATTAGCCGAACGGTTCCATGAAGGGCCTGTACTGCGCTGGCACATTCTACGTTCCATGAGTTTATATTTTTAGATTACTTAGATTAATCTAATTAATTAGACTCACCCTTTGTCAAAGCTGATTTGGGTCAGTTAGACTCGAAACGTCAGCTCTTTTCTCTCCTTACAAATTGTGAGAAACAAAACTCACATATTAATAAATTTCAGTCCGAGTCAAATTCTGAAGCAGCGAATTTTATTGATATGAACTTGCAAGAACGGGTGCCTAATGAGTAAGCACCCCGATCTGAGGGTTACATTCTGATTTATGCTGTTCAGCTGCATCTCTCGGTCCTCCCCTTTCACCCCATTAGTTAGTTTTGCAGTAGCGCGTGGCCTATCACAAGCTCTAGCTTCACTCCACTTTTGTCTCGCTTCTCTCCACCTCTGTTTACTTCTCCCATTACTCTAAGCCTGTCGCTCCTTACTCTTATTTATCTCATTCCTTACATGTGACTATCCTGGTATAGTTTGCTGTCTTCGTGCGATCATCCTGCCAAACTAAATTCCATCCGTTGGCCACATCCCTCCTGAGACTGGCGCACTATTCTCCTGTTACTGGTACATCCCACTACACGGTCGCTCTGCCCTATTAGTCAGAGATAATTCCACCTGTTTTCGCTTCTCACTGTTTAGTCTTGGCATGCGCAGCCTAACTTTATAATGTAAGGTTTTGCAGAATCCCATTATTCTGCACAATTTTAACCCTATACCTTACAATCCCCTCCTTTTCTTCTTGGCTCTTAAGTGTTGTCTTCTGCATTTCTCTCATACATTGCCTTACAGTTCACTAGCATCATCCCTGAGACTTCATTTATAGTGGCTAATTCCTTAAGGTCACCCATCCCCTCATTGTTCAAGAGGTTGAGTCCCTCTGCCTGATTACCTTTTAGAGGCATTTGTTTTGCCAAGGCCATCTCAATTTGCCGCTGGGTTAACCCTCGTACACAAGGTATGATACAACAGTCAATTGCTGCCAGTACCCCTGCTACCACTATCAGGGAGGTGAGGATGGAGACTACCATGCCTTACCACTTCCCAAACCATGATTCCAGCCATCCCGTGAGTGATGTGTCCATTCCTGAATTCTCAGCCAATTCTTCTGCTAAGGTGGTCAATCCTTTCAAGGCATGAGAGATTGACCCATCAGGTGCTGTATTATTTGGAATAAAGGTACAACAGCTACCTCCTAACATCACACATACACCTCCTTTTTCGGCTAGGATCATATCTAAGGCTAGTCTGTTTTCCCAGGCTGTTCTGCTGGTTGCATCAAGCTGCTCGGAAATACCTTTGACTGCATCTCTAGTGTAATTGATGAATCTTTGCTGGTTGTAAAAATATGGTTTATCCAATCCACATTCTTGTTGACTGTTACCCACCAAAATAGGGCTGATTCAAAACCTGCTGCAATCTGGTTGCGGGCCTTGAACTGATTGAGGACCCCTCTAGAAACTCCTACAGAGTTGAAATAAATCCTATCATCAAAGGAAGTGTCTAAGAATGGCCTTTTACTCCTCCCATTCTTTGTTACTGCCACTTTCTCCTTCTCAAATGCCAAGGTGAATGGGATTGCCAATTGTACAATTGCACATATCCCTCTCCAGTCAGGAGGAAGGATAGGTCGCAATATTCTGCCTCCACAGTACCACCTGGGGAACCCTGAGTGCTGAGTAGTTCCCTCCTTTGGCTGTTTCGGTGTCTTTCTGAGTTTCTATACATAACGTCAGCTCCCCCAAGTGTCTAGACCGATTTGTATCTTGTTGGCTTATACACGATGTGTGATTCCCAACCATGATCAAAAACGGAGTGAAGGGACCTTTCAAATCTGTCTTCTCCAAGGAACGGCACATTAGAGATAGGGATATACAATTCCTATCATTCCAAATCGGTCTAGAGACTTGGGGGAGCTGACGTTATGTCTCGAAACTCAGAAAGACACCGAAACAGCCAAAGGAGGGAACTACTCAGCACTCAGGGTTCCCCGGGTGGATCTCTGGTAAAGGGCTATCATGCATTTCATGCCCTTCCTGTTTCGTTTCCAACCGAGCAGAAAGGGGACTATGCAGGCAACCGGTCTACCGGAGGCACATGCATAGCAATTGCTTTTATTCAGAGTTTTAACAGTGTACTTTACCCATTCTCTAGGCATTTGTGTCCCCATATCCAGTTTCTAATTCTATGGTCTGCTTCAAGTCCTTCACCTCTATAATTTTTACCACCTTTGGGTCATTGGGAGGGGCAAAATGTTGATGAATCTTTCTATCAAGTTGTTTGGCTTGTTTTCCATTTCCTATGGCTATTCGGAAACAGCAGCCCGAAAACACTCCCCTCTGGCCTCCATTACTATCTTTAAATCGTTACTAAGGAGTCAAGACCCGTTTGTACGGGGAAAGGAGTCTTCAGAGGAGGTATTTTAATGGTGACAAATATCGGGTGGCACTTTTTGTCAGGATAGTCTAGGGCTGGGCGAAGCGGGGATTCTATGGATAGTGATGCCAGGTGGCAGTTTTTGTGAACCATACCTCATGTCTGGTAGGGTCTTAAGAAGGATTTTGGAGGAAGTATACTCCCTCTGATGCTTTACATTTGCGCATTTTAATAGGCTGCAACCATCCACCTCTATCACTTGCAGATATTCAGACTCAGGGACCGTTAATAACAAATATGGAGATGACAGCATCGTTTGACAAAATCCCAATGCTAAGAAAGCTAATATGGTAACCCTAAGCATCCCCAGCATCCTACAATAGTATTGAAGGACCGAGAGATTTAACATGCAACACAATACATAGATATCAAAAAGAAACTATCCCGCATCTGCATAAAAATCAGTTGCTTAAAGTCTTTTGAGTCTGAGTTTCAGTGGTTCTTCTGTCAATTCGGCTGTCCAGACTTCTTTCTTAACCGGGGTTCCACCGGTCCTTTAATCCTGGTGTAGTGAGTCCAGCCTTTCTCCGTCGTGCGTATTGCCATTTCAGTAGTCAAAGAGCCTGGTACAGTCCCTCCCAATCCGGTTCCAATTTAATTTCTATTCATGACTTAATTAGGACCCAATCTCCTGGCTGATGGGATGAACAGTGAATTCTGTGTCAGTAATCCTTGTCTCCTAAGAAAAGACAAAGAGGAGGACAAGCCCGTATATACTTCTTTAAGAACTGACCTTTAGTGTCCAGGGTTGGCAGTTCCCCTTTTGTTCCCAGATAGGGCAGGCCAAACAATATCTCATAAGGGGACAGCCTTGAGGCCATTCACACCTGCAAAAGGGCTATAGGTAAACACTTAGTCCAAGGGAGTCTGGTTTCTACTATTAATTTCGATAACTGCTTCTTGAGTGTCTGGTTCATTCTCTCAACCTTTCCTGATGAAGATGGGTGCCAAGGGTGTGGAACTCACAGGAGATTCCTAACCCCCTCATCACTCCCTGGAGTACCCTGGAAGTAAAATGAGTTCCCTGATCTGAATCTATTCATTCCACTATCCTGTATCTGGGGATTAGGTGTTCAAGTATTATCTTGGACAGCCCACTTGCGGTGGCAGTGGCTAAAAGGTACACATCCACCCATCCAGATAAGTGATCAACCATTACTAGCATATACCTCAGTCTTCAATCGCTCTGGAAGACCCATCAATGAACAGCCTGGCCCCTGCATGTAGAGGGATATCTCTAAGGTCCATTCTGATATTCTATAATGTCGAGGCAGTCATGTTCTGGATCTGAGGAAACTTCATCCTCTCCTTTCCAGACAAAGGTAGCTGGATTCAGACAAATGTCAGTGATCAATGTAAGGTCATCCCTCTCTATTAGAATTGCTTCATATTTTAGAATTCTAGAGTCCGTAAGCCACCGCTCTGCTTTCTGATTTAATATGGTCCGTACCCGATCTGGGGTGCTGACTATTAAGGCTCTCCCAAAAGTAAGCTTCTGACTTTCTTCTACCACTGCCTGCACACACTCTGGCCAGTAATGTAGCTTTCCATTCTTTAATTAACAATGAATTAATGCTGCCATGTTTTAAATTAGCCATGAATCAATATGACAGGTCACTGAGAAAGTATTTAGGAATTCTGCCAATTAATATTGAGTCAGGCTAATAAAATTGATTTATTATAAATATTAATTATTAATTATATATATATTATATAAATAAAATAATTATCTATAATTCAGGATGGAAACGCAGCAAGTGACTAAAACATTTTAAAAACTATAATTGCGCAGTTTTGTTTGTTTACCAGTCATTTATGACTTCTCATTCTGTTTCTGTAATTGTTTTGTTCAAGCACATTCATTTTAAAAACCTCAACAGATTCCATAGCACCATTTGCAGTTAATTCAATCCCCAATTTGGTGGCAGTATCTTGTCATGAGCGCAAAACTGATTTTTCGTGTCTCTCACCACAAAACTGTCACCATAATCCAATTAACTCTTTTGTTCCCGCTGCCTTGGGCTTAAACTTTAAGGATAAACTTGCTGCCCTTTTAGCGACTAGGAAAACTATGTCCTCTTTGTAAGGACCCACCTTTAAATTTATCAAGGGTTCCTTGTGGATCACGGGGGCAGAAGCCCCTGCCACACCTATTCTTCATCAAGGTTCGTAAACAGTACTGCCTTTGCTTCCTTTTTCAGATCTGGACACTCTCTCTTAAAGTGACCTGTCTTTCCACAGTAATAACACCCCACCTGTGGGGATTTCCACTTCAATCCTTGTTCCTGTCTACCAGACCCCTTAACATCTACTCCCTGATCTCTTCTCCTCCCTTTATTCTCAACATGCTGCCCGCCACCATTCCGGTTTCCTTCTCCTTTTAGTTTTGTCCTTTTCTTTATTACCTCATCAACCACGGCTATCATTATTTTTGCCTTTTTGTTTCTGCTTCTCATGTTACGTTGCCAGATCGACGAGGGGAGAGGCCATTCTAGACTTAGTGCTCGGAAACGAGCCGGGGCAGGTATCAGATCTTGTGGTGGGAGAGCATTTTGGTGATAGTGACCACAACTGCCTCACATTCTACATAGCTATGGAGAAGGAGAGGATTAGGCAAAATGGGAGGATATTTAATTGGGGAAGAGGAAACTATGATGCGATTGGACATGAGTTAGGAAGCATGGACTGGGAGCAATTGTTCCAAGGTAAAGGCAATATAGACATGTGGAGACAGTTTAAGGAACAGTTGTTGCAAGTGATGAATACATATGTCCCTTTGAGACAGGCAAGAAGGGGTAAGATAAAGGAACCTTGGATGGCGAGAGCGGTGGAGCTTCTCGTCAAAAGGAAGAAAGTAGCTTACATAAGGTGGAGGAAGCTAGGGTCAAGCTCAGCTCTACAGGCAGGCGAGGAAGGAGCTCAAAAATGGTCTGAGGAGAGCCAGGAGGAGGCACGAGAAAGGCTTGGCAGAACAGATTAGGGAGAACACAAAGGCATTTTACACTTATGTGAAGAATAAGAGAATGGTCAAAGGAAGAGTAGGGCCGATCAGGGATAGGGAATTTGTGTGTGGAGTCTGAGGAGGTAGGGGAAGCCCTAAATGAGTTTTTTGCTTCTGTCTTTACGAAAGAAATGAACTTTGTAATGAATGAAACCTTTGAAGAGTAGGTGTGCATGCTGGAATGGATAGAGATAGAGGAAGTTGATGTGATGAAAATTTTGTCAAACATGAAAATTGACAAGTCGCCAGGCCCAGACCAGATTTGTCCTTGGCTGCTTTGGGAAACGAGAAATACAATTGCTTCGCCACTTTTCATCCTCGCTCTCCACTGGAGTCGTACCTGAGGACTGGAGAGAGGCAAATGTAATTCCTCTCTTCAAGAAAGAAAGTAGGGAAATCCCCAGCAATTACAGACCAGAGAGTCTCATGTCTGTCGTCTGCAAGGATTCTGAGGGATAGGATTTATGACCATCTGGAAGAGCATGGCTTGATTAAATGCAGTCAACACGGCTTTGTGAGGTGCAGGTCATGCCTCCCAAACCTTATCGAGTGCATTGAGGATGTGACTAGAAATGTTGATGAGGGTCGAGCTGTGGATGTGGTGTATATGGACTTCAGCAAGGCATTTGATAAGGTAGGCTCATTCAGAAGGTCAGGAGGAATGGGATTCAGGGGAACATTGCTGTCTGGACACAGAATTAGCTGGCCAACAGAAGAGAGCATATGGTAGTAGAAGGAAAATATTCTGCCTGGAAGTCTGTGGTGAGTGGTGTTCCACAGGGCTCTGTTCTTGGGCCTCTACTGTTTGTAATTTTTATTAATGACTTGGATGAGGGGATTGAAGGATGGATCAGCAAGTTTGCAGATGACACAAAGGTTGGAGGTGTCATTGACAATATAGAGGGTGGGCAGAGATGGGCTGAGAGGTGGCAGATGGAGTTCAACCTGGATAAATGCGAGGTGATGCATTTTGGAAGGCCGAATTTGAAAGCTGTACAGGATTAAGGATAGGATTCTTGGCAGTGTGGAGGAACAGAGGGATCTTGGTGTGCAGGTACATAGATCCCTTAAGATGGCCACCCAAGTGTACAGGGTTGTTAAGAAAGCATATGGTGTTTTGGCTTTCATTAACAGGGGTATTGAGTTTAAGAGTTGTGAGATCTTGTTGCAGCTCTATAAAACTTTGGTTAGACCTCACTTGGAATACTGCGTCCAGTTCTGGTCACCCTAT
Source organism: Chiloscyllium punctatum (assembly GCF_047496795.1). Taxonomy (NCBI): domain Eukaryota; kingdom Metazoa; phylum Chordata; class Chondrichthyes; order Orectolobiformes; family Hemiscylliidae; genus Chiloscyllium; species Chiloscyllium punctatum. The sequence continues at coordinate 90,384,317 of NC_092744.1, read as the reverse complement.
TATAAGAAAGATATGGATGCTTTGGAGAGGGTTCAGAGGAGGATTACCAGGATGCTGCCTGGACTGGAGGGCTTATCTGATGAAGAGAGGTTGACTGAGCTCGAACTTTTTTCATTGGAGAAAAGGAGGAGAAGAGGGGACCTAACTGAGGTATACAAGATAATGAGAGGCATAGATAGAGTCGATAGCCAGAGACTATTTCCCAGGGCAGAAATGACTAACACAAGGGGTCATAGTTTTAAGCTGGCTGGAGGAAAGTATAGAGGGGATGTCAGAGGCGGGTTCTTTACACAGAGAGTTGTGAGAGCATGGAATGCGTTGCCAGCAGCAATTGTGGAGGCAGGGTCATTGGGGACATTTAAGAGACTTCTGGACATGCATATGGTCACAGAAATTTGAGGGTGCATACATGAGGATCAGTGGTCAGCACAACATCGTGGGCTGAAGGGCCTGTTCTGTGCTGTACTGTTCTATGTTCTATGTTCTAGATCAATTGCTGAGCCAATTTCGACAATTGAACAGCTTTAGGGCCACCTAATGGCCATTCCTGATCACCCAATGTTTTGTTTAGACCTTGGGTTTTTTTAAGAAATATTGCGATATTTCTTGCTCCCTGTAACCTCAAATACCAGGAGCCTCTTTCTCCTTGTAATCTCAACTACAATTTATCAATTTATGCTTGTCAAACTTTAAAGCCTGTTCCTAACTATACGTTTTGGTATCTTACTTGTAAATATTTATATCTTATAAATTCATTTATTCAGCATTTAATATTTAAAATGTAAAATGAATACAGTTCCCAACTTTGAAACCCACTATAATTGCCTGGTTTTTGTCCCTTAATTTAAATCCAAAATTAGTTTTCTTAAGTAATCCTGCCCAGTCATTGCTCAATTACAATGCTACAGGTCATGAAATAACTGGAGTTGTCTTAGAAGGATTTGTCTATTCAAATTAAAAAAACTTCTAATGCATGATTAATGGCCGAATCCAAGGTCACAGCTATTAACCATAGGATTTTTTTTATATTACAATCTAATGTTGAAGTGAAACTTCAACTGTCCTCCATAAATCACTTTTATGTAAGGATAAAAGAGATTAGTTAGAAACTGATAAAAAGGCAGTCTTGACCTGTAAAAAGAACAGGAGTTAACATTTTACTTCATAATTACTGTAAAATCCTTAACCTTAAAAGCAATCATGTTAAATTTTCATAATAGAAATCAGATTCAAAACAGTCCCAGATCTCAAGCTTTAGGGAACAAAGCACAAACATTCAATCACCAACAAACAAATGCGCATTCAAACCGAATCACAAAGGGTTAACAGTTATACAGCTCTTTTCTCTCTCTCTCTCTCTCTCACACACACACACACACACACACACTCCGTATCTCACGGGCACTTTCTGAGCTTCCCGCAATGACTCCTCTAGAGGCTTCTCGCTTCACCTCTCTCTCTTTCGAATTTCTTTTTCTGGATGTCTGGCCATGATTTAGTTACAAAGTGTACCCTCAGTAGCCCTTCAGCTACTATCCCTTCCGACACGAAGCATAATCTTATCCCTCCTGACTACTGACATATAAATTCAAATATTTACAAACACAGTCTTCGTCCGACCCATACTTTGGCCAGAAGACAGCGGGATGAAGAATGGATTCCTTAGTCCATACAAAGCCACAATATTTAATCATCTTTTTCCTATCTTTTTCCCTTGTTCAAGTATTATTTTTCCAATTCCACAACTTCCTGCCCAACTGGAAGTATGTTGTCAGGGACCCCGCCTCCATTTCCATTTTTTTTTCCGAAGGCTTTTACTTTACTCTCGGCACAGCCCATATTGAGTTTCTTCGTTAGACACTTATTAACTACTAGAACTCAATCCCAGCCACCAAGACAGTACTTAAAAATCTCTTTTCCTACCTTGGTCCATGCACGGAGTTGCCTGGCTCCCTGTGCCAACTTACAACCTTTCGCTGGTTCAGATAGACTCTCATCAGATCTCAATCAGTCAACCAGAAGGGGAACCCACCACCGAGGAACACGGACCCTTCTAAAAGGAACTGGACGCATCTTCCCAGCTGTCGATGGTGCCTACCCCGCTGGTTATGATGGACACCCCAGAGGAACACCCATATTGTGAGAAACAAAACTCATATTAATAAACTTCAGTCCGAGACAAATTCTGAAGCAGCGAATTTTATTGTACGTACTTGCAAGAATGGGTGCCTAACAAGTAAGCACCCCGATCTGAGGGTTACATTCTGATTTATGCTGTTCAGCTGCGTCTCTTGGTTCTCCTCTTTCACCCCATTAGTTACTTTTGCTGTTGCGCGTGGCCTATCACAAGCTCTAGCTTCACTCGCCTTTGTCGAGCTTCTCTCCGCCTCTGTTTACTTCTCCCATTACTCTAAGCCTGTCTCCCCTTACTCTTATTTATCTCGTTCCTTATATGTGACTATCCTGGCATAGTTTGCTTCTTCTGTTTTCCTATGTCTGGTATATCCTGCTACAGGGTTGATCTGCCCTATTAGTCATAGATAATTCTACCTGTTTTCGCTTCTCACTGTTTAGCATGCACAGCCTAATTTTATAATGTAAGCTTTTGCAGAAGCAACACCTGTTCCCTTATTCTGCACAATTTTAACCCTATACCTTACACAGATGCTGCCAGACCTGCTGAGATTTTCCAGCATTTTCTCTTTGGGTTCTATAAAGGGCCTGTACTGCACTGTGAATTGCTACGTTCTATTAGTCTAACTTCCTTTATTAGCCGACCGGTTCCACAAAGAACATGTATAGCGCTGTAATGTTCTATGTTGTATTAGTCTAACTTCCTTTATTAGCCAAGCTGTTCCATAAAGGTCCTGCCCTATGCTGTAATGTTCTATGTTGTATTAATTGTATTTATGGGCGGCACGGTGGCACAGTGGTTAGCACTGCTGCCTCACAGCGCCAGAGACTCGGGTTCAATTCCCGCCTCAGGCGAGTGACTGTGTGGAGTTTGCACATTCTCCCCGTGTCTGCGTGGGTTTCCTTCGGGTGCTCCGGTTTCCTCCCACAGTCCAAAGATGTGCAGGTCAGGTGAATTGGCCATGCTAAATTGCCTGTAGTGTTAGGTTAGGGGTATGGGTGGGTTGCACTTCGGCGGGGCGGTGTGGACTTGTTGGGCCGAAGGGCCTGTTTCCACACTGTAAGTAATCTAATCTAATCTAATCTAACATCCGGTGTTAGCCAAGCAGTTGCATAAAGGGCCTGTACTGCGTTGTAATGTTCCACGTTGTATTAGTCAAACATCCTTTGTTAGCCGAGCAGTTCCATAAAGGGCCTATACTGCATTGTGATGTCTTATGTTGCATTACTTTAACTTCATTTATTAGCCAAGCGGTTCCACAAAGGGCCTGTACTGCGCTATAATGCTCCATGTTCTATCAGTCTTACTTCCTTTATTAGCCAAGCATTTCCATAAAGGTCCTGCCCTGTGCTTTAATGCTCCATGATTTATGAGTCTAACATCCTGTGTTAGCTGAGCAGTTCCATTTAGCACCTGTACTACACTGTAATGATCTTTGTTCTCTGAGACTACCATCCTTTATTAGCTGAGCAGTTCCAGAAAGGGCCTGTACTGTGCTGTAATGCCACATGTTCTATGAGTCTAACTTCCTTTATTAGGCAAGCAGTTCCATCGATGGCTGGTACAGCACAGTAATGCTCTATGTTGTATTAATCTAACTTTATTTCTGAGCTGAATGGTTCCATCGACGGCCTGTACTGCGCTGTAATGTTCTATGTTGTATCAGTCTAATTTAGTTTATTAGCTGAGCAGTTCCATAAAGGACCTGTACTGTGCTGTAGTGTTCTATGTTGTATGAGTCTTCCTTCTTTTATTAGCCAATCATTTTCATAAAGATCCTGCACTGTGCTTTAATGCTTCATGTTGTGTGAGTCTAACTATCTGTATTAGCCGAGCTTTTCCATATAGGGCCTGTACTAATCTGTAATTATCTATGTTCTCTGATTCAACCATTCTTTATTAGCTGAGCGGTTCCATAAAAGGAGTGTACTGTGCTGTAATGTTCTATGGTGTATTAGTCATAATTCCTTTATTTGCCGAGTGGTTCCATAAAAGGCCTGTACTGAGTTGTGATGCCCTATGTTCTATGAGTCTAACGTCCATTATTAGGTGAGCGGTTTCATAAAGGTCCTGTACTGCGCTGTAATGTTCTATGTTGTGTTTGTCTAACTTCCTTTCTAAGCCGAGTTGTTCCATAAAGGGCCTGTACTGCATTGTGATGTCCTTTGCTGTATTAGTCTAACTTCGTTTATTAGCCAAGCAATTCCACAAAGGACCTGTACTGAGCTGTCATACTCCATGTTCTCTCAGTTGAACTTTCATTATCAAGCATGCGGTTCCATATAAGGTGAGTAGTTCCACAGACGGCCTCTACAGTGCTGTTATGTTCTATGTTGTATTTGTCAAACTTCGGTATTAGCCGAGTGATTCCATAAAGGGCCTGATTGTGCTGTAATGATTTATGTTCTATGAGCCTTCCTTACTTCCTCGGCAGAGGCCTCAACTTCATTCCCCTACACTCTCGGATTAGCGAGTTCAACACGCGGTGAGACATTGAACAATTCTTCCGCAGCCTTCGCCTCCGCGCCTACTTCTTCAACCAGGATTCTCGCCCACCCTCTGATGACCCCTTCTCCCACCTCCAACACACCCCATTCACCTGGTCAACCTGTAGTAGGCTCTTACCTGACGTCAATCTATTCATAGCCAACTGCCGCAGCGACATTAACCGCCTCAACCTCTCCACCCCTCTCACCCACTCCAACCTCTCACCCTCGGAACATGCAGCCCTCAACTCCCTCTGTTCCAACCCCAACCTCACTATCAAACCGGCAGACAAGAGAGGCGCGGTGGTAGTTTGACGCACCGATGTTTACATTGCTGAGGCTAAACGCCAGCTCGCGGACTCCTCCTCCGACTGCCCCCTTGACCATGACCCCACCTCCCACCACCAAACCATCATCTCCCAGACCATCCATAACCTCATCTCCTCAGAGGACCTCCCATCCACTGCCTCCAACCTCATAGTCCCACAACCCCACACCGCCCGTTTCTACCTTCTGCCCAAAATCCACAAACCTGACTGCCCTGGCCAACCCATTGTCTCAGCCTGCTCCTGCCGCACCGAACTCATCTCTGCATACCTCGACACGGTCCTGTCCCCCTTAGTCCAAGAACTCCCCACCTACGTTCAGGGCACCACCCACGCCCTCCACCTCCTCCATGATTTTCGCTTACCTGGTCCCCAGTGCCTTATCTTCACCATGGACATCCAGTCCCTGTACACCTCCATCCCCATCATGAAGGACTCAAAGCCCTCACTTCTTCCTTTCCCGCCGTACCAACCAGTACCCTTCCACTGACACCCTCCTTCGACTGACTGAACTGGTCCTCACCCTGAACAACTTCTCTTTCCAATCCTCCCACTTCCTCCAAACGAAAGGAGTAGCCACGGGCACCTGCATGGGCCCCAGCTATGCCTGCCTCTTCGTAGGATATGTGGAACAGTCCGTCTTCCGCAGCTACACTGACACCACCCCCCACCTTTTCCTCCACTACATCGATGACTGTATCGGCGCTGCCTCGTGCTCCCACGAGGAGGTTGAACAGTTCATCCACTTTACTAATACCTTCCACCCTGACCTCAAATTTACCTGGACTGTCTCAGACTCCTCCCTCCCCTTCCTAGACCTCTCCATTTCTATCTCGGGCGACCGAATCAACACGGACATTTACTATAAACTGACTGACTCCCACAGCTACCTCGATTACACCTCCTCCCACCCTGCCCCCTGTAAAAATGCCATCCCATATTCCCAATTCCTTCGTCTCCACCGCATCTGCTCCCAGGAGGACCAGTTCCAATACCGAACAACCCGGATGGCCTCTTTCTTCAAAGACCGCAATATCCCCTCCAGATGTGGTCGACAATGCTCTCCACCGCATCTCCTTCTCTTACTGCTCCTCTGCCCTTGAGTCCCGTCCCTCCAATCTCCACCAAGACAGAACCCCACTGGTCCTCACCTACCTCCCCACCAACCTCAAGATACATCGTATCATCTGTCGTCATTTCTGCCACATCCAAACGGACCCCACCACCAGGGATATATTTCCCTCTCCTCCCATATCAGCATTCCGAAAAGACCACTCCCTCCGTGACTCCCTCGTCAGGTCCACACCCCCCACCAACCCAACCTCCACTCCTGGCACCTTCCCCTGCAACAGCAAGAAATGCAAAACTTGCGCCCACACCTCTCCCCTTTCTTCTCTCCAAGGCCCCAAGGGATCCTTCCATATCCACCACAAATTCATCTGCACTTCCACATACATCAGTTACTGCATCCGCTGCACTCGATGTGGCCTCCTCTATATTGGGGAGACAGGCCGCCTACTTGCGGAACGTTTCAGAGAACACTTCTGGGACATCCGGACCAACCAACCCAACCACCCCATGGCTCAACACTTCAACTCCCACTCCCACTCCACCAAGGACATGCAGGTCCTTGGACTCATCCATCGCCAGACCATAGCAACACGACAGCTGGAGGAAGAGTGCCTCATCTTCTTCCTAGGAACCCTCCAACCACAAGGAATGAACTCTGATTTCTCCAGTTTCCTCATTTCCCATTCCCCCCACCTTGTCTCAGTTCCAACCCTCAAACTCAGCAACACCTTCCTAACCTGCAATCTTCTTCCTGACCTCTCCGCCTTCACCTCCACTCCGGCCTATCACCCTCACCTTATCACCCTCACCAAAACCTCCTTCCACCTATCGCATTTCCAACACTCCTCCCCCAAGTCCCTTCTCTCTACCTTTTATCTTAGCCTGCTTGGCACACTTTCCTCATTCCTGAAGAAGGGCTCATGCCCGAAACGTCGATTCTCCTGCTCCTTGGATGCTGCCTGACCTGCTGCGCTTTTCCAGCAACACGTTTTCAGCTCCTTACTTCCTTTATTAGCCAAGCATTTCCATAAAGGTCCTGCACTGCGCTGTAATGTTCTATGTTGTATTAATCGAACATCTGGTATTAGTCAAGCAGTTGCATAAAGGGCCTGTACTGCGGTGTAATGCTCTATGTTAAATTTGTCAAACTTCCTTTATAAACCGAGCGGTTCCATAAAGGGTCTGTACTGCATTGTGATGTCCTTTGTTGTATTCACCCAGTGTCCATTATTAGCCAGGTGGTTCCATAATGGGCCTGTACTGCGCTGTAATGTTCTGTATTATATTAGTTTACTTTCCTGTATCGGCCGAGCGGTTCCATAAAGTGACTGTACTGTGCTGTGATGCTCCATTTTCTATGAGTCTAACTTCCATTATCAAGGAAGCGGTTCCACAAAGGTCCTGTACTGCGCTGTAATGTCCCATGTCCTATTTGTCTAACATCCTTTATTAGACGAGCGGATCCATGGACGGCCGTACAGCGCTGTAAGGTTCTATGTTGTGTTTGTCAAACTTCCGGTGTTGTCTGAGTGATTCCATATAGGGCCTCTACTGCGCTTTCTATGTTGTATGTTGTATTATGTAGTATCCATTATTAAGCAAGAGGTTCCATAAAGGGCCTGTACTGCGCTGTAATGTTCTGTATTATATTAGTTTACTTTCCTGTATCGGCCGAGAGGTTCCATAAAGTGACTGTACTGCCCCATGTTCTAAGAGTCTAACTTCATTTATTAGTCGAGCGGTTCCATAGACGGCCTGTACAGTGCTGTAATGTTCTATCTTGTATTTGTCAAACTTCCGGTTCTAGTCAAGCGATTGCATAAAGGTCCTGTAAAGAGCTGTAATGTTCGATGTTCTATGAGTCTTACTTCCTTTATGAGCCAAGCATTTGCATATAGATCCTGCACTGTGCTGTAATGTTCTATGTTGTATTTGTCTAGTGTCCATTATTAGCCGAATGGTTTCATAAAGGGTCTGTCCAGTGCAGAGTCTAACTTCCATGAGTCTAACTTCCTTTATTAGGCGAGCGGTGCCATAGACGACCTGTACAGCGCTATTACATTCTATGTTGTATTTGTCAAACTTCCGGTATTAGCTGAGCATTTCCATAAAGTGCCTGTATTGCACTGTAATGTTCAATGTTGTATTTGTCAAACTTCTGGTATTAGCCGAGCGGTTCCCAAAACGGGCCTGTACTGCACAGTAATGTTTTATGTTCTTTGAGTCTTATTTCCTTTATTAGCCAAGCAGTTGCATAAAGGGCCTCTACTGCGCTTTAATGCTCCATGTTCTATGAGTCTAACCTCCATTATCAAGCAAGCGGTTCCATAAAGGACCTGTACTGCATTGTGATGTCCTTTCCTGTATTAGTCTAACTTTATTTATTAGCCAAGTGATTCCACAAGGGGCCTGTACTGCGCTGTAATGCTCCATGATCTCAGTCGAACTTCCATTATCAAGCATGTGGTTCCATATAGTGCGTGTCCTGCGCTGTAATGTTCTATGTTGTATTAGTCTAGTGTCTGGTATTAGCCAAGCAGTTGCATAAAGGGCTTGCATTGTGCTGTAATGTTCTATGTTGTATTAGTCTAACTTCCTATATTAGCCAAGTGGTTCCATATAGGGCTTGTACTACAGTGTAATCGTCTCTGTTCTCTGAGACTACTATCCTGTATTAGCTGAGCGGTTCCATAAAAGCATTATAGCACTGTAATGTTCTATTTTGTATTAGGCTAAGTTTGTTTATTAGGCGAGCGGTTCCATAGGCGGCCTGTACAGTGCTGTAAGTTCTATCTTGTATTTGTCAAACTTCCAGTATTAGCTGAGTGATTCCATAAAGGGCCTGTATTGTGCTGTAATGTTGTATGTTCTAGGAGTCTTACTTCCATTATTCGCCAAGCATTTCGATAAAGGTCCTGTACTGCGCTGTAATTTTCTATGTTTTATTAGTTTAGTGTCCATTATTAGCCGAGCGGTTCCATAAAGTGCCTGTACTGTGCTGTAATGCCCCATGTCCTATGAGTCTAACTTCCATTATCAAGCAAATGGTTCCACTTCTGATGCCGTAACTGCGCTGTAATGTTCTATGTTGTATTAGTCTAGACAAGCGGTTGGGTAAAGGGCCTGTACTGCGCTGTAATGTTCGATGTTGCATTTGTCAAACTTTCTTTACAAGCCGAGCGTTTCCATAAAGAGCCTGTACTGCGTTGTGATGTCCTTTGTTGTATTAGTCTCACTTCTTGTATTAGCTGAGCAAAACCATAATGTGCCTGTACTGCGCTGAAATGCTCCATTTTCTATCAGTCTACCTTCCATTATCAAGCAAGCGGTTCCATATAGGGCATGTCCTGCATCGTAATGTTCTATGCAGTATGACTGGATTAGTGGTGCTGGAAGAGCACTGCAGTTCAGGCAGCATCCAACGAGCAGCGAAATCAACATTTCGGGCAAAAACCGAAAAGTCCAGTGTCCATTATTAGCCGGGCGTTCCATAAAGGGCCTGTACTGTGCAGTAATGCCCCATGTTCTATGCGTCTAACTTCCTTTATTAGGCGAGTGGTTCATAAAGGGCCTGTGCAGTGGTGTAATGTTCTATCTTGTATTTGTCAAAGTTCCGGTATTAGCCAAACAGTTACATAAAGGGCCTGTACGGCGCTGTGATGTTCTATGTTGTATTAGTCTAACGTCCAGTGTTAGCTAAGCAGTTGTTTAAAGAGCCTGTACTGCTCTGTAATGTTCCACGTTGTATTAGTCAAACTTCCTTTCTTTGCCGAGTGGTTCTATAAAGAGCCTGTACTGCGTTGTGAAGTCCTATGTTGTATCAGTCTAACTTCCTTTATTAGCCGATCATTTCCATAAAGGTCCTGTACTGCGCTGTAATGTTCTACATTGTGGTTGTCAAACTTCCGGTATTGTCCGAGCAATTCCATAAAGGGTCTGTGCTGCGCTGTAATGTTGCATGTTCTCTGAGTCCAACTTCCTTTATTAGGCGAGCGGTTCCATAAAGGACCTGTACTGTTCTGTTATATTAGTCTAGTGTCCATTATTAACCGAGCGGTTCCATGAAGTGCCTGTACTGAGCTGTAATGCCCCATGTTCTAAGAATCTAACGTCCATTATCAAGCGTCACCTCATCTTCTGCCTAGGAACCTTCCAACCACAAGGGATGAACTCAAATTTCTCCAGTTTCCTCATTTCCCCTCCCCCCACCTTGTCTCAGTCAAATCCCTCGAACTCAGCACCGCCTTCCTAACCTGCAATCTTCTTCCTGACCTCTCCGCCCCCACCCCACTCCGGCCTATCACCCTCACCTTAACCTCCTTCCACCTCTCGCATTTCCAACATCCCTCCCCCAAGTCCCTCCTCCCTACCTTTTATCTTAGCTTGCTGGACACACTTTCCTCATTCCTGAAGAAGGGCTTATGCCCGAAACGTCGATTCTCCTGTTCCTTGGATGCTGCCTGACCTGCTGCGCTTTTCCAGCAGCACATTTTCAGCACTGCTGTTCTTGACATTGGTACACGGAAACTGCTTTTCTCCATATTATACACAGGGCCTGCTGTTCTCTGTATTATACAGAGGGACTGTTGTTCTCTATATTATACACAGGAACTGCTGTTTTCTGTATTAGACAGAGGAACTGCTGTTCTCTGCAGTATACAGGGACTATTGTTCTCGACATTGTTCACAGATTATACATATGGACTGCTGTCCTCTATATCAGACACAGGGACTGCTGTTGCCTATGTGATACATAGGTACAGCTATTCTCTATATTATGGTGACTGTTGTTCCTTATATCAGACACAGGGACTGCTGTTCCCTATATGAGACGCATATGTTCTCTACATTATACACAGGCAGTGCTGTTCGCGAAAATAATCACAGAAACTGCTGTTCTCTATATTTTACACAGGACTACTGTTCTCTTTATTAAACACAGGGACTGCTGTTCCCTGTATTATACTGAGGGACTGCTTTTCATTATATTAAACACATGGGCTGTTCTCCATATAGTACGCATCTCCATATTCTGCACAGGCACTGCTGTTCTCTGAAATTGACACAGGGACAGCTGTTCTCTATATTATACACAGGGACTGCTGTTCTCATGATTAAATACAGGGATAGATGTTCTCGGCATTGTCCACAGAGACTGCGTTTCTCTATATTATACTCAGGGACGGGCTGTTCTCTGTGTTATACAGAGGGACTGCTGTTGTCTATATTATGCACAGGAACTGCTGTTTTCTGTATTATACAGAGGGACTGCTGTTCTCTATATTGCACACAGGGACTGCTGTTCTTTATAAAATGCACAGGCACTGCTGTTCTCTAAAATAAACAGAGGGACTGCAGTTCTCTACATTGTACACAGGGCCTGCTGTTCTCTAAGATAGACACAGGGACTGCTGCTCTCTGTATTACACACAGGGATAGCTGTTCTCTATATTATACACAGTGACTCATGTTCTCTATATTGTACACAGACACTGGTGTTTTCTATATTAAACACAGGGGCAGCCGTTCTCCTTTTAAAACACAGGGACTCATGTTCTTTTTATTCAACACAGCATCTCTGTTTTGCTATATTATACACAAGGACTGCTGTTCTTGACATCGTACACAGAGAATGCTTTTCTCTATATTATACAAAGTGCCTACTGTTCCCTAGATGATACATATGGACTGCTGTTGTCTATATTTTACACAGGGACTGCTTCTCTATATTTTACACAGGTACTATATTGAGCACAGGCATTGCTGTTCTCTGAAATAGACACAGCATCTTCTGTTCTCTATATTATACACAGGGACTGCTGTTCTCGACATTGTAAACAGAGAGTGCTTTTCTCTACATTATACATTGTTACTGCTGTTCTCTCGATTATACATATGGACTGCTGTTCACTATATAAGACACAGGGAATGCTCTTCTCTATATTATACATGTGAACTGCTGTTCTCTATATTTTACACAGGGCCTGCTGTTCTTTATATTGTGCAGAGGCACTGCTGTTCTCTAAAAAGGAAACAGGGACTGCTGTCCTCTATTATAGTCAGGGATTGCTGCTCTCTATATTATGCACAGAGATAGCTGTTCTCAATATTATGTACAGTGATATATATTCTCTATATTGTATACAGGGACTGCTATTCTCTATATTATACACAGGGACGGCTGTTCTCTTCATTAACTACAGTGATTCATGTTCTTTGTATGAGACACAGCATCTTCTATTATCTATATTATACAGAGGGACTCAATTTCTCTGAAATTGACACAGGGACTACTGTTCTCTATAATATACACAGAGACTGTTGCTTTAAAAATTAAAAATAGGGACGGCTGTTCTCGACATTTTACACAGAGACTGCTTTTGTCGATATTATACACAGGTACTGCTGTTCTCTGTATTATACAGAGGGACTGCTGTTTCCTGTATTACACAGAGGGACTGCTGTTTTCTTTAAAATACATGTGAACTGCTATTGTCCACATACAGGGACTGCTGTTCTATATATATAGAACATGGGAGAACATAGAAGAGGGATTGCTGTTCTCTAAAATAGACACAGGGACTGCTGTTCTCTATATTTTACACAGGAACTGCTGCTCTCTATATTACACACAGGAATAGATGTTCTCGATATTGTACACAGTGACTGCTTTTCTCTAGATTATACACAGATCCTGGTGTTCTCTATATTATACACAGGGAATTCTGTTCTCTTTTTTAAACACAGGGATTCATGTTATTTATATTAGACTCAGCATCTTCTGTTCTCTATATTGTACACAGACACTGCTGTTCTTTACATTATGCACAGGCAGTGATGTTCTCTGAAATTGTAAAAGGGACTGCTGTTCTCCATATAATACATAAAGACTGCTGTTTGCATGATTAAATACATGACTGGTGTTCGCGACATTGTACACAGACTCTGCTTTTTTCTATATTATACACAGGGATTACTATTCTCTGTATTATAGAGAGAGACTGCAGTTTATATTATGCATAAGGACTACTGTTTTTCTGTACTATATAGAGGGACTGCTGTTATAGAGAATAGTTGTACCTGTGTATATAATAGAAATCAGCAGTCTAGCATAGAGGACAGGTATCTCTGTGCGTAATGTAAAGAACAGCAGTCCCTGTGTATAATTTCGAGAACAGCAGATGCTGTGTCTAATATAACAAACATGAATCCCTGTGTTTAATAAAAGGAGCAGTCATCCCTGTGTATAATACAGAGAACAGAAGTATCTGTGTACAATATGGAGAACAGCATTCCCTCTGTCTATTTTAGAGAACATATAATGCCTGTGCATTATATAAAGAACAACAGTCCCTGTATACAATATAGACAATGACAGTTCAAATGTATAATACAGAGAACAACAGTCCCACTGTATAATACAGAAAACAGCAGTTCCTGTGTATAGTATAGAGAAAAGCAGTCTCTATGTACAATCTCGAGAACTGCAGTCCCTGTGTTTACATTACATTTTTACATTACATTACAGTGTGGAAACAGACCCTTCGGCCCAACAAATCCCCACTGACCCTCCGAAGAGCAACCCACCCAGATCCATTCCCCTGCATTTACCGCTTCACCTTATATTACGGGCAATTTAGCATGGCCAATTCACCCAACCTGAACATTTTTGGACTGTGGGAGGAAACCAGAGTACCTGGAGGAAACCCACACAGACACGGGGAGAATGTGTAAACTCCACACAGACAGTTGCCTGAGGCGGGAATTAAACCCGGGTCTCTGGCGCTGTGAGGCAGCAGTGCTGACCACTGTGTGACCGTGCTGCCCTACATATATCTCATTTAATAATGAGAGCAGCACTGCCTGTGTATAATGAAGAGAACAGTAGTTTCTGTGTCTCATTTAGGTAACAGCAGACCCCGTGTTTAATGTAGGGAACAACAGTCAATGGACTATCTGTACCTGTCTATCATATAGACATCAGCAGTCCCTGTGTCCAATTTCGAGGACAGCAGTCCATATGTATAATCTAGAGAAAACCACTCTGTGTACAATGTCGAGAACAGCAGTCCCTGTGTATAATATAGAGAACAGGTATCCCTGTGTATAATATAGAGAGTAGCAATCCCTGTGTATAATATGGAGAACTGCAGTCCCTCTGTCTATTTTAGAGAACAGCAGTGCCTATGCATTATATAAAGAATAGCAGTCCCTGTGTGCAATATAGAGAACATCAGTCACTGTGTCGAATATAGAGAACAGCTATCCCTGTGTATAATGTAGAGAATAGCAGTCCCTCTGTACAATATAGAGAATGTGGTCCCTGTGTATAATAGAGAGAACAGCTTTTTCTGTGCACAATACAGAGCCGCAGTGCCCGTGTAAAATATAGAGAACAGCAGTTCATATGTACAATCTAGAGAACCGCAGTCACTGTGTGTAAAAAAGTGAAAAACACTCTCGGTGTTAAATGTCGAGACAGCCGTCCCTGTGTATTATATAGAGAACACCAGTGTCTGTGTATAGTATACAGAACAGCAGTCCCTGTGTACAAGATAGAGAACATCAGTCACTGTGTCTAATATAGAGAACAGCTATCCCTGTGTATAATATAGAGAGTAGCAATCCCTGTGTATAATATAGAGAACAACAGTCTCTGTGTCTAGTTTAGTAAACCACAAGCCCAGTGTAAAATATAGAGCACAGCAGTCCCTCTGTCTATTTTACAGAATAGCAGTGCCTGTGCATTATATAAAGAACAGCAGTCCCTGTGTGCAATATAGACCACAACAGTTCATTTGTATAATATAGAGAACAGCAGTTCCACTGTATAATACAGAAAACAGTAGCCCCTGTGTATAATATAGAGAACAGCAGTCCCTCTGTAAAATACAAAGAACAGCAGTCCTTTTGTATAATATAGAGAAACGCAGTCTCTGCGTACAATCTCGAGAACAGCAGTCCCTGTCTTTAATAAAGGGAACAGCACTGCCTGTGTATAATACAGAGAACAGCAGTCTCTGTGTCTCATATAGGGAACAGCTGAGCCTGTGTCTAATACAGGGAACAACAGTTACTGTGTATAATATGGAGAACAGCAGCCCCTTTGTATAATATAGAGAATAATTGTACCTGTGTATAATATAGACAAAAGCAGTCCCTGCGTCTAGCATAGAGGACAGGAATCCATATGTATTATCTAGAGAAAAACACTCTCTGTGTACAATGTTGAGAACCATGTATAATATAAAGAACAGTAGACACTGTGTCTAAGAGAAAGAAAATGACTCTGTGTTAAATGTCAAGAACAGCCGTCCCTGTGTATTATATAGAGAACACCAGTGTCTGTGTATAGTATACAGAACAGCAGTCCCTGTGTACAATATAGAGAACACCAGTCACGTGTCTAATATAGAGAACAGCAGTCTCTGTGTCTAGTTTAGCAAACTGCAGGCCCAGTGTAAAATATAGAGCACAGCAGTCCCTCTGTCTATTTTAAAGAACAGCAGTGCCTGTGCATTATATAAAGAACAGCAGTCCCTGTGTGCAATAAAGGCCACAGCAGTTCATATGTATAATATGTCGAGAACAGCAGTCCCATTGTATAATACAGAAAATGGGAGTCCCTGTGTATAATATAGAGAACAGCAGTCCCTGTGTAAAATAGAAAACAGTAGTCCCTGTGTAGAACAGCAGTCACTTCGTATAATATATATTACAGCAGTCGCTGTGTCTATGCTCAACAACAACAGGGTATAGTATAGAGAACAGCAGTCTCTGTGTACAATAAACAGAACAGTTGTCCCTGTGTTTAATACAGACAACAGGAGTCCCTGTGAAAATATAGAGAACAGCAGTCACTTTGTATAAAGCAGAGAATGAATTCCTGTGTATAATGTAAAGTACAACAGTCCCTGTGATTACTTTCGAGAACAGCACTGCCTGTGTATAATACAGAGAATAGCAGTCCCTGTGTCCAATATAGGGAACAGCTATCCCTGTGTATAATGTAGAGAACAGCATTACCTGTTGATTGATCAGAGAACAGCAGTCCTTGTGTATAATATAGAGAATAGCAATCCCCGTGTACATTATAGAGAACTGCAGTCGCTGCGTATAATATTGAGAACATGAGCCACTGTGTATAATATGAAGAACAGCAGTCACTGTGTAGAATATAGAAAATAGTAGTCACTGTGTCTCATATAGCGAACAGCAGTTCCTGGGTCCAATATAGGGAACAACAGTCACTGTGTATAGTGTAGAGGACAGCAGTCCTTGTATATAATATAGAGAGCAGCAGGCCCTGTGTTTGAACAAGAGAACAGCAGTCCCTGTGGTTATTTTTGAGAACATCACTGCCTGTATATAACACAGAGAACAGCAGTCTTTGTGTACGATGTCGAGAACAGCAGTCCCAGTGTTTAACAACAAGAACAGCTGTCCCTGTGCATAATATAGAGAACACGAGTCCCTGTGCATAATATAGAGAACAGCAGTCTCTGTGACTCATGCAGAGAACAGCTGTCCCTGTGTCTAATATAAGAGGACAACAGTCCCTGCATATAATATATACAACAGCTGACTGTGTGCATCATACAGAGAACAGCAGTCCCTCTGTATAATATAGACAACAGTTGTTCATGTGTATCAGATAGAAAGCAGCAGTCCCTGTGTATATTGGAGAGAGCAGCAGTCACTCTGTATAATATGTATTACAGCAGTCGCTGTGTCTATTCTCGAGAACAGCAGTGTATAGTATAGAGAACAGCTGTCCCTATGTATAATATAGAGAACAGCAGTGCCTGTGTATAATATAGACAACAGCAGTCCCTGTGTGTAATATAGAAAACAGCAGTCCTTCTGTCTATTATAGAGAACAGCAATGCCTGCGTATAATATAGAGAATAGCAGTCCCTGTGTCTAATATAGAGAACAGCAGCACCTGTGTTTAATGAAGAGAACAACAGTCCCTCTGCATAACGTGGAGAACAACATTCCCTGTGTTTAATGAAGAAAACAGCAGTCCCTGTATACAATATACAGAACAGCAGTCCCTGAATACAATATAGAGAACAGCAGGACCTGTACATCATCTGGAGAACAGCATTCCCTTTGTATAATATGGAGAACATGAGTGTCTGTGTATACTATAGAGAGCAGCAGTCCCTGTACATAATATACAGAACAGCAGTCCCTGTGTCTATTATCGAGAGCAGTAACGCCTGAGTATAATACAGGGATCCCCCGTCCCTGAGTTTAATAAACATAACACCAGTCCCTGAGCATAATGTAGAGAACAGCAGTTCCTGAGTGTATGGTAGAGAACAGTAGCCCCCGTGTATAATATAGAAAACAGCAGTCCTGTGTACACTGTAGAGAATGCCAGTCCCTGTGTCCAATATCAAGAGCAACAGAGCCTGTGTATCATAGAGAACAGCAGTCCCTGTTGCCTTAAAGACAACAGCAATCCCTGTGTTTAATATAGAGAACAGCAGTCCCTGTATATAACATAGAGAACAGCAGTCACTGTGTATAATATAGCAAACAGCAGTTCCTGTGTACAATTCAGATAGCAGCAGTCACTGCATACAAAGTAAGAGCAGCAGCCCATGTGTGCAATGTGGGGAACAGCAGTCCCTTTGTTTAATAAAGAGAACAGCAGTCTGTGTGTATATTAATGAGAACAGCAACCCCTACTACACAAAAGAACAATCCTGCGTATAATGTGGAGAAGAGCAGTCCCTGAATGTATTGTAGAGAACAGCAGTCCCTATGTATAATATAGAGAACAGCAGTCCAGCGCAATTGTAGAGAATGACAGTCCCTGTGTACAATGTCAAGAGCAGCAGAGCCTGTGTATAATAGAGAACAGTAATCTCAGTGTTTAACAAAGAGAACAGCCGTCTGTGTTTAATATAGAGAACAGCAGTCCATGTGTATAATGTAGAGAGCAGCAGTTCCTGTGTATAATAAAGCAAACAGCAGTCCCTGCGTACAATGAAGAGATCAGCAATCACTGCATCCAATGTAAGAACAGCAGCCCATGTGTGCAATGTGGAGAACAGCAGCGCTTGTGTACATTTCAGAGAACAGCAGTCCCTGTGTGTAGTTTAGAGAACAGCATCCTTGTGTTTATTAAAGACAACAACAGCCCCAGTGTCTACTATACAAAAGAACACTCCTGTGAATAATATAGAGAACAGCAGTCGCTCTGTGTAACAGCAGTCCGAAGTATAATACAGAGAACAGCAGTCTCTGTGTATAATATGGTGAACAGCTACCTCTGTGTATAATGTAGAGAACAGCAATCCCTGCGTTCAATGCAGAAACCAACAGTCAATGCGTTAAATGTAGAGAACAGCAGTCCCTGTGTATAATATAGAGAACAGCAGTATCTGTGTATGAAACAGAGAACAGCAGTTGATGTGCATAATATAGAGCAGTCCTTATGCATAATATAGCAAACTGGAATTCCTGTGTTTAGTAGAGAGAACAGCAGTCCCTGTGTATAATATAGAGAACAGCAGCTTCTGTGTCTGTTCTCGAGAACAGAAGCGTACACTATAGAGAATAGCAGTCTCTTTGTACAATAAACAGAACAGTTGTCCGTGTGTTTGATACACACACAAACGAAGCTGTATCAAAACACTATTCCAATGAGCCACCACACACTGCAGCACAGACGAACTACGCAAAACAGAGGAGAACCACGTATTCAAGAAGAACAGATACTCAAAAAATACAGTGCTCAAGAACAAACCACGACAAGCAGACCCAACACAGCCAGAAACCCTAACCACCTTACCATTCATCAAAGAAGTTTCAGAAATGACAGCCAGACTACTAAGACCCCTCAGAATCCTAGTAGCACACAAACCCACCAACACTCTCAAACAAAAACTAACAAACTTAAAAGACCCAGTACATCCCATGGACAAAAACAACGTCATCTACAAAATTCCATGCAAGGACTGCCACAAACACTACATAGGACAAACAGGAAGAAAGTTAGCCACCAGGATACACGAACACCAGCTAGCCACAAAAAGACATGACCCCCTATCCCTCGTTGCTCTACACACGGATGAAAAAAGCCACCATTTCAACTGGGACAACACATCTATCCTGGGACAGGCTAAGCAAAGACATGCCAGAGAATTCCTAGAGGCCTGGCACTCCAACCACAACACCATAAACAAACACATAGACCTAGATGCCATCTATCAACCCCTCAGAAAATGAACAATGTGTATAACATAGAGAGCAGGCGTCCCTCTGTGTAATAGAGAGAACAGCCTTACCTGTGTATAATATGGAGAACAGCAGTCCTTGTGTCAATTATACAGAACAACAATGTCTGTGTATAAGAAAAAACAGCAGTCCCTGTGCACAATATAGAGAACAGCAACCCTATGTATAAAAAAGTGAACAAAACTCCATGTACATAATACAGACATCAGCCGACCCTGTGTACAATGTGGAGAACAGGTATAGCTGTGTTTAAAATAGAGAACAGCAGTCCCTATGTTTAATAACGAGAGCAGCAGACCCTGTGTCTCATATAAGAAACAGCAGTCCCTGTATCTAATAAAGAGAACAGCAGTCACTGTGTATCATATTGTACACACGATCTGCTGATCTCTATATTATACACAGAGACTGCTATTCACTCTTTTATTGTTCACAAGGACTGCTGTTCTCTCTTATACACAGGCAATGTTGTCCTCTATAATAGACACAAGGATAGCTGTTCTTTATGTTATGCACAGGGCTGCTGCTCTCTATATTGTACACAGGGGCACCTGCTCTCTATAATACACAGAGGAACATGTGTTGTCTATATTATACACAGTGACTACTGTTATCTATAGTATGCACAGGGATTGCTAACCTCTTTATGAAACACAGGGATTGCTGTACTCTATATTATATGTAGGGACTACTGTTTTCTACAATGTATGCAGGACCGCAGTTTTTTACATTTTACACAAGAACTATATTACACAGCAGTCACTGTAAGCTGTATAACTATTATAGCTATTCTCTATAATAGACTCAGGGACTGTTGTACTCTATATTTCACACAGTTTCTGGTCTTCCCTATAGTGTACAGAAGGATTGCTGTTCTCTATATTATAAATAGGGACTGCTGTTCTCTACAATATATACAAGGACACCTGTTCTCCACATTGTACACAGGCACTATTATTTTATACATTACACACAGGGATTGCTGTTCCCTACACTAGACACAGGGACTGCTGTTCTCTGTATTGTACACAGGGATCACTGTTCTCTATATTATATGTTGGGACTGCGGGTTCTCTACATGAGACACAGGATCTGCTGTTCTTTACAATATACACAGGGATTACTGTCTTCCAGATTAGAAACAGGAACAGCTGTTTTCTACATTATTCACAGGGCTTGCTGTTCTCCATTTTATACACAGTGACTGCTGTTCTCCATATGAGACATAGGGCTGCTATTCCCTATCTGAGACACAGTTTCTGCTGCTGTCTTTATTAAACAAAGGCAATGATATTCTCTAAATTATGCACAGGGACTGCTGTTCTCAACATTGTACACGGGGAGTGCTTTTCTGTATATTATTCACAATGACTGCAGTTCTCTTGTTTATACATATGGACTGTTGTATTCTATATAAGTCACAGGGAGCGTTCTTCTCTATATTATATGTATGAACTGCTGTTCTCTACATTTTACACGAGGACTGCTGTCCTTTATATTATACACAAAGGCTGCTGTTCTCTATATTATACACAGTGACTGTTGTTCCCGATATTAGACACAGGGACAGCTGTTCCCAATATGAGACACAGAAACTGATGTTCTCTATAGAGAACAGCAGTATGAACTGCTGTTCTTTATAAAATTCACAGGCACTGCCAGTTCTCCAAAATAGACAGAGAGACTGCTGTTCTTTATATTGTACACAGGGACTGCTGTTCTCTATATTATACACAGAAACTGTTGTTCTCTATATTATACACAGGGACGGCTATCTCTTCATTAGACACTGGGAGTCATGCTCTTTATATTAGACACAGCATCTGCTGTTCTCTATATTATACACAGGGACTGATGCTTTCGACATTGAACACAGAGAGTGCTTTTCTCTAGATTATACATATGGACTGCTATCCTCTATATTAGACACAGGGACTGCTGTTGTCTATATTATACACAGGTACAGTTATTCTCTATATTATACACAGGGACTGCTGTTCTCTATATTATAGACAGTAACTGTTGTTCCCTATGTTAGACACAGGTACAGCTGTTCCCAATATGAAACACAGAGAGTGCTGTTCTCTACATTATACACAGGCAGTGCTGTTCTCAAAAATAATCACAGAAACTGCTGTTCTCTGTATTATACACAAGCTCTGCTGTTCTCTAAAATAGACAGAGGGACTGCTTGTCGCCCTATAGTATACAAGGCCTGTTGTTCTCTAAGATAATCACAAGGACTGCTGCTCTCTATGTTATACACAGGGATAGCTGTTCTCTATATTCTACCCAGTGACTGTTGTTCCCTATATTTGACACAGGAGTAGCTGTTCCCGATATGAGACTCAGAGACTGCTGTTCCCCCACATTATTCACAGGCAGTGCTGTTGTCTATATTATACACAGAACTGCTGTTCTCTTTATTAAAGACACTGACTGCTGTTCTCAACAATGTACACAGAGAGTGCTTTTCTCTCGATTATACGTGTGGACTGCTGTCCTCTGTATTACACACAGGGACTGCTATTGTCTATATTAAACACAGGGACTGATGATCTCGACACTGTACACAGAGACTACTTTTCTCTATATTATACACTGGGACTGGTGTTTTCTGTATAATACAGCTGGACTGCTGTTCTCTATATTTTCCACCGGGACTGCTGTTATCGACATTGCACACAGAAAGTGCTTTTCCCTCGATTATACATGTGGACTGCTGTCCTCTATATTACACACAGGGACTGCTGTTGTCTATATTATACACAGGTACAGCTATTCTCTATATTATACACAGTGACTGTTGTTCCCTATGTTCGACACAGGGACTGCTCCCTATATGAGACTGCTCCATTATACACAGGCAGTGCTGTTCTCAAAAATATTCACTGACTGGGACTGCTGCTCTCTATATTATACACAGGGACTTCTGCTCTCTTTATTAAACACAGGGACTGCTGTTCTCGACTTTGTGCACAGAGACTGCTTTTCTCTATATTATACACAGGGACTGCTGCCTTCTGTATTATGCAGAGGGACTGCTGTTCTCTGTATTATACACCAGGACAGCTGTACACTTTATGAAACATAGTGATTCATGTTCTTTATATGAGACACAGCATCTGCTGTTCTCTACATTATTCACATGGACTGCTGTTCTCGATATCATCCACAGAGAGTGCTTTTCTCTATATTATACTCAGTGACTGCGGTTCTCTAGATTATACATATGAACTGCTGTTCTCTAATTACACTTAGGGAATGTTCTTCTCAATATTATACTTACGAACTGCTGTTGTCTATGTTGCACACAGGGACTGCTGTTCTTTAGACAATGCACAGGCACTGCTGTTCTCTAAAATAGACAGAGGGACTGCTGTTCTCGACATTGTACACAGAGAGTGCTTTTCTCGAGATTATACAAATAGACTGCTGTCCTCTATGTTAGACACAGGGACTGCTACGTGGTCTATATTGTACACAGGTACAGCTATTCTTTATATTATACATAGTGACTCCTGCCCAAAATCCACAAACCTGACTGCCCCGGCCGACCCATTGTCTCAGCCTGCTTCTGCCCCACCGAATTCATTTCTGCATACCTCGACACGGTCCTGTGCCCCTTAGTCCAAGAACTCCATACCTACGTTCGGGACACCACCCACGCCCTCCACCTCCTCCATGATTTCGTTTCCCCGGCCCCCAACGCCTTATCTTCACCATGGACATCCAGTCCCTATACACCTCCATCCCCCATCACGAAGGCCTCAAAGCCCTCCGCTTCTTCCTTTCCCGCCGACCCAACCAGTACCCTTCCACTGACACCCTCCTTCGGGTGACTGAACTGGTCCTCACCCTGAATAACTTCTCTTTCCAATCCTCCCACTTCCTCCAAACCAAAGGAGTAGCCATGGGCACCCGCATGGGCCCCAGCTATGCCTGCCTCTTTGTCGGATATGTGGAACAGTCCATCTTTCGCAGCTACACTGACACCACCCTCCACCTTTTCCTCTGCTACATCGATGACTGTATCGACGCTACCTTGTGCTCCCACGAGGAGGTTGAACAGTTCATCCCTTCACTAACACCTTCCACCCCAACCTCAAATTTACCTGGACCGTCTCAGATTCCTCCCTCCCCTTCCTAGACCTCTCCATTTCTATCTCGGGCGACCGAATCAACACGGACATTTCCTATAAACCGACCGACTCCCACAGCTACCTCGATTACACCTCCTCCCACCCTGTCCCCTGTGAAAACGCCATCCCATATTCCCAATTCCTTCGCCTCTGCCACATCTGCTCCCAGGAGGACCAATTCCACTACCGAACAACCTGGATGGCCTCCTTCTTCAAAGACCACAATTTCTCCTCAGACGTGGTTGACAATGCTCTCCACCGCATCTCCTCCACTTCCCGCTCCTCTGCCCTTGAACCCCGCCTCTCCAATTGCCACCAGGACAGAACCCCACTGGTCCTCACCTACTACCCCACCAACCTCCAGATACATCGTATCATCCTTCGTCATTTCCGCCACCTCCAAACAGACCCCACCATCAAGGATATATTTTCCTCCCCCTCCCCTATCAGCATTCTGGAAAGACCACTCCCTCTGCGACTTCCCCGACAGATCCACACCCCCCACGAACCCAACCTCCACTCCCGGCACCTTCCCCTGCAACCGCAAGAAATGCAAAACTTGCGCCCACACCTCCCCCCCTCACTTCCCTCCGAGGCCCCAAGGGATCCTTCTATATCCATCACAAATTCACCTGCACCTCCACACACATCATTTACTGCATCCACTGCACCCAATTGGGGTGACAGGCTGCTTACTTGCAGAACATTTCAGAGAACACCTCTGGGACACCCACACCAACCAACCCAATTGCCTCGTGGCGGAACACTTTAACTCCCCCTCCCGTTCCGCCAAGGACATGCAGGTCCTTGGCCTTCTCCATCGCCAGACCATGGCAACACAACGCCTGGAGGAAGAGTGCCTCATCTTCCGCCTAGGAGCCCTCAACCACAAGTGATGACTGCAGATTTCTCCAGCTTCCTCATTTCCCCTCCCCCCACCTTATCTCAGTCCCAACCCTCGGACTCAGCACCGCTTTCTTGACCTACAATCTTCCTCCCGACCACTCCGCCCCCACCCCCTCTCCGGCCTTTCACCCTCACCTTAACCTCCTTCCACTTATTGCATTCCCAACGCACCTCCCCCAAGTCCCTCCTCCCTACCTTTTATCTTAGCCTGCTTGGCACACCTTCCTCATTTCTGAAGAAGGGCTTATGCCCGGAACGTCAATTCTCCTGCTCCTTGGATGCTGCCTGACCTGTTGTGCTTTTCCAGCAAGACATTTTTCAATGGTGACTATTGTCCCTAGATAAGACACAGGGACTGCTGCTCCCGATATGAGACACAGATACTACTGTTCTCTACCTTATTCACAGGCAGTGCTGTTCTCGACATTGTACACATTGACTGCTTTTCTGTGTTGCACACAGGGACTGCTGTTCTTCATATAATGCAAAGGCACTGTTGTGCTTTAAAATAAACAGAGGGACTGCTGTTGTCTATGTTGTACACAGGGCCTTCTGTTCTCTAAGATAGACACAGGAACTGCTGTTCTCTTAATTATACACAGGGACTGCTGCTCTCTATAGGCACACAGGGATAGCTGTTCTCTATATTGTACGCAGTGACTCACGTTCTCTATATTATACACAAGGGCTGCTGCTCTCTATATTATACTCGGTAACTGTTGTTCCTTATATTAGACACAGGGACAGATGTTTCTTGTATGAGACACAGATACTGCTTTGCACTATATTACACACAGGCATTACTGCTCTCGAAAATAATCACAGAAACTGCTGTTCTCTTTATTAAAGACATTGACTGCTGTTCTCGACATTATACACAGAGAATGTGTTTCTCTGTGTTATACACAGGAACTGCAACTCTCTGTATTAGACAGTGGGACTGCTGTTCTCTATATTATACATGGGGACTGCTTTTTTCTGTATAATACAGTGGGACTGCTGTTGTCTATGTTATACACAGGTACAGCTATTCTCTATATTATATACAGTGACTGTTGTTCCCGATATTAGACAAAGGGACTGCTGCTCCCTATATGAGACACAGAGATTGATGCTCTCTACATTATACACAGGCAGTGCTGTTCTCAAAATTAATCACAGAAACTGCTGTTCTCTATATTATACACAGGGACTGCTGTTTTCTGTATTATGCGGAGGGACTGCTGTTCTCTATATTATACACAAAGACAGCTGTTCCTGGTATGAAACACAGGGATTCATGTTCTTTATATTAGGCACAGCATCTGCTGTTCTGTATATTATTCACAGGGATTGCTGTTCTCGATATTGTACACAGAGAGTGTTTTTCTCTAGATTATACAAAGTGACTGCTGTTTTCTAGATTATACATATGGACTCCTGTTCTCTATATAAGACACAGGGAATGCTCTTCTCTATATGATACATATGAACTGCTGTTCTCTATCTTTTGCACAGGGATTGCTGTTCTTTATATTGTGCACAGGCACTGCTGTTCTCTAAAATAGACAGAGGGACTGCTGTTCTCTATATTATATACAGGACTGCTAATCTCTTTATAAACCACAGGGACTGCTGTTCTCTTCAATAAACACAAGGAGTCATGTTCTTTATATTAGACACAGCATCTACTGTTCTCTATATTATACACCGAGACTGCCATTCACGACATTGTACACAGAGTGCTTTTCTCTACATTATACAGACAGACGACTGTCCTCTATATTAGACACGGGGACTGCTGATGTCTATCAAATACATAGGTACAACTATTCTCTATATTTTCCACAGTGACTGTTGTTCCCTGTATTAGACACAGGGACTGCTGTTTTCTGTCATATACAGCGGGACTGCTGTTCTCTATATTATACACAAGGACTGCTGTTTTCTGTCATATACAGCAGGACTGCTGTTCTCTATATTATACACAAGGACTGCTGTTTTCTGTATTATACAGCAGGACTGCTGTTCTCTATATTATACACAAGGACTGCTGTTTTCTGTATTATACAGCAGGACTGCTGTTCTCCATATTATACATATGAACTGCTGTTGTCTATATTGCACAGAGGGACTACTGTTCTTTATATAATGCACAGGCACTGCTGTTCTCTAAAATAAGCAGAGGACTGCTGTTCTCTCAAATAGACAAAGGGATAGGCTGGTGACATTATGCACTGTGACTCATGTTCTGTATATTGTCCACAGGGACTGCTTTTCTCCACATTATACGCAGGGACTGCTGCTCTCTCTATTACACACAGGATAGCTTTTCTCTCTATTGTACACAGTGACTCATGTTCTCTACATTGCACACAGAAACTGCTGTTCTCTATATTATGCACAGGGACGGCTGTTCACTTTATTAAACACAGGGATTCATGTTCTTTATATTAGACAGAGCCTCTTCTGTTCACCATATAATACACAGGGACTGCTGTTTTTCATATTGTACACAAGGACTGCTGTTCTTTATATTATGCACAGGCAATGCTGTTCCCTGAAATAGACACAGGGACTGCTGTTCTCTATATTATACACAGAGACTGCTGCTCTCATTATTAAATACAGGGACTGCTGTTCTCCATATTGTACACTGAGACTCCTTTCTCTATTTTATACACAAGAACTGCTGATCTCTGTATTTTCTGAAGGGACTGCTGCTCTCTATGTTATACACAGGGATTGCTGTTCTCTATTTTATACACAGGGAAGTCTGTTCTCTTTATTAAACACAAAGATTCATGGTCTTTATATTAGACCCAGCATCTGCTGTTCTCTATATTATGCACAGGGACTGCTGTTCTCAACATTGCACACAGAGAGGGCTTTTCTCTATATTATACACAGTGACTGCTGTTCTCTAGATTGTACATATGTACGGCTGTGCTCTATGTAAGACACAAAGAATGGTCTTCTCTATATTGTACATATGAACTGTTGTTCTCTGTATTTTACACAGGGACTGCTGTTCTTTATATTTTCCATAGGCACTGATGTTCTCTAAAATAGACACAGGGACTGCTGTCCTCTATATTATACACAGGGACTCTTACTCTCTATATTACGCTCAGGGAGAGCTGTTACCTATAATATACACAGTGACTCATATTCTCTATATTGTACACAGGGACTGCTGTTCTCTTCGTTAAATACAGGGCATCATATTCTTTATATTAGACACAGTGTCTGCAGTTCTCTGTATTATACACAGGGACAGTTGTTCTCGACATTGTACACAGAGAGTGCTTTTCTCTAGATTATTATGCAGAAGGACTGCTGTTCTCTATATTATACATTTGAACTGCTGTTGTCTATATTGCACACAGGGACTGCTGTTCTCTAAAATAGACACAGTGACTGCTGTTCTCTATATTAGACTTAGGGACTGCTGTCCTCTATATTACACATGGGGACAGCTGTTCTCTATATTATACACAGTGACTCATGTTCTCTATACTATACACAGGGACTGCTGTTCTCTATATTATACACAGACGCTGCTGCTCTCTATATTATACACAGGGTCGGCTGTTCTCTTTATTAAACACAGGGACTGCTGTTCTCGGCATTGGACACAGATAATACTTTTCTCTAGATTATACACAGTGAATGCTCTTCTCTATATGATACATATGAACTGCTATTCTCTATCTTTGGCACAGGGACTGCTGTTCTTTATATTGTGCACAGATACTGCTGTTCTCCATATTATATACTATTCCCTTGATTATACAAATGGACCGCTATTCTCTGTTTAAGACACAGGGAATGCTGTTCTCTGTATTATACACAGTGACTCATATTCTCTGTATTGTACACAATGTTCTCTATATTATACACAGGGAGTGCTGTTTTCTTCATTAAACACAGGGAGTCATGTTCTTTATATTAGACACAGCATCTGCTGTTCTCTATGTTATACACAAAGACTGCCATTCACGACATTGTACACAGTCCTTTTCTCTACATTATACAGATGGACTGCTGTCCTCTATATTAGACACGGGGACTGCTGATGTCTATTATATACACAGGTACAACTATTCTCTATATTTTCCACAGTGACTGTTGTTCCCTTTTTAGACACAGGGACAGCTCTTCACTATATGAGACACAGAGACTGCTGTTCTCTACATTATACACAGGCAATGCTGCTCTCGAAAATAATCACAGAAACTGCTGTTCTGTATTATACACAGGACTGCTATTCTCTTTATTGAACACAGGGACTGCTGTTCTCGACATTGTACACAGATACTGGTTTTCTCTGTATAATACAAAAGGACTGCTGTTTTCTGTATTATACAGAGGGACTGCTGTTCTCTATATTTTACACATGGACTGTTGTTTTCTGTATTATACACCAGGACTGCTGTTCTCTATATTATACACAGGACTGCTAATCTCTTTCTAAAACATATGGACTGCTGTTCTTGACATTGTACACAGAGACTGCTGTTCTCTCGATTATACATATAGACAGCTGTTCTCTATATAAGACACAGGGAATATTCTTCTCTATATTATACAGATGAACTGCTGTTCTCTTTATTAAACACAGGGACTGCTGCTCTCGACATTGTACACAGACTGCTTTTCTCTGTATAATACACAAGGACTGCTGTTTTCTGTATTATACAGAGGGACTGCTGTTCTCCATATTATACATATGAACTGCTGTTATCTATATTACACACTGGGACTGTTGTTCATTATATAATGCACAACCACTGCTGTTCTCTAAAATAGACAGAGGGACTGCTGTTCTCTATATTATACACAGGACTGCTAATCTCTTTATAAAACATATGGACTGCAGTTCTCAACATTGTACACAGAGACTGCTTTTATCTACATTATACACAGGGACAGCTGTTATCTGTATTATACACAGGGACATCTTTTCTCTATATTATACACTGGGACTGTTGTTCTCTAAAATAGACAGAGGACTGCTGTTATCTATATTATACACAGGGACTGCTGTTTTCTGTTTGTGGGCGGCACGGTGGCACAGTGGTTAGCACTGTGGCCTCATAGATCCAGGTTCAATTCCTGCCTCAGGTGACTGACTGTGTGGAGTTTGCACATTCTCCCTGTGTCTGCGTGGGGTTTCTCTGGGTGCTCTGTTTTCCTCCCACAGTCCAAAAATGTGCAGGTTAGGTGAATTGGCCATGCTAAATTGCCTGTAATGTTAGGTGTAGGGGAATGGGTCTGGGTGGGTGTGCTCCGATGGGTCGGTGTGGACTTGATGGGCCGAAGGGTCTGTTTCCCCAGTGTAATTAATCTAATCTATACACAGGGACTGTTGTTTTCTGTTCTATTCAGAGGGACTGCCATTCTCTATAATATACATATGAACTGCTGTTATCTATATTGCACACAGGGACTGCTGTTCTTTATATAATGCACAGCCACTGCTGTTCTCTAAAATAGACACAGGGATGGCTGTTCTCAATATTATGCACAGGGATTGCTGCTCTCTATATTACCACAGAGATAGCTGTTCTCCGAATTATACACAGTGACTCATATTCTCTACATTGTACAGAGGGACGGCTGTTCTCTATATTATACACAAATACTGGTGTTCTCTATATTATACACAGGGACAGCTGTTCTCTTCATTAAACACAGGGAGTCATGTTAATTATATTAGACACGGCATCTGCTGTTCTCTATGTTATACACAGGGACTGCTGTTCTCGAGATTATGCACAGAGAATGTGTTTCTCTATGATAAACACATGGACTGCTGTCCTCTGTATTAGACACTGGGACTGCTATTGTCTGTATTATACACAGGCAGAGCTATTCTCTATTTTATACACATTGACTGTTGTTCCATATATTAGACACAGGGACCACTGTTCACTATATGAGACACAGAGACTGCTGTTCTCCATATTATACACAGGACTGCTGATCTTTTTATTAAACACAGAGGCTGCTCTATTACATTTTGCACAGCAACTGGTTTTGTCTATATTACACACTGGGACTGCTGTTTTCTTTATTATACAGAGGGATTGCTGTTCTCCATATTATACATATGAACTGCTGTTGTCTATATTGCACACAGGGACTGCTGTTCTTTATATAATGCACAGGCACTGCTGTTCACTATAATAGACAGAGGGACTATTGTTCTCTATATTATACGCAGGGACTGCTGTTCTCTAAAATAGACACAGGGATAGCTGTTTTCTATATTATGCACTGTGACTCATGTTCTGTATATTGTCCACAGGGACTGCTTTTCTCCACATTATACGCAGGGACTGCTGCTCTCTCTATTACACACAGGGATAGCTTTTCTCTTTATTGTACACAGTGACTCATGTTCTCTACATTGCACACAGGAACTGCTTTTCTCCATATTATACACAGGTACTGCTTCTCTCCATAGGACACACAGGGATAGGTGTTCTCTATATTATACACAATGACTCATATTCTCTATATTAGACAGGGGCAGCTGTTCTCTATAGTATACATAGACACTTGTGTTCTCTATATTATACACAAGATCGGATTATCTCTTCATTAAACACAAGGAGTCATGTTCTTTATATTAGACACAGCGCCTGCTGTTCTCTATATTGTACACACTGACTGCTGTTCTCGACATTGTATTCAGAGAGTGCTTTCGTCTACATTATACATATGGACCGCTGTCCTCTACATTAGACACAGGGACTGCTGTTGTCTATATTACACACAGGTGCAGCTACTCTTTATATTATACACAGTGACCGTTGTTCCCTATATTAGACAGGGACAGCTATTCCCTATACAAGACATCAGAGACTCTTGTTCCCTACATTATACACCGGCAGTGCTCGTCTCGAAAATAATCACAGAAACTGCTGTTGTCCATTTTGCACACAGGGACTGCTTTTCTCTATATTACACCCTGTTTTCTGTATTATACAGTGGGACTACTGTTCTCCATATTATATATATATGAACTGCTGTTGTCTGTATTGCACACAGGGACGGCTGTTCTTTATATAATGCACAGGCACTACTGTTCTCTAAAATAGACAGAGGGACTGCAGTTCTCTATATTATCCCCAGGGCCTGCTGTTCTCTAAAATAGACACAGGGACTGCTGTTCTCGATATTATACCCAGGAACTGCTGCTCTCTCTATTATACACAGGGATAGCTTTACAGTGACTCATGTTCTCTACATTGTTCAGTACACAGTGACTCATGTTCTCTACACTGTACACAGGAACTGCTGTTCTCTATATTATACACAGGCACTGGTGTTCTCTATATTATACACAGAGACAGCTGTTCTCTTTATTAAACACAGGAAGTCATGTTCTTTATATTAGACACAGCGTCTGCTGTTCTCTATAGTATACATAGTGACTACTGTTCTCGACATTGTACACAGAGAGTGCTTTTCTCTAGATCATACATACGGACTGCTGTACTCTATATTAGACACAGGGCCTGATGTTGTTTATAATATACGCAGGTACAGCTATTCTCTGTATTATACACAGCGGCTGTTTTTCCCTATATTAGACACAGGGACTGCTGTTCCCTGTAAGAGACATAGAAACTGTTGTTCTATATATAGTGACTGTTGTTCCTTTTCTTAGACAAAGGGACAGCTGTTCCCAATATGAGATACAGAGACTGCTGTTCTCTACATTATAGACAGGGAGTGCTGACCTCTATATTATACACAGGGACTGCTGCTCTCTATATTATGCACATGGACAGCTGTTCTCTATATTATACATAGTGACTCTTATTCTCTATATTGTACACAGGGACTGCTGTTCTCTATATTATGCAAAGTGTCTGCTGTCTTTTGTATTTACACAGTGGGACTGCTGCTCTCCAAAGTATACTGTTGTCTGTATTGCACAAAAGGACTGCTGTTCTTTACACAGGCACTGTTATTCTCTAAAATAGACAGAGGGACTGCTGTTCGCAGGGACTAATGATATCCACATTGTACACAGAGAGTGCTTTTCTCTTGATTATACATAGGGACCGCTGTCCTCCATATTAGACACAGGGACTGCTGTTGTCTATATTATACACAGGTACAGCTATTCTCTATATTATACACAGTGACTGTTTTTCCCTATATTAGACACAGGGACTGCTGCTCCCTGTAAGAGACATAGAAACTGTTGTTCTCTACATTATACACAGCCAGTGCTGTTCTCAAAAGTAATCACAGAAACTGCTGTTCTCTATATTATACACAGGACTGCTGTTCTCTTTATTAATCTCAGGGACTGCGGTTTTCAACATTGTACACAGAGACTGCTTTTCTCTATATTATACACAGGGACTGCTGTTGTCTATATTGCACACAGGGACTGCTGTTCTTTATATTGTACACTGTGCCTGCTGTTCTCTAAAATAGACACAGTGACTGCTGTTCTCTATATTAGACTCAGGGACTGTTGTCTCTATATTACATACAGGGATTGCTGTTCTCTATATTGTACACAGGGACTGCTGTTCTCTATATTATACACAGACACTGGTGTTCTCTATATTATACACACGGTCGGTTGTTCTCTTTATTAAACACAGGGATTCATGTTCGTTATTTTAGACACAGCTTCTGCTGTTCTCTATATTATACACAGGGACTGCAGTTCTTGACATTGTACACAGAGACTGCTTTTCTCTAGATTGTGCACAGTGACTGCTGTTCTCTAGATTATACATATGGACTGCTGGTCTCGACATTGTACACAGAGAGTGTTTTTCTCTTGACTATACACAGTGACTGCTATTCTCTAGATTATACATATGGACTGCTGTTCTCTATATAAGACACAGGGAATGCTCTTCTCTATATGATACATATGAACTGCTACTCTCTATCTTTTGCACAGGGACTGCTGTTCTTTATATTGTGCACAGGCACTGCTCTTCTCCATATTATACACAGTGACTGCTATTCCCTTGATTATACAAATGGACTGCTGTTCTCTTTTTAAGACACAGGGAAGGCTGATCTCTATATATTCACAGTGACTCATATTATCTATATTATACACAGGGACTGCTGTTCTCTACATTATAGAAAGGGACAGTTGTTCTCTTCTTTAAAGACAAGGACTGCTATTCTCCATATTATGCACAGGAACTACTGTTCTCTATATTATACACATGCGCTGCTAATAGACAGAGAGACTGCTGTTCTCTATGTTATACATAGGGACTGTTCTCTATATTATACACAGGGACTCATGTTCTCTGCATTATACAAAGTGACTGCTGTTCTCTACATTTTCACAGGACTGCTGTTCTCTGTATTAAACACAGGGATAGCTGTTCTGTTTATTGTACACAGTGACTGCTGTTCTCTATACTACACCCTGCTGTCCTCAAGCATAGACACAGCGACTGCAGTAATATATACTATACGAAGTGACTGCTGTTCTCTATGTTATACACAGGGACTGCTGTTCTCGACATTATAAGCAGCAACTGCTGCTCTCTATAAGATACACAGGGACAGCTGTTCTCTATATTATACACAGTTACTTTTGTTCTCTTCATTAAAGACAAAGACTGCTATTCTCCATATTATACACAGCGACTGCTGTTCTCTTTATTAGACACAGGTACTGCTGTTCTCTATATTATACACATGCGTTGCTAATAGACAGAGGGACTGCTCTTCTCTATGTTGTACATAGGGACTGTTCTCTATATTATACACAGGGACTCATGTTCTCTGCATTGTACAAAGTGACTGCTGTTCTCTGTATTAAACACAGGGACTGCTGTTCTCTGTATTAATCACAGGGACAGCTGTTCCGTTTATTGTACACAGACTGCTGTTGCTGTTCTCTATATTACACACGGGGCAGCTGTTCTCTATATTATGCACAGAGACTGCTGTTCTCTATATTATATGCAGGGGCTGCTGTTATCTCTACTCTACACAAGGAGTGCTGTCCTCTATATTATACACAGTAACAGTTGTTCTTACATTAAACACAGGGACTGCTATTCCCAATATGAGACACATGGATTGCTGTTCTCTCCAGTGCATGTAGGACCCGTGTTCTCCATATTGTACACAGGGACTGCTGTTCTCTATATAGAACACACAGACTGCTGTTCTCTATATTGTACGCAGACAGTGTTGTTCTCGAAAATAATCTCAGAAACTGGTGTTCCCTTTGTTATACACAGTGACTGCGGTTCTCTTTATTAAACACAGGGATTGCTGTTCTCTATACTATACAGAAGGACTGCTGCCCTCTATATTAGACACAGTGATTGTTGTTCCCTATATTAGATACAGGGACTGCTTTTCCCGATATGAGATATAGGGACTGCTGTTCTGTGTATTATACACAGGGATTGCTGTTCACCTTATTATACACAGGGACAGCTGTTGTCTATTATACGCAGGGTCTCGTGTTCTCTATATTAAACACAGCGACTGCCGTTCTCTGTTTCGTAGACAGGTACTGCTGTGTCAATTTCATACACAGGGACTGTTGTTCTTTTCATTAAAGACAAGGACTGCTATTCTCTATATTATACACAGGGACAGTGTTGTTTGAATCATACATAGGGACTGCTGTTGTCTGTATTATACACAGGGTCTCATGTTCTCTATATTAAACACAGCGATTGCCTTTCTCTGTTTCATAGACAGGTACTGCTGTGCACAATTTTATACACAGGGACTGTTGTTCTCTTCATTAAAGACAAGGACTGCTATTCTCTATATTATACATAAGGACAGCTGTTGTCTATATTATACACAGGGCCTGCTGCTCTCTATATGATACACAGGGACAGCTGTTGTCTGTATTATATGCAGGGCCAGCTGCTCTCTATATTATGCACAGGGACTGCCATTCTCTATGTTATGCACAGGTACTGCTGTTCTCTATCTTATACACACGGACTGCTGTTGTCTATATTATACACAGGTGCTGCTGTTCTCTTTTTTGTACACAAGGACTGCTGTTCTCTATATTTTACACATTGGCTGTTTTTATATTTTACACTGTGACTGGTGTTTCCTATATTCGACACAGGGACAGCTGTTCCTTATATGAGACACAGGGACTCATGTTGTCTATATTAGATGCAGGGGCTGCTGTTTTCTGTGTTATACACAGGGACTGCTATTCTCTATCTTCTACACAATGACTGCTGTTCTCTGTACTACACACAGGTTCTCGTGTTCTCTATATTATACGCAGCAAATGCTGTTCTCTATAATATACGCAGGGACTGCTGTTTTCTATAATGTATGCAGGGACTGCTGTTGTCTATATTAGACAGAGGGACTGCTGTACTCTTTATAAAATACAGGGATTGTTTTTCTCGATATTATATACAGGGCAGCTGTTTCCTATATTGTGCACAGGGACTGCTGATCTCTACATTGTACGCAGGGAATGCTGTACTCTTTATTAAATGCAGGGACTGTGGTTATCTAAATTATACACATGGTCAGCTGTTTTCTGTGTTATACACAAGAACAGTTGTCTATATTATACACAGGGCCTGCTGCTCTCTATAGCATACACAAGGACAGCTGATGTCTATATTATACGCAGGGCCAGCTGCTCTCTATATTATACACAGGGACTGTTGTTCTCTATATTATGCACAGGTACTGCTGTTCTCTATATTAAACACACAGACTACTGTTGTCTATTTTATATGCCAGGTACTGCTGTTCTCTATATTGCACACAGGGACTGCTGTTCTCTGTATTATACACAGGTACTGCTGTTCTCCATGTTCTACACAGGGACTGCTGTACTCTATATTATACACAGGGCCTGCTGATTTCCACATGATACACAGGGACAGCTGTTCTCTATATCATACGCAAGGACAGCTGTTGTCTATATTATACACATGGACTGCTGCTCTGTATATGATATGCAGGGACTGCTGTTGTCTGTATTATACATAGGGACTGCTGTTCTCTGTATTATACACAGTTACTGCTGTTATCTATATCATACACAAGGACAGCTGTTGTCTGTATTTTATGCAGGGACTGCAGCCCTCTATATTATACATAGGGACTGCCGTTCTCTGTGTTATACATAGGTACTGCTGTTCTCTATATTATACACACGGAGTGCTGTTGTCTATATTATAAGCAGGTGCTGCTGTTCTCTATATTGTACACAGTGACTGTTGTACGCTATATTCAACACAGGGACAGCTGTTCTTTATATGAGACATAGGGACTCATGTTCTCTGTATTATTCACCGGACTCCTGTTCTCTGTGTAATACACAGGGACTGCTATTTCTCTATATTCTACACAGTAGCTGCTGTTCTCTGTATTGTACACAGTGACTGCTGTTCTCTGTTCTACATACATGGACTCATGTTCTCTATATTAGACGCAGCAAATGCTGTTCACTATAATGTACGCAGGGACTGATGTTTTCTATAGTAGACACAGGGACTGCTTTTCTCGATATAATACACAGGGACAGCTGTTCTCTGTATTGTGCAAAGGGAATGCATTGTACGCAGGGACTGCTGTGCTCTTTATTATATGCAGGGGCTGCGGTTCTCCATATTATACACATGGACAGCTGTTCTCACAAGGACAGTTGTCTATATTATACACAGGGCCTGCTGATCTCTATGTGATATACTGGGACCGCCGTTGTCTATATTATACATCGGGACTGCTGTTCTCCATATCATATACACGGACAGCTGTTGTCTATATTATACACAGTGCATGCTGCTCTCTACATGATACACAGGGACAGCTGTTGTCTATATTATAAATAGGGACTGCTGTTCTCTATATCATACACAAGGTCAGCTGTTGTCTTTATCATACACAAGGTCAGCTGTTGTCTATATTATACACAGGGCCTACTGCTCTATATATTACACACAGGGACAGCTGTTATCTATATTATACATAGGGACTGCTGTTCTCTATATCATATGCAAGGACAGCTGTTGTCTATGTTATACACAGGGCCTGCTGCTCTCTATATTACACACAGGGACTGCCGTTCTCTGTATGAAACACAGTTAATGCTGTTCTCTACATCATACACATGGACTGCTGTTATCTATATTATATGCAGGGACTGCTGTTCTACACAGGGTCTGCTGTTCTGTGTATCATACACAGGTACTGCTGTTCTCTAAATTATACACTGGGACAGCTGTTGTCTGCTTTGTGCACAGGGACTGATGTTCTCTATGTTGTACGCAGGGATTGCTGTACTCTATTATATGCATAGGCTGTCGTTGTCTATATTAAACACATGGACAGCTATTGTCTATATTATACACAGGGCCTGCTGCTCTCTATATCATACACAGGGACAGCTGTTGTCTATATTACATACAGGGCCTGCTGTTCTCTATATTATACACAGGGATTGCTGTTCTCTGTATTATACACAGGTACGGTTGTCCATTGCTCCACAAACAAAGCATCCCCCAGATCTACCTCTGCCAGTGCCTCTTCCGCGACCTCTTTTCCTGCAACACCTTCCTCTAACGGCTGGGTGACCATCTTTTTTGGCTATTTCATCCTTCATTCCATTGATGAAGCTGTTCCTCAGGTGTGCCTCATACAGCGTGATTTCTGCCACAGTTGTGTCTTCAGGTGGTCTCAGTCCGCTATGGACATGATGGACTTCAGTGAGGCACATAAGGTACAGGGACATGGTCTCACCTTCCCGTTGTTTACACATTGGTATTTTGATCATGTCAATTCACACTGGGAATGCCTCTCTGCAGGCAGTTGCCAGCGCTACAACAAAAGCATTAACGTCTCCGTTCTCTTCTGCTTGCGGGTTGGCTGCTCTGGCATGGACATTTATGGCTGGCCAGTTATACTACTCTTGGCCTTTTTGCTTCAATCTGTTGCGGGCACGAAGTGCTATTGGTGATCCAGCAGGCCCTGAGGCGTGGGCTGCTGACTTGGAACCTTCGCCAGGTGGATCTCATAGGGGGGGCTGTAGGCCTCGGAGGGCAGTCATCAAGGTCAGGACCTGAAACAGACTTAAGACACTGTACAGCTTTGTTAGGTTGCATGTATGCTGGTGTTTGTACATGTATTTGATCTATCTTTTATTTGAGATTTCCTTTCTCTGATATCAGCCTCAGCCTTCCACATGTTATAAGCACTCCAATTCATAGGTTCTATTTTTTCCCTTCCTTTCGTGGTACCGTTATCTTTTCCCTCGTGACTTGCTTTTACCTGCGGAGGTTCCCTCTCGCATTGGGCACGTCCGCCTCAAGGCCTTGGTTTTCGTAATTTAAGAAACCACGTACCCGGTACATCTTAGGTGAGTCCAACTCAGCCAGTGGTGGTTCCAAGTCTAAAACCACCCTTAACCTTGCTGTCTCCTAAACACTCTTGAGGTGGCAAGCCCCTTCCCTTGGGGTTTTACTCTAATACCACGCGAGAGTTTACTGAACCCTTTTCCTGCTGTATGTATTGTCTTAGAATGAGTCTCTATGCAGGATTACTTACCCACAACTCTTACCCCGACCTCATTTGATTTGTGGGCGGCACGGTGGCACAGTGGTTAGCACTGCTGCCTCACAGCGCCTGAGACCCGGGTTCAATTCCCGCCTCAGGCGACTGACTGTGTGGAGTTTGCACGTTCTCCCCGTGTCTGTGTGGGTTTCCTCCGAGTGCTCCGGTTTCCTCCCACACTCCAAAGATGTGCAGGTCAGGTGAATTTGCCATGCTAAATTGCCCGTTGTGTTAGGTAAGGGGTCGATGTAGGGGTATGGGCGGGGCGGTGTGGACTTGTTGGGCCGAAGGGCCTGTTTCCACACTGTAAGTAATCTGATCTAATCTAATAATCTAATAGCGAAACCCCGGCACTCGGGTGATCCACAGATTCCCAGTCCTCTCACACAAAAGGGTCAATTCAGCGCTCGAGATGAAGTGAAAGACCCTTCAAGGCGCTGGCGCCTGCGCCTCCTGGGAATCTTCAGAATCTCACCCAGTCGCGGGGTCCCGGACCGAGCCACCAAGTTTACTGTCATGGAAATTAAATCGATTTGACTCAATTATTAGCAAGAGCAAAGCCTTGCTTTATTAAAAATCTTCCAAGATTGACTCATTACACTAAGTCAGATGCCTCAATGTAATGAGTAGCGAAAAATTACAGACACCTGCCTTATAGCGTTCCTTATCACACTCTCAAGGGCAGAAACTGGGGAAACTCAAGTTGCTATCCTCTCATCCCCTGATTCTAGACATAACAGTTATTCAGCTTTTGCTGAGTTCGACTATCGCAAGGTGGAATTGCATGTTTACAGAATTCAAACAGAGATAAGCTAACTGCAAACCTTCATCAAAGCATCATTTACAAAGCTCAGCACAGCATTGATTTAAACAAGCATTGTCTTTAAATTTCACAGTAAATGGATAATTAATTTCACAGTAAATGGATCATTTTCCAGTCCAGTTGTATTACTCTAGTGTCCATTATTAGCCGAGACGTTCCATAAAGGGCCTGTACAGCGCTGTAATTTTCTATGTTCTGTGTGGCTACCGTGCAGTATTAGCCGAGCAGTTCCATAAAGGGCCTGTACTACGCTGTAATGTTCTATGTTCTATGAACATAGAACATTGGCTGTGTTAGCCAAGCGATTCTGTAAAGGGCCTGCAGTTTCATAAAGGGACTGTACTGTGCTGTAATGTTCTATTTTCTGTGAGTCTAACTTTCTGTATTAGCCGAGCAGTTCCATAAAGGCCTGTACTGCACTGTAATGTTCTATGTTGTATTAGTCTAACTTCCATTATCAAGCAATCGGTTCCATAAAGTGCCTGTACTGCGCTATAATGTTCTGTGTTCTGAGTCTAACACGCTGTGTTAGCTGAGAAGTTCCATAAAGGGTCTGTACTGAGCTGTAATATTCTATGTTCTATGAGCCTAACGTCCATTATTAGCCAAGTGGTTCCATAAGGGGACTGTGTTGTGCTGTAATGTAATATGGCCCATGAGTCTGCGCTGTGATGTACCATGTCCTATGAGTCTGACTTTCTTTATTAGCTGAACGGTTTTATAAAGGACCTGTACTGCGCTCTAATGTTCGATGTTGTATTGGTATAACTTCCTTTATTAGCTGAGCGGTTCCAGAAAGAGCATGTACTGAGCTGTAATGCTCTACGTTCTCTGAGTCTAACTCATGGTTTCATGAAAGGCCTGTACTGAGCTGCAATTTTCTATGATCTATGAGTTTAACGTCCATTATTAGCCGTATGATTCCATAAACGGCGTTTATTGTGCTGTAATGTTCTCTGTTCTTTAAGTCTAATGTCCAGTATTAGCCAAACGGTGCCATAAAAGGCCTGTACTGTGCT
The DNA here is from genome assembly GCF_047496795.1 of Chiloscyllium punctatum. NCBI lineage: Eukaryota > Metazoa > Chordata > Chondrichthyes > Orectolobiformes > Hemiscylliidae > Chiloscyllium > Chiloscyllium punctatum. Next base: position 90,343,606 of record NC_092744.1, on the reverse strand, counting down.
GTAATTTTCTATGTTCAATGGGTCTAATGTCCATTATTAGCCATATGGTTCCATACAGGGCTTGTACTGTGCTGTAATGTACTATGTTCTATGAGTCTAACTTTCTTTATTAGCAGAGTAATGTTCAATGCTTTATGAGTGTAACTTTCAGTATTAGCCGAGCGGTTCCATAAAGAGCCTGTATTGTGCTGTTATATTGTATATTGTTTTAATCTAACTTCCTTGATTAGCTGAACGGTTCTATAAAGGACCTGTATTGCGCTGTAATTTTCTATGTTCTGTGGGTCTAACATCCATTATTAGCTGCGCGGTTCCATAAAGGACGCTGTGATGTTCTATGTCGCCGTGGTGTAAATTGCTTTATTAGCTGAGCGGTTCCATAAAGGCATTGTAATGTAATATATCCTATGAGTCTAACATTCTTTGTCAGCCGAGTGGTTCTATAAAGGTCCTGTAGTGCGCTGTAATGGTCTATGTTGTATAGTCTAACAAGCTTTATTAGCCGAGTGGTTTCATAAATGGCCTGCACTGCGCTGCAATGTTCTACACTGTATGAGTGTTACTTGTTGTATTAATCTAACGTCCTTTTGTTAACCCAGTGTTTCCATATAGGGCTTGTACTGTATTGTAATGTCCTATGTTGTATTAGTTTAACTTTCTCTATTAGCCGAGTGGTTCTGTAAAGCACCTGTACTGTGCTGTCATATTCGATGTTGTATTAATCTAACCTCCTTTATTAGCCGAGTGGTTCTTCAAAGGGTCTGTACTGCGCTGTAATGATCTAGGTTCTGAGTCTAATGAGTGGTTCCATTAAGGGCCTGTACTGCGCTGTAATTAGATTAGATTAGATTCCCTACAGGCCCTTCGGCCCAACCAGTCCACACCGACCCTCTGAAGAGTATCCCACCCAGACCCATTTCCCTCTGATTAATGCACCTAACACTATAGGCAATTTGGCATGGCCAATTCATCTAACCTGCACATCTTTGGACTGTGGCAGGAAACCGGAGCACCCAGTTATTTTCTATGTTTTATTAGTCTAGAACATAGAACAGAGTACAGCATGGAACGGGCCCTTCAGCCCACGACGTTGTGCTGACCATTGATCCTCTTGTAAGGTGAACCGAATGTACAAACCCTCAAATTTCTGTAACCATATGCATGTCCAGCAGTCTCTTAAATATCCCCAATGACCTCACTTCCACAACTGCTGCTGGCAACGCATTCCATGCTCTCGCAACTCTCTGCGTAACGAACATGCCTCTAAGATCCCCTCTATACTTTCTGCGAAACAGCTTAAAACTATGACCCCTTGTGTTAACAATTTCTGCCCTGGGAAAAAGTCTCTGGCTATCGACTCTATCTATGCCTCATATTATCTTGTACACCTCAAGTAGGTCCCCTCTCTTCCTTCTTTTTTCCAATGAAAAATGTCCAAGCTCAGTCAACCTCTCTTCATAAGATAAGCCCTCCATTCCAGGCAGCATCCTGGTAAACTTCCTCTGAACCCTCTCCAAAGCATCCACATCTTTCCTATAATAGAGCGACCAGAACTGGACACAGTATTCCAAGTGCAGTCTAACCAAAGTTTTATAGAGCTGCAACAACATCTCATTGAGCTCTTAAACTCAATCCCCTGTTAATGAAGGCCAAAACACCGTATGCTTTCTTAACAACCCTGTCCACTTGGGTAGCAACTTTAAGGGATCTATGTACCTGCACACCAAGATCCCTCTGTTCCTCCACACTGCCAAGAATCCTGTCTTTAATTCTGTACACAACTTTCAAGTTCGACCTTCCAAAATGCATCACTTCACATTTATCCAGGTTGAACTCCATCTGCCACCTCTCAGCCCATCTCTGCATCCTGTCACTGTCACGCTGCAGCCTACAACAGTCCTCTATACTGTCAATGACACCTCCAATCTTTGTGTCGTCTGCAAACTTGCTAACCCATCCTTCAATCTCCTCATCCAAGTCATTAATAAAAATTACAAAGAATAGAGGCCCAAAAGCAGAGCCCTGTGGAACACCACTCACCACTGACTTCCAGGCAGAATACTTTCCTTCCACTACCACTCTTGTCTTCTAATGACCAGCCAATTCTGTATCCACACAGTTAAATTTCCCTGTATCCCATTCCTCCTGAACGAGCCTACCATGGGGAACCTTATAAAATGCCTTACTGAAGTCCACATACACCACATCCACCGATTGACCCTCATCAACTTGTCTAGTAACATCCTCAAAGAACTAAATAAGATTTGTGAGGCATGACTTGCCCCTCACAAAGCCGTGCTGACTGCATTTAATCAAGTCTAGCGTCTATTATTAGCCAAGTGGTTCCTTAAAGGGCCTGTACTGCACTGTAATTTTCTTTGTTCTATACGTCTAATGTCCATTATTAGCCAAGTGGTTCCACAAAGGGTCTGTACAGTGGTGTAATGTTCTCTGTTCGATTCGTCTAACGCCCAGTATTAGCTGAGCGGTTCCATAAAGGGATTGCACTGCGCTAGGTCCTATGAATCTAACTTCCTTTATTAGACAAGTGGTTCTATAAAGGGCCTGGACTGCACTGTAATGTTGTAGTGGTCTAACTTCCTTTATTAACTGAGTTCCATAAAGGGGCTGTCCTGCGCTGTCATGTTCTATGTTGTAGTGGTCTGTTGAAGAAAACTCACAGACTCGGAACTTGCGAATTGATTAGTTTATGACACGATATATCAAGGGGAATTCGAGGAGTGTACCTTTCTTTTATTAGCCAAGCGGTTCCATAAAGGTCCTGTACTGCCACTGTAATATTCTATGTTGTATTAGTCTAACTTCCATTATCAAGCGGCCGGTTCCTTAAAGGGCCTGTACTGCACTTTAAAATCTATGTTTGAGTCTAACACGCTATGTTAGCCGAGCGGTTTAATAAAAAGCCTGTACTGTGCTGTCATATTCTATGTTATATCAGTCTAACTTCCTGTATTAGTCAAGTGTTTCCATAAAGGGCCTGTACTGCGCTGTGATTCACTATGTTCTATGAGGGTAACTTCCTTTATGAGTCGAGCAGTTCCATAAAGGGACTGCACTGCACTGTCATGTTCTTTGTTGTATTAGTCTAATTTCGTTAATCAGACAAAGAGTACTGTGCAGTAATGTTGTATGTTGTCGTAGTCCATCTTCCTTTAATAGCCTAGGGTTCCATAAACGGCCTCTAATGGGCTGTAATGCTCTATGTTCTGAGTCTAATGGGTGATTCCATAAAGGGCCTGTACTGCACTGTCATGCTGTATGTTGTCGTGGTCTGTTGAAGAAAACTCATAGACTCAGACCTTGCGAATTGATTAGTTTATGACACGATATATCAAGAGGAATTCACCGTCCGAACTGTGGCTTGGTGTTATTCTGAAGTACATCAGGATACTACAGGATTATGTAGAGAAAACAGATAGGAGCTGATCATTAATTACACAGTTTGGCATGCTTACAAGTTTATACGAAATTAGAGGTTAGTCATAAAGTTCAAAACTAAAGCACTATTATGCCTTCCACAAGTGGACAGATCAAGTGGTATCATCACCTGCTCTAGTCACACAGATTGCTAACATGAAACAGAGATATCCCTAATTGGCTGAATGACCGTGAAGAGGCAATAACTAGAGAAGGAAGGAGGACTAATTGGAAAGTCTATGTCAGCTTGACTGGTTCCACAGCATTCAGCAAAGGAAGGAGACACGATCTTGAGAAGGAAGATAAGGACAACTTTTCACATTGCCTCATAGCAAGGAATGCATAGCCAGCAAAATTCCGGCTGGGACACAAAATGGAACTCTCAGGCGAATCTGGAAAATGGCTTCCAGGCAAATAATGTTAACTTTGCCCCAACAGTCTCCAAACACGAACAATGCTACCTCTCTGTACACCAGCCTACCCAAACATTAACAATGCTATCTCCCTGTACACCAACCTCCCCAAACATTAAAAATCCTAACTCCCTGTACACCAGCCTCCCGTACGACTAACAATACTAACTCCCTGCACACCAACCTCCCAATCACTAACAATTCTAATTTGCTGCACACCAACCTCCCCAATCACTAACAATGCTAACTTCCTGTACACCAGCCTCTCCAGTCACTAACAATGCTAGCTCCTGTCATGGAAATTAAATCAACTTGACTCAACTATTAGCAAGAGCAAAGAAATTAGCTTTATTTAAATTCTGCAGAATTGACCCCAGTACATTCAGCTGGATGCTTCAATGTAAGGAGTACCTGAGCATTGTTCAAATACTTGCCTTGTACTGTTTCTTATCACGCTCTCAATGGCAAAGACTGGGAAAACTCAAGTTGTTATTCTCTCATCCTCTTGTCTTGGACATAACAGTGCTTCAACTTTCACTGAGTTCGACTATCGCAAGGTCGAGTTGACTGTTTACAAAATTCAAACAGATGGATGAACTATGGATCATTCAGGAGGCTGATGGGGTAATTGAGAGGAGTTACCGGGAGTTGGTCACTCCTAAGGCTCAGGACAAGGATAGATGGGTTACAGTTAGGGGGAGGAAAGGGGACAGAAAGACAGTGCAGAGTTCCCCTGTGGACATTTCCCTCAGCAATAAGTATACCATTTTGGATACTGCTGGGGGGGATGACCTACCAGAGGAAAGCCACAGTAGTCAGTTCTCTGGCACTGAGCCTGACACTGTGGCAAAGAAGGGAAGGGGGCAGAATAGAAAAGTACTCGTGGTAGGGGACTCGATAGTTAGGGGAATTGACAGGAGATTTTGTGGTCAGGATCGGGATTCCGGAAGGTATGTTGCCTCCCTGGTGCCAGGGTCCGGGATGTCTCTGATTGGGTGTCTAAGGTTCTAAAAGGGGAGGGCGAACAGCCAGAAATCGTGTTACATATTGGCACTAATGATATAGCCAGAAAAAGGATTGAGGATATAAAAAGTGATTTCAGGGAGTTAGGGTGGAAGCTGCAAAGCAGGATGAACAGAGTAGTGATCTCTAGTTTACTACTGGTGCCACAAGATAGCGAGGTGAGGAACAGGGAGTGGGCGCAGCTTAACACGTGGCTGCGCAGCTGGTGTAGGAGGGAGGGCTTCAGATATGTAGATAATTGGGATGCCTTCTGGGGAAGGTGGGACCTGTACAAGAAGGACGGGTTGCATCTGAACTGGAAGGGGACCAACGTCCTGGGTGGAAGGTTTGCTCGAGTAGTTCGAGAGGGTTTAAATTAGTATGGCAGCGGGGTGGGAACCTGAGCTGTATACCGGAGGTGAGAGTTGATACAGATGAGGCAATAGCAAGAGGTAGACCAGCTAGTGGGAAGGAGTTTCCTGGGAAGGAACCAAGGGATCAGTTAAAGTGTGTTTGCTTTAACGCAAGGAGTATCAGGAATAAAAGTGATGAACTTAGAGTATGGATCAGTACCTGGTGCTATGATGTTGTGGCCATAACAGAGACAAGGGTTTCTCATGGGGCAGGAATGGTTGTTGGATGTTCCAGGGTTTAGAGCATTTAAAAAGAATAGGGAGAGGGGAAAAAGAGGAGGGGGTGGAGCACTACTAATCAGAGAGAGTAACACAGCTACAGAAGCTTCCATTGTCGAGGAAGGTCTGCCTACTGAGTCAGTATGGGTGGAAATTAAGAACAGCAAGGGAGCAGTCACTTTGTTAGCAGTTTATTACAGGCCCCCCAATAGCAGCAAGGTGATGGAAGATTTTGGAAAAGTGTGGACATAGTTTCTCATTGGAGAAAAGGAGGAGAAGAGGGGACCTAATTGAGGTATACAAGATAATGAGAGGCATGGATAGAGTTGATAGCCAGAGACTATTTCCCAGGGCAGAAATGGCTAACACGGGGGGTCATAGTTTTAAGCTGGTTGGAGGAAAGTATAGAGGGGATGTCAGAGGCGGGTTCTTTACACAGAGTTGTGAGAGCATGGAATGCATTGCCAGCAGCAGTTGTGGAGGCAGGGTCATTGGGGACATTTAAGAGACTCCTGGACATGCATACGGTCACAAAAATTTGAGGGTGCATACATGAGGATCAGTGGTCGGCACAACATCGTGGGCTGAAGGGCCTGTTCTGTGCTGTACTGTTCTATGTTCTATGTTCTATGTTCTATGTTCTATGTAGTAGGGTTGTTGTAATAGGTGACTTTACTTTCGCAATATTGATTGGAACCTCCTTCGAGCAGAAGATTTGAATGGAGCTGTTTTTGTAAGGTGTGTTCAGGAGGGTTTCCTAACACAGTACGTTGACAAGTTGACGAGGGGAGAGGCCATTCTAGACTTGGTGCTTGGAAATGAGATGGGATAGGTATCAGATCTTGTGGTGGGAGAGCATTTTGGTGATAGTGACCAAAACTGCCTCACATTCTACATAGCTATGGAGAAGGAGAGGATTAGGCAAAATGGAAGGATATTTAATTGGGGAAGAGGAAACTATGATGTGATTAGACATGAGTTAGGAAGCATGGACTGGGAGCAATTGTTCCATGGTAAAGGCACTATAAACATGTGGAGACTGTTTAAGGAACAGTTGTTGTGAGTGATGAATAAATATGTCCCTCTGAGATAGGCAAGAAGGGTAAGATAAAGGAGCTTTTGATGACAAGAGCGGTGGAGCTTCTCGTCAAAAGGAAGAAGATAGCTTACATAAGGTGGAGGAAGCTAGGGTCAAGCTCAGCTCTAGAGGATTACAGGCAGGCGAGGAAGGAGCTCAAAAATGATCTCAAGAGAGCCAGGAGGGGGCACGAGAAAGGCTTGGCAGAACGGATTAGGGAGAACACTAAGGCATTTTACACTTATGTGAGGAATAAGAGAATGGTCAAAGAAAGAGTACGGCCGATCATGGATAGCATAGGGAATTTGTGTGTGGAGTCTGAGGAGGTAGGGGAAGCCATAAATGAGTTTTTTTGTTTCTGTCTTTACAAAAGAAATGAACTTTGTAGTGAATGAAACCTTTGAAGAGCAGGTGTGCATGGATAGAGATAGAGGGGTTGATGTGCTTAAAATTTTGTCAAACATTAAGATTGAGAAGTCACCAGGCTCGGATCAGATTTGTCCTCGGCTGCTTTGGGAAATGAGAAATGTGATTGCTTCGCCACTTGCGAAGATCTTTTCATCCTTGCTCTCCACTGGAGTCATACCTGAGGACTGGAGAGAGGCAAATGTAATTCCTCTCTTCAAGAAAGGAAATAGGGAAATCCCCAGCAATTACAGACCAGTGAGTCTCATGTCTGTCACCTGCAAGGTGTTAGAAAGGATTCTGAGGGATAGGATTTATAACCATCTGGAAGAGCATGGCTTGATTAAATGCAGTCAACACGGCTTTGTGAGGGGCAGGTCATGCCTCACAAACCTTATCGAGTTCTTTGAGGATGTGACTAGAAAAGTTGATGAGGGTCGAGCTGTGGATGTGGTGTATATGGACTTCATCAAGGCATTTGATAAGGTTCCCTATGGTAGGCTCATTCAGAAGGTCAGGAGGGATGGGATTCAGGGGAATTTAGTTGTCTGGATACAGAATTGGCTGGCCAACAGAAGACAGTGAGTGATGATAGAAGGAAAATATTCTGCCCTGAAGTCAGTGGTGAGTGGTGTCCCACAGGTCTCTGTCCTTGGGCCTCTACTGTTTGTAATTTTTATTAATGACTTAGATGAGGGGATTGAAGGATGGGTCAGCAAGATTGCGGATGACACAAAGGTTGGAGGTGTCGTTGACAGTATCGAGGGCTATTGTAGTCTGCAGCGGGACATTGACAGGATGCAGAGATGGGCTGAGAGGTGGCAGATGGAGTTCAACCTTGATAAATGCGAGGTGATGCATTTTGGAAGGTTGAATTTGAAAGCTGAGTACATGATTAAGGATAGGATTCTTGGCAGTGTGGAGGAACAGAGGGATCTTGGTGTGCAGGTACATAGATCCCTTAAAATTGCCACCCAAGTGTACAGGGTTGTTAAGAAAGCATATGGTGTTTTGGCTTTCATTAACAGGGGTATTGAGTTTAAGAGTCATGAGATGTTGTTGCAGCTCTATAAAACTTTGGTTAGACCTCACTTGGAATACTGCGTCCAGTTCTGGTCGCCCTATTATAGGAAAGATGTGGATGCTTTGGAGAGGGTTCAGAGGAGGATTACCAGGATGCTGCTTGGACTGGAGGGCTTATCTTATGAAGAGAGGCTGACTGAGCTTGGACTTTTATCATTGGAGAAAAGGAGGAGAAGAGGGGCATAGATAGAGTCGATAGCCAGAGATTATTTCCCAGGGCAGAAATGAGGGGTCATAGTTTTAAGCTGGTTGGAGGTATAGAGGGATGTCAGAGGCGGGTTCTTTACACAGAGAGTTGTGAGAGCATGGAATGCGTTGCCAGCAGCAGTTGTGGAAGCAGGGTCATTGGGGACATTTAAGAGACTGCTGGACATGCATATAGTCACAGAAATTTGAGGATGCATACATGAAGATCAGTGGTCGGCACAACATCGTGGGCTGAAGGGCCTGTTCTGTGCTGCACTGTTCTTTGTTCTATGTTTAGATTAGATTAGATTACTTACAGTGTGGAAACAGGCCCTTCGGCCCAACAAGTCCACACCGCCCCGCCGAAGCGCAACCCACCCATACCCCTATATCTACCCCTTACCTAACACTACGGGCAATTTAGCATGGCCAATTCACCTGACCTGCACATCTTTGGACTGTGGGAGGAAACCGGAGCACCCGGAGGAAACCCACGCAGACACGGGGAGAACGTGCAAACTCCACACAGTCAGTCGCCTGAGGCGGGAATTGAACCCGGGTCTCAGGCGCTGTGAGGCAGCAGTGCTAACCACTGTGCCACCGTGCCGCCCAGCTTGTTCTATACAAGCTGGCTGCAAACGTCATCAAAGTATTGTTCACAAAGCTCAGCACAGCATAAAATTTGAGAAAAGCATTCTCTTTCCAATTTCACAGTAAATGGATAATTTTCCATTGCAGCCATATTATTGGACGTGGAAAAGTGGCCCCATGGGATGTAATTGGGGAATTTCCCAAACCAATGACAAAAAGAGCAGTATCCTGGTTCTTGGGATTAAGTGGCTGCACAGTATTGAAACTTTGTCCCGAATTTTAGCAGTGTGGCTGCTCCACTCACTGAATTGCTAAAGAAAGGGAAGGAGTTTTAGAGCACATCGGACTGTCAAGAGGCATTTGACAACCTGAAAGCTTTTACCCACTGCCCTGGTATTTGCCACACCTCATTACACAAAGCCATTAAAGGTGGCTATCGATGCAAGTGATGTGGTGTCAGTGTTGTGCTCCTGCAAGAAGATGACGAGAAGATAGAAAACCTATTTCTCCAGGAAGTTGAACATTCATCTGCAGAAATATTCAGCGGTTGAGAAAGAGAGTTTGGGCTTGATGTTGGCATTATATCATTTCAGTTTTTATGTTACCAGTAAAGCATCTGAGAGAATCGTAAATACAGATTGAAGTCTTCCAAGTCTTCAAGAAATTAACAGAATAAGACAGATCAAGTTCAATGATTCCCACTGTTTGGAAAATCTAGAATGAGTTGGAGCAGAGTCTGAGAACTTGGGCCACAGCTTCCAGGATAGATGTTAGAAAGCACTGGTATGGGAGAAGGGGAAACCATTTTGCTGACAGACCATTTTGCTGTCAGAAGCCAGTTTGTCCCGAGCTAAAAGAGGGCCTACCCATAATGTCATTGTTGACTCAAATTGGCTATACCCAGGAACTGACTGTGAATGAGACTTTACCGAATCGGAGGAAACCTGTTATCTAGATGACCCGCTAATGGGACTCTCTCACTCACAATGACACAACACCTCCAGAATGCCACAACACCTCCAGAATGACAGCACCTCCAGAAGCCCAAATGTCAGTCTCTCTGACTCTGAGTCGGATGAGGATATTCAGCCCATCGTACCTAGCCCTTCATGAACTGATCTGAATCCTGTCTGTCCTCCTCAGGAGTTACCCCTGAATGCTGTCATTAAATCCACATCCTGTGAATCCCACTCCTCACTGACAACCCGATCTGCTCCACACAGTGAGAGTGTGCAGAGGTTCACTGGCCTTTTCACTGACCAAGGTGATGCACAGCAAGGTCCCACTCTCCAGACATCCCCCATCACTGTGAAAGGGCTTTATCTAACATCCCCCTCCAGTTTGCCCATTCCCATATATTCCCCCAATTATGTGCTCAATCTAAGTTTTATCCCCACCTCCAGATGTTGTGTCCATCCCCAAATTTGCAGTCCCCACCAAATGCCCCAGGGCCCCCAGTCTTATTCGCCTCCACAAACTGCCCCACATAGACACCTCCCAGCAAATGTGCCCCTCTCCAGATTTGATTCCCGATTTTGCAATGCCCACTGTTTTGCATTTCACAATTTTCCTTCCCGTACAAATTGTACCATCATCACAATTTGTCCCATTGCAGACAGACAGACTGAGACAGACAGAAACTCCCAGGAACACACATACCAAAGAGGCAAGACAGAGAAAACAGAGGGGAAAGAAAGGACAGGTGAGAGAGAGTTAGCGAGAGAAAAACCCAGGGAGAAACCTAGAAAAAGACAGAGACAGAAAGAGATAGAAAGACAGACACAGAGAAAGAGAGAACACAGGGGAGAAACCAAGAACAAAGATAGGGACAGAGTAAAAAAGATAGACAGAAAGTGTTACAGAACAAGACAGACAGAACAAGAAAATCCGGGGGACCACATAAACAGATGGACAGACTGGGGAAGAGAGAACTCACAGGGAGAGGCAGAGTAAAGGACATACACAGGGTGGGAGGGAGAGAACAAGTCCAGGGAGATGAACAGAGATGGAGAGGAATCCCAAGGAGGAACAGACAGCCAGAGAAGGATCTGGAAAGAGTGGGGGAGAGGGAGAGAGAAATTGAGGGAGGTAATGTCTGAACAGCAACCATGGGAGGGAGAGAGATTCAACAAAGAGATAGTGATAATGGGTGGGGGGGAGAGGGGGAGAGAGAGTATGACAGAGAGAGAGAGAGAGAGAGAGAGAGAATATGAGAGTGATGGTATTAACCAAGACAATGATCCTCAGCCAGGAATAGCAAGATCCCACAGGGCAGAGAGACAATGATGTGAAGAGAGGGTGGAGATTGGAACGATTGAACAATTAATGACATGAGGAGCCATTCAGTTCTAGGAAGGGAGTCTACAGGGGAAGGTGGACAGAAAGGGCAGCACAGTGGTTAGCACTGCTGCCACACTGCGCCAGGGACTGGGGTTCGATTTCAGCCTTGGGTGACTGTCTGTGTGGAGTTTGCACATGCTCCCTGTGTCTGCCTGTGTTTCCTCCGGTTTCCTCCCACAATCCAAAGAAGTTCAGGTCAGGTGAATTGGCCATATTAAATTGGTGATAATGTTCAGGGATGTGCAGGTTTGGTGTATTAGTCAAGGGTAAATGTACAGTAATGGGGAATGGGTCTGGGTGAGTTACTCTTTGGAGGCTCAGTTGTGGACTTGTTATGTTGAAGGGCCTGATTCCACAGTTTAGGAAATCTGAGGAAGACATGTGAAATGGGAGAGATTGGGATTGAAGGAGAAATGAGGGAGAGAAAGCTGGGAACATGGAAGAATGGAACCCAGATTAATTATTTTACCCCAGATGTATTCCCTAACTTTGATCGTTTTCTCAGCAGGTATAATGCTGAGATACAGTTGGTCAAACCTCGTAGTTTCAAACAAAACATACTTTATTTATAAGATTACTGAATGAAACAAGGAAAAAAGAACACAATATAAAATAACTTGACCTATCCAAAAACCCGGAGAAAGTGAGGACTGCAGATGAGGACCAATCCGAAAACCCAACAGATTAACCCAACTTAATGGAAACAGACACTTCAGCCTTGCCAAACCAGTCCATGCCAAACATAATCCCAAACTAAAGTATTCCCACCAGGCTACTGCTGGCCCATAGCCCTTCAAACCTTTCCTATTCATGCATCCGTCCAAATGTATTTGAAATGTTGTATTGTACCTACATCGACCACTTCCTCAGGAAATACCTTCCAGATGTGAACCACCTTCTGTGTTAAAAAATTACCTTATGTCTTTTTTTTAAAATCTCTCTCCTCTCACCTGAAAATGTGCCACTTAATCTTGAAGTTCCCCATCTTGGGGAAGAGACGACTACCATCAGCTCTATCCACATCTCTCCTTATTTTATAAACTGCTATCATATCACCTCTCAAACTCCTGAACTCCAGGTCTCAGCCGATCCAGTCTTTTGTTTATAACTCAAAATTTCCATCCCCAGAAACATTCTCATAAATCTCGTCTGAACTCCCTCCAACTTGATAACATCCTTTTTATAACTGGGTCCCCAGACCTGGACACAGTATTCCAGAAGACGCCTCATCAGTGTTTTGTACAACCTCCAGAAAACACCCCAAATCCTATACTCAAAAGACTGAGCAGTTAAGACAAGCGTGCCAAATGCCTTCTTCACTAGTCCGTCTGGATGTGACGCAAGCTTTAGATGCAATCCTGGGCCCCTGTGCACTATAACACTTCACAAGGCTTGACCATTAATTGCATATGCCTTACCCTTGTCTGTTGGACCTCTCATTTACCCAGATTGAACACCATCTGCCATTTTACAGCCCATTGGTCCATTTGAACATGATTCTGTTGTAATCTTAGAAAACGTCCTTCATTGCATATCGTACCACCAATTCCAGTGTCACCCATAAAATTACTAAGTGTATTCTCATCCAAATCATTTATATGAAAGATAAACAAAAGAGGATCCAAAATCAATCCCTGTGGAACACTGCTAGCCACAGGCCTCCAGTCTGAAAAGCAATCCTTCCCATTACTCTCTGTCTCCTGCTGGGAAGCCAATTATGCATCCAATTGGCAAGCTCAATCTGACCTAACTTTGCTGATTGTTCTACCATTCGGAACCTTATCAAAGGCTTTACTAAAATCCAAATATACAGGGTCCATTGCTCTGCCGTCATCAGCCTTTTTGGTAACATGTTCAAAAAAGTTTGTGAGATATGATTTTCCTCATCCAAAACCATGCTGACTATCCCTCATCAATTTTGTCTTTCTAAGTGTCCACAAATCCTATCTTTTATAATCACCTCCAACAAGATACCATATCCAAAGGCAGACTCAGCTCCATCGTTCCACAATTTCTCCTCACAACCTTTCTTAAACAAATCATGAAGACCGATGAGGGCAGAGTGGTAGATGTTTTCTATGTGAACTTGAGTAAGGTGTCCGACAAGGTTCCCCATAGGAGACTGTTAGTAAGGTTAGACCTCACAGAATACAGGGAGAACAGAATACAGAATTGGATACAGAACTGGCTCAAAGGTAGAAGGTGGTGGTGAAGGGTTGTTTTTCAGACTGAGGCCTGTGACCAGTGGAGTGCCACAAGAACTGTGCTGGGTCCACTACTTTTCATCATTTGTGTAAAAGATTTGGATGTGAACATAAGAAGGATAATTAATAAGTTTGCAGATGACACCAAAATTGGAAGTGTGGTGGACAGCGAAGAAAGTTACTTCAGATTACAACAGGATCTTGATCAGATGGGCCAATGGGCTGAGAAGTGGCAGATGGAGGTTAATTCAGATAAGTGTGAGGTGCTGCATTTTGGGAAAGCAAATCTTAGCAGTACTTATACACCTAATGGTAAGGTCCTAGAGAGTGTTGCTGAACAAAGAGACCTTGGAATGCAGGTTAATAGCTCCTTGAAAGTGGAGCCATAGGTGGATAGGATGGTGAAGAAGATGTTTGGTATGTTTTCCTTTATTGGTAAGAGTATTGCGTATAGGAGGTGGGAGGTACATGACATTGGTTAGACCACTGTTGAATTATTGCGTGCAATTCTGGTCTCCTTCCTGTCAGAAAGATGTTGTGAAACTTGAAAGGGTTCAGAAAATAGTTAAAAGGATGTTACCAGGGTTGCAGGATTTGAGTTATAGGGAGAGACTGAACAGGCTGGGGCTTGTTTCCCTGGAACATCAGAGGCAGAGGGATAACCTTAAAGAGGTTTACACAATTATGACGGCATGGATAGGATAAATAGACAACATTTTTTTCCCTGGGTTGGGAGAGTCCAGAACTAGAGGGCATAGGTTTAGGGTGAGAGGGGAAAGATATAAAGCAACCTAAAAGGCAACTTTTTCATGCTGAGGGTGGTACGTGTATGGAATGAGCTCCCAGAGGAAGTGGCAGAGGCTGGGTACAATTGCAACATTTAAAAGGCATCTGGATGGGTGTATGAAAATAGGAAGGATTTGGAGAGATGTGGGCCGTGTGCTTGCAGATGGGACTAGATTGTTTGGGATATCTGGTTGGCATGGGCAGGTTGGACCGAAGAGTCTGCTTCCATATTGTACATTTCTATGACTCTAAATGTACATTAGCCACCCTCCAGTCATCAGGCACCTCCCCCATAGTTACAGATGATGCAAATCTTTCTGCAAAGGGCCTCAATTTCCTCCCTTATTCCCCACAAGTTTCTGGGATGCATGAGATCAGGTCCTGGAGCTTTATCAACCTGTATATTCTCTCAGATCTCCTGAACTTTTTCTTCTACAATGCAAAGTGTCTTTAAAACATCCAAATTCATTTCATGCATTCTCTGGACTCCATTACTTTCTCCACAGTGAAAAAACTGACGTATGGTATTCATTTAGTATCTCACCCATCACCTGGGGTTCCATATAATGATGAACACTTGATATTTGCAAAAATTCATCATTTATATAAATGATTTGGATGTGAACACAAAAGGAAGAGTCAGTAAGTTTGCAGATGACACCAAAATTGGAGGGGTACTGGACAGCGAAGGAGTTACCTCAGAATACAATGAGATCTAGACGAGATGGGCCAATGGGCTGAGGAGTGGCAGATGGAGTTTCATTTAGATAAATGCAAAGTGCTGCATTTTGGGAAAGCAAATCAGATCAGGACTTATACACTTAATGGTAAGGCCCTGGGGAGTGTTGCTGAACAAAGAGACCTTGGAGTGCGGGTTCATAGCTCCTGGAAAGTAGAATCACAGGTAGACAGTAGAGTGAAGAAGGTGTTTGGCATATTTTCCTTTATTGGTCAGAGCATTGAATATAGGAGTTGGGAGGTCATATTGCGGCTGTACAGTTCATTGGTTAGGCCACTGTTGGAATATTGCATTCAATTCTGATCTCCTTCCTATTGGTAGGATGTTGTGAAACTTGAAAGGATTCAGAAAAGATTTCCAAGGATGTTGCCAGGGTTGGAGGATTTGAGCAAGAGAGAGAGATTGAATCGGTTTGCTTTCTCTGCAGCGTGAGAAGCTGAGGGGTGACCTTACAGAGGTTTATAAGGTCAATGACCTGATGAAGAGCCGGTGCCTCGAAAGCTAGTGCTTCCAAATAAATCTGGTGTTATGTGATTTTTAACTTTGTCCCCGCCAGTCCAACACTGGCACCTTTAAATCATGGATAGGATAAACAGACAAGGTCTTTTCCCTGGGCTGGGGGAGTCCAGAACTCGAAGTCGGAGGTTGAGGGTGATGTTCACTCCCATTTACAGGGAGACTTCCGTGTTCAGTGACATTCACAGGGACTGCTGGTCTCCTCAATATGCACAGGGGCTGCTTATGTCTGTAATATACACAGGAACTACTGTTGTCTGCAACATGCATGGAACTGCTATTCTTTTTAATATATACTGGGACTGCCATTCTATGTAATATACACACGGCTTGCTGTTCAGCTTCACATATGCAGAGACTGCTCTTCAGTGTACTATTCAAAGGGGTTGCTATTCTCTTTGGTATACATTGGTACTGCTGTTCACTAGAATATAGAGTGGAACTGTTCTTCTCTATCATATAGACTGCAGGTCTAAGTGAAGCAGACAAGCACTGCTGTTCTCTGTTTTATTGTCAGGAATTGCTATTCTCTACATCATTCCCAGGACAGCTGTTCTCTGCAATTTACACCGGGACAGCTGTTCTTTGTAAGAAACATAGAAACTGCTGTTCTCTGTAATATACACAGGAACTGCTCTTCTCTGTGATGTACATAGGGACTGCAGTTTGGTTTCATATACACAGAGTCAGATGTTCATTCGAAAATATACTGCTGTTTTATAGAATTACTGTTGTTCTCTGTAATAAACACAGTGACAGCTTTCTCTGTAATCATATAGAGGAAATGCTGTTCTCTGGAAATACACAGGAACTAATGCTGTCTGCAATATGCCCAAGAACTCTTATTCTCTATAATACAGACAAGGAATGCTGTTCTTCATAATATGCACAAGGGCTACTGCTTTATTTCATATCCTCAGAAATTGCTGCGCAGCATACACAGTGATTGTTGTTCTCTATGACATGCACAGGGACTGCTGTTCACTGCAATATAGATAGTAAATGCTATTCTCTACAATCTAATATTGCAAGCCAGCCAATGGCAGAGTGGTGTTATTGCAAGATTATTAATCCAGAGACCCAGGTAATGTGTTGGGGACTGAATTTCAAATTTTAATCTCAATTTTATCCCAATTTTATCTCACCACCCCTTTGGCTCACAGCCTCATTCATGATGAAGGGCTTTTGCCTGAAACATTGATTCTGCTGCTCCTCGGTTACTGCCTGATCTGCTGTGCTTTTCCAGCACCACACTCTCGACCCAATTTCAAATCCTGCCATGGCAGATGGTGGAATTTGAATTCTAGCAAAAATGTGCAAGTATGAGAGTAAAGACGGTCATGAATCCATTGCGGATTGTTGGAAATAAACAACTTGTTCACTAATATCTTTCAGGAAAGGAAACTAGCATCTTTACCTGGTCTGGCCTTCATGATTCTCCAAATCCACAGCAACGTGGTGGACTCTCAACTGCTCTTTGGGCCATTAGGGATGGTCAATAAATGCTGGCCTAGCCAGCAATGCTTTCATCCCACAAATGAATAAAAAATAGGAACATTTAACAAGCTGGAATAGAAATGATGGGCCAAAATGACTCCTTCTGCACTGTAACACTACAGTGATTGTTACTTGAGGTCCTGTGTAATGTAAATTGCAGAATTAAAATGGAATCATTTTGTTGTTGAATAAGAAACTGGTTGTTGTGGTTCTGTTCGCCGAGCTGGGAATTTGTGTTGCAGACGTTTCGTCCCCTGTCTAGGTGACATCCGCAGTGCTTGGGAGCCTCCTGTGAAGTGTTTCTGTGATGTTTCCTCCGGCATTTATAGTGATTTGTCTCTGCCACTTCCAGTTGTCTGTTCCAGCTGTCCGCTGCAGTGGCCGGTATATTGGGTCCAGGTCGATATGCTTGTTGATTGAATCTGTGGATGAGTGCCATGCCTCTAGGAATTCCCTGGCTGTTCTCTGTTTGGCTTGTCCTATAATAGTAGTGTTGTCCCAGTCGAACTCATGTTGCTTGTCATTTGAGTGTGTGGCTACTAAGGGTAGCTGGTCATGTCGTTACGTGGCTAGTTGGTGTTCATGGATGTAGATCGTTAGCTGTCTTCCTGTTTGTCCTATGTAGTGTTTTGTGCAGTCCTTGCATGGGATTTTGTACACTATATTGGTTTTGCTCATGCTGGGTATTGGATCCTTCATCCTGGTGAGTTGTTGTCTGAGAGTGGCTGTTGGTTTGTGTGCTGTTATGAGTCCTAGTGGTTGCAGTAGTCTAGTTGTCAGTTCAGAAATGTTTTGATGTATGGTAGTGTAGCTAGTCCTTTGGGTTGCGGCGCGTCCTCATTTCGTTGTCTTTCCCTTCGGCATCTGTTGATGAAATTGCGGGGGTATCCGTTTTTAGTGAATACATTGTATAGGTGTTCTTCTTCCTCTTTTTGCAGTTCTGGTGTGCTGCAGTGTGTTGTGGCCCTTTTGAACAGTGTCTTGATGCAACTTCTTTTGTGTGTGTGTTGGGGTGGTTGCTTTCGTAGTTCAGGACTTGGTCTGTGTGTGTGGCTTTCCTGTAAACCTTTGTGGTGAATTCTCCGTTCGGTGTTCTCTGTACCCTAATGTCTAGGAATGGGAGTTGGTTGTCCTTTTCTTCCACTCTAGTGAATCGGATTCCTGTGAGTGTGGTGTTGATGATCCGGTGTGTGTTCTCTATTTCTGTGTTTTTAATGATTACAAAGGTATCATCTACATATCTGACCCAGAGTTTGGGTTGAATTTGCGGTAAGACTGTTTGTTCTAACTTTTGCATTACCGCTTCTGCTATGAGTCCAGAGATGGGTGAGCCCATGGGTGTGCCGTTGATTTGTTCATATATTTGGTTATTGAATGTGAAGTGTGTTGTGAGGCACAGGTCCAGTAGTTTGAGTATGCAGTCTTTGTTGATAGGTTCTGGGTCTTGTTTTCCGTTCTGTATGTCCAACAGGTTGGCTATTGTTTCTCTGGCTAGGGTTTTGTCGATAGAGGTGAACAGTGCCGTTACATCAAATGAGACCATAGTTTCTTCCTCGTCTATATGTATATTTCTGATGATGTCCAAGAATTCCTGTGTTGACTGTATAGAGTGTCTGGATCCGCTGATCAGATGTTTGTGTTTCTGCTGTAGTTCTTTAGCCAGTTTGTGTGATGGTGTCCCTGGTAGTGATACTATGGGTCTGAGTAAGATTCAACTGGCCTTCATTAGTCAGGGCATTGAGTAGAGAAGTTGGGAAGTGACTTTGCATTTGTACAGGAGGTCATACAGGACCTCACCTTGTTGGTGAGGTCATACTTGGAATATTGTGTTCAGTTTTGATCACCTTGCTAGAGGAAGGATGGTATTAAACTGGAAAGAGTGCAGAGGATATTTACAAAGATGTTGCCAGGACTCAGGGGATGGAGTTATGGGAGATGTTGGACAAATGAAGGCTGTTTTCTTTAGAGTGCAGGAGACTGTGCAGGATCTTATAGAAGTGCGTAAGATCATGAGAGGCATGGATCAGATGAATTAATTCAGTTTGTTTCCCAGGGATGGGGAATCGAGGGCATCAGTTTAAGATTAGAGGGAAAGATGAAAAGGGAATCTGAGAGGAAATATTTTTCTACAGAGGGTAGTACGTATATGTGTTTGAGGCAGGCACATTAACAACATGTAAAAGGCATTTCAACAAATACATGGATAACAAAGGTTTTGAAGGATATGGGCCTAGTGCAAGGAAATTAGGTTAGCGTGGATGTAATTTTCTGGTCATCCTAGACCAGTATGGGCCGAAGGTGCTATCTTTATGCTGTCGGACTCGATGACTCCATGATTCTATGACATTTCCCTTCCCAGATAATGAACTTGATAAGGCAGTGCACAGTATCACAGTGGTGGGGACAGGCCCTTTCATAAGTTCTTATGACGTACAATGAGTGATGATTTCATCTGGGAATCTGTTATCACAAGAACTAGTTTTGATAGGCTCTATCTCAGCATATGGTCCACACAGTGAGAGGATGTTGAGGACCGTATTCATGAAGGTCCCCACAAGTTGATCTTGGGGGACTGTAGGAATCCTAACATGTATGCTGACCAGTGAATGTAGGCTTTCAGTTACCGGAATTTAGAACCAATTTGGCTGATTTCTCAATGAATTTATCAAGGAAAGGGTCCGCCATTTCAGTGGTAAATTTTAGCATCAGGTGGCGATCATTGAGTTTTATAAAGAACTCTTTAATGCAGATTCATATATCGCAAGCAGATAGAGG
This sequence comes from Chiloscyllium punctatum, assembly GCF_047496795.1. Taxonomy (NCBI): domain Eukaryota; kingdom Metazoa; phylum Chordata; class Chondrichthyes; order Orectolobiformes; family Hemiscylliidae; genus Chiloscyllium; species Chiloscyllium punctatum. Next base: position 90,323,921 of record NC_092744.1, on the reverse strand, counting down.
CTAGGTATTATACCATCAAAGATGTGCTTTGCATGGTTATCAATAAAGATGTTAAGAGGTTACCCTCGAGAATATCCCATGCTAACACCATCTATTTGGTCATACACATTGTTATTGGAACTGAAGTCCACTACACAAGGTACAAAGTTCATGTGTTTCAAAGAAACAGGCCCTCCAGCCCACCAAGTCCCCACCAAATCCCCCCACCCCCTCCCCCGCCCCCACGCCCAACAGAGCAACCCACCTGGACCATTCTCGTATTACTTTACATTTATCCCAGACTAATGCACCTAACCTGCACATCTGGGTAATTTAGCATGGCCAATTCAACTAACCTGTACATCTTTGAATTGTGGGAGGAAACCCATACAGACCTGGGGAGAATATGCAAAAAGACACAGGGAGAATATTCACACAGACAGTTACCCAAAGCTGGAATTGAACTCAAGTCCCTGGCGCTGTGAGGCAGAAGTGTTAACCACTAAGCCACGATGCCATTAGAAAGGAAAAAAGAGATGATGTTTGGTGAACACTGAATCAGACACAAGTGGTATGTCTGAATTTCAATGGCTTATTTGAACTGTATACTGATAAATAATCTGGCAATGTTGAAAGAGCACATGGGCATGCTATCACTCTCAGAATGTAGCTCTCAGATGGTCTCCTTGATCATGAAGGAATCCTTCACTGTCTATGTGGAAACATGGAGACATGATGGAGACATGATTATAATCGTTTCAGAAAGCATTCAAGCCAATTCATGCTGTGCAGACTCAGTAACAGATATGATGGGACAGAAAAGGGACATTGATTTTGTGTGTCTAGGGTGGGTGCAGTGAACCGGGGGAACAAATTCTATCATTGGCATCATTAGGCAACTATGCTGAGAGTTAAACTGGAAACTAATTTAAGATGCATCTGTGCATGAGTTAGAGGTAACAAATATAATTACGCAGGACCCAGGTTCATGCAGGCAAAAGGAATTTTTATAGACATTGCATTTCGGTGATAAAAAAGGCATCATGGAGATAACCAAACACTGCTGTCTCCCCATGGTGACACCCTGACCAATCAGAGTCCACCTATCTGGTCCGAGAATTAAGATTGACAGCTAACTGTTTTTGCTGCATTGCCATAGTAATGATGAGCTAGCCAATCAGCATCACCTTCACATTTCATATAAAAAGCTTCAACTCCCTTTGCAATGTTTTCAAAACAATGGAACAGATTTCCACTGGGTATGTGAGCAATGTTACTGACAGAGTTTGCTTGAAATGCTGGGATTACAGTTTGGGACAAGGTTGATCACTTTTCTTGCCTTAGAAATTCAGCTTAAACAGAACAACTAGAAATTTGGAGGAGAAAGTGAGGACTGCAAATGCTGGAGACCAGAGTTGGAAAATGTGGTGCTGGAAAAACACAGCAGGCCAGGCAGCATTCGAGGAGCAGGAGAATCAACGTTTCGGGCATAAGCCCTTCTTCAGGAATGAGGCTGTTGTGCCAAGCGGGCTGAGATAAAAGATTGGAAGATGGTGACAATGGCCATTAAAAATGGGAGTGCTGAGCAACTGATTGATAAAGAAGAAGTGCCAAAAAGGCTGGCAATCCTCAAGTACAAAAGTCGTCAAGGCTAGATAGGATGCATTGTAGGTTGCTGCGAGAGGTAAGAGAGCAAATTGTGAGCCAGTGACAGATATTTTCCAGGCCTATCTGAGAATAGAATTAGTCACAGGGGACGGGAGGATTACAAGTGTGACACTGTTGTTTGAGAAAGAGGTAAAGAATAAAGTACCGCCTGTCAGCTAAATGTCAATAGTGGGAAAACTGATGGAGGCCATAATGCAAGATAAGTATACACTTAGAGAAAACTAAATTCATAGTAAAGAGTCAATATGGTTTTGTCAAGGGTAGGGCATGGTGACATAGGCATTGGATGAGTGTACTGCTATGGATGTTCTGTGTTTGGAATTTCAGAAAGCAAGTGATATCATGCCACATGGCAGGTTGGTTAGCAAACTAGAAACTTTGGAATTGATAGGTCCTTGGCAGCCCAGATTAGAAATTGGATAAATGGTAGGAAATGGAAATATAAATGGGCGTTTCTCAGACAAGTTGGAAGTTGTGTTCCCCAGAGAAGGCATTGGTGTTCCCCACCAAAGGCATTGGAACCCTTACCTTTGCTGATTTGTACACCTAATTATGGTGATGTTAGGGCAAAACTTCTAAATTTGCAGATGATACTAAGCAAGGGAGTATATTGAATTGTGAGGATGAAGAATGACTTCAGAGGAACATTGAGTGAAAGTAAGAACTGCAGATGCTGGAGATCAGAGTCGAGAGTTAAGTGCTAGATAAACACAGTAGGTCAGGCAGCATCTGAGGGGCAGGAGAATCAATGCTTCAGGAAAAACCCCTTTATTGTGAGCCAAGGGGGTGGAGATATAAATGGGAGGCGGATGGGGCTGGGGGGGTGGGGTTGGGGGGAGAGGTGAAGGAAGCTGAAAGTCTGATAAATAGTTGAAGGTCAGGGAAAATGTGATAGGTCAGAGAGGATGGGGAGCGGATAGGTGGGAAGGAAGATGGACAAGTAGGATAGGTCATGAGGGCAGTGGCAAATTGGAAGGTTGGATTTGGGATAAGTTGGGGGGAGGGGAAGTGAGGATACTGGTGAAATTCACATTGATCCTGTGAGTTGGAGGGTCCCCAGGTGGAAGGTGAGGCATTCTTCCTCCAGGTGTTGGTTGGTTAAGGTTTGGCGATGGAGGAGGCCCAGGACCTGCATGTCCTTGATGGAATGGGAGGGGGGGGGTGAAGTGTTCAGCCATGGGGTGGTGAGGTTGGTTGATGCAGGTGTCCTGGAGATGTTCTCTGAAGCATTCTGCAAAGAGGTGTCCTGTGTCCCCAATGTAGAGGAGACCGCACCGGGAGCAATGGATACAGCAAATGACATGCGTGGAGGTGCAGGTAAAACTCTGAAATGGGAGGATTCAAAGGAGAAATTATTGTGTGAGGACCAGTTCAGCCAAATGAATAAGAGTCTCAGTGGAAGGGTACTGGTGGGGACATCAGGAGAGGAAGAAACAGAGGCTTGGAGGCCCTTGTCATGGTGGATGGAGGTGTATAGGGACTGGATATCCATGGTTAAGATGAGGCTTTGAGAGCCAGGGAAACAAAAGTCTTGGAGGAGGTGGAGGACATGGGTGGTGTCCCAAACATATGTGGACAGTTTCTGGACTGCTGTGCTCTTCCAGCACCACGAATGCAGATATGACAGTGTCAAGGTATGTGGAGGTGAGTTCATTGGGGCAGGACCAGGCAAAAACAATAGGTCAACTGGGGCAGTCAGGCTGGTGAATCTTGGGTAGGAGGTACAACCAGGCAGTAAAGAGTTCCTGGACTATGAGGTTGGAAGCTGTGGGCGGGAGATCACTTTTCTGGGGCAGTCATTGGCAAGTTAGCCAAATGGACAGACATCTGGCAGCTGGGGCTGCACATAGCTCAGTGGTTAGCACTGCTGCCTCACAGCGCCAGTGACTTGGGTTCGATTCTTGGGTGATTGTCTGCGTGCATGTTTTTCCTGTGACTGCATTGCTTTTTTCTTGGTCCACCGGTTTCCTCCACACTCAAGGACACACAGGTTAGGTGAATTGGCCATGCTAAATTACCCATAGTGTCCAGGGATGTGTCAGCCAGTTGTATTAGCTACAGGAATACAGGGTTACAGGGATAAGATTGGGGTGGGGGGGGGGGGGGGGGGGGGGGGTGGAGGAGGTGCTGGTTAGGTATGGGTGGACTGCTCTTTGGAGGGATTGTGTAGACTCAATGGACTGAATGATTCTATGAGATGAATTTCAATACAGAGAATTGTAGAAGAAATACTGAGAGACAACTTAGACTCAATTAGAGTCATAGAGTCATAGAGAATGTACAGCATGGAAACAGACCCTTCGGTCCAACCCGTCCATGCCAACCAGATATCCCAACTCAATCTCGTCCCACCTGCCAGCACCCGGCCCATATCCCTCCAAACCCTTCCTATTCATATACCCATCCAAATGCCTCTTAAATGTTGCAATTGTACCAGCTTCCACCACAACCTCTGGCAGCTCATTCCATACACGTACCACCCTCTGTGTGAAAAAGACAGGATAGATCGAGTGAATCCTTAGAGTGTAAAGGTAGTAGGAGTATACTTAAGAGGGAAATCAGGAGGGCAAAAAGAGGACATGAGATAGCTTTGGCAAATAGAATTAAGGAGAATCCAAAGGGTTTTTACAAGTACATTAAGAACTAGAAGGTAACTAGAGGGATAGTAGGGCCCCTTAAAGATCAGCAAGGCGGCCTTTGTGTGGAGCCACAGAAAATGGGGGAGATACTAAACGAGTATTTTGCATCAGTATTTACTGTGGAAAAGGATATGGAAGATATAGACTGTAGGGAAATAGATGGTGAGATCTTGCAAAATGTCCAGATTACAGAGGAAGCTTGTTCAGGAACCTATACAGATATCGTGCACCAAATGGTCTCCTTCTGTTTTGTAGAATTCTATAATTCTAACAGTGCTATCAGGCAGCACCTGCTCAACAATAATGTGCTCACTGGCATCCACTTTGGATTCCGTTATGGATCAGACCAGACCCCCTTAACCTAGACCCAGACTTTTTCTAATTATAAAGGCAAGTGCCACATGTTTTGTTCCAGATGCAATTCGACAGACTATCAGATCTGAAGTAAAACACACTCTTTGTTGTTTTAATGTAATTTCCTGGTTATGTTTTTCTATTTTTTTTCTACCATGCCACAGAACCAGCCAATTCAGAGTCAGTCCTCAACCAAGGTAATTCTTGGGGCGGCATGGTGACTCGGTGGTTAGCACTGCTGCCGCACAGCTCCAAGGACCCAGGTTTGATTTCCACCTCAGGCAATTCTGTGTGGAGTTTGCACATTCTCCCCGTGTCTGCGTGGGTTTCCTCCGGGTGCTGTGGTTTCCTCCCACAGTCCAAAGATGTGCCAGTCTGTTGAATTGGCCACGCTAAATTGCCCAAAGTGTTTGATGCATTAGTCAGGGACAAAAATAGGGTAGGGGAATGGGTCTGGGTGGGTTACTCTTTGGAGGGTCAGTGTGGACCTTTGGGACTGTTTTCCATGCTGTAGGGAATGTAATTTCCTGGTTATGTGTTTCTATTTTTTTCTACCATGCCACAGAGCAGTTGTGCTTATTCTTACTCACCAGCAACCATAGTATGCATGTCTTCATGGAGGTGTAGAAGCCAAGAAAGTCTTCTTTCGCCCAATAACTTTATTCAACATTTTCTACCACTAGGAAAGACATTTCTGTGGCCAGCAAGCCAGGACCAATAGAATCCCGATTGGGATTTGTGTAAAAGAAAAAGTGATGGGGAGAGTGGGGACTTAATCAAAATAGCATTGGAGGGGGAAATAACTGCAGTGTCCACCCCTCCCTAAAGTCATGGATAGTGTTGGTGAACACCTTATGCTCCCTCTTCAGGGACACTAAAGCTTGAACATAGAAGAGGGGCAGGCAGTTAGCCGAAATGACCCCATCCACGCCTGCTGCCTGGACTTCGTAATGGCCAACATGACTAGTCCCAGGAACAGACCTATGAGGAAATCCTCCAACCAGCCTGCTTCCCTCCACACCAGGTGCCCAAAGATCAGGAGTGTGGGGCTTAATTGTAATCAAAAATAGAGGAAGAGGTCTTTCAGAAAACTAAAAATGGAATGCAAATGTCCACATTCAATACATACGTAGTCCACAAACTCCACAGCGCCACAAAAACAAACAGTTGTTTGGAGTCTATGAACCACCATAATCAATGGTTGCATGCAACGGCCTCCATCCCAGATCCCCGAGGAAACAAAACACACATCATCCATACACTATAGTTAAAATAAAATAAAAGGGAAAATTGGAATAACTTACTTCCATTGGAAAATGTAACAGCAAAGTAGATTATTTTACAACTTAACAGTAATTGTTCCAATATAGTAACATCCCATAAACACCACCTTGACAAAAAAAGAAAAAGTCGATAGAATTGGATATGAGATAATCAATTCTAACAGCCAGGAGCAAAAACATCAAATAAAAACTCCAAGAGAGATAGTAGCAGAGAAAGACATACTGCAGCTTCCATACTGCAGACCTCAGCAATTGCTGCTGCTGGTAATGAAAATTCTGGTTCTGTGAGAGTTTGACCCCACCCATTCAGGCTACTTGTATTGTTCCAACTTAAAAAATGTCCCAAGACATTGCAAACTATTTATTTTAGTGGCTCTGCACAGACTTGCAGAGACACTGCTTGGTAGCTCTGCCTTTAAACCTCTCTTCCAAAAAAGAACAGGACAAAACACACCTCTGAAAGCCATAATATTGTCACAATTCCTTCCTAGCTATCAGGGGCAAACTCTCTGCTGGGTGGAGTCATACCTGGAATGTAGAAGGTTGGATATTGTTGCTGGAGGTGGCACGGTGGCACAGTAGTTAGCACTGCTGCCTCACAGCGCCAGAGACCTGGGTTCAATTCCTGCCTCAGGCGACTCTCTGTGTGGAGTATGCACATTCTCCCCGTGTCTGCGTGGGTTTCCTCCGGGTGCTCCGGTTTCCTCCCACATTCCAAAGATGTGCAGGTCAGGTGAATTGGCCATGCTCAATTGCCTGTAGTGTTAGGTAAGGGATAGATGTAGGGGTATGGGTGGGTTGCACTTCGGCGGGGCGTTGTGGACTTGTTGGGCCGAAGGGCCTGTTTCCACACTGTAAGTAATCTAATCTAATCATCTCAGCTCAGTTCTGCAAAAATTCCTCAGAGTAATGTCGTCTGCCAAACCATCTTTGGTTATTTCATCAATGACCTTCCCTCTATCACAACATTAGAACTGGAGATGTTCACTAATGTTTGCACAATGTTCAGCACCATTTGTGACTCCATAGATACTAAGGCAGTCCATGTTCAAATGTGACAAGATCTGGCTTGGGTCTCACACACACTCGATCATATAGACTTGTTCTTACATTCACATACTCTCACACATACACAATCTCTCTCATACACTTCTCTCACACATATTATCTTTGACACTCTCTGGCACCTGTCTCACACTCAAAATTTCTCGTACACCGTCAAAACACTTTCACAGGAACTTTTATACACAATCAATCTCACACATACACTGTCTCTCTCACACTATCTTACAAAGACATTCTCTTGCACGTATACACTAACTCTCACATGCATTCTTTGTGTCACACATGCTATCTCATACACACAGTCTCACTCATACTCTGTATTTCATACATATTCTGTCTCCCTCACTCCCATTCTCTTGCTCTCACACACACTGTCACACACACACTCTCTCCTGCATACCTTCTCTTACACATTATCAACACTTTCCCCATGCACATTCTTTCATACAAATATTCTTATGTGGTCTCTCATACACTCTCATACAACACACTTCCTCTCGTACAATCATCCTCTCTCATATGCACCTTCATACACACTCCCATATACATATTCAATTTCAAACAAGCTCCGTGTTTCACACAGTCCCACTCACACACACATTCTCTCTATCTCTCTCACTCACACACACACTCACACACTCTTCCTCACACACAGGATGGCATGGTGGGCTCAGTGGTTAGCACAGCTGCCTTGCAGCAGCAGGGACCTGGGTTTGATTCCACCCTCAGGCAACTATCTGTGTAGAGTTTACACATTCTCCCTGTGTCTGCGTGGGTTTCCTCTGGGTGCTCCATAAATGCAGATTAGGTGGATTGGCCATGCTAAATTGCCCATAGTCTTAAGGGATGCGCAGATTAGATGGATTAGCCATGGGGAATGTGGGGTAGGAGGGTAATCATGGGTGGGGTGCTCTTTGGAGGGTTGTTATGGACTTGATGGGCCAAATGGTCTGCTTCCATAATGTAGGAATTGTCTCACACACTGAAACACATTCTCACGTGAACTTTCACCCACTTTCTTTCACAACTTCTTGCTCATATAAATATGCACACGCAGTTTTACAAAAACTCACATGCACTGCCACACACACTCACTTAGACATAATCAATCTCATACACACTGTCTCTCTCACACATCCTTTATCTCTCATTCACACACTCTTTCACATACTTGTCATGCATCAGTTCTCACATACATTCTCTGTCACACATTTCTCACACACACTCACTCTTACATATACTCTAATATGTGCAAACTTGCACACATTCTTTCCCGCAGACAGGCAAGTCACAGGAATCTGTAATGATTATAGGTGTAAAGGTTATAGTAAGGTATTTTGAATTTGCTAATATTAATTGGGATAACCTTAGTGTGAAAGGATTGGATGGGATGAAATTTTTAAACTGTGTTTAGGAGGACACTTTGTGTTAGCACGTAAATAGTCCAACTAAACGTTGAGCAGCACTAGATCTAATCCTATGTATTGAACTTTTTGGTGAGAATTTTGGGGACAGTGACCATAATTCTATAAATTTCAAAGTCACTATGGAAAAAGATAAGAAGAGAGTAGAAGTTAAGTGTCTAAATTCAGGGAAGGCTGATTTCAATATCATTAGACAAGATCTGGCAAGTATAGACTGGGAGCAGCTACCTGCAGGGAAGTCTACATTTGAAAAGTGGGAATCTTCCAAAAGTAGTGAGAACTGAAGGCCAGCATAGTCCTCTACAAGTAAAAGGCAAGTGCAGCAGGTACAGAGAACCCCGGATAGGGATAATTTGATAAAACAAAAGAAAGGTACAGTGCATTAAAAACAGAGGAGGGTCTAAGGAGAAATGCATATGATTAAAGAAAGCCCAAGGCATTTTGTAATTATTATGAGTGAGAGGATTACCATCAAAAGAATGGGGCCGATTAGAGGCCAAAGGGGCAATCTGCACGTGGTTTCAGAGAGCACATGTGATGTCTGAAATGAACATTTACCATCTGTGTTCACAAAGGCTGGAAATTTCATTTGGTACGGTGATGTTGCAGAACATGTTAAAGAGGATGTTATTCATATTTTAGCAGGCACAAAGGTGCATAAATCTCCAGGATTTGATGATTTGTATTCCAGGCAGAAGTGGGTACTGCAGATGCTGGAGATTAGAGTCAAGATTAGAGTGGTGCTGGAAAAACACATAAGGTCAGGCAGCATCCTGATGAAGAGCTTTTGCCCAAAATGTCGATTTTCCTGCTCCTCGGATGCTGCCTGATCTGTTGTGTTTTTCCAGCACAACTCTAGTCTTGAGATGTATTCTAGTCTGCTGGAAGGCAAGGGCAGAGATATTGAATATCTCACTGGTCACAGGTGAAATGCCAGATGACTGGAGAATAGCTACTGTAGTCTCTTTGTTCAAGAAAGGCAGCAAGGATAGGTTAGTTGATCACAGGCCAGTTAGTCTAATGTCAGTGGTAGGGAAATTATTGGAAAAAATTCTGAGGGACAGGATTAATCAACACTTGCAAAGGCAGGGATTGATCAGTGATAGTCAACACAGATTTGTGAGAGGGAGGCCCTGTCTGATGAATTTAGTTGAGCTTCTTTAAAAAGCTGACTAAATATGTTGATGATAGTAGAGCAGTTGATTTTTTTACATAGACTTCAGTCAGGCCTTTGTGATGGTGCGAATCCTTTAACAAGGTAATGCTGTTCTTAGCCCTTTTTTCAGAGAGGTTGTAAAAGCAGTGATTCTGAAAAGTCTGGCTTTTGAAACGTTTTAGGGCTAATTTGACTAAAGTTCACAGATACTGCCTCAGGTAAAAGACTTCTAAGTTTAAAAAAAACACTTGCACAATGAAAGGAGAATGGCCTGTTCTCCCAGCTCAGCTTTTCTCTGGTTTGATTTGTTTTTTAGCAGTCTGGCTATTGACTGAAAGCAGTCAGATAGTTTGGGTCTGCTGGTCCAAGAAACTTCCAAATGGAAGAGAGTATTCCATGCTGCCATCTCTCTCTCTGATATTTCTCCTGTAAGACCCTATGTTTAATTTTACCTTTTGTGTGCCAATGTACCGGCCACTGCAGCGGACAGCTGGAACTGACAACTGGAAGTGGCAGAGACAAATCACTATAAATGCCGGAGGAAACATCACAGAAGCGCTTCACAGGAGGCTCCCAAGCACTGAGAATGTCACTTAGACAGGGGACAAAACGTCTGCAACACAAATTCCCAGCTTGGCGAACAGAAGCACAGCAATGAGCACCTGAGCAACAAATCTTCTCCCAAAATTTGAACACACACACACACACACTTTCTCTCAGACACTCTCTCATACACACACTTTCTCTCACTCTGACACACTTTCTCTCAGACCCTCTCTCACACACACTTTCTCTCAGATACTCTTTCTCACACACTTTCTCTTACACGTGCTCACACACACTTTCTCTCACTCGCTCTCACATACACTTTCTCTCAGACCCTCTCTCCCTCACACGGACTATCTGTCACACTCTGTCACACTTTCTCTCAGACCCACTCTCTCACACACTTTCTCTCACTCGCACACACACACACTTTCTCTCAGACATTGTCTCATGCACACACGTTCTTTCAGACACTCTCACACACTTTCTCTCAGATCCTCTCTCTCACACACACTTTCTCTCAGTCCCTCTCCCTAATACACACTTTCTCTCACTCATTCTCACACACACTTTCTCTCAGACCTTCTCTCTCACACACACTTTCTCTCAGACTCTCTGTCTCACACACACACTTTTTCTCAGACACACTCTCTCTCACACACACTTTCTCTCAGACCCACCCACACGCACACACTTTCTCTCAGACCCTCTCTCTCACACACACACACACACACACACACACAAATACACACTTTCTCTCAGATCCTCTCTCTCTCTCACATACACTTTCTCTCAGGCACTCGCTCACACCCACACACTTACTCTCACACTCTCTCACACACACCTTCTCTCAGACCCACCCACACGCACACACTTTCTCTCAGACCCTCACACACACACACACTTTCTCTCAGACCCTCTCTCTCACACATATTGTCTCACTCTCTCTCTAAAAAACACACTTCCTTTCAGACCTGCACTCTCTCACACTCACTTTCTCTCAGATCCTCACTCACACGCACATTTTCTCCCACACCCTTTCTCAAGCACACTTTCTGTCTGACCCTCTCACGCACACACACTTTCTCTCAAATACTCTCTCAGCCACACACTTTCTCTCAGACCCTCTCGCACGCACACACACACTTTCTCTCAGACACTCTCTCTCACGCACGTTCTCTCACTCTCACACAGACTTTCTCTCAGACCCTCTCTCTCACACTTTCTCTCAGACCCTCTCTCTAACACACACTTTCTCTCAGACTATCTCTGTTGCACACACTTTGTCTCAGACCCTCTCTCACAAAAATACTTTCTCTCACTCTCTCTCTCTTGCACACACATTCTCTCAGATCCACTCTCTCTCACACTTTCCCTCAGATGCTCTCTCACACACTTTCTCTCAGACACTCTCTCACACCTACACACTTACTCTCACTCACTCTCACACACTTTCTCTCACTCTCTCTCTAACACACAGCCTTTCTCTCAGACCCTCTCTCACACACACACTTTGTCTCAGACCCCCTCTCTCAAACACACTTTCTATCAGACCTTCTCTGACACACACTTTCTCTCAAACCCTCCCTCACATGCACATTTTCACTCATACCCTCTCTCACACACACTTTCTCTCAGACCCTCTCTCTCTCTCACACACACACTTTCTCTCAGACCCTGTTCTCACACACACACTTTCTCTCAGACCCTCTCTCTCACTCACACTTTCTCTCAGACCGTCTCTCTCGCACACACTTTCTCTCAGACCCTCTTTCTCACGGACACTTTCTCTCAGACCCTTTCTCTCACACATGCTTTCCCTCACTCACACACACAAACTTTCTCTCAGACCCTGTCTTTCACACACACACTTTCTCTCAGACCCTGTTCTCACACACACACTTTCTCTCAGACCCTGTTCTCACACACACACCTTTTCTCAGACCCACTCTCTTTGACCCTCTCTCAGACATACATTTTCTCTCAGACTCTCTCTGGCACACACACAATTTCTCTCATTCTCTCACACACACACTTTCTCTCAGACCCTCTCTCTCACACACTTTCTCTCAGACCCTCTCTCTCACACACTTTCTCTCAGACCCTCTCTCTCACACACTTTCTCTCAGACCCTCTCTCTCACACACTTTCTCTCAGACCCTCTCTCTCTCACAATTTCTCATTCTCTCACACATACACTTTCTCTCAGACCCACTCTCTCTCTGACACAATTTCTCTCATTCTCTCACACACACATTTTCTCTCCCTCTCTCTTACACACTTTCTCTCAGACCCACTCTCACACACTTTCTCTCAGACCCTCTCTCACACACACACTTTCTCTCACTCACTCTCTCACACCCACTTTCTCTCACTCACTCTCTCATACCCACTTTCTCTCACACACAAACTTTCTCTCAGACCCTGTCTTTCACACACAGAATTTCTCTCATTCTCTCACACACACATTTTCCCTCACTCTCAGACCCTCTCTTGCACACACTTTCCCTCACTCACACACACAAACATTCTCTCAGACCCTGTCTTTCACACTCCTACTTTATCTCAGACCCTCTCTCTCACACACTTTCTCTGACCCTCTCTCACACACACTGTCACCCAGACCCTTTATCTCAGACCCTCTCTCTCACACACACTTTCTATTCGACCCACTCTCTCACACACACTTTCTCGTAGACCCACTCTCTCACACACACTTTCTCGTAGACCCACTCTCTCACACACACTCTCTCACTCAGACACAAACTTTCTCTCAGACCCTGTCTTTCACACCCACACTTTCTCGCATACCCTCTCTCTGATAATTTCTCTCAGACCCTTTCTATCATACACACTTTCTCTCAGACCCTCTCTCTTTCACACACACACTTTCTCTCAGACCAACTCTCTAACACACACACTTTCTCTCAGCCCCTGTTCTCACACACACACTTTGTCTTAGACCCTCTCTGACACACACATTTCTTTCAGACCGTCTCTCTCACACACTTTCTTTCAGACCGTCTCTCTCACACACACTTTCTCTCATTCTCTCACACACACTTTCTCTCAGACACCCTCTCAGACATACATTTTCTCTCAGACTCTCTCTGGCACACACACAATTTCTCTCATTCTCTCACACACACACTTTCTCTCAGACCCTCTCTCTCTCTCTCTCTCACACACACACTTTCTCTCAGACCCTCTCTCTCTCTCTCTCACACACACTTTCTCTCAGACCCACTCTCACACACACACACATTCTCTCAGACCCTGTTCCCACACACACACTTTCTCTCAGACCCTCTCTCTCTCACACACTTTCTCTTAGACCCTCTCTCTCACACACACACACATTCTCTCAGACCCTGTTCCCACACACACACTTTCTCTCAGACCCACTCTCTCTCACACAATTTCTCTCATTCTCTCACACACACTTTCTCTCAGACCCTCTCTCTCTCACACACTTTCTCTCAGACCCTCTCTCTCTCACACACTTTCTCTCAGACCCTCTCTCTCTCACACATACACTTTCTCTCAGACCCACTCTCTCACACACACACTTTCTCTCAGACCCTGTTCTCACACACACACTTTCTCTCAGACCCTCTCTCTCACCCACACTTTCTCTCAGACCCTCTCTCTCACACACACACACACAGGGCCCTGGTGAGACCACACCTGGAGTACTGTGTACAGTTCTGGTCTCCAAATTTGAGGAAAGACATTCTGGCTATTGAGGGAGTGCAGCGTAGGTTCACGAGGTCAATTCCTGGAATGGCAGGATTGCCTTACATGGAAAGACTGAAGCGACTGGGCTTGTATACCCTTGAGTTTATAAGACTGAGAGGGGATCTGATTGAAACGTATAGGATTATGAAAGGACTGGACACTCTGGCAGGAGGGAACATATTTCCGTTGATGGGGGAGTGCCGAACCAGAGGACACAACTTAAAAATACGGGGTAGACCATTTAGGACAGAGATGAGGAGAAACTACTTCACCCAGAGAGTGGTGGCTGTGTGGAATGCTCTGCCCCAGAGGGCAGTGGAGGCCCAGTCTCTGGATTCATTTAAGAGAGAATTGGATAGAGCTCTTAAAGATAGTGGAGTCAAGGGGTATGGAGATAAGGCTGGAACAGGATACTGATTAGGAATGATCAGCCATGATCATATTGAATGGCGGTGCAGGCTCGAAGGGCTGAATGGCCTACTCCTGCATCTATTGTTTATTGTCTATTTTCTTTCTCTCAGACCCTCTCTCACACAGTCACTTTCTCTGAGACCCTCTCTCTCTCACACACTTTCTCTCAGACCCTGTCTCACACACACACATTCTTTCTCTCAGACCCTCTCTCTCTCACACACTTTCTCCGAGACCCTCTCTCTCTCACACACTTTCTCTCAGACCCTCTCTCTCTCACACAATTTCTCTCATTCTCTCACACACACACTTTCTCTCAGACCCACTCTCTCACACACACACACTTTCTCTCAGACCCTGTTCTCACACACACACTTTCTCTCAGACCCTCTCTCTCACACACACTTTCTCTCAGACCCTCTCTCTCACTCACACACACACACACTTTCTCTCAGACACCCTCTCTCTCACACACAATTTCTCTCATTCTCTCACACACACATTTTCTCTCCCTCTCTCTCACACACTTTCTCTCAGACCCTCTCTCTCACACACACACACTTTCTCTCAGACCGTCTCGCAGACACACACTTTCTCTCAGACCTGCTCGCAGAGACACACACTTTCTCTCAGACCCTCTCTCTCACACACACTTTCTCTCAGACCGTCTCTCTCACACACACTTTTTCTCAGACCCACTCTCTCTGACACAATTTCTCTCATTCTCTCTCACACACATTTTCTCTCCCTCTCTCTTACACACTTTCTCTCAGACCCTCTCTCACACACACACTTTCTCTCACTCACTCTCTCACACCCACTTTCTCTCACTCACTCTCTCATACCCACTTTCTCTCACACACAAACTTTCTCTCAGACCCTGTCTTTCACACACAGAATTTCTCTCATTCTCTCACACACACATTTTCCCTCACTCTCAGACCCTCTCTTGCACACACTTTCCCTCACTCACACACACAAACATTCTCTCAGACCTTGTCTTTCACACTCCTACTTTATCTCAGACCCTCTCTCTCACACACACTTTCTCTGACCCTCTCTCACACACACTGTCACCCAGACCCTCTCTCTCACACACACACATTTATCTCAGACCCTCTCTCTCACACACACTTTCTATTCGACCCACTCTCTCACACACACTTTCTCGTAGACCCACTCTCTCACACACATTTTCTCTCAGACCCACTCTCTCACACACACTCTCTCACTCAGACACAAACTTTCTCTCAGACCCTGTCTTTCACACCCACACTTTCTCGCATACCCTCTCTCTGATAATTTCTCTCAGACCCTTTCTATCATACACACTTTCTCTCAGACCCTCTCTCTTTCACACACACACTTTCTCTCAGACCAACTCTCTAACACACACACTTTCTCTCAGACCCTGTTCTCACACACACACTTTGTCTTAGACCCTCTCTGACACACACATTTCTCTCAGACCATCTCACACACTTTCTTTCAGACCGTCTCTCTCACACACACTTTCTCTCATTCTCTCACACACACTTTCTCTCAGACATACATTTCTCTTAGACCCTCTCTCAGACATACATTTTCTCTCAGACTCTCTCTGGCACACACACAATTTCTCTCATTCTCTCACACACACACTTTCTCTCAGACCCTCTCTCTCTCTCTCTCTCTCTCTCTCACACACACTTTCTCTCAGACCCACTCTCACACACACACACATTCTCTCAGACCCTGTTCCCACACACACACTTTCTCTCAGACCCACTCTCTCTCACACAATTTCTCTCATTCTCTCACACACACTTTCTCTCAGACCCTCTCTCTCTCACACACTTTCTCTGAGACCCTCTCTCTCTCACACACTTTCTCTCAGACCCTCTCTCTCTCACACATACACTTTCTCTCAGACCCTGTTCTCACACACACACTTTCTCTCAGACCCTCTCTCTCACACACACTTTCTCTCAGACCCTCTCTCTCACACACACACTTTCTCTCAGACCCTCTCTCTCACACACACACTTTCTCTCAGACCCTCTCTCTCACACACACTTTCTCTCAGACCCTCTCTCTCACTCACACACACTTTCTCTCAGACACCCTCTCTCTCACACTCATTTTCTCTCCCTCTCTCTCACACACTTTCTCTCAGACCCTCTCTCTCACACACACTTTCTCTCAGACCCTCTCTCTCACACACACACACTTTCTCTCAGACCGTCTCGCAGACACACACTTTCTCTCAGACCTGCTCGCAGAGACACACACTTTCTCTCAGACCGTCTCTCTCACACACACTTTTTCTCAGACCCACTCTCTCTCTGACACAATTTCTCTCATTCTCTCACACACACATTTTCTCTCCCTCTCTCTCACACACTTTCTCTCAGACCCTCTCTCTCACACACTTTCTCTCAGACGCTCTCTCACACACTCACTTTCTCTCAGACCTTCTCTCACACACTCACTTTCTCTCAGACCTTCTCTCACACACTCACTTTCTCTCAGACCCACTCTCACACACATTCTCTTGGAACCTCTCTCTCTCACACACACACACTTTCTCTCACTCACTCTCTCACACCCACTTTCTCTCACTCACTCTCTCATACCCACTTTCTCTCACACACAAACTTTCTCTCAGACCCTGTCTTTCACACCCACACTTTCTTGCAGACCCTCTCTCACAATTTCTCTCAGACCCTCTCTCTCATCCACACACACTTTCTCTCAGACCCTCTCTCACACACAATTTCTCTCAGACCCTGTCTCTCTCACACAATTTCTCTCATTCTCTCACACACACACTTTCTTTCCCTCTCTCTCACACACAATTTCTCTCAGACCCTCTCTCTCATCCACACACACTTTCTCTCAGACCCTCTCTCTCACACACAATTTCTCTCAGACCCTGTCTCTCACACACAATTTCTCTCATTCTCTCACACACACACTTTCTTTCCCCCTCTCTCACACACACTTTCTCTCAGACCCCTCACACACTTTCTCTCAGACCCCCTCTTACACTCTTTCTCAGTCTCTCTCTCTCTCGCACACACTTTCTCTCAGCCCCTTTCTCACACACTTTCTCTCAGACCCTCTCTCTCACATACAGAATTTCTCTCATTCTCTCACACACACATTTTCCCTCACTTACACACACAAACTTTCTCTCAGGCCCTGTCTTTCACACCCACACTTTCTCGCAGACCCTCTCTCTGATAATTTCTCTCAGGCCCTTTCTCTCATACACACTTTCTCTCAGACCCTCTCTCTCTCACACTTTCTCTCAGACCCTCTCTCTCACTTTCTCTGAGACCCTCTCTCTCTCACACACTTTCTCTCAGACCAACTCTCTAACACACACACTTTCTCTCAGACCCTGTTCTCACACACACACTTTGTCTTAGACCCTCTCTGACACACACATTTCTCTCAGACCATCTCACACACTTTCTTTCAGACCGTCTCTCTCACACACACTTTCTCTCATTCTCTCACACACACTTTCTCTCAGACACCCTCTCAGACATACATTTTCTCTCAGACTCTCTCTGGCACACACACAATTTCTCTCATTCTCTCACACACACACTTTCTCTCAGACCCACTCTCTCACACACTTTCTCTCAGACCCACTCTCTCTCTGACACAATTTCTCTCATTCTCTCACACACACATTTTCTCTCCCTCTCTCTCACACACTTTCTCTCAGACCTTCTCTCACACACTCACTTTCTCTCAGACCCACTCTCTCACACTTTCTCTCAGACCCTCTCTCTCTCACACCCACTTTCTCTCACTCACTGTCTCATACCCACTTTCTCTCACACACAATTTCTCTCAGACCCTGTCTCTCACACAGAATTTCTCTCATTCTCTCACACACACACTTTCTTTCCCTCTCTCTCTCACGCACTTTCTCTCAGACCCCCTCTCACATACTTTCTCTCAGACCCCCTCTCACACTCTTTCTCAGTCTCTCTCTCGCACACTCTTTCTCTCAGCCCCTTTCTCTCACACACACTTTCTCTCAGACCCTCTCTCAGACATGCATTTTCTCTTAGACCCTCTCTCACACACACTTTTATATCAGACCATCTCTCTCTCTCATACACTTTCTCTCACTCTCTCTCTCACACACACTTTCTCTTTGACCCACTCTCTCACACAGACATTCTCTCACTCACAAACACAAACTTTCTCTCAGACCCTCTCTCTCACACACAGAATTTCTCTCATTCTCTCACACACACATTTTCCCTCACTCTCACACACATTCTCTCAGACCCTCTCTCACACACACTTTCTCTGACCCTCTATCACACACACACACACTGTCACCCAGACCCTCTCTCTCTCACTCACACACATTTATCTCAGACCCTCTCTCTCACACACACTTTCTATTCGACCCACTCTCTCACACACACTTTCTCATAGACCCACTCTCTCACACACATTTTCTCTCAGACCCACTCTCTCACACACTCTCTCACTCAGACACAAACTTTCTCTCAGACCCTGTCTTTCACACCCACACTTTCTCGCAGACCCTCTCTCTGATAATTTCTCTCAGACCCTCTCTCTCTCACACACTTTCTCTCAGACCCTCTCTCTCTCACACACTTTCTCTCAGACCCTCTCTCTCACACACTTTCTCTCATTCTCTCACACACACACTTTCTCTCTATCTCTCTCACACACACACACTTTATCTCAGACCCTCTCTCTCACATTCTCTCAGACCCTCTCTCACACATTTTCTCTCTCTCTCTCTCTTTCTCTCAGACCCTCTCTCACACTTTCTCTCAGACCCTGTCTCTCTCTCTCTCTCACACACTTTCTCTCAGACCCTCTCTCTCACATTCTCTCAGACCCTCTCTCACACATTTTCTCTCTCTCTCTCTTTCTCTCAGACCGTCTCTCACACTTTCTCTCAGACCCACACTCTCTCTCACACATTCTTTCAGACCCTTTCTCTCACACACACACTTTCTCTGACCCTCTCTCTCACACACAGTCACCCAGACCCTCTCTCTCTCACACACACTTTCTATTCGACCTACTCTCTCACACACACTTTCTCGTATACCCACTCTCTCACACACATTTTCTCTCATTCTTTCACACACACACTTTCTTTCAGACCCTCTCTCTCTCACACTTTCTCTCAGTCACACACAAACTTTCTCTCAGACCCTGTCTTTCACACCCACACTTTCTCGCAGACCCTCTCTCACACACACAATTTCTCTCCCTCTCTCTCGCACACACTTTCTCTCAGACTCTCTCTCTCGCACACACTTTCTCTCAGACCCTCTCTCACACACTCACTTTCTCTCAGACCCTCTCTCTCTCACACTTTCTCTCAGATCCTCTCTCACACACACTTTCCCTCACACACAAACTTTCTTCAGACCCTGTCTTTCATACTCCCACTTTCTCTCAGACCCTCTCTCTCACACCCACTTTCTCTCAGACCCTCTCTCTCACACAAACTTTCTCTCAGACCCTTTCTCTCAATCTCTCTCACACACTTTCTCTCAGACCCTCCCTCTCATGCACTTTCTCTGAGACACTCTCTCTCCCACACACTTTCTCTCAAACAGTCTCACATACCACTGTCTTTCTCTCAATTTGTCACAAAAACATTGTCTTCCTTACACTCCCTCACACACACCTTTTTTCTCATGCACACTCTCTCACCCATGCTCTTTTTCTGATTCTCTAACACGCTTTGTCTCATACGCCATCACACACATGCTCAACATCACACACTATTTCTCGCAATCTCTCTCAAACAAATCTCTCATTCTCACAATGTCTGACACTTTCACACACACACTCAAATTCACACTCACAAGAACAAACTTTTATGTACACATAAGGTAAATGTGAGGTTTTGCATGTTGTAAAGTCAAATGAAGGTTGGAGTTTCCTGGTGAATGGTAGGGCCTTACTGAGTGTAGTGGAACAGAGGGACCTTGGAGTTCAGGTGCACGGTTCTCTGAAAGTGGAATCACAGGTCGACAGGGCAGTGAAGAAGGTGTTTGGCACACTGGTCTTCATCAGTCAGGGCACTGAGTATAGACGTTGAGAAGTTATGTTGCAGTTGTACAGGACATTGGTGAAGCCTCACTTGGGGTATTGTGGTCATCTAGCTACAGGAAGGATGCAGAAAAAAATTACAAGGATGCTGCCAAAACTCAATGGTCTGAGTTATAAGGAGAGATTGGACAAGCTAGGACCTTTGTCGTCAGAGTATAGGAGACTCAGCGGGGAATCTTATAGAAGTAAATAAGATCATGAGAGACCTGGATAGGATGAATGCACTCAGTCTTTTTCCCAGAGTTGGGGAATCGAGGACTAGAGGGCATCCGTTTAACATTAGAGGGGTAAGAATAAAAGGGAACCTGAGGGCAACATTTTTACAGAGGGTGGTCCACATATGGAATGAGCTGCCAGCAGAAATGGTTGAAGTGGGTATATTAACAACACCTTTTTAAAGTTACTCAGAATATTAAAAAAGGTTCTAGTTAAAGATTCTTTTGAATCACACGGGTAATTTGTAACATAAAATAGATGCATTTAAGCAATGCATAATACAAGTATGAAAGAAAAATCATTTAGACCTAGATGTGAAGTTAACTAGCTTTAGGAAAAAACTTCGAAATAGATTGTTCATGGCCAATAAATTACAAAGTCCTGACAGTAAGAGTAGCTGTATAATTTTACACTATATAACTAACTTTATGCTAATCTTATAGCAAATAAATTAAAACCAACTTATTTTGATTTTTTTTCTATATATAATCAGAACAGTGGAAAATATAAAAGGAATAGTCGAATTTGATCAAATAAAATACAATGAATTACAGAATTAATTCTGTCCCTGTAGATTAGCCAGTCTGAACAGCCTGAAGGAGGGTCGCAATTAACTTTGGAATGTGAATGAATAGGGTTCATACAAAGTTCTCAAGGCCTGGAGATTACACTGCCTGCTAAACACCATGAGATTATTGGAACCTGGGATGCCCATCATTAATTAGGTGTCTCACAAGATTGGTTATATGGATTAGGAGAGAAGGGCTGTAACATGTTGTATCTGATAATTGTCATACAGAATAGTATAAAATACTGCTTTTTATTGTACAAGTTAGAGTGTCACTGGTCTTTCTTCTGATCTGAGCCAAAGATTAAATGAATAATTGAGTTTGTTCATTGAGGCCGCCTGCCTCCAGAAGTTTTTATCCCCAGTTGGTGGCTATGCTCCTACAAAGGTATCAAAAGATCTAATATTCATAAAATCTGGGTAGGAACAATTAGACAATTTTGGGGGTAATTGAATGTTTAAACTTCATTGTGTTGTAAATCCAGTGACTGAGAGGTTGATTTAGTTTAGCTTACTATCCATGTGTCGTAACACTAAATTGAATTGAATTTATTGTCACGTGTACCGAGGCACAGTGAAATGCTTTGTCTTGCGAGCAATACAGGCAGATCACAGAGTTTAGTAGCATAGATCGTAAATAATAGGTAAACAGCAGCAAAAACAAAAACACAGGTACAGGCAAATGTTAAGAGTTTGAGTCCAACAGTAGGGTAGAAACATTTTTAAAACTAGATGGTGCATGTGTTCAGGCTTCTGTATGCTCTCCCCGATGGTAGAGGTTGTAGAAAAACATTGCCAGGATGGATGGATCTTTGAGAATGTTGGCGGCCTTTCCTTGAATCTACAGATAGGGGGTTGACCTTTGTGATTGTCCGGGCTGAGTTCATCACTCTCTGTAACAGTCTCCGATCTTGAATGGTACAGTTGCCATACCAGGTAGTGAGGTAAAAACCAGGTAGTGTTACATCCAGACAGAATGCTCTTGATGGCACACCTATAAAAGTTGGCAAGGGTATTCACCATCATGCCAAATTTCCTCAGCTGCCTGAGGAAGAAGAGATGTTGTTGGGCCTTTTTACCAGTGCGTCCACATGAACAGTCCAAGAAAGCTTTGTTGTGGATGATCACTCTTAGGAGCTTGACACTGTCCACTTGTTCCACCTCTGTGCTGCTAATGTGTAGGGGGGAATGAATAACATCCCACTGAAAGTAAAGGTCTGCTCCAGCAAAGTTTCTGTTCTTGATTTCAAACAATGGTCCTCCTTATTTATTGTAACCTCCTCCAACATGGTAATTTCTTTAACATTTGTGGCCTGCCTGATCAATCCCAACTTTTATCACTCCATAAACAGCAGTTGTGCTTTCAACAGACATGATGAATTCTAGAATTTGCTCCCTGACCCCCTCCATCTCTTTACCTCTCTTCTCTCTCTGTGTTTCTCTTGCTCATTGGTCTCTCTCACTCATTTGTCTGTCTGTCTCTCTCACCTATCTGTTTTGTGTCTGTCTCTTCCACCTGTCTCTCTCTCTCTCTCTCTCTCGCTTCCATCTGTCTATCTAGTCTCTCTCGCACTCATCTCTCATCTGTCTGTCTCTTTCTTTCATCTGTTATCTGTCTCTTGTCTGTCTGTCTGTCTCTCGTTTATTTCTCTCTCTCATCCTCACCTGTCTCTCTCCCTCTCTCTTTTAAGATGCTCATTCATATTCTTCGAGACAAGGTTTTGATCTAATAGCTACTTACGTGGTTCGATGTCAAATTTTCTTTGTATAGTCCCTGTCTTGGGATGTTTAACTGCATTAAAGGTGTGTTATAAATGAAAGTTGTTGTTACTGAGTGTTCTTGACTTTGCTCAATTTTTTCTCAGTGTCAAATAAGTATAATGATTTTAACTCTGAAATAAGTCAACACTATAATTCGAAGTATTATTAAGTAAATGATTCAGATACAAAAATAATTTGTAGGTTGGTCAATTGTGTAAAGTAATGTCAGTTCCCATTATATCAGCTGGAGAATCTTCATACTGCCGTTGTGTTCTGTACAGCAATTTTACGTGCACTGAACGTCTTTGCTTTCCAACCAGCAATCAGTAAAAGCAATGTTCCAAGGGCATTATAGCCAAGTTGTAGACCCAGGTACCTGCAGAACATTAAAATAGTTAATAGAATGTCATTTTTATATGATCTACCTTAGGAAAACAAAAGAAGCTCCTTATGGGACAATACAGGGCTTGTTAGAAATACAAACAGTAATATGTGATTAGTGTTACATTTCGAATCCAGAACAGATTTCTCCCTGTCTCATTTCTGTCACATTTCCATCCCTTTCAGCATTCTGCAGAGACCATTCCCTCTGCAACTCCCTTGTTCTGTCCACACCACCCATTCCGGCACCTTTCCTTGCTGCCGCAAGAGGTATAAAGCCTGCGCCCACATCTCCCCCCTCAACTCCATCAAAGGGTCCATCCACATCCTATAAAGCCAAACACCTCATCAACAGTGTCTGCTGCTCTCAATGTGTTCTCCTCCACACTGGGGAGACAGGATGCCAACTCACGGACTGTGGACCAGTGGTGCTGGAAGAGCACAGTAGTTCAGGCAGCATCCAAGGAGCTTCAAAATTGATGTTTCAGGCAAAAGCCCTTCATCAGGAATAAAGGCAGTGAGCCTGAAGCATGGAGAGATAAGCTAGAGGAGGGTGGGGTGGGGAGAAAGTAGCATAGAGTACAATGGGTGAGTGGGGGAGGGGATGAAGGTGATAGGCCAGGGAGGAGAGGGTGGAGTGGATAAGTGGAAAAGGAGCTAGGCAGGTTGGACAAGTCCGGACAAGTCAAGGGGACAGGGCTGAGCTGGAAGTTTGGAACTAGGGTGAGGTGGGGGAAGGCGAAATGAGGAAACTGTTGAAGTCCACATTGATGCCCTGGGGTTGAAGTGTTCCAAGGCGGAAGATGAGGCGTTCTTCCTCCAGGCGTCTCGTGGTGAGAGAGCAGCGGTGAAGGAGGCCCAGGACCTCCATGTCCTCGGCAGAGTGAGAAGGGGAGTTGAAATGTTGGGCCACGGGGCGGTGTGGTTGATTGGTGCAGGTGTCCTGGAGATGTTCCCTAAAGTGCTCTGCTAGGAGGCACCCAGTCTCCCCAATGTAGAGGAGACCGCATCGGGAGCAATGGATACAATAAATGATATTAGTGGATGTGCAAGTAAAACTTTGATGGATGTGGAAGGCTCCTTTAGGGCCTTGGATAGAGGTGAGGGAGGAGGTGTGGGCACAGGTTTTACAGTTCTTGCAGTGGCAGGGGAAAGTGCCAGGAGGGGACGGTGGGTTGTAAGGGGGGGGGCGTGGATCTGACCAGGTAGTCACGGAGAGAACGGTCTTTGCGGAAGGCGGAAAGGGGTGGGGAGGGAAATATATTCCTGGTGGTGGGGTCTGCTTGGAGGTGGCGGAAATGTCGGCGGATGATTTGGTTTATGCGAAGGTTGGTAGGGTGGAAGGTGAGCACCAGGGGCGTTCTGTCCTTGTTACGGTTGGAGGGGTGGGGTCTGAGGGCGGAGGTAGAAGAGATGTAGAAGAGATGCGTTGGAGGGCATCTTTAACCACGTGGGAAGGGAAATTGCGGTCTCTAAAGAAGGAGGCCCATCTGGTGTGTCCTATGGTGGAACTGGTCCTCCTGGGAGCAGATCCGGCAGAGGCGGAGGAATTGGGAATACGGGATGGCATTTCTGCAAGAAAATGGGAAGAGGTGTAATCCAGGTAGCTGTGTGAGTCGGTGGGTTTGTAAAAAAATGTCAGTGTCATTAATGGAGATGGAGAGGTCCAGGAAGGGGAGGGAGGTGTCAGAGATGGTCCAGGTAAATTTAAGGTCAGGGTGGAATGTCTTGGTGAAGTTGATGAATTGCTCAACCTCCTCTCGGGAGCATGAGGTGGCGCCAATGCAATCATCAATGTAGCGGAGGAAGAGGTGGGGAGTGGTGCCGGTGTAATTACAGAAGATCTACGTAGCCAACAAAGAGACAGGCATAGCTGGGGCCCATACATGTCCCCATGGCTACCCCTTTGGTCTGGAGGAAGTGGGAGGATTCAAAGGAGAAATTGCTGCCTGAACTGCTGTGCTCTTCCAGCACCACTGGTCCAGAATCTGGTTTCCAGCATCTGCAGTCATTGTTTTTACCTAACTCACGGACTGTTTCAGGAAACATTTCTGGGACACTTATGCCAAACAATCCCATCACCCTGTGGCTGAACATTTCAACTCTCCCTCCCACTCTGCAAAGGACAAGTAAGTCCTGGGCCTCCTCCACAGCCAAATCCAACACACCTAATGCCAGGAGGATGAATGCCTCATCTTCCACTTTGAGATCCACCAAACACAGGGCATCAACGCAACTTCACCAGTTTCTGCACCTCCCCTCTCCCCACCTAACCCCAGATCCAACACTCCAACTCAGCACCACCCTCTTGAACTGTCTTACCTATCCATCTTCCTTCTCACCTATCCACTCCACCCTCCACTCCAACCTATCACTATCACCCCCACCAATATCTATCTATTGCCTTCCCACCTATCTTCCCCCATCTCCTATTTATCTCTCATCCTATGCAGAGTTAACCCACTTAAGGCTGCCGGGCCAGATAACATCCCGGGCAGAGTGCTCAGATGTACTGGCAGATGTTCTCAAGGACATCTTCAACATCTCCTTGAGCTGCACCATTGTTCCAAGGCTGCTACCATCGTGCTCGTGCTGAAGAAGTCTTCAGTGTCCTGTCTTAATGACTATCCCCTTTTGCGCTTACACCCATCACCATGTAGGCTTCAAGATGCTCGTGATGCAGATATTAAGACCCTGCTGTCCCCTTCACTTGACACCTTGCAGTTCGCAAGTCAACCCAACTGCTCAACAGATGGTGTCATTTCCACAACCCTCCATCTGGCTCGAGCCCACCTGG
Organism: Chiloscyllium punctatum; assembly: GCF_047496795.1. Taxonomy (NCBI): domain Eukaryota; kingdom Metazoa; phylum Chordata; class Chondrichthyes; order Orectolobiformes; family Hemiscylliidae; genus Chiloscyllium; species Chiloscyllium punctatum. The sequence continues at coordinate 90,297,821 of NC_092744.1, read as the reverse complement.
AGAAGGACACCTACATCAGGCTATTGCTCATGGACTTCAGTTCTACATTTAACATCATCATTCCTCAGCATCTGATTGGAAAGCGGAGTCTGCTGGGCCTAAATACCTCCCTGTGTAACTGGATCCTGGACTTCCTGGCTGGGAGACCTCAGTTAGTCTGGACTAGGAACAGCATCTCCAACACCATGACAGTGATCACGGGGCCCCCCAGGGCTGTGTGCTCAGTCCACTGCTGTTCACCCTGCTGACACATGACTGTGCAGCGATACACAGTTCGAATCACAGCATCAAGTTCGCTGATGATACGACTGTATGGGTCAGCATACAGAGGGGAGGTGCACCAGTTAATGGACTAGTGCAGAGCCAACAACCTGTCTCTGAACATGCACAAGACAAAAAAGATGGTTCTTGACTTCAGGAGGGCACAGAGCAACCACTCTCCACTGGACATCAACTGCTCCCCTGTAGAGATTGTGAAGAGCACTAAATTTCTTGGCACACACCTAGTGGAGAATCTCACCTGGACCCTCAACGCCAGCTCATAGCCAAGAAAGCCCAGCGATGTCTCTACTTTCTGCGCAGGCTCAGGAAAGCCCACCTTGTCACTGGCCCCGCACTCCCCCCCAACCCACCCCCTCCCCAATCCTCACCCTATTCTACAGAGGGTTCATTGAGAGTATCCTGAGCTGCTCCATCATTGCCTGGTTCAGGAATTGCATGTTGTAGGATCATAAGGACAGCTGTGAAGATCACAGGAGTCTCTCCCCCCTCCATTACACACATTTACACCACACACTGCATCCAAAAAGCTCAGAGCATTGTGGAAGACCCCACACATCCCTCACTCAAATTCTTCTCCCTCCTGCCATCTGGCAGAAGATACTGGAGCATGGTCAGACTGTGCAACAGTTTCTTCCCCCAAGCCATCAGGCTGCTTAACACAGTATAAGCAGACTCTTTCCCATCTGAAATTCTTTCATATTGCTGCTAGAAAAATGTCGATCATTCATCATTCTTCTGTTACACTGTAACTTGCAGGTTTTGCACTTATGCACTTTATGCTGTGTATGCGTGTGTAGTTTGTGCTGTCCATGTAGCACCCTCAGTACTGGAGGAATGCTGCCTCATTTTTTTACTGTATCAGTCAAATTTGGTAGAAATGACAAATAAAAGCTACTTTGTACTCCACTCTAGCCCCCTTCTCCCACCACCACTGCACCACACACACACTAATGGAGGGTTTATGCCTGATTCTCCTGCTTCTTGGATGCTGCCTGAACTGCTGTGCTTTTCCATCGCCACACTTTTCAACTCTGATCTTCAGCATCTGCAGTCCTCACTTTCTCCTGGTCACGGTATCCTTTGATTACTATAAATTTGTATCCCCAATTCTACAGGAAATGGCAGATCATAGAGTCATAGAGTTCTACAGAATGGAGACAGGCCCTTTGGCCCAAAATGATCCATGTGTTGCTGGAAAAGCGCAGCAGGTCAGGCAGCATCCAAGGAGCAGGAGAATCGACGTTTCGGGCATGAGCCCTTGTTCAGGAAAGAAGAAGGGCTCATGCCCAAAACGTCGATTCTCCTGCTCCTTGGATGCTGCCTGACCTGCTGCGCTTTTCCAGCAACACATTTTCAGCTCTGATCTCCAGCATCTGCAGTCCTCACTTTCTCCCAAAATGGTCCATGCCAATCAAAATATCCGTCCACGCTAAGCCCATTTCCTTGCACTTGGCCCATATCCTTCTAATCCTTTCTTATCCATGTATTTATCCAAATATTTCTTAAATGTTATCAATGTACCTGCCTCAATATTGACAGCTCATTCCATATATGTTCCACACTGTGTAAAAAAGTTGTCCTTCAGGTTCCCTTTTATTTTTACCCCTCTAACCTGAAAGTGATGCCTTCTAGTCCTCAATTCCCTAACCCTGGAGAAAACACAGAGTGCATTCATTCTTTCCATGCCTCTGATGATCTTACACACCTCTATAAGGTTCCCCCCATCAGTCTCCTACACACAAAAGTAAAAAGTCCTGGCTTGTCCAACCTCTCCTTAAAGTTCAGACCATTGAGTCTAGGCAAATTCCTTGTAAATTTATTTTGCACTCTTTCCAGTTTAATAACATTCTTCCTATAGCAAGGTGACCAAAACTGAACACAATACTCCACGTGCAGCCTCACCAACATCCTGTACAACATAACTTCCAACTTCTGTATTCAAAGCTGTGACTGATGAAGGCCAGTGTGCCAAATGCACTCTTCATTGTCCTGTCTACCTGTGACTCCACTTTCAGAAAACTGTAAACCTCTGAAAAATCCCTCTGTTCCACTACACTCCTTAAGGCCCTACCATTCACCATGAAACTCCGACCTTGATTTGACTTTCCAAAATGTGCGGTTGTAATCCTATAACCATCCACCAATGAAGATGCTGTTGAGAGTCAGTTTTGCATCTTCCATTCTGCACCAAAACAGTTGTAGACTGCTTTCCAAATTCCACTCAATTTTAGGTATTTGATACCCAATTTCTTCATACTTAAGTACAAATAAGGCAATAGCTGGATTAACATTGGATAATCATTAGATAGGATGAGTGATTTTTATTTCTTAATATTTGCGAAATGAACTAGTCAAACTGAGGTTTTGCACTTTAAGTGCAGTTCAAGCTCAGACTAAGGGAAACAGAAATAGTACAGACCTTTATGTACAATACACACTTCCAAAAGCAGTAAGTGGATTAAATTTACAAGTAGTTTGGAGAGAGATAGAGTCAAAGAGATGTACAGCATGGAAACAGACCCTGTGGTTCAACTCGTCTATGCCGACCAGATATCCTAAAGATATCTAGTTCTAACTGACAGCACTTGGCCCATATATCTCTAAACACTTCCTATTCATATACCCATCCAGATGCCTTTTAAATACTGTAATTGTACCAGCCTCCACCACTTCCTCTGGCAGCTCATTCCATACCCTCTGCGTGAAAATGTTGCCCCTTATATCTTTCCAGTCTCACCCTAAACCTGGAACTGTTCTGGATACCCTCACACCAGGGAAATGACCCTGTCTCTTTACCCTATCCATGCCTCTTATGAATTTATAAACCTCTATAAGGTTACCGCTCAGCCCCCCACGCTCCAGGGAAAACAGCACAGCCTGTTAAGCCTCTCCCTGTAGCTCAAGTCCTCCAACCCTGGCAACATCCTTGTAAATCTTTTCTGAACCACTTCAAGTTTCACAACATCCTGCCAATAGGAAGAAGAACAGAATTGAATTCCAAAAGTGGCCTAACACAGAAACAATTTATAAGAACCATCGGGGTGATAGTAATTATCCAGGTGCGTCAAAATGGCTGTTGCTGTGGAAATGAAAGAGTATATGAATATAGAAAAAATAGAAAACAAAAGTAGAAGTAGACCATTTGGCCACTTCAATTTAACATGAAAACAGAATTGGAATTGTTTCCATTCTCAGTGGTAATACTATGAAATAGTTATGTAAGTTTTATATTATAAATTTAAATATAAATATAAATAAATATCAAATTGATATAATTTAGTTCTCCTGGAATGTAGAAAATGGAGGGTGACCTTATAGAGATCCAAAAAGTCAAAAGAAACATAGATAAGGTACATAACCAACAGCTTCTCCCCATGGTCGGGGAGTGTAAAATTAGAGGACATAGGTGAGATACAAAGGGGTCCAGAGGGGTAATTGTTTCACATAAAAAGTGGTAAGTGTCTGGAATGGGCTGCCAAATGTAGTGAGGGAGGAGAGTACAACTTTATCATTTAAGAAGCATTTAGATAGGTTACATGGATGAGATAGGTATGGAGGGATATGGATCAAGTGGGAAAATGGGACTAGATTAATTATGAAAACTAGGCAGCATGGACCTGTTGAACCAAAGTGCCTGTTTTCATGCTTATAAACCTCTGATTCTAATTAAATAAAATGACTTGAGTGAATTTTAATAACAACACTGCTATTAGTGCTGGAGGAGCCTACTGAAGAGCAGTAAAACAGATAGGAGAGAATTTGAAAGCTATGAAGACACACTTTGAACCCTGTTAATGTAATGTATAAATGGTTTGTGTTCAACATCAAATCAGTGGGAGACTTTTGATCAACATGTGACCTTAATAATAACTCAATCCTGAGAGTTTAGAAAATTGAAGGATTATCTAACCAGAGATAACACTGTCTTAAAATGTAAGTGAAGCTGTCGTGTCAGCATGTCTGCTGAGAGGAGAAACTGACGCTCATGAATACATTTGACAAATGAGGATTCTTTGAGATTATAAATTGCCAGCTGAAGCATCTTAACAGGTTTGAATTAATATTGAGACATTTTAGGCTAAATGAAAACATCAGATTCAAAATGAAAGAACATTTTTAGAAACACCTAGTGAGAGGAGGAAGATATAAAAGGGACCTGTCACAGAGGATAGTTTGTATTTGGAATGAACTGTCAAAGGAAGTGGTGGATACAGGTACAGTTACAACATTTAAAAGACATTTGGATAGGTACATGTACAGGAAACGTTTGGAGGGATATCGGTTAAAAGCAGGCAAGTGTGAGTAGTTTAGTTTGGTAAACTTGGAGGGCATGGATGAAAAGGTGTCATTCCGTGCTGTATGACTCTACAACAGAGGAGGGAATTTATGCATGGAGCCAGAGAGGTGGGTGAGATCTTCACATTGATATTCACTAAGGAGAGAGACAAGGATGTTTAGGGGCATGTCAATGTCATGAATGAGGAGGTGTTGAGTGTCTTGAAAACATTATAGAAGGTAAGTTCCTCGGACCTGATGGGATCTATCCCATGATACTCAAAGAGGCAAAGGAATGCCTTGACAGAGATCTTTGTATTTTCTTTAGCAAAGGGCAAGGTCCCAGAAAAGACAAAGTTGTTCCTTTGTTTAAGAAGGTAAACAGGAATAATTCCAGGAAATTATAGTCTGGTGAACCTTACATCAGTGGGAGGCAAATTATTGGCTAAGAGTTTTAGGGAAAGGATTTACTCGCATTAGGAAAAGATTGGTCTTATTCGACTTGGTCAGCATGGCTTTAGGCAATGGAAGTCTTGCTTCACAAAGATGATTCAAGTTTTTTGAAGAAGTGATGTAGAAGCAGGTAAGGAAATGGACGATGATGTCTACATGCACTTTACTAAAACATTTGACAAGCTCCATTGTGGGAGGCTGGCCCAGAAGATTAAATTACGTGGAATCCACAATGATTTGGCAAGTTGGACACAAAATTAGCTTGGTCATTGAAGAGAGATGGAGGTTATGGAGAAGTGTTTTTCCACACTGAAGGTCTGTGACAGTAATGTTCCACAAAGTAAAGTTTGCAGTATATAAAAATGATTTGGATGAAAACATCTTCCTGATTAGTAAATTTGCAAATGAGACAAATTGGTGGACAAATTGGATAGTGAGGAGGGATATCAACTGATGTGGCAAGACATAGATCAGTTGGAAAGTTGGGCGGAGAAATGGCAGATGGAATTTAATCTGGGCAAGTGTGAGATGATGCATTGAGAGATCCATTACAAGAGGAAAGTACCCTGTAATTAGCAGTACATTTGGAGCATTGATATACAGAAGGGTGCAAGTCCATAGCTCCCTCAAAGTGGCAATATAAGTGGTAAAGATAGGTTTATGGTATGCATGCCTTCCTCAGTCAGGGCATTGACAATAAACATTGGAGAGTCATGTTGCAACTGTATAAGACTTTAATTAGCTCACATTTGGAGTACTGTGTGCAATTCTGGTCACCGCAATATAGGAAGGATGTGGAAGCTATGCAGACGGTGCAAAAGAGGTTTGCCAGGATGTTACCTGGATTGGATTGCATTAGCTACAAGGAGAGTTATAGAGATGTACAGCATGGAAATAGATCCTTCTGTCCAACTCGTCCATGCCAACCAGATATCCCAACCCCATCTAGTCCCACCTGCCAGCACCTGGCCCATATCCCTCCAAACCCTTCCTATTCATATACCCATCCAGATGTTTTATAAATGTTGCAATCACAGTAGCCTCCACCACTTCCTCTGGCAACTCATTCCATACACGTACCACCCTCAGTATGAAATAGTTGCCCCTTAAGTCTCTTTTATATCTTTCCCCTCTCACCCTAAACCTATGCCCTCTAGTTCTGGAATCCCCCACCCCCAGGAAGAGACTTTGTCTATTTACCCTATCCATACCCCTCATGTCACTGCTCAGCCTCTAACGCTCCAACATAGACTGTTTTTGCTAGTGCGTCAGAGCTGAAGAACGACCTGATATAAAATTGAGAGGCGTGGATAGGATGGATAGTGTCACTTTTCCAGGGTAACATAGATCTAAGGTAAAAGGGGGAAAGTTTTAAAGGAGGTGTGACAAGTAGTTTCTTTTTTACAGGGGTGCCTGGAGTCTGCTGCCAGAGGAGTTGCTCTAAGCAGATACATTAGCAACATTTAAGACGCACCTTGACAGATACATAAATAGGCAAGGAATAGAGAGATATGGATCACAGAGACGAAAGGTTTTTACTTTAAAAGGGCATCATGCTTTAGTACAGGCTTGGTGGCTCGGAGGACCTGATCATGTACAATACTGTTCTTTGATCTCAGTAGGGATTATGAATGTTTCATGCTACAACTAGTCTCAGTAAAGTTTGGGTCTCACTACACCCATCACCCATATGGAACAAATGAGAAATTATTTGGAGAACTCTGTCTCTATGTTTTTATCATGCCTGCATTAAATTATCCTCATAAAAAGGAATAAAGGACTGTCCATGTTTGGATGGGAAGTTGTAAATACCACATTTTTAAAAGAAATATTGAAACATTTATTGTGACTGAAGGTAGAATGACAACTTACCTATTCCTCAGTAAAGTGTTATCATAGTAAGCACACGCTGCACTCTTTCCAGTGCATGTCTTATTCCACCTAATGCAAGTTGAATCAATGACAGCACCAAACACAGCAGGAGCTGGTAACCATGCTGTGAGAAGAAGAAAAACAAATTGGAAAAATCCTGCATTTCATACCCATACTCTTGTATCATCGCACACATACATCCTCAAACCTATTCACATTGTGGTACAAGAGGAAAGGTACTGGAGTAACTAGCTACTGAGGTCAAACACATGTTTAATTTTATTCCAAGCCTAATTCCAGCCAGTAAAACTGAAATGGGCGATTTTGTAATCTATTATTATGCTTGTTTCTGTGTCAAAATTAATTTTTTTGAAAATCAGCAATATATGGTGTTGCTCCCCTGAATGAAATATGAGAATACAATTTTTTAAAGGTGAAGCCAGGGCTCTAAACACTGCCAGATTACAAGTCACTATTATTTCAAATGGAAGTGAAAAGATACCTGTTCCACCTTCAGAATGTAATGCATTTCTCAATGGTTTGTATTCCCTACTGACTTGTACTCACCCAATAGCCTCATTATCAAAAACTGAATCCCAATTGCAAAAGATTTTTCATCTTGTCTCACCACACTGTGGAAAAAGTAGAAACCAAGAATTCTTTACTGTAGTTTTGATTGTATGAGCACACATGTAGGACAGTTATCTTCCTTGAAGTAAGGATCAGTCTGAGCAAATTGGCAGCATTGTGCCTACGGTTCTATTCACTTTTCATATTCTCCTCACATTCACTGGAATATTTTCCACTGTCACACTTCCCATTAATGCAAAGGAAACATTTTCTCAGCATTAAGATTTGCTCTATAAAATTGATTCTTTTTCCCTCAGACCAGCTAGAAAAGCTGTGTCACCTTAACATTGATGTGCAGTTAAATTTATCTGTCAAACCATTTCACATGTGTCTAACCATTGCATACGTCTATTCAATTTACCTTGCTACTCTAAGACCATGGAAACTAGAATCACCTGCGATTCTGCTCCAAATGCAAGAACCCACTTAGAATTTCCTGGAGTGTTCCAAAATGAACAAATAAACTCGGCAGACTTATATAAACAATTTTAAAGAAAATGAATGCGGGGTTGTTCTTGTCATGATTCACTCTGGTTGACTGCAACAGCTTCTAAGACGACCATGTTCCCAGAAAGGAGAACCCCTAGCACGCATTATGAAAACCCCACTTTTTGGACTATTGAAGCTTGTGGACTTTTAAGTCACATTTCAATTTGACTTTTGGAGAAGAGATGTTGGGTATCAATTCTCAGAGTGAATGAATTGCACACAGGAGATCACGCGATAACTTGATCCGACTGGAGTTGACAACTTTGACCTTTTCCCCATGGGACATTGCACAAACAATCTGCAGATTATTGTGTTCAAAATCTATGTATGAACACATTCAATAAAGTGTACCTCAATACCGATGGATATGAAATATGATCACTCAAGCCACACAACTACTGCAAGAGTTCAAGAATAAACTAATAAACTTATATCTGCAACTTCACTGGGAAATTGCTAGTGGTACCTATATGCCAAGGATCTGATGTATTAAAGAAAATTTTCAATTGGTAGAGATTAAACCTTAGAGTAAAATGAAGAGAAATTGGACTCTTGACTACTTTAATTCAGCTGAACAATCTGGTCAGGTTGACAGGATAAGAAGTCATCTGTATTTACTGCTGATCAGTGATATCAACGAGGAATTAACATGTTAATATTTTGATAACACTCTGGTGAATTCTCCTGAAGAGTTTGCACCAGAATTGACCACTATTAACCCTACATTTTCTATCTTACGTGATCACTCAATGGAATGGTTAGTTTAAAAGTGACGGAACACAGTTAATAAGAACAACAATGCAATCAAAATTTATGTCATCCAGCATTCACAGGAAACTGATGAATAAAACCTGACAGTCATCAGGGAGTTACTATCACAGCAACTGTAGGAGATGGGGAAAAGTGTCACATTAATCTGAATATAACACTGAGATCATCATGTGACAGTCACTAATCCACAAGTCACATCAGGTAAGGGGGAAAACTGTGGGGTCACTTTCACCATTAGTATTAAGCCTCCTCTCCCTTTTTTTCCAGTGAATTCAAATTGCCACAGGTATACCACCTTGCTGGGGATCAACAGCTCAAATTTGCCATATGAAATAGAAATAAATATTTGATTATTAATTTTGGATCTTCACTCTGCTGTCAGATCCTAAGCTGATTTTCATAGACAGATTATTGCACCAAGGTTGGTGGAGAGTGATTAGGAACATTTGGCTGAGAGTTTTTACTTCTACACTCTGGGAATCTCAAATCACCTTGAATTAAGGATTGCTAATTCAAACCTTGGACTTTAGTAGATTTTGTGGGCACAATCATACTAGGTGGTACTTGTCCACAGTATTCAGTAAGATGTGAACATTAATGGCGATGCTCATTCCGATTTTTTTTGAGAAAGCTGTGATAACCATTTTCTTAAACTGATGCAGTCCATGGTTGGTGCAGACTTGATCAGCTGAATGGCCTCCATCTGCACTGTACGATTCTATTTAAGCAAATGTGTACTACCATTGGAGGCAGTGTAGAGAAGGTTCGCTCAGGTAATAAGACAGTGGAAGGACTGTCTTAAGAGGAAATGTTGAGTAGGTTGGGCCTATACTCATTGGAGTTTGGAAGAATGTGAAGAAGCCATAAAATTCTTGTGGAACTTGACGGGGTAGATGCGGAGAAGTTGTTTCCTCTTGAGCGAGAGTCTAGAATCTGTGATTTGATTTGATTTGTTTGATTTGCTTTGCTGTTGTCATATGTATCTTAATATAGTGAAAAGTCCTGTTTTGCATGCAGTACAAGCAGGTCATAACATACGAGGACATAAAGATCGTATGGAGGTTAGAAAGAATGAGGCATAAAAAGTTACAGCTGCACAAAAGCAAGATCACCATTAGATTTCAAATTAGACAGGTCCATTCAACAGTCTATTAACAGTGCTAAAAAAAACACCACACTAGTCTAGCACACTACAATCCTGAGTGGTTAGCATTGCTGCGTGACAGTGACAGTTAAATTGCAGCTGTGGGCATCTGCGTGAAGTTTGCACATTCTCCCCATGTCGCGCGGGGTCTGCTGGGTGCTCCAGTTTCTTCCCACAGTTCAAAGGTTTGCAAATTAGCTGGAAAGGCCAAAGTAAATTACTCATTTGCAGGGTTATAGGGATAGAGTATGAGTCTGGATGGGATTCTCTTCAGAGGGTTGGTGTGGACTTGTTGGGCTGTTTCCACACTGGAGGGATTCTATGGTATATATGGTATGGAATGTTCAAGCTTCTCTATCTTCTGCCTGACGAAAGAGGTTGGAAGAGATTATTACCAGAGTGGGAGGGGTCTTTGTTGATGTTGGCAGCCTTTCCACAGCAAAGATAGTGTAGATGGAGTCCATGGATGGGAGGTAGATTTTCATGATTGTAATGGTTGTACATTTAAGATGAAAATGAGAAAGAATTTCTTGTGAATTATCTTGTGGAGTGAATCTGTGGAATTCTTTATTGCAGAGGCTGTTGAGGTTGGGTTGTTAAACATGTTCCTAGGCTGAAAGACTGATTTTTAAACAGCAAGGGAATCAATGATTGTGGGGAAAAGGCAGGAAAGGATCATCAGATCAGCCATGACCTCTTTGAATGGTGCAGCAAATTTGCTGGGTTAAATGGTCTATCTGCTGCATGTCCTACAGTCTTATGGGTTGTTGGAGAAAGCAACAAGTTGCATTTAGTATTGTGTTATCAATAGCATTTAGTATTGTAGAGGCAGTGAGGACATTTCAACTCCCCCTCCCATTTCCTAAGGACATATCCATTCACCACCTACATAATGCCACCTGCAAACTGGAGGAGGAACTTCGACTTCTAAACTTCTGCCTCAGGAACTTACAACTACAAGGCATGGACATTGAATTCACTAATTTCTAAATGTCACCTCCCCCCACCCCATCCCAGATCCAACCCGCTGACTCAGATCAGCCCTCTTGACCTGACCTACCTGTCTATCTTCCTCCCACCTATCTGCACCATTCTTTCCACTGATCCATCACTATCACATCCTATCTTTGCCCATCAATCGCCATCCCACCTACCATTCCCCTATCCACACTCCCCTCCCCCTAGTTCTCTGTCAAACCTCTTACCCCTCCCCAGTCCTAAAGAATGGCCCTTCCCGAAACATCAACTCTCTTGCTCCTTGGATGCTGGCTAACCTGCTGTGTCTTTTCCAGCACCATGCTTTTTCAATTCTGTTATCAGTGAGTAAAATGTCCCAAGGTACTTCACAAAAGTGCTAACAGATAACTCTCTCCAAAGGAGAAGCTGTGAGGATTGGTGAGACAAAGCTTGATCCAAGAGATTGTGTCCAAACCCTCCTCCGTAAACCAAAAGGGACACTTGATGATTAGATTCCAAGTACTGTTTGTGGTTCTGTTCGCCGAGCTGGGAATTTGTGTTGCAGACGTTTCGTTCCCTGTCTAGGTGACATCCTCAGTGCTTGGGAGCCTCCTGTGAAATGCTTCTGTGATGTTTCCTTCGGCATTTATAGTGATTTGTACCTGCTGCTTCCGGTTGTCAGTTCCACCTGTCCGCTGTAGTGGTTGGTATATTGGGTCCAGGTCGATGTGCTTTATTGATTGAATCTGTGGATGAGTGCCATGTCTCTAGGAATTCCCTGGCTGATCTCTGTTTGGCTTGCCCTATAATGGTAGTGTTGTCCCAGTCGAACCCATGTTGCTTATCATCTGTGTGTGTGGCTACTGAGGGTAGCTGGTCGTGTCATTTCGTGGCTAGTTGGTGTTCATGGATGTGGATCGTTAGCTGTATTCCTGTTTGTCCTATGTAGTGTTTTGTGCAGTCCTTGCACAACAGCACACAAACCAACAGCCACTCTCAGACAACAACTCACCAGAACGAAGGACCTGATACCCAGCATGAGCAAAACCAATGTAGTGTACAAAATCCCATGCAAGGACAACACTACTATTATAGGACAAGCCAAACAGAGAACAGCCAGGGAATTCCGAGAGGCATGGCACTCATCCACAGAGTCAATCAATAAGCACATTGACCTGGACCCAATATACCGACCACTGCAACGGACAGCTGGAACTGACAACCGGAAGCGGCAGAGACAAACCACTATAAATGCGGGAGGAAACATCACAGAAGCGCTTCACAGGAGGCTCCCAAGCACTGAGGATGTCACCTAGACAGGGGATGAAATGTCTGCAACACAAATTCCCAGCTCGGTGAACAAAACCACAACAACGCGAACCCGAGCTACAAATTTTCTCACAAACTTTGAATTCCAAGTACTTACCGGAGCACTGCCATATAGAGAGGATTGTGGGTAAGTGAGGCTATGAATCCAACAAAAGCAATGCTAACAACCATTGAAAGAAGCAAGTGGGTACAGCTGACTTTGCAATGTCCAGGACGAGCATAGTCCTCATTGTTGGAAGTCTGAACGCAGCTACAATTCAAGTGAGTCTAGATCAAAAGGAAGAATGGTACTGGTGTGAATGGATCTCCAATATACACTTGTACATAAAGACGAAGTAACTTTGACACTTCCCCTACACATTTTTAGGACTCACTTGTTAAATAACAAAGATCATATGAGGAAAGGCTGAGGCACTTGGGGTTGTTTTCATTGGAGAAAAGAAGGTTTAGGGGTGACTTGATAGAGGTGTACAAGATGATTAGGGGTTTAGATAGGGTTGACCATGAGAACCTTCTTCCATGTATGGAGTCAGCTATTATGAGGGGGCATAGCTTTAAATTAAGGGGTGGTAGGTATAGGACAGATATTAGGGGTAGGTGCTTTACTCAGCGAGTCGTGAGTTCATGGAATGCCCTGCCAGTAGCAGTGGTGGACTCTCCCTCTTTATGGGCATTTAAACGGGCATTGGATAGGCATATGGAGGATAGTGGGCTAGTGTAGGTTAGGTGGGCTTGGATCGGCGCAACATCGAGGGCCAAAGGGCCTGTACTGCGCTGTATTCTTCTATGTTCTATGTTCTAAATGGGCAGCTTGGTGCCTCAGTGTTTAGCACTACTGCCTCACAGCACCAAGAACCCGGTTCGATTAAACCCCTGGATTGGATTATATCCCCAGGTGACTATGTGGAGTTTTTACATTCTCCTCATGCGTTTCCTGCCACAGTCCAAAGATGTACATGTTAAGTGGAATGGCCATGCTAAATTCACCATAGTGTCCAGGGATGTGCAGGGTTACAGGGATGGAGGTATCCGGGTAGATGATCTTTGGAGGATCAGTATGGTCTTGCTTAGTCAATCTGTCTACTTCTACACTGAAGGGATTTTATGAATTATCATTTGCCAAAGTACTAGTCAGGAATTCCTGAATATTTATTGGACTGTATTGGTACAAGTTTATTTTGTTTTAATAATGCTAGCACTGAACACATTTGTAACTAAAGTACGAGTGTACAGACATGATGAGTTATGTGATGTTTTATAGGTGCTTTAGTCTGTGATTCTTTGCTTTATGTTAATTGCATAACATTTAACAACTGTTGAATCATGCTATAACAGAAATTATTGACTGAAGTTCCAGGAATATAATGTAATTCAAATAGGCGGCATTACAACATTATCAAAATTCCCTGTATCTTTATGATGAAAATGTTATTGTGGTTTCATTTTACCTGATGATTGACGTCAAATAGTTCAGTTGATTAATTGAGGTTGATCAGGTATAAGGTGAAAGTAGAGTTTAGATTAGAGAGGTGCTGGAAAAACACAGCAGTTCTGGCAGCATCCGGGGAGCAGTAAAATCGATGTTTCAGGAAAAAGCCCTTCATCAGGAATACAGGCAGAGAGCCTGAAGGGTGGAGAGATAAGTGAGAGGAGGGTGGGGATGGGGAGAAAGTAGCACAGAGTACAATGGGTGAGTGGGGGAGGAGATGGAGGAAGTGAAGGTGATAGGTCGGGGGGGATAGAGGGTGGAGTGGATAGGTGGAAAAGAAGATAGGCAGGTAGGACAAGTCATGGGGACAGTACTGATCTGGAACTGGTGTGAGGTGGGGGATGGGGAAATGAGGAAACTGTTGAAGTGTTCCGAGGCAGAAGATGAGGCGTTCTTCCTCCAGGCGTCTGGTAGTGAGGGAGCGGCTGTAAAGGAGGCCCAGAACCTCCATGTCCCTGGCAGAGTGGGAGGGGGAGTTGAAATGTTGGGCCATAGGGCAGTGTGGTTGATTGATGTGGATGTCCCAGAGATGTTCCCTAAAGCGCTCTGCTAGGAGGCGTCCAGTCTCCCCAATGTAGATTCTGGTTTCCAGCATCTGCAGTCATTGTTTTTACCTCGTTGATTTTAACCCTACTGCGAATCCTCTTGCAAGGATGCCTGCCTTGAAGAAGTTTTCCTCCTCTCTCTACAAGAATCTCAGGGGGTCCCTCTCCCACTGCAACTCCCAGGTCATTTCCTCTGCCCTGAAGCTCTTCAACCATGTCCTGAAACAAACTCACTACCACAGCCATGTTTGCTTCCTCAGTGCCTGCCTCCATAACCAACTCATCCCACATGGACTCCGGACCACCTTTAAACCAGCAGAGTTCGGATTCGAACAGGACAAACAGTTCAGACTACAGATTCAAAAACACTAGCAATGGTTCTCCTTCAGGATCCTCCGCTCCACGCTCGCAGCAATGCACCGACACCTAACCTCTCTACAGTCAGCCCTGCCTCAGCTGAGATCCACACTCTCTCAGAATTGCAAAGGACACCTTCTGTACTATATCCTCAGGAGAATTCATACTCTCAACAAACAGTATTTCAACTCCATCTCAAACATCAAAAACTGCAAGTACAACAAACTTTTATCTACCCATCTCTGTAACCAGCACTCCTCAAACATTCCAGTAGATTCCCCCAGCCTCTGGAACTGCTCAGATGCCATTAGTCGTGCAGCCACCAACCCCAGGCTGAGTGTTGATGTCATTTCCGCCCCTATCATGGCCACTCCCACAGCCATTTCTGCCCCTCACAATTCATTCCTTATGCACCACACGTGACATCACTTCCGCCCCTCACATCATCACTGATGTCACACGCTCAGTGACTTCCGCCTCCCCCCCGACTGCCGTGTTTGCCACCACTTCAACCCCCAACGCCACTCACCTGCATTCTGCTGACATGCCCCTCCACAGATTCCACTGTCACCATCCCCGCCCCCAAGAACCCTGAGGGGAACACTATCCCTGCTCATGACTCTAGCCCCATTCCCCCCCCACCACACCCACTCCAGTTACCGGCCCCACCCCCACTCTCAGCTCCACACCCACACTGGATCCCAGCTCCCAGCCCTGCCGAGTTTTCACCATCCCTCCAGACCTCCCCCTCACTGAGGATGAACGATCAGTCCTCAGCAAAAGGACTTACCTTCACCCCCCTCTGCCCACGCATCAATGAATTTAATATACGCTGTGACGTCGAACACTTCTTCCGCTGCCTCTGCCTCTGAGCTTACTTTCACAATCAGGACTCCTGCCCACCTTCTGCGGATCCCTTCGCCCACCTCCAACACACTGCATCCACCTGGACACCCCGTGCTGGCCTATTACCCACCCTCAAGTTCTTCATTTCCAACTGCCACCGGGACATTAACCGCCTCAACCTGTCTATTCCCCTTCCACACTCCAACCTCTCACCCTCACAATGCGCAGCCTTCCAATCCCTCTGCTCCAATCCCAACCTCACCATCAAGCCAGCGGATAAAGGGGGTGCAGTGGTAGTCTGGCGCACTGACCTCTACACCACTGAAGCCAAATGCTAACTCGAGGACACCTCTTCCTACCACCCCCTCGACCATGACCCCACCCCCCATCACCAAACCATCATCTCCCAGACCATACAGAACCTCATAGTACGGGAACCCCGCACTGTCCGGTTCTACCTAGATCCACAAGCCTGACCACCATTGTCTCAGCATGCTCCTGCCCCACTGAACTCATTTCTACCTTCCTCGACACTGTCCTATCCCCCCTAGTCCAGGAACTCCCCACATACGTCCAAGACACCACCCACGTCCATTTCCCCGGCCCCCGATGCCTCATCTTCACCATGGATATCCAATCCTTCTACACCTCCATCCGCCATGACCAGGGCCTCCAAGCCCTACGTTTCTTCCTCTCCCAATGTCCCCAACAGTACCCTTCCACCGACACACTCATTCATTTGGCCGAACTGGTCCTCACCCTCAACAATTTCTCCTTCGAATCTTCCCACTTCCTCCAGACCAAATGGGTAGCCATGGGCACCCGTATGGGCCCCAGCTATGCCTGTCTCTTTGTTGGCTACGTAGATCTTCTGTAATTACACCGGCATCACTCCCCACCTCTTCCTCCGCTACATTGATGACTGCATTGGTGCCACCTCGTGCTTCCGCGAGTAGGTTGAGCAATTCATCAACTTCACCAAGACATTCCACCCTGACCTTAAATTTACCTGGACCATCTCTGACACCTCCCTCCCCTTCCTGGACCTCTCCATCTCCATTAATGATGACCGACTTGACACCGACATCTTTTACAAACCCACCGACTCCCACAGCTACCTGGATTACATCTCTTCCAACCCTACCTCCTGCAAAAATGCCATCCCCCATTCCCAATTCCTCCACCTCCACTGTATCTGTTCCCAGGAGGACCAGTTCCACCACAGAACATACCAGATGGCCTCCTTCTTTAGAGACTGCAATGTCCCTTCCCATGTGGTTAAAGATGCCCTCCAACACATCTTGTCCACATCCCACACCTCCGCCCTCAGACCCCACCCCTCCAACTGTAACAAGGACAGAACGCCCCTGGTACTCACCTTCCACCCTACTACCAACCTTCGTATAAACCAAATCATCCGCCGACATTTCCGCCACCTCCAAACGGACCGCACCACCAATATTTCCCTCCCCACCCCTTTCCGCCTTCCGCAAAGACCGTTCCCTCTGTGACTGCCTGGTCAGGTCCACGCCCCCCTACAACCCACTCTCCCACCCTGGCACCTTCCCCTGCCACCACAGGAATTGCAAAACCTGCGCCCACACCTCCTCCCTGCATCCAAGGCCCTAAAGGAGCCTTCCACATCCATCAAAGTTTTACCTGCACATCCACCAATATCATTTATTGTATCCGTTGCTCCCGATGCAGTCTCCTCTACATTGGGGAGACTGGGCGCCTCCTAGCAGAGCGCTTTAGGGAACATCTCTGGGATACCCGCACCAATCAACCACACTGCCCTGTGGCCCAACATTTCAACTCCCCCTCCCACTCTGCCAAGGACATGGAGGTCCTGGGCCTCCTTCACCGCCGCTCCCTCACCACCAGATGCCTGGAGGAAGAACGCCTCATCTTCCGCCTTGGAACACTTCAACCCCAGGGCATCAATGTGGACTTCAACAGTTTCCTCATTTCCCCTTTCCCCACCTCACCCTAGTTCCAAACTTCCAGCTCAGCACTGTCCCCATGACTTGTCCTACCTGCCTATCTTCTTTTCCACCCATCCACTCTACCCTCCCCCCCACCCCCCGACCTATCACCTTCATCCCCTCCCCCACTCTCACCTATTGTACTCTATGCTACTTTCTCCCACCCCCACCCTCCTCTGGTTTATCTGTCCACGCTTCAGGCTCTCTGCCTATATTCCTGATGAAGGACTTTTGCCCGAAACGTCGATTTTACTGCCCCTCAGATGCTGCCTGACCCGCTGTGCTTTTCCAGCACCACTCTAATCTAGACTCTGCTTTCCAGCATCTGCAGTCATTGTTTTTACCCATAAGGTGAAAGTAGTTCAGTTGCCAAGCAAGTGCCTTTAAGAAGTGCCCTTTTAAGAATGTAAGAGCACCTTGATATGAGATAGTTCCCACAAATGAGAGAAATGAAAAATATGGGTTGAAAGACACAGGGCTAAAACAATTATATTACTGAAATATAATAAAATGCTCCAAAGCACTTCACAGTTATGTTTCAAAATAAAGTACAACGCAAAGTGATTTAAGGCTGAAATGGAAAAGAGATGGTATGGACAAATAGATAATAAAGGCATTAGGAAGGGCTGACTGGGGGAGAATTAAAGAGTATAAGTTTCCTGGAAGAGCAAATACACATTAACAGTTTGAGATGCATTTATGGAATGATATAATTGAATAAAATAATCACATGCATTAGTTTGAACATGATTGAATAATATAGTTATGTGAAGGACTTGGAATGTTATCTACATATAGTTCGGTAGAAATATTAGTATAAAACTTTAATTCAAAAGCATTATTTGTCAAAATACATAATTTGGATGTTACTTATATGTAGGTAAAGTATAAGGTCCTTATGAAGAATATCTGAATGATTCACTATTTTCTTAAGGTTTGTATCTCTCATGCATGAAAGGCACCGAGTCTCATCTGGTCAAAAGAGGTAAGAAAGGGTTAAAGTTGTGCTTCAATGGGATGATGTAATGCCAGATGACCAAATATATGATATATGATCGAAGATGGTCATTCTCTTGGTGTAGTCAATTAGCTTAAACAAATTAGGATAGGGACTTTGGACTGTAATGGGAGTGTTTGGACGAAAGTCCCGAGCGTAATCATTCTCCTTTAAAGGGAGTAATTGAAGAAGCTGAACCTAAAGGTAAGTCATGGCTGTAGAGCTCAGACCTGTGATATGTTCTTCCTGCACTGTGTGGGAAGTCATGGACTCTTCCAAAGCCACTAGCAGCCATGTGTTCAGGTAGTGTGTCCAGGTGCTGTAGTGATTGTGATGAGGTCCCTGATTGGGACTGCTAATCTGTTCCACTCAGGGAGCCAGACTGACAGAAATAAATGGGAGTGTCAGATATCCTGTTCACTCTAAAAACTGGCTCAGTATCAAGGACTCTCCACATGTAAAGAAAGGAGCACTTGATGATGGGAAACTGGCCGATGGGAATCATTTCAGTGGCAACAAGAGAGGAGCACACTTCGAAAGAAATTTGCTTGCAACAGTTGTCTAGACTTAAGGTAAGCATTTCTGGCATCATATCGTCATTTAATAAGCTTGACTCATTCGATCCTGCCTTCAAAGACTGGGCCCAGTACATAGAAAGAATGTAATATTTTTTCGAGGCAAATGACATTAGAGCAGATGAAAAGCGATGAGTGAGAATCTAAAATTTGAATTTAGGCTGTTATCAGAAGCAACAAGTATATATAGATTTTTTTGTTAACCACAAAATGGCTTTTCAATTTAGAATAACACAACAAAATGGCTGAAAGTAATGATTTGACTCTGAACTTCTGCTGCTGCTTTGCTGAGTTAAGCCAAATAGAAGATAAGAGAATACAATGGATTTTTCATAATATGAATTATAAGACAGTGATTTGGAATTTGAACTAACCTTGAACTAGCAAACATGGGGTGATTCTGTGCGTATAACACTCTGTTTCCCAGGAAATATCACTGGATTAGCTGTTATCATTCATGTCACCTTATTATAGTTGATTGGACTTTTCTTGTAATTAAGAACCCTTTCTCAGGAAATATCATTGGATTAACCTGCTGTAAATCATGTCACCATAATACATTTGATTGGTCTTTTCTTGTAATTAAGGTTCTGCTGTCTCTTAAAATATATATATATATATTTGTGTAATTTTCTAATATAATTGTGCCACTTCTTCCACAGAACACAAAAGCTTTTAACCACTGTGTTGATGGATAAATCTGTGTCAGGCTGCCTTAATTTATTAAACTGGTAACTTTGCTTTACCCAGGCCGTGCTCCTCATGATTCTTCTGACCGATCTCAAACCAAGGGGACCCCTCTGGAGGGATTCAGATCTTCATGAGTAATTCTCTTGACAGCTTGTGGACCTGCATTATTATGAGCCTAACATTCCCTGAGACACCAGGTATGAAAACTTTTTCAGGATTTGATGGATATAGTGAAGGAATGTTATGACCTCAAGCCTCCTCTGATTCTGAAATGCTATCAGTTTTACTTGGCAATTTGAAAACCAGGGGAATCCATATTGGGATTTTTGACTGTGTCAAGACAACTGGGTGAGGCTTGTGATTTTGATTTAACCCCAAATGAGATAGTGAGAGACCATTTGCTCTGTTGGATTAATGATGTAACCAAGCGCCCAGTAGCTGAAGCCTAATTGGACTTCAAACAGACACAAAGACTGGCTTTATCATTGGAAAATGCAGTAAGTGGACCATATGGATTGCAGGTTATTCCGATGGAATTGGACACCCTCACCAGAATTTAGAGATGGAAATTTGTGGTAATAACTGACCACATAATCCTGCTGGGTCACCTTAAAGAGGACAAGGCAGTATCATCTGTAGTTTCAGGCCAAATTCAGCAGTGAGTTAGATGTATAATCAATATGAGTAATTACAAATTGGAACACCATCCAGGATGCCAAGTAGCAAATGCAGCCACATTGGGCAGGCACACCACTGTTCATACCACAATGGAAGAATCCCTAATGATTTTAAATTTTCTGGACACACTCTCAGACACAACTGACAATATCAGACTTTGGACGCAGAAAGATCTGGTCATGGCAAAGCCGAAACAACTAGTGGTGATGGGGAAAACCAATGAGCTATCGCAGCCAGAATTGGAATCATTTTTGCAACTGCAGACACTAGATCACAGAGGGCAACATATTATTATGGGGAGCAGAAGTGATTGTCCTGAGAAAAGGTTACAGCCAGATACTGGCTGATCTCCACCACTGTTATCCAGAAGTTTCCAAAATGAAGATGTTGGTGAGAGGTTATGTCTGATGGCCAGGAAAAGAGGGAGACAGAGCTGCATTGGTAGGGGCAGTACCCAGAATGTGAACAAGGACAAAGATTACCACCAGTAGCTCGTCCACATTTGTAGGAATGGCTGGGTAAACCCTGGACTCATTTACATGTCATATGCAGGTCCTTTCATGGGCTCAATGCTCTTAGTCATTGTGGATAGCCACTCCAAGTGGCTGGATGTGCACAGAGTTCATTTGTCAAACACGGGGATGAGAATTAAAAAGCTGCAGGATCTTTTGCAATGCATTAACTCCCAGAGGTATTGGTCCCAGATAATGGGCCAGCAGGGAATTTGAGTATTTCCTCAATGGTGAGGTCCCAGAAGAGTGAATGTTGTGCCCTTATTCAAGAAGGGCTGCAAAG
The DNA here is from genome assembly GCF_047496795.1 of Chiloscyllium punctatum. Classification (NCBI taxonomy): domain Eukaryota; kingdom Metazoa; phylum Chordata; class Chondrichthyes; order Orectolobiformes; family Hemiscylliidae; genus Chiloscyllium; species Chiloscyllium punctatum. The sequence goes on along the minus strand of NC_092744.1, from coordinate 90,276,662 downwards.
AAAAACCTGGGAACTATAGACCAGTAAGCTTAACATCTGGGGTAGGTCAGTTACTTGAGAAGATTCTGAGAGATAAGATTTGGAAAGATAGGACATGCATTTGGAAAAACAGAGTTTGATTAGGAGTAGTCAGCATGGCTTTGTGCGTGGAGATCATGCCTCACAAATTTGTTAGAGTTCTTTGACCAAGTGACCAGGAAGGTTGATGACGACAGACGTATTCTATGTGGATTTCAGTAAGGGCTTTGATAAGGTTCCACATGGTAGGCTGCTCTGGAAGGTTAGATTACATGGAATCCATGGGGAGCCGGCAAATTGAATATACAATTGGATTGATGGTAGGAAGCAGGGGGAAATAGTGGAAAGATGTTTGTCGGACTGGAGCCTGTGACTAGTGGAGTGCCTTAGGGATCAGTGCTGGGCTCATTGCTGTTTGTTGTCTATATCAATGATTTGGATGAGAATGTAAAGACATGATTAGTAAGTTTGCAGATGACAATACAATAGGCAGTATTGTGGACAGTGAGGAAGGTTATCAGAAATTGCAGCAGGAACCTGATCAGCTGGGGAAGTGGGTGGAGAAATGGCAAATGGAGATTAATAATCAATGTGAGGTCTTGCAATTTGGAAAGTCAAATCAAGGAAGGAGTTTCATGGGAATGGTAGGGCCTCAAGGAGTGCAGTGGAACAGAGGGAGCTTGCAGTTCCGGTACACGGTCCTCTGAAAGTGGAGTCACAGGTAGACAGGGCAGTGAAGAAGGCTTTTGGTACACTGGCCTTCATCAGTCAGGGCACTGAGTATAGAAGTTGGGGAGTTTTGTTACAGTTTCACAGGATGTTGGTGAGGCCACACTTGGAGTATTGTGTTCAGGTTTGGTCACCTTGCTATAGGAAGGATGTTGTTAAACTGAAAAGAATGCAGAAGACATTTAGAACGATGTTGCCAGAACTCAATGCTCTAAGTTATAGGGAGAGATTGGTCAAACAAGGACTTTTTACTTTAGAATGTAGGAGACCTAGGAGGGATCTTATGGAGGTGCATAAGATCATGGGAGACATGGATAGGTTAATGCACTCAGTCTTTTTCCCAGGGTTGGGAAATTGAGGACTAGAGGGAAGGTTTAAGGTTAGAGGAGAAAGAATAAAAGGGAACCTGAGGGGCAAGTTTTTTCATCGATGTTAATATGCATATGGAATGAGTTGTCAGTAGAAGTTGTTGAGGTGGTACATTAATAATACTTAAAAGGTATTTGGGTAGATGCATAGATAGGAAAAGTTTAGAAGGATACGGACAAAGTGCAGGGAAATGTGGTTAGCATGAATGGACATTTTAGTTGGCATGGACCAGTTTGGGCCAAAGGGCTGGTCTCTGTGCCTTAGGACTCCATGACTGTATGAGGATAGTTCCATACCATCCATCATCCAATAATGTGGCAGAAAGAACAGTCCAAATTTTGAAGGCACACTTAAAGAGACAGTCTACAGCTTCACTGGAGAGCAAACTGTCCCGGTTCCGATCTGATTATAGGACCACCCCTCATGCAGGAATAGTTCCAGCAGAGTTGCTAATGGGGAGAAGACTCCACAACAGGTTAGATCTGATATACCCAGACCTACGGGGAGGGGTAGGGTGAAATGGCATCAGGAGCACCACTGTGAGACACAAAACTCTGATAACAGAGAAAGCCAGTTTACTTCAAGGGATGAAGTTTGGTGCACAAACCATAGGAATGGCCCTGCATGGGAAAGAGTTGATGGGTAAGAGTCAGTTCCAGTGACTTAGAAAGTTCTAGTAGTGTGACAGTTCTGAGGAAGCATGTAGATCACATGAAAATTGCAAACTCAAACGGTGCGAGAGCAAAACGTGCCCGGCTCCTCCATAGCCTGACTGTTCCAGGCCCTGTTGGTTCTCCAACTCTCTCGAGCATTTACAATACCCCAGAATGTGAGATGGGAACAGAGGATGTCACTACCTTGATCTTTTCAATTTCTTCCAAGATGCTCTGGGCGCAACAGGCAAGCTACTGCCTATATCAGAGGCAGAATTGGAAGTACCTGACCCAATGTTAAAATGCCCCAAGCAGAGCTACGAAAAAAAAGGCCTATGTCCCCAGATTCAGGATAGAAGATGCAGTGATTTGATAAGGTCAGCCAGGTGGATCTCACAGAATATGAGTTCCCTAATTAGGGCTGTTAATCTGGCCCAACCAGGGAGTGCTGGCTGACAGATAATTTCAACAGCATAGCATACTTCAACCCCACACTCCTGATCCTGTGCAGGGGTGTGTGGGCTGATGCTCATGGCTCTGCTCCTGGGCTTGGCCAGGCTGGCTAGAAACAGGTCCAGGAACAGCCTGTGGAGGGGATCATCTCTGCTAACTGCCTGCCTCTCGTCTGCAGTTATGTTCGATCTTGGTTATTCTTGGAGAGGGAGTACCCGGTGTTCACCAATGCTCTCAATGACTTTAGGGAGATCAGGGCAATGCTTGTTAATGTTTCACTGGCTACATGAGCATTTTCATGGTGGTAGAAAATGCAGAATAATGTTCTTTAAGGGAAAAAAAAACAGGAGTGTCAGACATCCTATTCATCCTGACAAGGGCTGGTTCTGAGGGAACTGGCTCAGTGTCAAGGACTGTCCATGTGTGAATAAGGGGTGATTTGGTGATAGGATACCACCCTCTGTGGAGTTATTTCAGCTGCAGTTGCTGATTAACTGCATTTTGGAGCTGCAGCTGCAGGTGGAAAATCTGTGATGAGTGTTATGGACATGTTCAGTGAGGTGGTCACACCAAAGGTAAAAACTGAACAGGGAGAAAAGGAAAGGACAAAGAGCAGGTAGAATAGAGAAAGGCAGGTGGAGTAGGAGATCCTGGTGATGATCGCCGTCTCCATCAGGTAAACTAATTTGGACAATGCTGGTGAGCCAACCTCTCAGGGGATAGCAATGGGAACCATTTCCATGTCACTACGGTTCATTCTGTGGTATAAGAGGGAAGGACTCAGAATAGAAAGGCTATAGTGATGAAGGATTCATTAGCAAGGGGAATAGACAAGTATTTCTGAGGCCTTAAAAGAAACTGTGAAATGGTACCAGGGTCAAGGAGTCTGCAGGGCATTCTACAGTGAGATGGTAAAGAGTCAGTGGTCGTGGTACACATCAATACCAACAATATGAGTATGAAATGGGGGATGAGGTCCCACAAGCTCAGTATGGAAGCTAGGATGCAAATTAAGAAGTAGGAGTTCAAAAGTAGGATGACTACTTGGCTGAAGTTATGATATGGGGATTTAAATTCTTGGTAATTGAGGATGATTTCGGAAAAGGTGGGACCAGTACAAATCTAGATAGCATCTAAGCAAACCAGGACCAATGTCTTCAACAGGGTCTATTTCTTCTTACTGTCAGGGAGAAGTTTAATCTAGAATAGGAATAAAAATCTGAGGAGCATACAAACAAAAAAGAAGCAAATATGGAAGGCAGAAAAAAACAAGGATGAGAAAACAAATGGGCCCCTAATGCAAAATAAAGCTAAGATGACTAACAATGTTAAAAAGTTGAATCTAAAGACATTGTGCCTTAATGCATTGAACATTCCCCATAAGGTAAATGGTGGCTCAGTGGTTAGCGCTGCTGTCTCACAACACCAGGCATCTGGGTTTGATTCCACCCTCAGGTAACTGTGTGGAGTTTGCATATTCTCCAAATGTCTATGTGAGTTTCGTCCGGGTGCTCTGGTTTTTTCCTACAGTCCAAATAGGTACAGGCTACGTGGATTGGTCATGCTAAATTGCCTATAGTGTCTAGGGATATGCAGGCTAGGTGAATTAGCCATTGTAAATACAGGATAATAGAGTAGTGGGGTGGGTCTTGGTGTGATACTGTTTGGAGGTTCGGTGTGGACTCAATGGGCTGAGTAGCTTGCTTCCACACTCTAGGGATTCTATGAATTAATAGCACAAATAGATCAAAACAGTTATTACACTGTTACAAATACAGATGCATGGTTGAATGATTGGAATGAACATCTAAGTGTATTCAACATTTAGGAAGGAGAGACTGAAAATGATGGGGGTGAAGTAGCATTGTGAGTAAAGGATAAATTAAGGCAATAGTGAGGAAGGATTTTGGCTTCGAAAATGAGAAAAGGAACAGCAAGGGACAGAAAACATTGGTGCAAGCTGTTTGCAGACCCCCTAAGCAGTAAGCAAGAAATGAAAAGAGATGTACACAATAATGGTACAGCTGTAATCAAGGGTGGCTTAATTTACATATTGATTGGTCAAACTAAGCTAGCAGTAATTTTGCAGAAAAGGATTTCCTCTGAGTATACATGATAGCCTTTTTTAGACCAACAAATTGAACTAGAAAGCAAGGTGTCCTAGACTGGGTACTGTGCAAAGCAAACAGGTTAGTTAATAGTCTTGTTGTGCAGGGTCCACTGGGAAGAATAATCATAAATAATAGAGTTGTTCATTCTATCAAAAATGATGGAGCTGAATCCGAAGCTGGAGCCCTGAATTTAAATAAAGGGAGTTACGAGGGTATGAGGCAGAGTTGACAACAATGGATTGGGAAACCTTACAAAAAGGATTTGCAATGGCTAACATTTAAGGAATTTGGGTGGCACGGTGGGTCAGTGGTTAGCACTGCTGCCTCATAGCACGAGAGTCCTAGGTTTGACTCGGGTGACTGCGTGGAGTTTGCACATTCTTCCAGTGTCTGTGTGGGCTTCTTCTGGGTGCTCTGGTTTCCTCCCACAGTCCAAAGATGTGAGAATAGGTGAATTGGCCATGCTAAATTAGTGGGCGGCACGGTGGCATAGTGGTTAGCACTGCTGCCTCACAGCACCAGAGACCCGGGTTCAATTCCCGCCTCAGGCAACTGACTGTGTGGAGTTTGCATATTCTCTCAGTTTGCTTCAGTTTCCTCCCACAGTCCAAAAATTTGCAGGTTAGGTGAATTGGCCGTGCTAAAATTGCCTGTCGTGTTAGGAGCAGGGGTAAATGTAGAGGAATGGGTCTGGGTGGGTTGTGCTTTGGTGGGTCGGTGTGGACTTGTTGGGCTGAAGGGTAATCTAATCTAAATCGCCCACAGTGATAGGTGCATTAGTCAGAGGGAAGTGGGTCTGGGTGGCTTACTTTTCGGCGGGTCGGTGTGTACTGGTTGGGCCAAAGGGCCTGGTTCCACACTGTAGGGAATCTAATCTAATGTCTGGATGACTTGCAATAATTATTTATTCTATGTGGTGTCAAAATAAATGTGTCTCAAACATGACTCAGTGAAGAAGTTAGGGATAATATTCAATCCAAAGTGGAGATATGAAAAAGTAGAAAGCTTGATGACTGGGACCAATTTATATTTCAACAAACAAGGACAAAAAAATGAAGAGATTAAGATATGAAGTGTGAGAATAAACTTAAAGGGAATACAAAAACTGCTTGTGTAAGTACCTCTACAATTGTGCAAAGAGAGAAAAAGTAGTGAATACAAATATATAGCCAGGAATGAGATAAATTCTATTTGGACCAACAAAATGGTGGAGGAACTGAACATGTTTAGGTTCTGTCTTCATGAAAGAGTGTTAGGGACGAAGGGTCGCATAAACAGAGAGGAATTGAAGATAAGTTTAACAAAATGCGTGACAGGAATGGAGTTAAACATTTACAAATTCCTGGGATTTGATTCACCTGCATCCCAAAATACTAAAGAAAATGACCCTGGAAATACTGGATACATTGGCGATCATCTTCCAAAACTCTGGAGACTGTGAAGCAGTTTCTACAGAGTGAAGGTCGGCAAATGAAATCTGACTCGTTTAACAAAAAAGAGGGAAAGGAAAAACAAAACTACAAACCAGTTAGCCTACTGTCAGTAGCAGGAGAGAATGTTCGAGTATATTGTAAAAGACATGATAACAGAACATTTGGAAAGCATTTATGGGATTAGACAAAGTCAGCACAGGTACATGAAATGTAACTAGTACAGTAGATAGAGGAAAACCAAAGGAAGTGGTGGATTTGGATTTTGATAAGAGGCTAGTGGTCAAAATTAAAACACACAGAATTGGGATAATATACTAATATTGATCTAAAATTCATTAATAGACCAGAAATAGAGAGTGGGAATGAATGTGTCTTTTTCCAAGCAGCAGAACAAAAAATGGAGTACTGCAGGAATAAATGCTGAAAGCTTCAGCTATTCATGATATTTATAAATATCTTGGATGAGAGAGCCAAATGCAATATTTCAACATGTTGAGGTAGACAGATAAATAACTTTATATAAAACAGAGGAACCAGACATTATTTTCAGTAAACCTCAGTAGCACTTACTATAATCATCCTTGTAGATTGATTGAAGAGAGAATAAGTACAACCAGCATGGCATGGTGAGATGTATTCTACAGCATCAACTCCACACACTGGGTTGTAGGTGTATTCAGAGCAGAAGCAATGAGCATTACAGTCAGCCTGGAGACTGAGTGAAGAGGACCTGTCAAGACCCAGAAAGACCACAAAAATATCAAACCAGCAGCTCAATTCAAATGAAACCGATTCTGACTTTACTGAATAACACAGACATTCCTAAGAACTACCCATAGGGAATATGTGGGACTGATATAAATAGATATTGGTATCCAAGAAGTGAATTGTTCTACAGCTAAACCTGAGGCTGTGAAACTCCTGATATATTCAGGCCTTGGGAAGGCCCTGCAGCTCAAAGAAGACCAACCAAGCTCCTCACGAGGCCAAATTGAGAAATGTCTCCCTGCACCAACACTGTTACCCCCTCTCAACTCACCCAAAATACTGCTCAGCACTCCCCACTTTGAAATTGTTCACCTCGTCCCCTCCCTGCCCCTCTCCTCATCTCCTGATTCACCTTCTGGAATCCTATCTGGCTCATGAGAGAAGAATCCATATTGTCAGACAGTGGCAGGGTTAGGGAGGTTGAGGATATTTTGGGATGAGAAGGAACAAGGGAAGCTGAAGACCGTCAAGTGGAGTGACAGCAAGGGGGGTGTGAATGTTGGGTCAGGGTACCTTATAAAATGGTAAGCGGTCAAGTTAAATGGTAATCTATGTTGGCCACTTTCCCTGAGAACGGATCATACAATCTAGTGCTGGTGAATTCCCTGCATTATACACAAATTCATGACATATTCAATCTTGTGTAATTCATTTTCACAATAATTTAACCATCTAACTCCAATCAAAAGGTTTGATTTGAAAATAAAATGGATCGCAGGTCAGGATCTGCAGGGTTCAATTGCAGTGGATGTGACACTTGGGCAATGTACCATCTACGACTGTACTTTTAAAAAATTCTTTAATGGGATGCAAGCATCACTGCTCATGTCCCATTCCTCTTTGAGAAGGGTGACTCTGGGGATATCGTCTAACATCAAAATCCATGGAACTGGAAAAAAATATTGGGCTGGTTTGGGAACTGGCTGAGATAAAATAGAGACAATGGGCAAGTACTCTAATTGGCAGAATGTGACGAGGGGTGTCCCACAAAAATCTGTATGGAGGCCTTTGTTGCAGTAGATAATGATTCTTAGAGAGTTAATGCTGGAGATTACATTGATTTCTATCCAATCTGATGATATCAAACAGACTTTGTTGAAAAATCAAGAGTCAGCTCAAGATTCTAATCTGGTCTGATATGTTATCTCTAGTTCCTGATAGCTTAACAATTTATTTAATTAGTCAATACATTAAACTATACCATGTTGTTAAAGCAAGTGCCTCCTCTTATTAATCTCACCAGTGTTTGATCCTGTACTACTGTAAACCAAACAGTCCTTTGGATCAAGTGCAGAAAGGAGGAATGCTGGCAGCACTCTACTCCACCCATTACCTGGTAGTGCTTAGTTCTCCAAGATGACAGAATAGAAAGCCAAATGTGCTGTGGGTAGAATTAGAGTTAGTGCAATTGCATACAATCTCAAGCAACTTGATAAAGTAACTGGTCAAAACTGAATCTTCATGTGACGTAACATGTTTTGAACTTACAAAGGATGCAAACAAAGGATACAGTTCCTGTAATGGAAGTCAAAGAAATCTTGGGGGACTAATGACACAAATGATTAAATTTTATGTTAAAATACTGGACTATAAAGTCACCACAACTAGAATACAAAGGGGTAGAAGTCATGCTTTAGCTGCACAAAGCTCTGTTAGACCACAGCTGGAGATTGTGAGCAGTTCTGGGTACCTTGCTTTATAAATGATATATTGGTCTTGGAGGGAGTGCAGTGTACCATGTGATTTAAAAACTTTCCTGTCTGACCTTTCCATTACTTGATGAATGCCAACATTGTCCCTCTCCAGAATTCAAATTAAGTGATGGGTTTGAATAAATTCTTAACATTAAAAGTGAACATAGCCCATAGTTTCGCTACTCCTCAAGACTATAAATTACCATGACATATCTGGAATACAAGGATTGCACTAGCTAAAGTTGGATTTCATGGAAATTATTGGGATAAAGGGTAGAATAATCAACGTTTCCAAGAGAAACAGTAGAGTAGAGAGAGGGAAGAATTTCCATTGATTGAGGATTCTAGGACTAGGAAGCATATTTTAAAAAGTGAAACCAGACCTTTTAGGAGTGAAATTAGGAGATATGTCTTGATATTAAAAAGGTACAAGTGTGGAACACTCTGTTCCATAAATGGCAATTGTTATTAGATTAAAACCTGAGGCTTTTTACTCAAAGGTCCATTATGATCTCATGGAGTAGTGTGATGATGTTGTGGCTTTAAAAGGTTATTTTGTCCTTTTTTTGTGAAAGGGTGGCTTTAAGACACAGCATTTGTGCACCATAATTGCAAACCTTATCAAATTGTTCTGCGGGATCTTGGGTTATTAACATGAATTTCGAGCCACAATCCTCCATGCAACAATATTTCTAGCCTCAGCTATTTAGATATGGGGAGTGTTTCCCCAGAGACTGAGGCCTACTACACAGGAATAAAAGAGCCAACTCTGGCTAACTCATGGACCATAAAAAAAATGAGGTAAAATGATTAAAATGGCTTTCTCTGCCTACTGTGTGCCTTAGGTCTGGGCCAATCTCAAGAGACACAACAGATTGAGCATTGTTATGCCAGTGCAAATCAGAATTTCATAAGACTCACAAACAGAACAAGAGATTTGTTCCCATCATTTTCTATTATATTGACAGGGAATTATTCCCAAACAGAGGATTACCTGTTGCCATTTTTACTGTAATTGATTCCAGCAATTTTCTGAGTTGAGCATCCCAAGAAAAACAGAGGAATGTTCAGAATAATGACCAGACTCAGAATGCTGGCTGAGCACCAGGGGATCTTCGCCAGGGAGAGACGGAAACGCTTCATAAAAAGCCCACCAAGGATCATTCCGACAGCAACAGCTGGAAGCATTATAGATCCTAAAGATAGAACAACAGAGAGTCATCAGTGAAATAAAAGCAAAAGCAAAGGTAAATCATTGCAGATTCTTGACACTGGAAATCAAAACAGAAATTGCTGGAGAAACTCTGCAGGTTTGGCAGCACCTGTGGAGAGACAAACAACCTGTGGAGAGATGCTATACTCCAGCATTGAGTGGTGTGCATTGCACAGTCTGACACTTCATGTCCAAGTGAGTACAGTGGATCTGTGTAATTGCATTACCAGCCTAATGTTCAATGTTGTTGTGTCAAATACAACAACATCAGGGCAAGGTGGCTGCTGAACATGATTGGCACAGACTAGGAGTGATCCTAACACCTTGGGAGCATTTAACAGAACATAAGTAGTGGGCGGAGAGCACCAATCGTGTGAAGCACATCCTGAGTGTGATTTTCTGGGATTTTGGAGTACCATGGAAATTTGGTGCAAAGTACAAGAGTGCTTTTAAAATTTTCTTTTGGCTCATAGTTTGTATAGCCTTTTAATTGGATAAACTGAGGCCCAGGATTGGTGGCCCAGCACTAAACTGAAGTTACATCACAAGAAAATAAGTTCTTCAGTAGGTAACAGACGTTCATTCGAATATTGATTAAAGACTAACTAAAACGCACCAGGGGCAAGTACCAGTCAAAGAATAAGAAAAGTGGAGGGTTTTTTTGATTAATTAATAAGAAAAGTGAATTGGTAAAAGCAAGTAAATTTAATTTAAAACATGGCAGGTATGGTCATCCGAGTTGACTGTGTGACCGGACACATGTGGGAAATCTTGAATCCTACCAGTGTCCAAGATGACCACATATTCAGGAAGTGCGCCCAACTGTAGTACCTTGAGCTGTGTGTTTTGGAGGTCAGGCAGTGGCTGGAGACACTGTTGCACACATGTGACACTAAGTCACATGGATATTACACTTAGAAAGATGGTCACACTGGAGCTGAGGGACTGGAGGAAAGAAGGAAATGGGTGACCATCAGGCAGTCAAAGAGAATCAGGCAGGTAGGGCAGAAATCCCTTTTGTTCCACTTACAAATTGTTCTTTTCTATTTAAATTTGTCAAGGACATTGTTCCTCAAGGGACTACAGTCAGAGCTAAGCTTCTGAGCCAGACAGCCTGACTGTTCAGGAAATGGGGAGAAAGAAAAAAAGCAGGACCCATAGTAACAGAGGAATCCTTAGTAAAGGGATTAGACCCCATAGGGTGTAATCACGGTATCACCCATTGTGCCATGGGCTGGCAAACACAGAAATACACAAATATGACAGATGAATGCAGTGCTCAAGAGCTGGTGCAGGAGGGAGATTCCCTGATCCATTGGGACCATTTCTAGGGAAGGTGGGACTTCTGCAACTAGAATGGTCTGCATTTGTAGCAGAATGGGACCAACATCCTTGTGGGTGGGTTTGTTAGTGCAGTTGGGAGGAATTGAAAGTAATTTTGCATAGGCAGGCCTTAGAAAAGGAACCTAGGTAGAGGGAGTTCAGACATGTTGAGTCTCAAGAGAGTAAGGCAAGCCTGGATGGCCTCTCCATTAATGTTAGAAGTATCATAAGTAAGAAAGATGAGTTAAGAGCATGGATTGACACATGGAATTGCAATATTGTTGCCATCACAGATGTGGTTGAGACAGAAACAAGACTGGTAACCCAATCCTAGTTATAGGATCTGTAGGTAAGAAAGGGGATTGTGCAAAATTAAAGAGTCAGTCACTGGAGTAAGGTGGGACAATATCTTGAAAGGGTCATTAAATGAGGCTGTGTGGGTAGCGTTTAGGATTAAGAAGGGGAAAATCACGCCCCTAAGCAGTCAGGGGCAATTGAGGAGCAGATGTGTAGACAATTCACTGAGGTGTATAAAAATAATAATAGGATTTTAACTTTACCAACAATTATTAGGATAATCCTAGTATCGAGGGTTTAGAGGAGATAGATTTTCTAAAACATATTCAGGAGACTTTTAAATCAACATAAAGATGGTCCAAAAGGAACAGTGCAGTGCTGGTCTTAATTCTAGGGAATGAAGTCAGACAGGTGGTCGAGCTAACAGTGGAGAAACATTTTAATGCTAGCGACCATGATACTCTACATGTTAAGTTTCTTATGGTAAAACAATGCCTCTTCTTCCTCGACTAGCTCAGGAAATTTGGCATATCCATAAGGATCCTCACCAATGTCTACAGACGGACATTTGAAAGCATACTATCCTGGTATGGCAACTATTCTGCCCAGGATTGTAGGAAACTACAGAGGGTGATGTGCACAGCCCAGGCCAACACAGGAGCCAAGCTTCCAACCATGGACTCAATTTACAAGGTTTTCTGCCACAGAGAGACTGCCACCATCATCAAAGACCTTTCATGCTCCAGTAATGATCTCCTACAACCTCTTCCATCAGGCAGAAGATACAGAAACCTGAACAAATGCACCAGTAGGTTCAGGGGCATCTTCTTCCTGGCCATTTTACACTATTGAACAGACTGTCTAGCCTCAAATAATGCTGATCATACTAACATTGATGCCCTATGCAATTTTACCTCTATGCCTGTGTCTAAAACCTTTGTTCTGTAAATCCTTGCTTATTATGATCTTGCTCGTAAGCAAAGTTTTCTTTATTATACTTTGGTATAAGTGACAAAAATAAATCAATGTAAAGGAGAAAAATGGTCTGCAGAAATGGGTTTTGGGTTGTGGAAAGGCAGATTTTATTAACATATAGCAGGATCTGTCCAAAGTCAACTGGGAACAGCTACTTGAGGGTAAATCTACAGTAGAACAGTCAGAGGTGTACAAAAAGCAATTGAGACAGTACAGGCTAAACATATTCCCTTCATGGGGAAATGTAGGCACAACAAGCCCAATTAGTCATTGGTATCGAGGAATATTCAGGACTGAATGTAAAGGAGAGGAGAGGCTTTTAATGGGTGCAAAGGGAGAAAATCAATTAAGACCCTAGAGGATTATGAGAAACACAGGGGGTCCACAGGAAAGCAAGGGTATGGCAGGGGGAGTGTGGTGGAGGATGGCCATGAAAAACTGGTGGGCAAGATTAAGGAGAGTCCCATGACTGGGATCCATTAAGGATCAAGGGAGCAATCTTTGTGTGAAGTCAGAGGACATTGGTAGAGTGATAAATGGATACTTCACATCTGTCTTGATTCAGGAGGACAATATAGCTGTAGAATTCATGAAGTTTCTTGAACAGATTGATATTGGAAGTGAGGGAAGTATTGGAGGAAATACTGATTTCACTCATTCAGCTGGTCGCAGCTGAAACACAGAGTGATGTCACAGAGAAGCACTGGGCCAATTAGTTGGTAAGGAATAGTGGGCGGCACGGTGGCACAGTGGTTAGCACTGCTGCCTCACAGCGCCAGAGATCTGGGTTCAATTCCCGCCTCAGGCGACTAACTGTGTGGAGTTTGCATGTTCTCCCCGTGTCTGCGTGGGTTTCCTCCGGGTGCTCCAGTTTCCTCCCATAGTCCAAAGATATGCAGGTCAGGTGAATTGGCCATGCTAAATTGCCCGTAGTGTTAGGTAAGGGGTAAATGTAAGGGGCATGGGTGGGTTGTGCTTCAGCGGGGCGGTGTGGACTTGTTGGGCCGAAGCGCCTGTTTCCACACTGTAAGTAATCTAATCTAATATGCCTTTAGGGACTAATTTAAATAGCAGTAATTTCAGAAAAGCATATTAGTAGGAGTAGTAATACTGTTAAGAGACTTATTGACAGCACAAGTAAAACGTCTGAGAATTTAAAGAAGACTACAGTTAAAGTAAGGGGAACATCTAACATGACTGGACAGGGTAGATGCAGGGAGAATGTTCCCAGGAGTGGGTGCATCCAGAATCAGGGGTCGCAGCCTGAGGATTTGGGGTGGATCATTTAGGATGGAGATGAGGAGACATTTCTTCACTCAAAGACTGGTGAGCCACAGGAAGTAGTTGATGCCAAAATATTGAATGTATTCAAGATGTGGCTAGGTATAGCACGTGGGGTAAATGGGATCAAAGTTTATGGGGAGAACACAGGACTCGGCTATTGAGTTGGAAGATTAGTCATGATCGTGATGAATGGGGGAGCTCGAAGCGTCATATGGCCTCCTCCTGTCTTCTATGTTCTATCTCTAAGATTAAGGCCGAAGAGCATCCTAGCCTCTCCCCATAACCCAACATTCACCATAGTCAACCCACCGTGCCTGCACATACATTACGAGGCAATTTCACATGGTCAATTCACCTAGGCTCCACATCTTTGAAGCATCTGGAGGAAACCCACATAGACAGGGAGAAAATGTGCAAACTCCACACAGACAGTCACCTAAGACTGGAATCAAATCCTGATTCCTGTCGCTATGAGGCAGAAGAGCTAACTCCAGAGTGTTAAGTGTCTAGATTATTAGCTGAACTATGAGAAAATTGGCATACAGATAAGAAAATTAGGGAACTAATCAAGTAGCTAAAGGAACTGTATGGGAAAGATGGGTTCCATTTCATGGGGCACTGGCATTAGTATTGGAATAGGAAGGAACATTATCATTGTGGCAGACTTCACCTGAACTAATCTGGGACCAATGTCTTGAGAGAAAGGCTAAATAGGATGGTCACAGGACTTTAAGCTAGTAAATAGGAGGGGGATGTCAATATAGTTTCAAAAACAAGTTACAGGAACAAAGCAGTCAGGAATCCTACCTAAAGTATGACAGTTAATGACAAAAGTATAAGAAGTGTATTGATTAAACAGAACAGAGAAATAATTAAAAAGTGAATAAAGCATCAGTGCTGAGAGTCAGGTTGCACTTTTGGTCCAAATAAGAGATCGACATACAAAGGCACTGAGTGTACAGAACAAATTAAATGAGCATTAACACATAGATATATATCAGGCAAAAAGATTTACAGGATGAAAGTGGCAGGAGTATAGCAGATTAGAAACTGATTAGAAACAAAATCACTGCAATGATGAGGGGGCAATGAAATAAGGGGATTCAAAGTAGACGATATATATAATGTAGACAATATCCATAAAACTGTGTACAGGCCCCTGGTATCATCTTTGAAGTGCTAAATTGTACAAATGTAGAAATTAGACAAATGTGTATCAAAGACAGGGTCATATTATTGGGGCATTTTAAATTTAACACAGTTTGAGAGAGGGAGGCAAACACCTGTCAGATAGCTGGAGCGTAATTTATTTGATAGAGTTTACATGGGCTTCAGTAAGCCCTGTGATAAAGTCCCATAAGGAAGGATGGTCCAAAAGAGCTCGTAAGATCCAAGGCAACTGGATCTAAATTTGGTTTGCAAAGAAGAGGCAAAGGGAAATGTTGGAGGGTTGTTTTGTGAATGGAAGCATGTGAGCAGTGATGTACTACAGAGTGTGGTGCTGGGGCCCTTGCTGTTTGTTATGTACGTTAATGACTTAGATGTGAATGTATAAGGTATAATTAGTAAGCTTACAGATGACATGAAAATTGTTGGTGTTGTTGATAGGAGGATGGCCTCAAGCTACAGCTGATATTGATCAGCTGGTAAACTGGGCAAAACAATGTCTGATGGAGTTTAATCCTGATGAGTGTGAAGTGATGCCTTTTGGGAGGTCTATTAAGGGAAGATATATACAATGAATACAATGAAAAGGGAGTACTAAGGAACAAAGAGACCTTGATGTACGAGTCCAAAGATAACTGAAGGTGAGAAGACAGGTAGTTAGGGTGGTGATGAAGGCATATGGGTAGCTTGCCTTCATTAGATGGAGAATAAAATATCAGAGCAAGGAAGTCTTTTATGACTTTATAAAACTGTACACATACTAGAATACTGTGTACAGTTCTGGTTGCCACACTATTATAAGGACATGATTGCAATGGAGAGTCTGGATGTGCTGGGCTTGTTTTACCATGGAGCACAGGTGCCTGAAGAGGGATCTGATTGAGGTGTACAAAATTATGACAGCCATAGACTGGTTAGATTGTGAGAATCTATTCCTCATGACAGACTTCTCTAAAACAAGAGGTACTAAGATTTTTTTGAAAAGATTTGTAGTTTGGGTTGTGGATGAGTTCGTACATTCGTTCGCTGAACTGGTGTGTTTTTCTCCAGATATTTTGATGCTTAGCTAGGTGATATCACTTGTGCATCTCCTGGTGGTCTGTTCCGCCTGGTATCTATGTGTCTCTGTTTCTCAGTACTTCGGTTGTATGTCTGAGTAGTTTGTAAATGTGGTCCAGTTCAGTGTGTTTATTGATTGCGTTCTGGTTGGAGTGCCAGACTTTAAGGAATTCTCTTGTGTGTCTCTGCTTTGCCTGTGCTAAGATGGTTACATTGTCTCAGTTGAATTTGCGTCCTTCATTGTCTGTGTGGTTGGAACTGAGAGAGCACTGGTCATGTCTCGTAGTGGTGAGCTGATCTTTGTGCACTCATGTAATCAGTTTTCTCCTTGTTTGTCCTAAGTAGTACTTTTCACAGTCCTTGCAGGATATTTTGTAGATAACTTTCATCCTGTTGGATGTGAATACTGGGTTTATAACCTTTGTGAGGAGCTGCTGAAAGATGTTAATTGGTTTGTTGGCCACGAAGATTCCTAGGGGTATGAGTAGATTAGATTAGAATAAATTCCCTATAGTGTGGAAACAGGCCCTTCAGCCCAAAAGGTCCACACCAACCCTCTGAACACTAACCCACCCAGACCCATTTCCCTCTGAATAATGCATCTAACCCTGTGGGCAATTCAGCATGGCCAATTCACCTGACCGGCACATCTTTGGACTGTGAGAGGAGACCAAAGCACCCAAAGGAAACCCACGGAGAACGGGGAGAATGTGTAAACTCCACACAGTCACCCGAGGCTGGAATCGAAACCTAGGTCCCTGGTGCTAATCGGGTAGTCCTTTCCGATGTGTTTTGATGTATAATATGGTCACTCTTGGGTCAGATTATGTAATGTCTTCTTTGGATTTGTTGCTTAAGTATCAGAGGCTAGTGCCATTTAAATCCCTTCAATAGGTGTTCCTGTTCTACCTTCTGGAGTTCTGGATTGCTGCAGTGTGTCCTTGCCTGTTTGAATAGTCATAGAATCATAGAGTAATACAGCATGAAAACGGATCCTTTAGCCCAAGCTGGTCCATGCTGACCATAGTGCTAACTCAGTTTGTTCCAACTGCCCACAGTTTGTCCATTTCCCCGTAAACGTTTCCCATCCCTGTATCTATCTAAATGGTTTTTTAAAATGTTGTTGTTGTACCTGAGTCAACCACTTTCTCTAGCAGTCCAATCCATGTACACACTACTCTCTGCGTGAAGACGTTGCCTCTCAGGTCCTTCTTAAATCTTTCCTCTCTCACCTTTAAACCTATGGCTCTTTGGTTTTCAATGCCCAATCCCCAGGAAAAATAACTATCTGCATTCATCCTATCAATGCCCCCTCATAATTTTATACACCTCAGTAAGGTCACCCCTCATTTTCCTATGTTTCAAGGAACAAAGTCCCTTTGGCCAACCTTTTCCTATAACTCAGGCCTACTAGTCCTGGCAACAGCCTTTTTTGCACTCTTTCCAGTTGAACTGTCATTCCTATAACAGGGTGACCAAAATTGTACACAATACTCCAAGTGCAGCCTCATCAATGACTTGTGCAACAGAACATAACATCCCAACTCCTATACTCAGTGTCTCGATTGATGAAGGCCAGCACGCTAAATGCCTTCTTCACCACCCTGTCCACCTGTTGCACCATTTTCAATGAATTATGTACTCCTACTCATAGGTCCCTCTGTTCCACAACACTCCTCAGGATCTTTCTACTTACTGAATAAATCTTACCTGGGTTTGACTTTCCAAAGTGCGACATCTCATATTTCTCTGCATTGAATGCCATTTGCCAGTCCTCAGCCCACTTTCCCAATTGACCAAGATCACTCTGTAATTTTTGATAATCTCCTTAATGCAGTTCTAATGCACTATGGTGGTACAGTGGTTAGCACTGCTGCCTCATAGCGCCAGAGACCCTGGTTCAATTCCTGCCTGTGTGGAGTTTGCACATCCTTCCCGTGTCTGCGTGGGTTTGCTCCGATTTCCTCCCACAGTCTAAAAATGTGCAGGTTAGGTGAATTGGCCATGCTAAATCGCCCGTAGTGTGAGGGGAATGGGTCTGGGTGGGTTGCTCTTCAGAAGGTCAGTGTGGACTTGTTGGGCTGAAGAGCCTGTTTCCACACAAAGTAATCTAATCTTTGTTTGTGGTTACTGTTATAGTGCCACTCATCCTTGCAAGAAAGGGAGTCTGCTGTTCTTTTCCTCTTCTTGAGTGAATTTTATTTTGGTGAAGATGTTATTGATGGTGAGTTTCTTCCAGTTGCGTACATTTAATGATGTCAAATATATTATGTACACACCAAATCAAGAGTTTGAGTTGGATGGTTGGGAGGGCTGTCTGTTCTAAGTTTGGCATTACTGCTTCTGCTATCAGTCCTGATACTGGGGAACCCATTGCTGTGCCATTGATTTGTCTGTATACTTGTCCATTGAATGTAAAGCGAGTAATGAGGTATAGATCTAGTAACTTTAGCATGCTGTTTTTGTTGATGCCTGCTGGTGTCATGGAGTGTCTGAGTAACCATTTAATCCAATAATGTGGCAATGGTATTCTTGGCTAGGTTGATGTCTATAGGTGTAAAGAGCACTATTTTTTGTCATTTAGATCAACAATTCTAAATCAAATATAGGAGGTATGGTTAGTAAGTTTATACATGATAGCAAAGTATAGTGGACAGTGAAGTAGGTGATCTCAGAGTATAATGGGACCTCGATCAGATGGATTGAAGGGCCAAAAAGTGGCAGATGGAGTTTAATTTAGACAAGTAGAACCAGCACCAATCCTTTCAGCACCTCACTGGTCACAAGCCTCCAGTCCAAACATTAATCCTCCATCACCACCCTCTGTTTCCCAACTTCAAGTCAATTTTGTATCCAAATGGCTATTTCTCCCTCGATCCATGTGACTTAACCTTGCTAACCAATCTGCCATGTGGAGCCTTGTTGAACACTTTAATGAAGTCCATACAGACACCATTCACTGCTTTGCCTTCATCAATCTTCTTTGTCACTCCTTCAAAAAGCTCCACCTAGTTAGTAGTGAGACATGATTTCCCATGCATAAAGTCATGTTGACTATCCCTAATCAGTTCTTGCCTTTCCAAAGACATGTAATTCTGTCCTTCTGAATCCGTTCAACAACCTACTCACCACTGATTTCAGGCTTATTGCTCTTTAGTTCTGAAGTTTCCTCATCACCATTCTTAAATAATAGCACCACATTAACCAACCTCTAGTTTTCCAGCATCTCACCCAAGGCTATCAATAATGCTAGGGGGGCCAGTAATCACTTCCCTAGTACAGTTCTAAAAAATGTTCAGAAATGGAAGGATCTAGAACAGCAGGTGCATTGAGCTTTTGAAGGTGACAGGATGTGATTACAGCAATTATGACCTTGGACTTTATAAATAGAGATCCTGAGGACAAAAGTGAGGAAGTTATGCTCATCCTTGATAAAGTCATGATTAGGTCCTAAGTCAAGTATTGCATCCAGTTCTGGTCACCACACTTTCAGAGGAATGTGTAGGCTCTTAAAAGGGTGTAGGTGAGATTTACCATAATGGCCCCAAGAATGAATAGTTTAGCAAAAATGTCAGGCTCAAGATGCTGGGATTGTTCTGCTTGGAGCAAATGAGATTAAGAGAATATTTGATCAAGATGTAAAGTGATCATGACAGGTAGAAGGTAGATTAAAGAAAAACTATTCCCAGTAGCTAATAAATTACAAGGGGTTAGGTGGGTGGGGGACAATATGAGAGGGCATCTTGCAAAACATTGAGTCTTGAGGCTGGTGAAGGTGGAATCAGAGATAAAGAAATTGGATTTTCACTGAAGGAATTAAATCTGGAGTGCCAAAGGGTGAGTGACTAGAAATGTTCTGTAAGAGGGCTAGCAAGGATTTGTTGGGTAGACTAGTCTCCTTTGTTCTGAGTCTATACAGCCCATCCTCCTATTGACAACAAATTAGGAAGGACAGTATATAGTGAAGAATGCTACAAAAAGACAATGGCTAATTTTGTGAGTGCATAAATTTTGACCAATATCATTCAACGCAGCATGTATGAGGCCATCCAAGTTGTATCTACAAAAGGCCCACCAGGGAAATCTGAATCTGTGGAGGATTAAAGTGGTTCTAGAATTGAAGATTCTGCCCAGTTAAAATCAAGGGCACGGGCAGCATTTGACAGTTGTTAGTGTTGACAAATGTGTGGACAAACAACAATGAACATATAACAAATTAATAAATCATTGCTCATGTAATTCCACTTACCTATGAGGAAATTTGCATAGGAAGCTGTTGTAGAGTACTGTTGTTCCAAGAATTTATTGAAGTATGTGGAGAGACCAGCAAGCATGGAAGAGAAACTACACTGAGCTATCACAATAATGATAAACAATGGATTCAGCAGCAACCTGGCAAGCATTTTGGGAAACTCTGTAAGAACAGAGAATACACAAGTTAGAGATATTTTGCAGTAGAACATATAGGCTATTCAGACAGTGAATACCAAACACAGATTGGAGCAGAGACTGCAGAGATAAAACAATTAGAGAGGAGAACATACAAACTGGAATACAGCACAGAATGAAACAACAAATATGGTTCACAGAATATACAAAACAATGTCAGGAAGGTAAGCATAAATTGAAACAAAACAGAAAATGACTAAATCCAGCTGTTTCAAAATTGAAATTGGGAAACAATACATAAAAGTTCATAGAAATTTGAAGTTCTTTTTGATAAGTGGTTATTGATAATCATTGTTAACAGTGAGATGAACAGATTTTTGTTCAATAAAACATATTTTGAGGGGAAAAGCAGGTTTGTGGATTTTGGTCCCCAATTGTTGGAAAAATGTTAGAAGGAATTATTAAGGAAGTAATACTGGCATGGTGGAGTAGCACAGTGCTGCCGCACAGCTCCAGGGATCCAGGTTTAATTCCAGCCTTTGGTAACTGTCTGTGTGGAGCTTGCACATTCTCCCCATGTCTGTGTGGGTTTTTTCCAGGTACTCCAGTTTCCTCCCACAATCCAAAGATGTGCAGGCTGGGTGAATAGGATAATTGGGTGTTTTGCCGCTTGGTGAGCCAGGTGGTGCAGGGGTCAGTGTTGGGCCCACGACTGTTCATGATGTATAGAAATGATTTTGAAGAGGAGTAACATATCCAAAATTTGCTGATGACACTAAATTGAATGGAAAGGCAAACTGTGCAGAGGATATGGAGGTTCTGCAGAGAGATTTAGATAGGTTAAGTGAGTGGGCAATGGTCTGGCAGATGGAGTACAGTGTTGGTAAATGTGACATTATCCACTTTGGAAGTAAAAATAGTAGGTCAGTGTATTATTTAAATGGTGAAAGATTGCAGCATGCCGTTTGCAGAGGGACTTAGGAGTGCTCATACATAAATCACTAAAAGTTGATTTGCAGGTGCAACAGGTAATCAGGAAGGCAAACGGAATATTGGCTTTCATTTCTAGAGGAATTGAATTGAAGAGCAGGGAGGTTCTGCTGAAATTGTACAAGGTGTTGGTGAGGCTGCACCTGGAGTGTTGTACGTAGTTCTGGTCTCCTTACTTGAGGAAGGATATACTGGTTTTGGAGGTGGTGCAGAGGAGGTTTGTCGGGTTGATTCTAGAGAAGAGGGTGTTACCTAATGAGGAGATGTTGCGCTGCTTGGACTGTACTCACTAGAATTTAGAAGAATGAGAGGGGATCTTAGAGAAACATATAAAATTATGAAAGGGATGGATAAGTTCGAGGCAGGCAAATTGTTTCTGCTGGTAGGTGAGACTTCAATGAGGGGACATGGCCTCAAGATTAAGGGGAGTAGACTTAGGGCACAGATGAGGAGGAACTGCTTTTACCAGAGAGCAGTGAATCTATGGCTCAAACAAGAGCACCTTTATTGCACCTTTATTGGTACATGGCTCTCATAAAATTGATTCTATTGTTGACTCTTCTCTTCAGCTCTGCAGCCAATATTATTAGTCAATATTATCCCCTCTTCTTAGCACTCCTTTTCTATTTTTTTTTTGTGCTTAGATTCCCTACAGTGTGGAAACAGGCCCTCCGGCCCAACAAGTCCACACCGACCGTCCGAAGAGTAACCCATCCAGACCCACTCCCTCTGACTAACATACCTAACACTATGGGCAATTTAGCACGGCCAACTCACCTGATCTGCACATCTTTGGATTGTGGGAGGAAACCCACATAGACACAGGGAGAATGTGCAAACTCCACACAGACAGTCACTCAAGGCTGGAATCGAACCTGGGACTCTGGTACTGTGACGCAGCAGTGCTAACCACTGATCCACCATGCTGCCACCAACAATTTGCATGTCCTGAACAATTTGCATGCAGAAATATTTTTTATCTCATCCAGCTCTTGTTCGAGCCGGGGCTCTATTACTGTCAGACCATAAGACCATAAGACATAGGAGTGGAAGTAAGGCCATTTGGCCCATCGAGTCCACTCCGCCATTCAATCATGGCTGATGCGCATTTCAGCTCCACTTGCCAGCACTCTCCCCATAGCCCTTAATTCCTCTAGACAACAAGAACCTATCAATCTCGGCCTTGAAGACATTTAGCGTCCCGGCTTCCACTGCACTCCGTGGCAATGAATTCCACAGGCCCACCACTCTCTGGCTGAAGAAATGTCTCCGCATTTCCGTTCTGAAATGACCCCCTCTAATTCTAAGGCTGTGTCCACGGGTCCTAGTCTCCTCGCCTAACAGAAACAATTTTCTAGCATCCACCTTTTCAAAGCCATGTATTATTTTGTACTTCATATTTCCACATGGCAATCTGCACCTGTCACTCACCACATTCCATGCATCTACATACAGGTACAATTACACTAATATAGAGTTGATTACCTTTCCCTTTACATTGAACCCACCCAAGATATTAGCAATCCCTACCATTCCTCCCAGTATCTGTGCACCTTGGTATTTCTATCTCATATTTTCTTCTGGATCCAAAACCGCTATTCAGTTAGATTAAATCCTTCTCGATGGCACAGGCAAAACTGCCTGCAAGGAATTCAGTCCCAGCTCTGTCCAATCAGTACAGGTCACATCCCTCTAAATGTCTGAGAACAGGAGGGAAATGTCGGGTAACCACAAACCAGTCAGTCAGTAGTCTGACATCAGTGTAGTGAAATTATTGGAAAAAAAAATTGATCACGACTAGTCAGCTCACATTTATTAGAGGGAGATCCTGCCTGGATAATTTAATTGTTTTTTTTGAAAAGGTGACTAAATATATTAGCAAAGGTAGTGCAGTTGATGTCATTTACATAAACTTCAGGAAGGCCTTTGACAAGGCTGGTTTAAAAGACAAGAGCCCATAGGATCCAAGGCAAGTTGGCAAACTGTATTCAAAATAAGCCTACAAACTGGAGAAAAGGGGAGTGATGGAGGGCTGTTTTAGTGACTGGAAGCCAGCAGTGGACCGTAGGAATCAGTACTGGAACGCTAGCTGTTTGTTATCTCAATTAATGATTAAATGGTAGGTCCTCAAAGTTTGGGAGAAGATTTGTAGCTCGGATGCTCGTTGTTGTGGTTCTGTTCGCTGAGCTGGGAAGTTGTCTTGCAAACGTTTCGTCCCCTGTCTAGGTGACATCCTCAGTGCTTGGGAGCCTCCTGTGAAGCGCTTCTGTGCTGTTTCCTCCGGCATTTATAGTGGCCTGTCTCTGCCGCTTCCGGTTGTCAGTTCCAGCTGTCCGCTGTAGTGGCCGGTATATTGGGTCCAGGTCGATGTGTTTGTTGATAGAGTCTGTGGATGAGTGCCATGCCTCTAGGAATTCCCTGGCTGTTCTCTGTTTGGCTTGCCCTATAATGGTAGTGTTGTCCCAGTCGAATTCATGTTGCTTGTCATCTGTGTGTGTGGCTACTAAGGATAGCTGGTCGTGTCATTTTGTGGCTATTTGGTGTTCATGGATATGGATCGTTAGCTGTCTTCCTGTTTGTCCTATGTAGTGTGTTTTGTGCAGTCCTTGCATGGGACTTTGTACACTACATTGGTTTTGCTCATGTTGGGTATAGGGTCCTTCGTTCTGGTGAGTTGTTGACTGAGAGTGGCTGTTGGTTTGTGTGCTGTTATGAGTCCTAGTGGTCGCGGTAGTCTGGCTGTCAGTTCGGAAATACTCCTGATGTATGGCAGTGTGGCTAGTCCTTTGGGTTGCGGCATGTCCTCGTTCCGTTGTCTTTCCCTTAGGCATCTGTTGATGAAATTGCGCAGGTATCTGTTTTTGGCGAATAACTTATATAGGTGAGTTCATCCAAAAAGTACATCGAAGCAGAGTACATCCTAAAAGCACAACAACTACTTGCAGATACCAACACCTACCAAAAGAGGGAGTTTGACCCCACCCCACAGCTCACCAATAGGATAAACAACGCACTGAGGAATCTACAAAAAAACAGACAGATAACCAGGTCTGACCTGCAAAGAATGAAACCTGAAAGCAACAACACCCCCAGATTCTATGGACTACCCAAAGTGCACAAACCAGCCATCCCACTCAGACCCATAGTATCACTACCAGGGACACCATCACACAAACCGGCTAAAGAACTGCAGCAGAAACTGAAACACCTGATCAGCGGATCCAGACAATCTATATAATCGACACAGGAATTCCTGGACATCAGAAATATACACATAGACAAGGAAGAAACTATGGTCTCATTCGATGTAACGGCACTGTTCACCTCCATCGACAAAACCCTAGCCAAAGAAACAATCGCCAACCTGCTGGACAGACAACAGACAACAGGACGTTGAACCTATCAACAAAGACGGCATACTTAAACTACTGGACTTGTGCCTCACAACACACTTCACATTCAACAACCAGATATATGAACAAATTAACGGAACACCCATGGGCTTACCGATCTCTGGACTCATAGCAGAAGCAGTAATGCAAAAGTTAGAACAAACAGTCTTACTGCAAATTCAACCCAAACTCTGGGTCAGATATGTGGATGACACCTTTGTAATAATTAAAAACACAGAAATAGAGAACACACATCAGATCATCAACGCCACACTCACAGGAATCCGATTCACTGGAGAGAAAGAAAAGGACAACCAACTCCCATTCCTAGACGTGATGGTACAGAGAACACCGAACAGAGAATTCACCACAAAGGTTTACAGGAAAGCCTCACACACAGACCAAGTCCTAAACTATGAAAGCAACCACCCCAACACACACAAACGAAGTTGCATCAAGACATGATTCAAAAGGGCCACAACACACTGCAGCACACCAGAACTGCAAAAAGAGGAAGAGGAACACCTATACAAGGTATTCGCCAAAAACAGATACCCGCGCAATTTCATCAACAGATGCCTAAGGGAAAGACAATGGAACGAGGACATGCCGCAACTCAAAGGACTAGCTACACTACCATACATCAGGAGCATTTCTGAACTGACAGCCAGACTACTGCGACCACTAGGACTCATAACAGCACACAAACCAACAGCCACTCTCAGTCAACAACTCACCAGAACGAAGGACCCGATACCCTACATGAGCAAAACCAATGTAGTGTACAAAGTCCCATGCAAGGACTGCACAAAACACACTACATAGGACAAACAGGAAGACAGCTAACGATCCATATCCATGAACACCAAATAGCCACAAAACGACACGACCAGCTATCCTTAGTAGCCACACACACAGATGACAAGCAACATGAATTCGACTGGGACAACATTACCATTATAGGGCAAGCCAAACAGAGAACAGCCAGGGAATTCCTAGAGGCATGGCACTCATCCACAGACTCTATCAACAAACACATCGACCTGGACCCAATATACCGGCCACTACAGCGGACAGCTGGAACTGACAACCGGAAGCGGCAGAGACAGGCCACTATAAATGCCGGAGGAAACAGCACAGAAGCGCTTCACAGGAGGCTCCCAAGCACTGAGGATGTCACCTAGACAGGGGACAAAACGTTTGCAAGACAACTTCCCAGCTCGGCGAACAGAACCACAACAAATGGTAGGTCCCTTGGGAGTACAGAGGAAAAAAGGGACCTTAGTGTACAAGTCCATAGATCGCTGAAGGTGTCAGCATGAAGGTGACAGCATGGCGAAGAAGGAAAACAGGATGCTTGCATTCATTTGCCAGGATATAGGATATAGCAGCATGGAACTTCTATACAACTTTATAAAATACTGTTGAGGCCAAGGTGGAATACTATGTGTAATTCTGGTCACCACACTGGACAGGGTCACCACACTGGACAGGGTCACCACACTGGACAGGGTCACCACACTGGACAGGGTGCACAGGACATTCATCAGGATGTTGCTTGGAATGGAAAGGCTCAGTTGTAATGAGAGTTGAAAAGTGTGACGCTAGAAAAGCACAGCAAGTCAGGCAGCATCTGAGGAGCAGGAGATTCAATGTTTCACGCATAAACCCTTAATCAGGAATGTGGGGGGCTGGGAAAGGGGGCTGAGCGATAAATGGGAGGGTGGGGGTGGTGCTGGGGAGAAGGTAGCTGGGAAGGCGATAGGTAGATGCAGGTCAGGGTGACGGTGATATGTCAGAGGGGAAGGTGGAGTATATAGATGGGAAGGAAGATGGACAGGTGGGACAGTCCAAGAGGGCAGTGCCACGTTTGAGGGTTAGATCTGGGATAAGGAGGGGGGAGATGAGGAAACATGGACCTAACGAGGGAGTCGCGGGGGGAATTGTCTCTATAGAATGCAGATAGGGGTGGGCCAGTGATGGGATGATGGGGTCTGACTGTAGGTCGTGGGAATGATGGAGGCATTGTATCTGGACATTTAGTTGGGTAGAACGTGCGGACCAGGTGGTGGGGGGGTTTCTATCTTTGTTGCGGTTGGAGGGGTAGGCTTCAAGAGAGGAGGTGTGGGAAATGGAGAAGATGTGCTGGAGGGCATGTTGACCACTTCGGAGGGGAAATTGTGGTCCTTGAAGTAGGAGGCCAGCTGGGATGTCCTGTGGAAATGTCCAGGTCATCCCAGATGGCCTCAATGTTCGCTTGCCTCGCTCTCCACGGATACTGTCTGACCCACTGTGATTTCCAGCAGTTTTTGTTTTCAGACTGGATAGGCTAGTTTTCTTTTCCCTGGAGCAGAGGAGGCTGATGTGTATCTGACTGAGGTAGACAAAATTATGAGGGGTGGACAGAATAGAAAGTGAGAATCTATGACATGTCCATGACCAGACACCATACGTAAAAGTGATGAGTAATTGATTTTGAGGAGGTTGTGAGAAAAAAAATTGCACCGGTAGAAAATATGGAATATGCTACCTTAGAGGGTGGTGGGGCGCAGGTACTCAACTTTTAAGAAATGTAGGGATGAGTACTTAAGATGCTCGGGCATAGTAATCTATGGAAAAAAGTGCAGGTAAATGGGACTAGAGTAGTTTGATGTTTGTTATTTGACACAGATATGAGGGCCAAAAGGCCAGCTTTATTGTGTAATCTAAACCCCTGAATCCTGCACCACCCTTCTAGCCTTGCATTCATCTGCTTTATTCACCTATTTCTGAAGTCACTTATACCTGACACTGGAAATAACTCAGATGTTACTATTCTTGATGTTCTGCTTTCTAATGTCTCACCTGACCCCTTAATGTCTGACTGTAGGACTGTGCACCGCTTTACATTTGCCAATGGTACTGATGTGGTCATGACTGCTAACTAGTCATCTAATCCCTTCAGGGTGCACTGCACCCTCTCTGTAACATCCCTGACCCGACTGCCAAGGGGACACCATCCTGAATTAATGCCAGCAGATGCAGAAATGATAACTTATTCCTACTATCAACAAATCTCCAATAAGATCCTAAGATCACAAAAAGTAGGAACAGGGTAGGCCATTTGGTCCCTTTAAGAGAAAGCGAGTACTGTAGATGCTGGAAATCAGAGTCAAGATTAGAGTGGTGCTGGAAAAGCACAGCAGGTCAGGCAGCATCCGAGGAGCAGGAAAATTGATGTTTCGGGCTAAAGCCCTTCATTAGGAATGAGGCTGGGACCCTCGGGGGGTGAAGAGATAAATGGGAGGGGGTGAGGCTTGGGGGGAGGTACCTGAAAGTGCAATAGGTGGATAAAGGTTGGGGTGAAGGTGAGAGGTCGGAGATTAGGGTGGAGCGGACAGCTGGGATGGAAGATTGACAGGTGGGATAGATCACGAGGATGGTGCTGAGCTGGAAAATTGGAACTGGGGTAAGGTGGGGGGACAGGAAATGAGGAAACTGGTGAAGTCCACATTGATGCCATAGGGTTGAAGAGTCCTGATACAGAAAATGAGGCATTCTTCCTCCAGGCGTGGGTGGCAAGAGAGTGGTGATGGAGGAGGCCCAGGACCTGCATGTCCTCGGCAGAGTGGGGGGGGGTGAATTGAAATGTTCAGCCACAGGATGTTGGGGTTGATTGGTGCAGGTGTCCCTGAGATGTTCTCTGAAGCGCTCTGCGAGTAGGTGTCCAGTCTCCCCAATGTAGAGGAGACCGCATCAGAAGCAATGGATACAGTAAATGATGTGTGTGGAAGTATGAGAAAATCTGGTCCCTTTAACCTGCTCTGCTGATTAATGGGATCATGGCTGATCCAATGTTCATCATGTCCACTCTCCTGCCACTTCCTCATAACCCTTGATTCCTCAAGAAGATATCTATTTCAGTCTTTAACATACAAAAGAACTCTGCTCTATGTGGCAAGGAGTTCCAAGAC
The DNA here is from genome assembly GCF_047496795.1 of Chiloscyllium punctatum. Taxonomy (NCBI): domain Eukaryota; kingdom Metazoa; phylum Chordata; class Chondrichthyes; order Orectolobiformes; family Hemiscylliidae; genus Chiloscyllium; species Chiloscyllium punctatum. Next base: position 90,248,392 of record NC_092744.1, on the reverse strand, counting down.
ATTCAACCCTCTGAGAAAAGGAGTTCCTCCTCATCTCAGACTTAAATTAGAACCCTCTTATTCTGAGACTGCATCCTGTCGTCCTTGACTCTCCCATTCAGGAAACATCCTCTCGGATTTTACTCTGTCAAGTCCTTTAAAAGTCCAGTATGTCTCATGACTTCACATCTCATTCTACTAAATTCCTATCCTATCACAGTTTTTCTTTTAACCTCCCTTATAATCTCTCTGTACAGCTAAGCCAAGGCTGACACTCCCTTGATGAACCATCATTCTCCTCAGTGCAATCAGAATGGGCCAACTGGCCTTCTTCACTTCTGATTATCTGAGATCTATCAGAATTCAAAATTGGATGAATATGTGTGACTGACCCCTGCACCACTTTCTTGATTGCTTGGTAGGTCCATATTCTCTTTTTCCCTGAGTACTCTGAAGCTGAGGGGTGATCACATGTGCAGTCTACAAGCCTCTCAATCTTTTGCACATAACATAGTCAACCTAGCTACTTCCTGACTTCCAAAACCAGGATCTCGATCTGTAGTAGTTGACAGATACCACTTCCTGCAGATGTGGTTCTCCAGGTTACAGGAAAAATCCTGTAAAATGGAACAGGAAATGCACTCATACCAGTCAGAGCAGTCATACTATTCCTGTATTGATAAAATAAATGTTTAAAAGTATAATAGAAGGCTTTTTTTCCTGCTGTTATCAATTATCTCCACTTAATTCTTACTTTCAAATTCAAGTTATATATTTTAATTTCTCAACTTCTTTGAGTAACTTCACAGAGAGCTCACAAACCAGAATACTGAAGCATGAAAGCCAGACCATAAAGACCATAAATGAAGGGAAGGCAACAGCCTTGTCACTCGACGATTAATCCAGAAACTCAGCTAATGTTCTTTGAACCTGGGTTCAAATCCTGCTAATGTCAGAATTTGAATTCAATAAACATATCTGGAAATAAGAATCTAATGATAACCATGAACCATTGTCAATTATTGGGGAAAAACCCATCTGGCTTACTAATTCCCTCCAGGGAAGGAATTCTGCCATCCTCATCTACATGTAAAGGGTGGCATGATGGCTCAGTAGTGAGCTCTACTGCCTCACAGTGACAAGGACCTGGGTATGTTTCCACCTTCGGGCTACTGTCTGCATTACACGTTCTCCCTTGTCTGCATGGGTTTCCTCTGGGTGCTCTGGTTTCCTCCCACAGTCTAAAGATATGCAGGTTAGGTAAATGGATCATGCTTTATTGCCCAGTGATATGTAGGTTAGTTGGATCATTCATGCAAATGCAAGATTACAAGGAATAGTTGAGGGAATACAAGGTTGAGGGAGGGAATGGGGGAATTGATCTGGTTAGGATGCTCTTTGGATGGTGAGTGCAGACTTAATGGGTCAAATGGCCTGTTCCTGTTCTGTAGGGATTCTGTGTGACTCGAGACCAACAGCAATGTGGTTGACTCTGAAATGGCCTATGAAGCCACTCAACTGTATCAATCATTGAAACTGGACAGACCACCTGACATCGGTCTACACAGGGGAAATATCCTGCAAACCCTGTAAAGTCCTCCTTACTAACACTCTGGGCTCATGCCAGAATTGGGAGAGCTGTCTCACAGACTAGGCACGCAACAGACTGACCGAGTCTGACTCAGAATCATATCTTACAGAAAATTTCCCAAACATCACTATCTCTACATATGTCTTGTCCCACAGGCAGGGAAGATCTAGCAAAGGTAGTAGCACAATGGTATATTAACAGGAGAGAGTTGCACTAGGAGTCCTTAACATTGATTCTGGACCCAATGAAGTATCACGATTTCAGGTTAAACCTGGGTAAAGAAACCTTTTGTTGATTATTATTCCCTTGGCTGATGAATCATACTCCATGTTGAAGAATACTTAAAGCACTGAAAGTGGCAAGGGTTCGTAATATACTCTGGATGAGGGATTTCAATGTCTGCCACCAAGAGCAGTGCTACTGATTGAACTGCTTGAGTCCTAAAGGACTAGATTGGGTCTGCAGCAGGTGATGAGGGAACCAGCAACAGGGATAAACATACTTGAACTCATCCCTTCCAGTCTGTTTGCAGCAGATGAATCTGTCGTTGTGGTGGTATAGTTCTGCTTTCACACTGAGATTACCCTCCATTATGCTGTGTGGAACTATCATTGTATTAAGTAGGACACTCTTTGAACAGATCTAGAAAGAAACCTAGGCATCCATGAAGTGGTGTGGGCCATCAACAGTAGCAGACTTGTACTCCAGCACAATCTGCAATCTTCTGGCCTTGCATATCCCCCATTTAACCATTACCATTAAGTCAGGGGAAGCACCCTAGTTCAATGGAGAGTGCATGCCTATAAATGAAGTGTCAACCTGGTGAAGCTATCAAACAGGGCTATTTGCATAACAAGCAGTAAGTGATAGATAAACCTAAACAATGCCCAACCAATGGATCAGATGTAAGCTCTGCAATCCTGCCACATCCAGTCGTGAATAATTTAAAAATTAATTGAGGAGGCGCTCAATGAATGAGCCTAACACAGAAATCCAATAGATCAGGCTGAAATATTCACAGCAATCTTCAGTCAGAATGCCAAGTGGATGGTCTACCTTAAATATGCCACACTTCCCCCTCTTTTACCATCTTCTCTGACCTTTGCTCTAAGTAAGAACAGAGAAGATGGTAAAAGAGGGGGAGGTGTTGCATTATTAGTCAAGGACATCATTAAAGTGGCAGAAAGGACATTTGAGGACTCGTCTACTGAGGTAGTATGGGTTGAGGTAAGAAACAAGAAAGGAGAGGTCACCCTATTGGGAGTTTTCTACAGGCCTCTGAATAGTTCCAGAGATGTCAAGGAAAGGACAACAAAGATAATTCTGGACATGAGTGAGTGTAACAGGGTAATGGTTATGGGGGACTTTAACTTTCCAAATATTGACTGGAAATATTGACTGTTCAAGTACTTCAGATGGGTCAGTTTTTGTCCAATGTGTGCAGGAGGGTTTCCTGACACAGGCCAACAAGGGGCGAGGCAATTTTGGCTTTGGTACTGGGGAATGAACCCAGCCATGTGTTAGATTTGGAGGTAGGTGAGTACTTTGGTGATAGTGACCACAATTTGGTTATGTTTACTTTACTGATGGAAAGGGATAGGTATATCTGGCAGGGTAAGAGTTATAGCTGGGGGAAAGGCAATTATGATGTGATTAGGAAAGAGTCAGGATGTATAGGATGGGAAAGGAAACTGCAGGGGATGGGCACAATTCAAATGTGGAGCTTGTTCAAGGAACAGCTCTTGTGTGTCCTTGATAAGTATGTACCTGTCAGGCAGGGAGGAAGTTGTCAAGCAAGGGAGCCATGGTTTACTAAACAAGTTGAATCTCTTGTTCAAGAGGAAGAAGAAGGCTTATGTTAGGGTGAGATGTGAAGGCTCAGTTAAGGCATTTGAAAGTTACAAGTTAGCCAGGAAAGACCTAAAGCGAGAGCTAAGAAGAGCCAGGAGGGAACGTGAGAAGTAGTTGGCAGGGAGGATCAAGGAAAACCCCAAGGCTTTTTATAGGGATATCAGGGATAAAAGAAAGACTACAGTAAGATGAGGGCCAATCAAGGATAGTAGTGGGAAGTTGTGCGTGGAGTCAAAGGAGATAGGGGAAGTGCAAAATTAATATTTTTCATCAGTATTCACACTGGAAAAAGACAACATTGTCGAGGAGAATACTGAGATACAGGCTACGAGACCAGATGGGATTGAGGTTCACAAGAAGGAGGTGTTAGCAATTCTAGAAAGTGTGAAAATAGCTACATCCCCTGGGCCGGATGGGATTAATCAGGGAAAACCAGGGAGGAGATTGCAGAGCCTTTGGCTTTGATCTTTATGTTGTCGTTGACTGGAGGAATACTGCCAGAAGACTGGAGGATAGCACATGCTGGCCCCATGTTCAAGAAGGGCAGTAGAGATAACCCTGGTGATTATAGACCAGTGAGCTTTACTTCAGTTGTGGGTAAAATGTTGGAAAGGGTTGGAAGAATAGGATTTATCTTCATCTAGAGAGGAATAAGTTGATTAGGATGTACCAACACAGTTTTGTGAATCATATGTTGTGCTTCACAAACCTTATTGAGTTGTTTGAACTGGTGACCAAACAGGTGGATCAGGGTAAAGCAGTTGATGCGGTGTATATGGATTTCAGTAAGGTGTTTGATAAAGTTCCCCATGGTAGGCACAAAATATGGAGGCATGGGATTGCGAGTGATTTAGCGGTTTGGATTAGAAATTGGCTTGCTGAAAGAAGACAGAGGTTGATGGGAAATGTTCACCCTGGAGTTCAGTTACTAGTGGTGTCCTGCAAGGATCTGTTTTGGGGCCACTGCTGTTTGTCATTTTTATAAATGACCTTAATGAGTGCTTAGAAAGATGGGTTAGTAAACTTGCATATGACACTAAGGTCAGTGGAATTTTTGATAGTGCCAAAGGACGTTGCAGGTTACAGAGGGATGTAGAGAAGCTGCAGAGATGTGGCAAATGGAGTTTAATGCAGAAAAGGGTGAGGTGATTCACTTTGGAAGGTCTAACAGGAATGCGGAGTACTGAGCTAATGGTAAGAAACTTGGTAGTGTAGATGAGCAGTGATATCTCTGTGTCCATGTACATAGATCCCTGAAAGTTGTTCCTTGGATGCTGCCTGACCTGCTGCGCTTTTCCAGCAACACACTTTCAACCCAGGTTGATAGGGTTGTTAAGAAGGCATATGGTGTGTTGGTGTTTGAGTTGGTGGTGTAGAGGGATTGAGTTTTGGAGCTACAAGTTTATGCTGCAGCTGTACAAATCTCTGGTGCGGCCACACTTGGAAAATTGCATACAGTTCTGGTCACCGCATTATAGGAAGGATGTGGAAACTTTGAAAAGAGTTCACAGGATATTTACCAGGATGTTGGGTGATATGGAGGGAAGGTCTTGTGAGGAAAGGCTGTGGGTTTTGAGGCTGCTTTCATTAGAGAGAATAAGATTGAGAGGTGACTTAATTGAGACATCCTCCAGGACCACTCAGCTCTTGAGTTCATTACAACCTTGGTTCAGCCTGGAACTCCACCAATAAACACATTGATTTGGACCCCATTTATCAATCTCTGTGAAAAATGACCAGAAATAATATCACCTTAACAAACAAAGACATGTAAATAGAAAGTGGGACAGATCACCAGCACTTCACCGGTGGCTCACTGATGATGTTACCTAGCTTGGTGACGAAATGTCTGAGAACAAACCGACCAGCTCAGTGAGCAAACGTACAACCTGAACCTCAACCTGAGCTACGAATCTTCTCAAAAATTGCAAACACCAATGAATGTAAGACACTCAAACTAGCCCGAAGATGGGAAAGCAACGCCATCCAACTGAGCACTACCCATGAACAACTGTATTTCCTACATGAATGCTTCAAGAAACAGGTATTACCAAAATGTCTGAAGTACAATCCACCTCTCAACACCCTACAAGCCAGAAGAATATCAAAACAGAACAGCCACAGAATGTTCCGAAAAATGATTCTGAAAAATGCCCACAACCAACTCCACAAATACAAACAGGAAATTTTGTTGCCAAAAAACTTTGTATGCCAATGTGACTGACCAGGAATGAACAAACATATTAGAAAAATCCATCAGCATCAAACAACAACAGACCAAGAAAATGAAAAAAAAACTATCCCTACAAGAAAAACTGGATAAAAGAACAACACAGGCAATTCAGAAGCTTGGATTAGGAACCTATCAGACCAACCACTAATTGACACGGAAAAAGCTGTCCTAGTAAGAGGGATGCACAACAACTACAGAGACGTGGACAAAAAGGACATCCTAGCAGCATTGGAATTAACCCTGAAAGATAAAGGATTCACAGAAGAAACCCAAGAGACCATCAGACAGACAGTAGCACCAACACTAAGCAAGAAGAAGAAAGGAAAGCCCAAGAAGGACTCAGAATAGACAGAAACATTGTAATCCTACCTGCAGATACAGGGCTCTTGACCATCATCCTAAACAGAACACAGTACATTGAAAAGGTGAACTCACTGCTCACAGATACCGACACCTACCAACAAGTGGTGATAGACCCGACTCCACAACCAAAAAAAACGTTTCACAGCATCTCTGAAGAAATTCCATAATTCAGGCAAAATTAACAAGACAGATCTCCAAAGAGTGAAATCTGATGGATCCAACACATCCCGCTTCTATGGATTACTTAAGGCACACAAACCAGGGGCTCCCCTCAGATCCATAGTGTCACACCCCTGCACAAAGACATTCCGTCTAGCAAAGGAACTTCACCATCAACTGAAATACCTAGAAGAAGACTCATGCCACTCCATCCACTCTAGCTAGGAATTCCTGAACATCAAAGACACCAAGAAAGAAGAGGACAAAGCCATGGTCTCCTTTGACATAGTGGCCACATTCACATCAAGTAACATTAGCCTGGCCAAAGTAACACTGACCTCACTACTAGATGAACCAATGACACAAACATCAGACAGCACCAACTCCATTAGCAAAGGCAGCATCCTCAATCTAGTAAACCTGTGCCTTACTACCCACTTCATCTTCAATGACAAGACCTACAAACAAATCAACCCATGGGATCACTAATATCAGGATTCTTAGCAGAAGCAGTAATGCAGAGAACCGAACAAATAGCCCTCCTCACGATCCAACCCAAACGCTGTTTGGATGACACCTTTGTCATCACAAAATGGAACAAATTAGAGGAAACCTATAATATCTTTAACAACATCCTTACTGCCATAAATTTCACAAAAGAGGAAGAGAACAACAGAGTCCCCTTCCTAGATGTCACAGTGGAGCGAACAGTCAATGGAGAACTGCAGACTACAGGAAAGCAACGTACACAGACCAGATACGCAACTACAGGAGCAATCATCCCAACACCCACAAATGGAGCTACATCAGGGCATTATTTAAACGGGCCACAACACATTGCAGCATCCAGGAACTATGAGCAGCAGCAGCAGCAGAAGAATACCTGTACAACATATTCAAGAGCAATGGGTACCCGATAAGCACAATCAGCTGCTTCTTAAACAACAAACCCAAAAAAGAAGACACAACATGCCCAGAGACTAGCCACATTACCATACATCAAAAACATGCAGAGATGACTACCAGACTACTCCAACCCCTTGGCATCATGGTAGCCCACAAACCTACCAACACACTGAAACAGCTACTGATGAATCTAAAGGACTCTGTAACAACCAGCAAAACTAATGCCTTACAAAAACATACCCTGCAAGGACTGCAACACGAAATCGGACAGATAGGCAGGAAATTATCCACAAGGACACATGAACATCAACTAGCCACCAAAAGAAATTTCTCACTATCACTAGTATCCTTACACACAGACAAAGAAGGACATAATTTCAACTGGGACAACACATCCATCCTAGGACAGGCTAAAAAGAGACATGCACTGGCCTCGCACTCAAACTGGAACTCCATCAATAAATGTATTGAATTGGACTCCATTTACCAACCTCTGAACCTGAAATAACAGCACCCACCTTAATAGACTAAGACACACAAATAAAAAGTGGGGCAGAACAAGCATGGTGACGAAATGTCTGAGAACAAACTTACCAGCTCAGTGAGCAAACTTACAACCTGAACCTTAGCCTGAGCTACATATCTTCTCAAAAATCATATGGACAAAAGAGCAGTTTTACAGAGGTAAAGTGAGAGCGGCAGCCCTTGACATCAAGGCTATACTTGACTGAGACTGGCATCAAAGAATTCTAGCAAAGCTGGAGTCATTGGCAATCAGCTGCAAACTCTGATGGTTGGAGTCATACCTGGCACATAAGAAAATGTTTATTGTTGTTGGAGGTCAGTCATCTCAACCACCTCAATTGGAGTTCCTCTAGTATTTGGCCAAGCCATCTTCGGCAGCTTCTTCAATGACCTTCTCTCCATCGTAAGTTCAGAAATGGGGATGTGCAATTATTGGTGAACAACAATCAGCACCATTTACGACTCCTCAGATGCTGAAGCAGTCCATGTTCAAATGCAACAACATCAGGACAATATCCAGGCTTGGGCTGTGAAGTGGTAAGTAACATCCATGCAACACAAAATCCAGGCAATGACCATCTCCAGATGATACAGTTTAACCACTGCCACTTGACATTCAACCACTGAATCTTCCATTGCCAACGTCCTGGGGACATATAATTGACTAGAAATTCAACGGATGTGCAGGTTTTGCTGGATTGGCCGAGATAGATTGCCTATAGTGTCCAGTGATGTGTAGGCTAATAGGTTAGCCATGGGAAATGTAGGGTTGTAGGGATAGGGTGAGTTGGGTGAGGGGAAACTGGGTCTGGGTGGGATGGTCTTTGGAGGATTGATGTGGACCCGATGGATTGAATGGCCTGGTTCCACACTGTTGGTTCTATGAAACTCCATGGGTCTGACATCCACAGTTCTTTATTTCTTTTAATTTTATAGTTGTCTTCTATTAGTTATCCAATACTATCTTCAATACCACCTTATCAAATGTGTGCAAACCTGTAAGCACACAAACTAAATTATGGAGAAAGCCAGAAGTGTAGCCCCTCATCATCTGACAAAGGAGCAGCGCTCCGAAAGCTTGTGATTTCAAGTTGGACGATAACCTATTGTCGTGTGAGTTCTGCCTTGTCCAACCCAGCCCTATACCGGCACCTCCACATCATAGCTTGCGGAGAGCATGCAAACCAGATCCAATCCAGAGCAGAGACATCACAAAACAGGGCAGAGAATTCCTAAGTTTCCGTTTCCAGATATCAGAGCAGAAACTATACAAAGGACAGCAGAATGTAGCTATCAGCTGCTGCTTTGATAGATAATAGACAGGATCAAGGTAGACGCACATATTTGTTCAAAATGGCTTCAACTTGACTTACTCTTGATGAATTCTTTGAGTGACATTTCTTCCATTTTTTGTTCGTCCATCTCACTTAGCATATCAGCCTCGCTTCCTGACTTCTAAAAAACAAAGTTGTGAGATCTGAAGATTAAATACCCAAAATGAGAAATGACCTAGGATGAAATGTAGAAATGAAATGAGACAGACCTAACCTGGCAGTGAATTTTCAATCTGTTTCAACAGTAAATGCATATCCCTTCAATCCTTCCTTGCATAAACGTTAAAATGTTTTTCTCAATGATAGCTTTAAATATCAGAGCGTAAATTTGTTTAATCCTTTTCTCGGATATCACAATTTGTGATCTGCCTGAATCAAACTATGGCCACAGCACACAAAGCCCAAGCTGTCCTCATTTAAATGATTCCTGAGAACTGAACTATGTCACTGACTGCACCATAACCAGGACCCCAGCAGCAACTGAGAAAAGTATGACCTGCAACACACTTCCAGTTCTGAAAAGTTTTGTTTTTAGTCTTCAGTCGCCTCATTGGGAATTAGAACAGTGGGAATGGAGGTTAGGACATTTGAATGTTCCTACTGCAGAATGTGGGAAGTAAGGGTCACCAGTAGTGTCCCTGCTGACTGTGTCTGTGGGAAGTGTACCCAACTCCAGCTCCTTGAAAACCACATTAGGGAACTGGAGCTGGAGCTGGATGAACTTCGGATCATTCGGGAGGCAAAGGGGGTTATTGAGAGGAGTCACAGCGAGGTCGTCACACCTCAGGTAAAAGGAGGAAGTAGATGGGTTACAGTCAGTGGGCAGAAAGGGAACTGGCAGGCAGTGCAGGGAACCCCTGTGGTCATTTCCCTCAACAAAAAATATACCATTTTGGATACTGTTGGAGGGACAATTTACTAAGGCTAATCAATGGGGCACAGAGTCTGTCCCTGTTGATCAGAAGGGAAGGGGGAAGGGGAGCAGAGCATTAGTCATTGGGGACAGATGGGAGGTTCTGTGGGAATGAAAGAGTCTCACGTTTGGTGCATTGCCTCCCAGGTGCCAGGGTTCGTGATGTCTCTGATTGTGTTTTTGGGATCCTTGAGGAGGCGGAGGACCAGCCCCAAGTCATGCTCCACATAGGCACCAACGACATATGTAGGAAGAGAGATGGGGATTTAAAGCAGAAATTCAGGGAGCAAGAACAGAGTTGTTATCACTGGTTTGTTGCCTGTGCCACGTGCTAGCGAAGCGAGGAATAGAGAGAAAGAGGATTTTTGCAAGGTTTGTGAAGGTTTGTAGCTCAGGTTGAGGTTTAGGGTGTAGGTTTGCTCACTGAGCTGTAGGTGTGATATCCAGACGTTTCATTACCTGGCTAGGTAACATCATCAGTGGTGACCTCCAAGTGAAGCGAAGCTGTTATCTCCTGCTTTCTATTTATATGTTTATCCTGGATGAGGTTCCTGGGGTTTGTGGTGATGTCATTTCCTGTTTGTTTTCTGAGGGGTTGATAGATGGCATCTAGATCTATGTGTTTGTTTATGGCGTTGTGGTTGGAGTGCCAGGCCTCTAGGAATTCTCTGGCATGTCTTTGCTTTGCCTGTCCCAGGATAGATGTGGTGTCCCAGTTGAAATAGTGTTTTTTTTCATCCATGTGTAGGACTTCGAGGGAGAGAGGGTCATGCCTTTTTGTGGCTAGCTGGTGTTCGTGTATCCTGGTGGCTAACTTTCTTCCTGTTGTCTTATGTAGTGTTTGTGGCAGTCCTTGCATGGAATTTTGGAGATGATGTTGGTTTTATCCATGGGTTGTACTGGGTCTTTTAAGTTTGTTAGTTTTTGTTTGAGAGTGGTGGTGGGTTTGTATGCTACTAGGATTCTGAGGAGTCTTAGTAGTCTGGCTGTCATTTCTGAAACTTCTTTGATGTATGGTAAGGTGGTTAGGGTTTCTGGCTGTGTTTGGTCTGCTTGTTATGGTTTGTTCCTGAGGAATCTGCGGACTGTATTTTTTGAGTATCCGTTCTTCTTGAATACTTTGTATAGGTGGTTCTCCTCTGTTTTCTAGTAGCAACAACACATCTATCCTGGAACAGGCTAAGCAAAGACATGCCAGAGAATTCCTAGAGGCCTGGCACTCCAACCACAACGTCATAAACAAACACATAGATCTAGATACCATCTATCAACCCCTCAGAAAGCGAACAGGAAATGACATCACCATAACCCCAGGAACCCCATCCAGGGCAAACATATAAATAGAAAGCAGGAGACAACAGCTTTGCTTCAGTTGGAAGTCGCCACTGATGATGTTACCTAGCCAGGTAACGAAATATCTGGATATCAAACCTACAGTTCAGCAAGCAAACCTACACCCTAGAGAAAGAGGAGTTGAATACGTGGCTGCACAGATGGTGCAGAAGAGAGGATTTTGGTTTTCTGGATAATTGGGGCTCTTTCTGAGGCAGGTGGGACCTCTAAAAAGAGGATGGTTTTCACCTGAACCAGAGGGGTACCATTATTCTGGAGGGGAAATTTGTTCATGCTCTTCGGGTGCATTTAAACTAATTTTCAGCAGGAGGATGGGAACCTAAATTGTTGCTCGAGTCTACAGGATGATTAGAGTCGTAAAGTCAGAGATGAGATTTCAAGATCACAAGAAGACACTGACAGGCAGGAAAGTGGTTTGAAGTGTGTCTACTTCAACACCAGGAGCATCAGGAATAAAGTAGGCGAACTTGCAGCATGGTACCTTGATGTTGTGGTCATTTCGGAGACATGGGTAGAGCAGGTACAGGAAAGATTATTGCAAGTTCAGGAAGCTAGATGTTTCAGTAAAAACAGAGAAAATGGTAAGACAGAGGGTGGTGTGGCACTGTTAGTCAAGGACAGTATTATGGTGGCAGAAAGGACATATGAGGACTCATCAACTGAGGTAGTACGGGCTGAGATTTGGAACAGGAAAGGAGCGGTTACTCTGTTGGGAGTTTTCTATACGCCTCCAAATAGTTCCAGAGATGTTGAGGAAAGGATAGCAAAGACAGTGGGCGGCACAGTGGCACAGTGGTTAGCATTGCTGCCTCACAGCACCAGAGACCCAGGTTCAATTCCCACCTTAGGCGACTGACTGTGTGGAGTTTGCACATTCTCCCAGTGTCTGCGTGGGTTTCCTCCGGGTGCTTCAGTTTCCTTCCACAGTCCAAAAGCATGCAGGTTAGGTGAATTGGCCATGCTAAATTGAGACATATAAGATTATGAAAGGATTGGACATTCTGGCAGCAGGAAACATGTTTCCGCTGATGGGTGAGTGCCGAACCAGAGGACACAGCTTAAAAATACGGGGTAGACCATTTAGGACAGAGATGGGGAGAAACGTCTTCACCCGGAGAGTGGTGGCTGTGTGGAATGCTCTGCCCCAGAGGGCAGTGGCGGCCCAGTCTCTGGATTCATTTAAGAAAGAGTTGGATAGAGCTCTCAAAGATAGTGGAATCAAGGGTTATGGAGATAAGGCAGGAAGAGGATACTGATTAGGAATGATCAGCCATGATCATATTGAATGGCGGTGCAGGCTCGAAGGGCTGAATGGCCTACTCCTGCACCTATTGTCTATTGTCTATTGTCTTATTGTTTAAATTGCCCATAGTGTTAGGTGTAGGGGAATGGGTCTGGATGGGTGCACTTCGGTGTGTCGGTATGGACTTGTTGGGCCGAAGGGCCTGTTTGTACATTGTAGTTATCTAATCTAATAATTCTGGACATGAGTGAGAGTAACAGGGTAGTTGTTAGGAAGGCTTTTACTTTCAAAATATTGACTGGGAATACAATAGTTCAAGTACTTTAGATGGGTCAGTTTTTGTCCAATGTATGCAGGAGGGCTTCCTTACACAACATGTAGACAAGCCAACAAGGGGTGAGGCTGCATTGGGTTTGGTACTAGGTAATGAACCCAGCCAAGTGTTAGATTTGGAGGTAGGTGATCATTTTGGTGATAGTGACCACAATTTACTTTAGTGATGGAAAGGAATAGGTATATACTGCAGGGCAAGTCTTATTGCTGGGGGAAAGGCAATTATGATGCGATTAGGCAAGACTTAGAATGCATAGGATAGGGAAGGAAACTACAGGGAATGGGCACAGTTGAAATGTGGAGCTTATTCAAGGACCAGCTACTGTGGCTCCTTAATAACTATGTACTGGTCAGGCAGGAGAAAGTTGTTATGCACGGAAGCCGTGGCTTACTAAAGACATTGAATCTCTTTTCAAGAGGAAGAAGAAGGCTTACTTTTGCTATAAATTCTGTGTCTTACAATTGTGTCCTCCACAACCACCTGATGAAGTAGCGGCGCTCTGAAAACTAGTGCTACCAATTAAACCTGTTGGACTATAACCGGGTGTTGTGTGAGTTTTAACTTTGTCCACCCCAGTCCAACACCAGCATCTCCAAATCATGTCAGGATGCGATGTGATGGCTCAGTTAGGGCGCTTCAGAGTCACACTTTAGCCAGGAAAAACTGAGAGAGAGCTAAGAGCAGCCAGGAGGGGACATGAGAATTTGCTGGCAGATAGGATCAAGGAAAACCCTCAAGCTTTCTCTTGGTGTATCAGGAATAAAGAATGAGTTGAACAAGATTAGGGCCAATGGGAATGGGAAATTGTACATGGAGTCAGAGGAGATAGGAGAAGCACTGAATGAAAATTTTTCGTCAGTATTCATACTAGAAAAAGACAATGTGGTCGAGGAAAATACTGAGATATAGGCTACTAGTCTAGACAGGTTTGAGGTTCACAAGGAGGTGGTGTTAGCAATTCTGGAAAGTGGAAAAATAGATAAGTCCCCTGGGCCAGATGGGATTTATCCTAAGATTCTCTGGGAAGCCAGAGCGTTTGGCTTTGATTGTTATGTCGTCATTGTCTACAAGAATAGTGTCAGAAACTGGAGGATAGCAAATGTTGTTCCCTTATCGAGAAGAGGAGTAGAGACAATCCTGGAAATTATAGACCTGTGACCCTTACTTCACTGTAAGTAAAGCGTTGGAAAGGGTTATAAGAGATAGGATTTATAATAATGTAGAGATTAATAAGTTGATTAGGAATAGTCAACACTGTTTTGTGAAGAGTAGGTCATGCCTCACAAACTTTACTGAGTTCTTTGAGAAGGTGACCAAACAGGTGGATGAGGGTAACACTGTTGATGTGGTGTATATTGATTTGTTATGGTGCCCCACAGTAGACTATTGCACAAAATACAGAGGCATGGAATTGAGGGTGGTTTAGCGGTTTGGATCAGAAATTGGCTAGCTGAAAGATGACGGAGGATGGTGGTTGATGGGAAATATTCATCCTGGAGGTCAGTTACGAGGGGGGTACCGCAAGGATATGTTTTGGGTCCACTGTTGTTTGTCATTTATACAAATGACATGGATGAAGAGGGTAGAAGGATGGGTTAGTAAATTTGCGGATGACACTAAAGTCGGTAGAGTTGTGGATAGTGACAAAGGATGTTGTAGGTTACATAGGGACATGGATAAGCTGCAGAGCTGGGCTGGGAAGTGGCTAATGGAGTTTAATGCGGAAAAGAATGAGGTGATCCACTTTGGAAGGGGTAAAAGGAATGCAGAGTAATGGGCTCATGGTAAAATTCTTGGTAGTGTAGATGAGCAGAGAGATCTTGGTGTCTTGGTACATAGATCCCTGAAAGTTGCCACCCAGGTTGACAAGGTTGTTAAGGCAGCATACAGTGGGTTAGCTTTTATTGGTCGGGGGATTGAGTTTCAGAACCATGAGGTTATGCTGTACAAAACTCTGGTGCGGATGCACTTGGATGTTGCCTGGTATGGAAGGAAGGTCTTGTGAGGAAAGACTGAGGGACTCGAAGCTGTTTCTGTAAGAAAGAAGAAGGTTGAGAGGTGCCTTAATTGAGACATATAAGATAATCAGAGGATTAGATAGGGTGGACACTGGGAGCCTTTTTCCTCAGATGGTGATGGCTAACATGAGGGCCCATAGCTTTAAATTGAGGGGTAATAGATAGGTAGTTTCTTTACTCAGAGTAGTAAGGGCGTGGAACACACTGCCTGCAACGATAGTATACTCACCAACTTTAAGGGCATTTAAATGTTCGTTGAATAGGCATATGGATAACAGTGGAATAGTGTAGATTAGATGGGTTTCAGATTGGTTTCACAGGTCAGTGCAACATCAAGGGCCGAAAGTCCTGTACTGCACTGTAATGTTCTATGTTCTAAAAGCAGTCTCATTAACACTGTTAACTGTTGATGCTGAAAATTTAAGGAATGTAATTGAAAGACCAAAACAGCTCCAGTGATCTGCAATTCAGCAAAGCAGATTTGATCAAGGGTGTGAACATGAAAAGTGAGGCAATGTTTCTTTCTGGAGGCCTGGTTGGCATCCTGGACTACATGGAAACAAGCAGCTCTGAGGTCAAATCCTAGTGCCTAGCACCTTACTGCAGTGCCAGAAGAAGTTTCTCATCTAGATGGCTCATTTCAGTAAATGAATGCTCACATGCCATTTCATATCAACCTCTGTGACCGCTCAATGTACCACAACTCCTTCCTTCCATCTAGTCACAACACTAGCCTTCAGGCTGAATGTTCAGATTCAACAGTATGTTCATATTTTGTATTGCTGAGAGAGGATGGATTGAGTAGGTTCGGGGTTGGGGACAGGATGGTTGGAGTAGAGTAGAGTAGAGGACTGTAAGAGATTAGAGAGGACAAATGTGTGCATAGGATAAAGGATGTCGGGAGGGGAGAGGTCTGAAATGGGTCAGGAGGTGGGGGAGGGGAACAAAAGGACAGATGGGGATGGGGAAAGAGGGTAGATGGATGGGGAGATGGAAGACCTTGAACCTGTGAACAGCTATATGCTTTCTTTGTGTGATTAAATGATCAGCTAGAATTTAGTTGTAGGCAGATACAGCAGTCATCCAAAGAAACCAGTCAACAGCTAGTCTGGGAATCAGACTCAGAAACTGACTGGAAGTGATCAAGCAGTCAAATTACATAATCTATTCAAGATTCAAAGTTCTCCTGTGTTACAATATGGGTAAACCCTCTTGCTAAATGTAAACCAGCAACACAGAAATGATTTGTCCCATGCAGTAATCTGTGAAAATTCAAGAGGCCAAGAACGATTTAAAATAAAAACTAATAATTTTATTTCTTAAAGCACAATAGAGAATAATTAACTAACAAATATTTACAACTCCTTTCTCTAACCTATCTTTTACATTCCCTTGTATAATACTAGTCTGATAAATTGATTTACTGAAAAATTCAAATTCAAAACCAGCCAGCCGTCTATTTCTCTTTGCAGATTTGCTCTCCAGGTCAGTGGTGATGTTTGTCTCTGTGCAAACTCCTTCTCTAGGCAGGTCCCTCTCGGAGAATTCTGACAGCAGGTCTACATCTGTTGGTCCTATGGCAACTGTTGAATTTTCCCTGGTCTTATACCCCCAAAGCATCGGATTGTGTCATCGGAGTTTAAGATTGTCAAGATTTTCGGGGTATAATTTAAACTGATTGCCCTAATTCGAATTTGTTTTGTCATTTCCAGGCAACCAGCTATCCTAGCTGCTGGACCACATGTTACATTGTATCTTGTTCTGAACACTTTTGCTAGCTTTCAACTCTCTTTTTAACTAACTTTTAAAGGTACAGTACACCCACATCTTCATAACTTCTGAGAACTAACTTCCTAGATATTCAACTTCAAAGAACCTCACGACATGGTGTGAAGCATTTGCTTCACAAACCCCTCACTTTAACTTTAAAATCAAGCAAGAAATCACAGATCTGTGACGAACATCTCACCAGGGCCATCCCTAAGCTTCCATTTGTCGCCTTTAAACAACTGCCAAACCTTAAGCAGATCATCATTTGCAACAAACTACCCAGCCTTCAGGACAGCATTGACCACAACACCACACAACCTGCCATGGCAACCTCTTTGCAAACATGCCAGATCATTGACATGGATACTGACATCAGATGTGGGAATGCCACTAACCACGTACACTGTAGATACCCATGTTACTTGGCCAATATTGTCTATTTCATAGCCTACAGGCAAGAATGCTTGATATATTGGTGACACCATGTAAACGCTATGACAACGGATAAATGGACACTTCGCAACGATCACAAGGCAGAAGTGTTCCCTCTCAATTTGGGAACATTTCAGTGGTCAAGGACATTCAGTCTCTGATCTTCAATTAAGTATCCTCCAAGGCAGCCTTAGAGATACAAAACAAAACAAAATCTCCAAGCAGAAACTGATAGCCAAGTTCCACACGCACGAACATGGCCGTAACCGTGATCTTGGGTTTATGTCACACAACATCTAACTCCACCATACTGTTCTGTATTTGTAAAATCTTCCTTACCCTCCTGTTTTGACACAATCACCTTCACAACTTGTTATGATCTCTCTGCCTTCATTAGGTTGTGCAGTGTTTGATTACTTGTAACATTAGTTGGACTGTCGGCTTGTGACTCGTATACTTGTATCACAGTATTTTAGCCATTTGGTTTATCTCCAGAACCATCTTATTTTAAAATTTTTGTAATTATCTCTCAGCCACAATTAAACAGATCATAAGTCATCCCTTCACTTGCCGTTCAGCTGCTGACACTTTCCTCACACCATCTGACACTTTTGATCACCTGCAGAAACTTGTTATTCAGCCTTTCAATACTCCACTCACACCTGCCTATAAATTCTGTGCCTGTGTGCTTCCCTTCACTTCATCTGATGAAGGAGCAGTGCTATGAAAGCTTGTGACTTCAAATAAACTTGTTGGACTATAACCTGGTGTTGTGTGACTTGTAACATAATGGGCTCAAACAAGTTCATAGAGATTCAGCAAAGCTTTTTCCCTTCCATACTCTATACTCTTATAGAGATCTGAGTGACATGGCTATGGCAGAAATGTGGCAGAATCGTACAAGAAGTTTGGTGAGGACTGTCACAACGTTAGAAGTAACTTGTCGTTCGTTTATGCATTGTAGAGTGGTGAGGTGTATTGTACACTAGACAGTGGTGAGTTGTGAATTAAGGGAGATTTTTGTTTGTTAACTATCTTTTTAATGCGGTAACATACCTCATTAATATTTAGCTTCCCACCATACCAAATGTGCTAAATGAGCCACACATCAAGATTTCTCTTCATGGCAGTCTGGTGACTTTAGCTCACTACTGATATTGAGGAGCCTACACATTACTCAGCACCAAACACCACCTCAGGACATGATCCAGGGGGCACTAGTCACACACCTCACTCATCCATAGGCATAGGTATCCAACTTTTGCCAATCCCCTTCAATCATCGTGCTACCTCTTTGAATCTGTAGGCTGTTATGAAGCATAGACTTTCATTGTGCGGTGCACTAGCAAGTAGATTTTAAGGCTGCTACAAGGATATTATTCATACACGGATGGGTACCCAGCTCAAAGACTGGATCAGGCTGTATTTCAGGGCTGCTCACTTGCTCTCTTAGCACTTACTCCCTTTGCACCAATCTGCATGCTCACAGTGTGTCACACCTGTTAGCATGTTGGTGCCTCAACAGAGCTGAAAGCTATTATGTGGTGTAATATTGATGTGATATTTAGCACAGGCACAGACACGCTATCTGACAGTAGAGATCTGTCCAGGAGAAGGAGTGTCTTGTTGTGTGCCACATTGAGATGCCTATGTAATACCTACAGCATGCGCCAATTGCGCATGTGGAAAACATACAGCATGCTCATTCAACAAAATCACCATGTTAGTAATTGGGTTGGGACCTGTACAAGCTGCGAGAGGATCACTGACAAAGTGGTGGGGGACACAAGCCTGGGCAGATGCAGAAACAGAGCAATTTGCAGAAGTGTGAGAAAAGAGGGTGTTGGGTGAGGATAAAGCAAATGATGGATATGTGGAACAGTAGTGGAGGCATAGGTAGGCGGTGAGAGTGGCTTTATTGTGGTCTCCATAGAAGGAATGTGGAGAAGCAAAGATTGTATTGTTGAGAGATAATGCCAGGGCTCAGGAAGCAGGGAGGATGATTGAAGTAAAGTTCAATATCAGTAATTTCCACATTGGAGGGCATGGGGAGTTGGCTGTTAGAGAAATGCGATGGGGAAAGGGAACACAGAGGTTCTGAGGTGGTACCTTGTGATAAGGCAGAACCCTGACAGTGTTCACTAGTTTTCCCCAATTTCATTTATCATTCTCTGGGTGTGAAATAGAACTGGAAATAACTGGGACAGAGCCCAGGGATGGAGTCAGTGTTAGACTGATGGGACAATCTAAGTTGTGGGGCCCACATGTGTTTCTATTTGGAACACTGAAGTAGCAAATACATGAAGCAGGCGTTTGCAAACTCCACTGATCAATTCACCATTGAGGTGGTGATGGCATAGTGATCTTACAGGACATAAGAACGAGGAGCAGAATTAGGCCATCCAGCCCTTTGAGCCTGCTCCACCACTCAATAAGCTCATGGCTCAGAACCACTTACCCACCCTCTCACTGTATTCCTTAATTCCTTTATTTTTCAAAAAAAAACCTTAGCTTTAAAAACGTTTACTGAAGTAGCATCAACTACTTTCCTGGGCAAGGAATTCCACAGATTAACAGCCCTCTGGGTGAAGAAGTTCCTTCTCAATTCAGTCCTAAATCTGCTCCCTCTTGAGGCTATGCCCTCTTGTCCTAGTTTCACCTGCCAGTGGAAACATCTTCTCTACTTTATCCTCTCTATTCCCTTCATAATTTTACATGTTTCTATAAGATCCCCCCTCATTTCTCTGAATTCCAATGAATATAGTCCCAATCTACTCAGTCTCTCCTCATAAGCCAACCCTATCAAGTCCAGAATAAACCTAGTGAATCTCATCTGCACCCCCTCCAGTGACAGTACTTCCTCTCTCAAGGACACCAAACTTGCACACAATATTCTAGGTATGGCCTCACCAGCACCTTGTACAGCTGTAATAATGCCTTCCTAATTAGTTGTTGTACCTGAAGACCAGCCTTCTGTGTTTCATGCACAAGGACATCCAGTCGCATGCTGCAACGTTTTACCATTCAAGTAATAATCTTTTTTACTGTTACTCCTACCAAAATGGATGATTTCACACTTACTAATATTGTATTCTATCTGCCAGACCTTTGCCCATTCACTCTATGTATCTACGTTCCTCTGCAAAGTTTCACAGTCCTCTGCACAATCATCGTAGCGACGTCTGCCAACTTTGACACCTTACCCGTGGTCGCCAACTCCAAATCATCTACATAAATTGTAAATAATTGCAGTCCCAACACCGATCCCTGAGGCACACCACTAGTTACTGATTGCCAGTCAGAATAGCACTCATTTATCCCCACTCTTTACTTTCTGTTAGTCAACCAATCCTCTATACATGCTAATACTCTACCCCTAATGCCATGCATCCTTTTCTTATGCAGCAGCTTCTTGTGTGGCACCTTGTCAAAGGTCTTTTGGATATCTAGGTACACCACATCCACTGGGTCCCCACTGTCCACCTTCTATGAACTCATAGAATTCCAAAAGATTTATCAAGCATGACCTGCCATTCACGAACCTATGCTAATCTGTCCAACGGGACAATTTCTATCAAGACGCCCTGCTATTTCTTCCTTGTTAATAGACTCAAGCATCTTCCCCACTACAGAGGTTAAGCTAACTGGTATATAATTCCCCATCTTTTCTCAACCTCTTTTTTAAACAGTCGCATCACATTTGCAGTTTTCCAATCTGCTGGGACTGCCCAGAGGCCAGCGAATTTTGGAAAATTACTGCCAGTGCACCGCTATTTCTCCTGCCATCTCTTTTAGTACCCTGAGGTGCATTCCATCAGGACCAAGAGACTCGTGTGTTCTTAGCTGTATAGGCCTGCCTAACACTAGCTCTTCTGTTATAATGATTGTTGCCAGGTCCTCACCTACCTTCGTCTCTTTGTCAATTACTGGCATGTTATTAGTGTGGTCCACTGTGAAGACCAATACAAAATACCTGTTCAATGACTCGACCATTTCATTATGTCACATAACTAAATGCCCCTTTTCATCCTCTAAAGGACCAATGTTGAGTTTAGACACACTTTTTTTGGTTTATACATTTATAGAGATTTTTGCTATATGTCTTTATATTCTATGCTAGTCTGTTCTCATGTTCTATCTTACTTTTCTATATACCTCTTTTTGTGGCTTTCCGTTGACCTTTAAAGTTTTCCCAATCTTCTAGTTTCATGCTGTTTTTGGCCTCTTTGTATGCCTTCTCTCAATTTGATAGCCTCCCTTATTTCCTTCTACACCCATGGCAGATGACCCCTTTTCTTACAGTCCTTCCTTTTCACTAGAATATATTTTTGATGAGCACTTTCAAAAATTGCTTTGGACATCCTCCACTGCTCACCAAGTGTCCCACCATTAAATCTTTGTTTCCAGTCTACTTTAAGGAGAAAGTGAGGACTGCAGATGCTGGAGATCAGAGCTGAAAGAAGGGCTTATGCCCGAAATGTTGATTCTCCTGTTCCCTGGATGCTGCCTGACCTGCTGTGCTTTTCCAGCAACACATTTTCAGTTCCAGTCTACTTTAGCCAAGTCTTCCCTCATTCTATTGTAGTCCCCCTTGTTCAAACACAGGACCCACAGATTTTGTCTTCCCACTCTCCATCTGTATTCTAAATTCAACATACTGTGACCACTCCTTCCAAGGGGATCCCAAACTATGCAGTCATTAATTATTCCTGTCACATTATACAGGACCAGATCTAGGATAGCTTGCTTCGTCATTGGTTCCGTTAACTTTCTTCAACAGACTGTATCAGGGATACATTCATTGAAATTTCCTCCATTTAGCTCTCCACCCCCGAGGCTCCCAACCTCATTCCTGATGAAGGGCTTTTGCCCAAAATGTCGATTTTCCTGCTTCTTGGATGCTGCCTGATGTGTGTGCTTTTCCAACACTACTCTAATCTGAACTCCTCCTCAAGGCTGTCCTGACTAAACTGGTTTGACCAATCGCCATGTAGATTAAAATTCCCTGTGATAATTGCCGTACCATTTTTACAGTCATTAACAGTGCAATACAGGCCCTTCAGCCCTCGATGTTGCGCCAACCTGTGGAACCAATCTGAAACCTACATTATTCCATTTTCATCAAATTAGATTAGATTAGATTAGATTAGATTAGATTACTTACAGTGTGGAAACAGGCCCTTCGGCCCAACAAGTCCACACCGCCCCGCCGAAGCGCAACCCACCCATACCCTTACATCTACCCCTTACCTAACACTATGGGCAATTTAGCATGGCCAATTCACCTAACCTGCACATCTTTGGACTGTGGGAGGAAACCGGAGCTCCCGGAGTAAACCCACGCAGACACGGGGAGAATGTGCAAACTCCACACAGTCAGTTGCCTGAGGCGGGAATTGAACCCCAGTCTCTGGCGCTGTGAGGCAGCAGTGCTAACCACTGTGCCACCGTGCCGCCCCTAATGTTTATCCAATGACCATTTAAATGCCCTTAAAGTTGGCGAGTCTATTACCGTTGCAGGCAGTGCATTCCACAGCCCTACTACTCTCTGAGCAAAGAAACTACCTCTGACATTCATCCTATATGTATCACCCTTCAATTTAAATCTATGTCCCCTCATGCTAGCCTTCAACATCCAAGGGAAAAGGCTGTTACTGTCCATCCTATCTAACCCTGTGATTATCTTATCTGTCTTAATTAGGTCAACTCTCAACCTTCTTCTCTCTAACAAAAACAGCCTCTAGTCCCTCAACCTTTCCTCATAAGACCTTCTCTTCATATCAGGCTACATCCTAGTAAATCTCCTCTGCAGCCTTTAAAAAGCTTCCTACAATGTGGTGACCAATGCAATATGCCAAGTGTGGCCGCACCAGCTGCAGCATGTCCTCGTGGCTCCAAAACCCAGTCCCTCTACCAATAAAAGTTAACGCACTGTATGCCTTCTTAACAAACTTATCAACCTGGGTGGCAACCTTCAGGGATCTATGTACCTGGACATCAAGATCTCTCTGCTCATCTACACTACTAAGAATCTTACCATTAGTCCAGTACTCTGCATTCTTTTTACCCCTTCCAAAGTTAATCACCTCACACTTTTCCACATTAAACTTCATTTTCCATCTCTCTGCACAGCTTTGCAGTTTATCTACATCCCTCCGTAACCTGCAACATCCTTCAGCACCATCCACAAATCCACCAACCTTAATGTCATCCACAAATTTACTAATCAATTCTTCATCCAGGTAATTTATTAAAAATGACAAACAGCAGTGGACCCAAAACAGATCCTTGTGGTACACCATTAGTAACTGAACTCAAGGATGATCATTTCCCATCATCCACCATCCTCTGTCTTCTTTCAGCTAGCCAATTTCTGATCTAAACCGCTAAATCACCCTTAATCCCATGCATCCGTATTTTGTGCAATAGCTTACCAAGGGGAACCTTATCAAACGCCTTACTGAAATCCATATGCACCACATCAACTGCTCTACCATCATCCACCTGTTTGGTTACCTTCTCAAAGAACTTAATAAGGTTTCCGAGGCACAACCGATCCTTCACAATACCATGTTGACTATCCCTAGTCAACTTATTCCTCTCGAGACAATTATGAATCCTATCTCTTATAACCTTTCCAATACTATATCCACAACCGAAGTAAGGCTCAAAGCTCTGTAATTATCAGGATTGACTCTACTTTCCTTCTTGAACAAGGGAACAACATTTGCTATCCTCCAGTCTTCTGGCACTATTCCTGTAGACAATGACAACATAAAGATCAAAGCCAAAGGCTCGGCAATCTCCTCCCTGGCTTCCCAAAGAATCACAAGGTAAATCCCATCCAGCCCAGGGGACTTACCTATTTTCACACTTTCCAGAATTCCACCTACTCCTTGTGAACTTCAATCCCATCTAGTCTGGTAGCCTGTATCTCAGTATTCTCCTCAACAATATTGTCCTTTTCCAGTGTGAACACTGATGAAAAATAGTCATTTAGTGCTTCCCCTATCTCCTCAGACTCCTCACACAACTTTGCACTACTATCCTCAATTGGCCCTAATCATTCTCTAGACATTCTTTTATTCCTGATGTCCTTATAGAAAGCTTTAGGATTTTCCTTGATCCTATCTGCCAATGACTTCTCATGTCCCCTCCTGGCTCTTCTTAGCTCTCTCCTTAGGTTTTTCCTGGCTACCTTGTAACTCTCAAGCACCCTAACTGAGCCTTCTCAACTCATCCTAACATAAGCCTTCTTGACAAGAGATTCAACTTCTTTAGTTAACCACGGATCCCTCACTCGACCACTTTCTTCCTGCCTGACAGGTACATACTTATTAAGGACCTGCAGTAGCTGTTCCTTGAATAAGCTTCACATTTCAATTATGCCCATCCCCTGCAGTTTCCTTCCCCATTCTATGCATCTGAATCGATTCATAATTGCCTTTCCCCCAGATATAATTCTTGCCCTGCAGTATATACCTATCCCTTTCCATCACTAACTGAATTGTGATCACTATCACCAAAGTGCTCACCTACCTCCAAATGTTTGGTTCATAACCTAGTACCCAATCTAATATGGCCTCGTCCCTTGCTGGCCTGTCTACAGACTGTCAAGAAACCACCTTGTACACACTGGACAAAAACTGACCCAAGTAAAGTACTCAAACTACAGGATTTCCAGTTAATATTTGGAAAGTTAAAGCCCCCATAACAACAATCCTGTTATTCTCGCTTGTATCCAGAATTATCTTTGCCATCCTTTCCCCTACATCTCTGGAACTATTTGGAGGCCTATAGGAAACTTCCAACAGGTGATCTGTCCTTTCTTGTTTCTATCCTCAGCCCATACTAACTCAGTAGACGAGTCCTCAAAAATCTTTTCTGCCACGGTAATATACTCCTTGACTAACAATGCCACACTTCCCCCTCATTTACCATCATCTCTATTCTTATTGAAACATATGGATCCTGGAACCTGCAACAACCATTCCTCTCCCTGCTCTATCCATATCTCCAAAATGGCCACAACATTGAAATCCCAGGTACAAACCCATGCTGCAAGTTCACCCACCTTATTCTGGATGCTCCTGGCATTGAAGTAGACACACATCAAAACATCTTCCTGCTTTCCGGTACACTCTTGCTGCCTTAAAACCTTATTTCTGACCTCACAACTCTCAACCTCCTGGACACTGGAACTACAATTTACGTTCCCATCTTCATTATTTATTGCTTTATTTATTGTCCACCCCAACATGATGTTATTATTTGGTGGCTTTTCGACCATGCCTATCAGTGACTTTTTCTTCTTAGAATTTCTAATTTCCACCAAATGGATTCAACCTCATTCTCCATAGAACCTATATCATCTCTCAGCACTGCCCTGCTGTTGTCCTTGAATATCATCAGAGTTATGCCACCTCTCTTACAGTCCTGTCTGTTCTTCTGAATAGTCTTGTACCCATGGATATTTAACTCCTAGTAGTGACAATCCTGTTGCTAGATTGTTAATCCAGAGATCCAGCTAATGTTCTGCAGACCTGGGTTCAAATCACACTACAGCAAATGGTGGAATTTGAATTCAGTAAAAGTTGGGAATTAAAAGGTCCAATGATTACCAGGAATCCATTGTCAGTTGTCATAAAAACCCATCAGCTTCACTGATGTTCCTTAGTGAAGTTATTAATGAAGCTGATGGGTTTTTATGAGAATTGACATTGGATCCATGTTCATCGTTGGACATTTTATTTAAAGTATGAGTTCCCTGATTGGGTCTGATAATCTGATCTCACTGCCCAAAACCAACAGGAGTATCAGGCATCCTGTTCATTCTGAGAATGTGGAAGCAATCATGATGGAGCAAGGACAGAAAATTGTGCAATTAAGCACATGCACAAGTTAGCGCAAACCAACACATAGTTCCATTTAAGCGACAACAACAGGAAGTTCTAAATTCAGTGGGGGACGGATTTAGTGATTGCAATTGTAAGCTAGGTGTATCTCAAAATATGGGTTCCCTGATTGTGGCTGTTAATCTGGTCCAATCAGGGAGCCTGGGCTGACAGGAATATCAGACATCCTGGCAGCTGACTCTGATGGAGCTGGATCGGTATCAATGATGCTCCGTTTGCAAATAAAGAGTTACTTGATGGTGGGGCTACCAACCCCTTCTGCAGGTACTTCAGAGAGGAACTGCCATCCTTGTGTGGTCTGATCTAAATGTAACTTCACGCTCCCAAGCAATGAGGTGGACTTCCTTCTGGGCAAGTAGGGTAGGGCAATAAATTCTGGCCTAGCCAACGATGCGCTCATCCTGTGAATATTTTAAAATAAAAATTTGCAATTCATGCAAACTGGAGGTCCTTAGGGTTGAAATGGTGGTCAAAAGTGTGAACCTAGCAGCAACTACTTGACAGGAAGTCAGTTCTGATCAAGGGAAAGCCATTTATTGTTCAACTTCCAAGGGTGAGGCTGAGACCAATGCTGCATCATTTGTCATATAGGTTAGTGCCCACCCTCCTGTGTGGACACCAGAAACAGCAGACATCTCAAATCCCTGAAGAGTTATCACCAGCATAGTCATATTAAAATTCTACTAATCCACTTGTAGGATAGGCGTATCTACGTGAGGGTCCTCTCCCAGACCAATATCCCCAGTATGTAGGCACTGGCCATGCATGACAAACTGTGACAGGCAGGCTACATTATCTGCATGTTCATTACAAGAGTCCTTAAAAAGTGCTCTCCTTTGAGTTCCACAACAGTAAGTGATCACTAGGAGGGTAGAGGAAATGCTACAAGGCAACCTGAATGCCTCCTGAGAACAAATGCAACAACCCTACTGGCACCTGAAAAATCAGTTGCTCTAGAATACACAAACTGGAGAAGACGCATCCATGAAGGTGTCAAAACACTGAGTGCAACTGAATGGAGGCCAAATGCAGACACTGGCAAGAACATAGCATCTAGAGTATCTCAGTCATCAGCCTCCTCAAATATTACTCTGTGGCAGAGTCTATGCCACCAGGACTGGACTATTCAGCTCCCTCAGAATCTACCCGACCCCTGCAGTGGGCAGCACCACTTGCTGGAGGTACCTACTACCCTGGGAGCTACTATGATCCCTACATGCTGCGACACGTTCCTATTCCTGCTGCGTTTGAGGGTCCAGAAGCTTCACAAAGCTCGTTCTTGGGGCACCAAGGCACCCACCATAACCATTGTTCATGACACCATTCTGCACATTCTGGACAGATTCTGAGCAAAGATGTAATGGTGCCCCGGCTGCAAACAGCATGGTGGAGCAGACAATGCGACTGCTGTAGTTATGCAGCTTGAATCAATCTTGGAGAGGGTTCCCTCAAATATAGTCTGGATAGAGTATGTTGCATCTTCCTGGCATGCTATCCTCTGCATAACTTAAACAGGAGAAGAAGTGATTTGCTAGATGTTAAGGTACAGGAATATGAGGAGAAGGCTGCAAATTACAGTCTATAAATGTTTTTTGTTTATGTTCCCTTTTCAGCTGGCTGTAAATAAAAGCGCATATTTGAAATTGTATGTGATATTCCTTTATTGGACAATGAAAAGAGGTGGGTCTACAGTGGGCATTGAAGGCAGAGTCACAGTGACTCAGAGAGGGTGTTTGGATGCAATATAGCTGAGGACAGGTAAACTGTGTGGCCTGGCTTTTAAACAGTGATGAGGGTGAGAGAATGTGGCTGTAATTGTGAGGGAAGGTCAGCCATGCCACTATGTATTGTGGGTTTTGTGGCCTCTGTATCATTAAATTGCCCCAGTGAGGGGTGACACCAGATTGACAATGCTTGCCCAGGTACATAGCAGCTTTTTAAAGATGACACAGATGCCAAAAATGCCAGTTATTTGTCCGATAGCTAGTGAATGGCATGTTGTAAGAATGATGAATGGTAAGATGCAGATTGAATCAGGCATGAGGGATGTCACTGGAGTGGGATAGGTAGTTAATGATGTATAGTTGCTAAGATATGGTGAGAAACCTCACAAGGCCTCGTAGCAAGAATTGCTCTTGAAAACCCAACATAAATTGCACTTATCAAAAAATTTAATTGGGGGGGGGGAAACAGGGAGGCGATGCTGGGGGTTCTAGCTCCCCCAAGCCACAGTGCCTAGTGATTGGCCACTATTCTTGCTTCACGTCTTGAACTCTAATAAGATCTGGAACAGAGTGGCTCTGGAGAAACCCAAACAAATATAACGAGAAGGTAATACCTAAGTAAATGCCTCTGTTTCACACAGTCAATGACACTTTCCATCACTTTTCCTGATTGCTGGAAGAAGGCTAATAGACAGTGTAAGGATTGAATTTGTCCGGCTTTATTTTTGACATGTCACACCTGGGCACTTTTCACTGCTGATTTAGTTGCTGTTCATCGTCAATTGGCAACTGCTTTCTCCAACATCAACATCAATATTTGAGCATATAAAGCTCCCTGTGTCATCAATGGAGATCAAATAGTCATTAAACAAAAAAGAAGGTATTAGAAATGTGGATTCTTACCTTTTGACGTGTCATTTCTCTAGGGAAAAAAAAATAAGGGATAGAGGTGATGGCCAGAATGCTGCTTGATACTAACAACCCCAGCCACCAGGCACCAATCCAGCGAGGGTCGCTGGGTGTCAAGTCAATAGTAGCTGGCAATAGGAACAAAACAAGGAGACACAGTTATTAGAACTCAGGCATCATACATTTAAAACAGAAATGAGAGTCGAAGAGTGTGATGCTGGAAAAGCACAGCCGGTCAGGCAGCATCTGAGAGCAGGAGAATGGATGTTTCGGGCATCAGCCCTTCAATTCCTGATGAAGGACTTATGACTGAAACATCGATTCTCCTGCTCCACAGATGCTGCCTGACTGGCTGTGCTCTTCCAGCACCACACTCTTTGACTCTCATCTCCAGCATCTGCAGTCCTCACTTTCTCCTAACCCAGAGTTTTTGAATATTCTTAAGACACAGGTAGATTAGAGTCATAGAGTCATAGAGATGTACAGCATGGTCCAACCCGTCCGTGCCGACCAGATATCCCAACCCAATCTAGTCCCACCTGCCAGCACCCAGCCCATATCCCTCCGAAACCTTCCTATTCATATACCTATCCAGATGCCTTTTCAACGTTGCAATCGTCTGAGCCCCCTGCCCCCTTCCCCACCCCCAACCCCGCCGCCAGCAGCTCATTTAGTACATATATCACGCTCTGTGTGAAAAGGTTGCCTCTTACGTCTCTTTTATATCTTTCCCCTCTCACCGTAAACCTATACCCTCTAGTTCTGGACTCCTCCACCCCAGGAAAAAGACTTTGTCTATTTATCCTATTCATGCCCCTCATAATTTTATAAACCTCTATAAGTCACCCCGTATCTTCCGACACTCCAGGGAAAACAGCCCCAGGCTGTTCGACCTCTCCCTATAGCTCACATCCTGACAACATCCTTGTAAATCTTTTCTGAACCAGAATTGCACGCACTATTCTAACAGTGGCCTCACCAATGTCCTGTACAGCCGCAACATGACCTCCCAACTCCTGTACTCAATACTCTGACCAATAACGGAAAGCATACCAAACACCTTCTTCACTATCCTATCTACCTGCGACTCCACTTTCAAGGGGCTATGAACCTGCACTCCAAGGTCTCTTTGTTCAGCAACACTCCCTAGGACCTTACCATTAAGTGTATAAGTGCTGATAAGATTTGCTTTCCCAAAATGCAGCACTTCGCATTTATCTGAATTAACCTCCATCTGCCACTCCCCTCAGCCCATTGGCCCATCTGATCAAGATCCCGTTGTAATCTATTACAACTCGAATTTTGGTGTTATCTGCAAACTTACTAACTGTACCTCTTATATAAATGATTTGGATGTGAGCTCCCTGATTGGTCCAGGTTAACAACCTTTATCAAGGATGTCATAGTCAAAGAGAATCGCCTGGCCCTCATTCCAATCACTGCAACCTTTCATTAGATTCCTCTTACCTGGGTTCACTTTGTCCAAATCCACAAATAGTCGTAACATCACCGATCCTAGTAAGTAGCCAAAAGCAGGCCCAAAAACAGATATGGCAAACAGGATTGCTGAAGAAGAGGAAAGAAACAACCAGTGTTAATAATTGAAAATAATTCCGAGTCATGCAGTTACCTTTTTGAATTACTCAGTCAAAAATGAGAGCAATTTCCTAAACAGCGCAAGGAGTGAGGGAGGACTGAGGCATCATCAAGATAATTAAGGTCATCACGATTCAATGATATTGACTGCATTAACAAACCCATCTTAAGACTGAAAATTTAATGGAAATGGATAGAGAGAAAGTACTATAGGAGTTCAGTCTGAACTGGGAAAAGAAGATTGGAGATGGTGTTATGAAGGTGTAGATGTTTACTGTACCTTTAAGAGAGAGTGGAAGCTGGCACAGAACTAGAGAGGCACCGAGTGTGCTGAAAAATTTATAAATGTAACATTTGGTTGAAACAAATAGCCTGGAGCTGCGTTATTGTGGTACAAAACAAAATCAAGTTCAGCCAGTCAGTTTAAATTATGCTCCAGATAACAAGATCCAATCAAATTTAAATTTTACTGTTTTGAATGACAGGGCTACGGGGAGAATGTGGGTAAGTGGAGTTGAAATGCACATCAGCCATGATTGAATGGCGGAGTGGACTTGATGGGCCGAATGGCCTTACTTCTGCTCCTATGTCTTATGGTCTTATGATCAAACCAATGAAAGGATCCGATGTTTTGGGGTATAAAATTGGACATTTTGAACAGTTAGGGGGAAAACAGCAAAGAGCAGCCAAGCAGCAACATAAGGCCAATTGGATAACTCTCTGAAAGCTGCTTGTCCATAAGAAATTTGTGCAGCACAATACCGAAGCCAACCTAGAGAAATCTGCAGAGAAAGTTCAACATCCGAAGGCGACAATTGGGTTTGAAAGTGAGTAAAATTAAGAGGGAATTTATCAGACCAATATTGTAGAGTGGAAGGTAGAAATTGGTTTAAGACAAAAGAGTTGTAAATTGTTGTTGTTTAATGTTCTCTTTTGGACTTAAAAAAAACAAATTGTTAAATTTTTTCATTAAATAGTGGTATTTGGGATAGTTCTTTGCCACTCAAAATTTAATAGATTAAGGCATGAGGTGAAGCTTTTCTGTGTGGGGTTTATCCCGAGTTGTAACAATTGGAAGAAAAACCAATGTTGGAAGGACAGAACTAGCAGCAGACTTCATTTTTGCAAGTAAAGGACTGAACTTAAAGTGCATATTTTTAGATACTGCATCTTACATTCTGCATAAGGTAAATTATAAGCCCAATTAGAAACATAGGAGGTGGAGTAAGCATTCAGCCTTCTGTCCCATTCAATACGATTTTGCCTCATAAGCACATATCAACTTTATCTGTGTTTTTTTACATAACAAATGTACATTGATAATTTTGAAAATTTTAAATTGCCCATGATTCACAACATTCTAGGGACAAGTTCCAAATCTCTATTAACGTTTTTGCTAAGATATGTAATTCGGGTTGTGGATGCAGTTGTTGATTTGCTCACCAAGCTGGTGATTTGTCATGCAGATGTTTCATCACCATGCTAGGTAACATCATTAGTGCAACTTCTGTGAAGTCTTGTTGTTTTACTCCACTTGAGATTTATATGATATGGACTTGTAAGATGGGTGATGACATTTGGATTTTTCTCTGTAGTGGTTTGTGTATGGGATCTTTTTCTACATGCTTGTGGATTACATTCCGCATTGAAGAATCAGACCTCTAGGAATTCTCACACTTGTCTCTGGTCCGCTTGTCCTAGGACAGATACGTTGTCCCAGTCAAAGCGATGTCCCTCATTGTCTGCGTGTATTGAGATGAGGGAGAGTTGGTCATGCTGTTTTGTTGCTAGTTCGTGTTCATGTATCTGGACTGCTAGTTTTCTGCCAGTCTCACCAATGTATTGTTTATGGCAGTCATAGAGTCATAGAGATGTACAGCATAGAAACAGATCCTTCGGTCCAACCCATCCACGCTGACCAGATATCCCAACCCAATCTCGTCCCACCTGCCACCACCCAGCCCATATCCCTCCAAACCCTATTCATATACCCATTCAAATGCCTCTTAAATGTTGCAGTTGTACCAGCCTCCCCCACTTCCTCTGGCAGCTCGTTCCATACATGTACCACCCTCTGCGTGAAAAAGTTGCCCCATAGATCTCTTTTATATCTTTCCCCTCTCACCCTAAACCTATGCCCTCTAGTTCTGGGCTCCCCCACCCCAGGGAAAAGACTTTGCCTATTTACCCTATCCATGCCCCTCATAATTTTGTAAACCTCTATAAAGTCATCCCTCAGTCTCCAACACTCCAGGGAAAACAGCCCCAGCCTGTTCAGCCTCTCCCTATAGCTCAAACCCTCCAACCCTGGCAACATCCTTGTAAATCTTTTCTGAACCCTTTCAAGTTTCACAACATCATTCCGATAGGAAGGAGACCACAACTGCACGCAACATTCCAACAGTACCCTAATCAATGTCCTGTACAGCTGCATCTTGACCTCCCAACTCAATACTCTGACCAATAAAGGAAAGCATACCAAAACACTTTCTTCACTATCCTATCTACCTGCGACTCCACTTTCAAGGAGCTATGAACCTGTATTCCAAGTTCTCTTTGTTCAGCAACACTCCCTAGGACCTTACCATTAGGTGTATAAGTCCTGCTAAGATTTGCTTTCCCAAAATGCAGCACCTCACATTTATCTGAATTAAACTCCATCTGCCACTTCTCAGCCCATTGGCCCATCTGGTCCAGATCCTGTTGTAATCTGAGGTAATCCTCTTCGCTGTCCACTACACCTCCAATTGCGGTGTCATCTGCAAACTTGGTCCTGCATGTTGTGGGTATGGGGGTATTTAGTCTTTGTGACTATGGTTTGGTTTGCAAGCATTATTGTCAGTGGTTGTAGGAGTCTAGTTGTCAATTCTGATAATTTCTTGCTATAGGGTAATTGGTGAATCAGGGCATAGAGTGTCCTCTGAGCGTTAATTAATCGACAGATATCAGTGCATGAAACTGTTGGGGTATCCATTGTTTCTGAAGACTTCGTGTATGTATTTTTGTGTAGTACTCAAGAACACCTACACAAGATCTTCAGGAACAACAGGTATACCAATAGCTTCATCTGCCGCTACCTATCAGACAGTCAATGCTAAGAGGACACCGTATGCCCTGATCCACTGGTCACCCTCCCCTATAATCAAGAACATATCAGAAATGACAAGCAGACTCCTACGACCACTGGGAATCATGGTAGCACACCAATCCACAGCCACAGGACGCCAACAACCCACAACATGCAGGACCAACATAATATACAAAATCCTGTGTAACAACTGCCATAAACACAACATTGGACAGACCGGCAGGAAACTAGCAATCCAGATGCATGAACATTAACTAGCGACATAACAGCAAGACCAACTCTCCCTCATCTCAATACAGATAGATAATGAGGGCCATCAATTTGACCAGGACAGTGTAACCATCCTAGGACAAGCTAACCAGAGACATGCACGAGAATTCCTAGAAGCCTGGTTTTCAACCCTGAATGCCAACCACAAACGTGTAGAAATAGACTCTATATACAAACCACTACAGAGTTATAGAGCAGGCCAGACCATTTCCCACCCCCCCCCACCAAAATATTTCAAGAAAGTGACCCAGACCCTAACTTTGCTCGTTGTTTTATGCTGGTGTAACACAGATATTCCAGGGCACCTGGTCAAACCACTTAAGTTTTAAACAAGTTTTAAGTATTATTTACAAGATTACAGAATGTAACACAAACAAAAGATTAGATAATAATCTATCTGAAAACCCAACAGATTATCCCAATTTAATAATGTTGTTCCCTATACTTGCAATAATCCCCACAAACACCCCTTGACACAATAGGTAAAATCAAACACAGGGTCTTACACGAGAGATGTCAGGATCAGTATGGACCTGCTTCTTTGGATCCAACAATTTCACAACCTAACTGCTTTCAGTGAATAGCCAAACCAAGCCAGAGAAAAGCTGAGCTGGGAGAACTTTCATTGTACAAGTGTTATTTTTTAATTTAGAAGCCTTTTTGCCTGAGGCAGTATCTGTTAGCTATAGTCAAACTGGCCCTAAAACCAGTCTGAAAGAAAAGCCAAGGACAACATAACCTTATTAAAAGGAACAGTATCGTCACAAGAGAAAACCCTAAATGACAACATCCACCGAAACAGACTAGATCATATACATATCAAGGGGAGTAGAATGACAACGCTTCACAGAGGGCCCATTGATGACAATGCTTCACAGAGGGCCCAAGCACGGTGATGTATCGTCTGCATGACAATTCAGCAGCTCAGCGAGCAAAGCAACAACCACTTCCATTAATGATTCCGTGGAAAAAGTGCTCTTTTGGTTTTGCTTTGAATCTGATAACTTTGAAGGCAAGTTAATGTCCCCATGTGCTTAATTTCCCCCTTCAGCAGAAATATGAATTTCTCTAATTGTATATTAGCAAATTCTGTGAATATTTTAAACAGCTTACTTAATCGATCATTTCTTAATCTTCTAAACTTATGTCCTGAACTTAGTGCACTATTCCAGACGCAGTTTAAACAAAGTTCTGTACAGCTGAGGCATAACTCCTTCTCATCACATTCAAGCTCTTACTTAAAATGAAGACCAATACTTTATCAAATTTAATATCCACTTCCTCGTTTTAAATGATCTTGAAGTTGTAAATCTCTGATGCCCCGAGTTCCTAATTTTTTCAACATTTGATATTTCTTTTCCAGTTAATTTATTTCCCTTTGCAACGTCCTGTATCCATCTGCATGACTGACTGCCACTACTTGATTGGTGTATATTTTTCTATTAAGAAAAATGGATTTATACATTTCGAGACCTCCGGACATCCCAAAGCACTTTACACCCAATGAAGTGCTTTGAAGTACAGTTGTTGCTGTAACATTGGACGGAACTTGCACTGTTCAAATTCTGACATGCATAAATGAGATAAATTTCCACATACTACAGAACATCCACTGGGAATGCAATATATCATAGCATAAACTGGGGTCAAAATTGTAGAATTTTTCAGAAGAGAAGATTAAGATTATACTCTTAAAAAATTACAACTTAGAACAATTTCAACTGCATTATTAAGTGCAATTGTTTGTTCTTTCACTTGTGGTAAAATTATTCAGTGAAACATTTACAAGGGTTAACAGATGCTTTTCTGAGAATATATCTGAAAATGGTAATTTTATTACCTGCCAAGTTCACACTCTATAAATATCCGGATTCTAAGATTATTTTAAAAGTCAATATAAAACCAGTTATGAAGCAGCCCCAGAGCAGCGTGTACACAGCGAGTTCTGGGCAGAGATCATTGCAGGGGAGGCAGTCCTGGAACTTAGCTTGGATCAGGATTAGTGCTAGTATGGAGCAAACTGGGGCTTGGAGTGGAGTGGGAGCAGCTGTTGCACGAGGGTCTCGCACAGGCAGTCAGTCCACCTATGGAGGCCCTGCACTGAGCTGCTACAATGTAATGTCTATTTGAAATTTCCTACCTTTAATGTCAACCCTTTAATGATGTCCTGTTTTTAAACATACTTTTCAACTCTGTAAATTAACACAACTACTTTAATTTCTCTGCTGTTCCCAAGAATTATACTTAAGTATTTGTACCTAAGATGTTGCCATAATAAAAACTTTTCACTGTACTCCTACAACAGAGCACATGTGACAATGAAAGCGTATTCTATTCTTTTCTATATTCTATTGATATAGAGTAGGCAGTAGAAGTGTGGAGCACTGACCTCTACACCACTGAAACCAGGCACCAACTATCAGACACCTCCTCCTACTGCTCCCTTGATCACGACCACACCTCCCATCACCAAACCATCATCTCCCAGACAATCCGCAACCTCATCACATCTGGGGATCTCCCACCCACGGCCTTCAACCTCATTGTCCATGAATCCCGCACTGCCCAATTCTACCTCCTACTGAAGATTCACATATCTGCCCCGGTCGACCCATTGTCTCAGCCTGCGTCTATCCCACTGAACTCATCTCTTCCTAGCTCGACACCATCCTGCCCCCCCTTTGTCCATGAACTCCCCACCTACGTTCGTGGTACCACTCATGCCCTTCACCTCCTCCAAGATTTTCGTTTCCCTGGATCCCAACACCTTATCTTCATCATGGACATCCAGTCCCTGTACACATCAATCCACCACAACGAAGGTTTCCAAGCCCTCCGTTTCTTGCTCTCAAATCATCCCAACCAATACCCTTGCACCAACGTCCTCATCCGCCTGGCTAACTGGTCCTCACCCTCAACAACCTCTCCTTCCAATTCTCCCACTTTGTACAAACCAAAGGGGTAGCCATGGGCATCCACATGGGACCCAGCAACGCCTGCCTGTTTGTCGGATATGTGGAACAGTCCATCTTCCACAGTTAGACAGACACCACCTCCAATCTGTTCCTCCACTACATTGATGACTGTACTGGCATCACCTCGTGCTCCCACAAGGAGGTTGAACAGTTCATCAACTTTACCAACTCCTTTCACCCCGACCTCAAATTCACCTGGTCCATCTTGGCAACCTCCCTCCCTCTTCCTGGACCTTTCCATCACCATCTCCAGTAACCGACTAACTGCAGACATCTACTACAAGCTCACCGACTCACACAGCTACCTAGACTACATCTCCTCCCACCCTACCTC
Source organism: Chiloscyllium punctatum (assembly GCF_047496795.1). Taxonomy (NCBI): domain Eukaryota; kingdom Metazoa; phylum Chordata; class Chondrichthyes; order Orectolobiformes; family Hemiscylliidae; genus Chiloscyllium; species Chiloscyllium punctatum. Next base: position 90,211,577 of record NC_092744.1, on the reverse strand, counting down.
CTGTAAAAATGGCATCCCTTATTCCCAATTCCTCCGCCTCTGTCCCATTTGTTCCCAGGATGACTAATTCCACCTTAGAAAGTCCATGATCGCAACTTCTCTTCCCACATGGTTGACAATGCCATCCAGTGCACCTCCTCCACTACATGTACCACTGCCCTGGAACCCCACCCCTCCCAACGCAACAAGGACAGAACCCCCCGGTCCTCACCTTCCACTCTACCAACCTCTACATTCATCGCATCATACTCTGCCACTTCCACGATTTCCAAATGGACCCCACCACCAAAGGTATATTTCCCTCCCTAACCCTAACAGCATTCTGGAGAGACCATTCCCACTGTGACTCCCTGGTCAGGTCCATGCCCCTCACCAGCCCACATCCCGCTCCTGGCACCTTTCACCACAGGAAATGCAAAACCTGTGCCCAGACCATTCCCCTCACCTCCATCCAAGGTCCCAAGGGATCCTTCCACATCCATGAGAAATTTGCCTGTACCTCCACCATCATCTATGGCATTCATTTCACCCAGTGTGGTCGGTCTCCTCTATATCGGGGAGACAGGACACAGATCGTTTCTGAGAACATCTCTGGGACACCCACATCCACAAACCCCACTGCACCATGGCTGAACACTTCAACTTCCCCTCTCACTCCATCAAGGACATACAGGTCCTGGGCCTCCTCCAACACCAAACCATTATCACCCAACACCTGGAGAAAGAATGACTCATATTCTGCCTTGGGTCCCCGCAACCACACAGGATAAATGTGGATTTCAACAGCTTCCTCATTTCCTCTCCCTGACATTATCCCAGTCCCAAGCCTCCAACTCAGCACCGCCCTCGAGACCTATCCATCACTCCCCCCTCTGACCTATCACCTTCTCCCTTACCTTCATCCAATTATCGCTTTCTCACCTACCTTCCCCCCCTCCAACCCTAAGTCCCCTCCCATTTATCTCTCAGCCCCGGCCCACAAGCTTCAGTCCTGATGAGGACTTATGCCTGAAATGCCAATTCTCCTGCTCTATTTGAGAAACTTGACCTGGTTGATCCTGCCATGCAAGATCGGGCCCATGATGTGGAAAGAAAGTGTTAATTTTTTCCAGGCAAATGACATTTGGGCAGATACAACGCAATAGCAACTCTCTGATAGCATGAAAACCCATAGCTTTCTTGATAATTAGAAGCCTAACTTTCCAAGGCACCAGATACTAAAACTGTTCATTAGTTGATGGATATAGCTAAGGAATATTAAGACCCTATAATTCAAAGATACTATTAGATCTTACTCAACACTTTTAGAATCAGGGGAATTTGTATTAGGATCTTTCATCAGGTTAAGAGGACTGGCAGAGCCATGTGATGTTGGTTTAATCCTAAGTGAGGTGCTGAGAGAATATGTGGTAAGTGGGATCAACCATGTGACTATGCAAAAGCTAAGGCCCAATTGGTTTTCAAACAGGCACTACAATTGGTTCTATCATTAGAAAATGAGGTAAATGAAGCTTACAAGTGACATGGCAGTTGAGCAAGTGACACACGTTGAGGGAAGGCAATTGCAGACCATTACTCAGGACATATAATGAATAGAGGGACTCAACATCAGTCCACAGCAAAACCCCAAAACAAAGCCAAGCCTCAGACAAATGGTTAAAATTTTTGTCAAGAATCTAAGCCTGCAGGCCATTGTCATTGCCAATATGTGGCCTCCAGACAGTAAATGAATCACAGAATATCTAAAGTTTGGAAGGAGGCCAGTTGGCACATCCCGACCCTCTGCAGAGCATCCAACCCAGACCCACCCCCAATCCTATCCCCATAATTCTGCATTTCCCATGGCTAATCCATTCAACCTATACATCCCTGGACACAATGGACAATTTAGCATGGCCAATCCACCTAACCTGCACACCGTTGGATCTTGGGAGAAAACTGGAGCACCTGGAGGAAACCCACACAGACACGGGGAGAATATGCAAACTCCACAAAGATAAACAGTCACTCAAAGGTGGGATCGAACTCAAGTCCTGGTGCTGTGAGGCAGCAGTGCTTACCACTGAGGCATCATGCTTACCACTGAGGCAATGAGGTACAGTTTGAAATGAAGGGATCTCCCATTAAAGACAGATGAAAAATTCTACTCTTTGTGCTGTTAGTACTTGGAATTTGCAGCTGAGGCTCATTGAATGTTCATGGCTAATTTGGAGAATGTTTTGATCTGCAAAGGCGCTCAAGATTAAGGGAGCAATCAGGAAGTGAAGTTGCAGCCTCGATCAAATCAGCCACGATCTTATCAAATGGCTGACCAGACTTGAGGGGCTGAATTCCTCCTCCTGCTCCTACTTCTGACCTTAGTATCAGATAGCTTCAGTAAGCGATAAACATGGAGGGAAATGCAAAAGAGAATGACCTGATTTTTATGCAGTGCAGTAATTGCTGTATATTACCGCATGAACTTGCAAAGATCAGGAGCTCTTAAAAAGAATGTTAAACTATTCTAATTTCATTATGTTCAGTCATTATAATATATTCAGAAACCTCTTGTAAAGATTAAACAGCCATCTTCCTTGGATGCAGGATCATACGATCAAACTCGCAGTTATAACTAGAAGTTATAATCAACTTTGTTGTTAGTGAGGACAAAGGAGAACAAAGGACAAAGTAAATTACAGCACAGGAACAGTCCCTTCGGCCCTCCAAGCCTGCACCAATCCAGATTCTCTATCTATACCTGCCAATTATTTTCTAAGGGTGGGTATATCTTTGCTCCCTGCCCATTCATGTATCTGTCTAGATACATTTTAAAATACATTATCATTCCCCCCCCTACCACTTTCACTGGCAACATGCCCTAGGCACACACCACCCTCTGTGAAGAACTTTCCATGCATATTCCCTTAAACTTTTCCCCTCTCACTTTGAACTCATGATCTCGCTGAATCCCCCAATATGGGAAAAAGCTTCTTGCCATCCACCCTGCCTATATCTCTCATGATTTTGTAGACCACAATCAGATACCCCTTCAAACTTTGCCTTTCTAATGAGAATAATCCTAAGTTACTCAACTTCTCTTCATAGCTAGTGCCCTCCATACCAGGGAACATCCTGGTGCACCCTCTCCAAAGCATCCACATCCTTTTGGTAATGTGGTGGCCAGAACCACATGCATTATTCCAAACGTGGCCGAACCAAAGTCCGATGCAACTATAACATGACCTGCCAACTCTTGTAGTCAATATCTCGTCCAACGAAAGAAAGCATGCTGTCTGCCTTCTGGACCACTCTATTGATCTGCATTGCCATCTTCATGGAACAATGGATCTGAACACTCAGATCTCTCGGTACATCAATTTTCCCCAGGACTTTTCCATTTACTGTATAGTTTGCTCTTGAGCTGGATCTTCCAAAATGCAATACCTGGCATTTTCCTGGATTGAACTCCATCTGTCATTTCTCTGCCCATCTCTCCAATCTATCTATATTCTGCTGTATTCTCTGACAGCCCCCGTCACTATCTGCTACTCCAATAATCTTAGTTTCATCTGAAAACTTGCTAATCATGCAACTGACACCTTCCTCCAAATTATTTTTGTATATCACAAACAAGTGTAGTCCCAGCACGGATCCCTGTGGAACACTGCTGGTCACAGGTCTCCATTTTGAGAAACTCCCTTCCACTACTACTGTTTCCTGTTGCCCAGCCAGTTCTCTATCCATCTAGTGAGAACACCCTGGACCCCAAGCAATTTCACCTTCTCCATCAGCCTACCATGGGGAACTTTATCAAACACCTTATCAATGCAGTCCTTCCCTCAATCAGCTTTGTCACCTTCTCAAAGAATTCGATTAGGTTTGTAAGACATGATCTTCCCTGCACAAAACCATGTTGCCTATCACTAATAAGCCCACTTTCTTCCAAATGGGAATATATCCTGTCCCTCAGTGTCTTCTCTGGCAGCTTCCCTAACACTGACATCAGGCTGACAGGTCTGTAATTACCTAGATTATCCCTGCCTCCCTTCTTAAAGAAGAGGACAACATTAGGAATTCTCCAGTCCTCCAGGACCTCACCCATGTTCAAGGACGCTGCAAAGATATCTGTTAAGGCCCCAGCTATTTCCTCTCTCGCTGCTCTCAGTAACCTGGGATAGATCCCATCCGGTCTTGACTGGCCCACAAAAGACAGAGGGTAGCAGTCAATAGGAAGTATGAATAGTTGGGCATGGTGACCATAGTGTTCCACAGGAATCTGTTCTGGGATCTCTGATCTCTACGATTTTTATAAATGACTTGGATGAGGAAATCAAATGGTGGGTTAGTAAGTTTGCTGATGACACGAAGATTGGTGGAGTTGTGGATAATCTGGAGGGTTGTTGTGGGTTGCAATGGGATATTGATAGGATGCACAGTTGGACTGAGAAGTGGCAGATGGAGTTCAACCTGGAAAAGTGTGAAGTGATTCACTTTGGAAGGTCAAATTTGAATTCAGATTACAAGGTTAAAGGTAGGATTCTTGACAGTGTGGAGGAAAATAGGATCTTAGGGTCCATATCCATAGATCTCTGAAACCTGTCTCTTAACCTGATGGTTAAGAAGGTGTATAGTGAGTTGGCTTTCCTTAGCATGGGAAATAGAATGTAAGAGTCGCAAGGTTATGCTGCAGCTCCATAAAGCCCTGGTTAGACCACACTTGGAATATTGTCAGATCTGGTTGCCTCATTATAGGAAGGATGTGGAAGCTTTAGGGAGGATGCAGAGGATGCTGCGTGGACTGGTAAGAGGTTGAGGGAGGAAAGGCTTTTCTCAATGGAGCAAAGAAGGATGAGAGATGACTTGTTGGAGGTGTGCAAGATATTGAAAGGCGTACATAGAGAGGATAGCCAGAATCTTTTCCATGCCGGAAATGCTATCATGAGGGGGCATAATTTTAAGGCCTTGAAGGAGGTTTAGGGGAGATGCCAGCAGTGGTAGATACATTAGATACATCAGATACATTAGGGACATTTAAGCAACTCTTAGATAGGCACATGGATGATAGTAAAATGAAGGGTATGTAGGTTAGTTTGATCTTCGAGATTTACTAGGATGTTGCCTAGTATGGACAGAAGGTCTTATGAGGAAAGGTTGAGGGACTTCAAACTGTTTTCATTAGGGAGACTTAATTCAGACATAGGATAGTCAGAGGATTAGATGGGTTGGACAGTGACAGCCTTTTTCCTCAGATGGTGATGGCTAGTACAAAGGGACATAGCTTTAAATTGAGGGGTAATAGATATAGAACAGATGTCAGAGGTAGTTTCTTTACTCAGAGAGTAGCAAGGGTGTGGAATGCACTGCCTGCAACTGTAGTAGTAGACTCACCAACTTTAAAGGGCACTTAAATAGTCATTGGATAAACAGATGGATGAAAATGGAATCGTGTAGGTTAGATGGGCTTCAGGTTGGTTCCACAGGTCGGTGCAACATCGAGGGCCAAAGGGCCTGTAATGTGCTGTAGTGTTCTATCTTCTATAGTAACCTGACTAGTTTGTTCTTGGTTCAGTGTCTGTTTTCAAGCAAACTAAAATTAAATGGATGATGCCAGAACTGAGGTTATATCTCTCAGGACAGGTTGCACAGTCTTTAGCACTTCTTTGTCAAAGAAAGAAGAATGTTTCCTGGAAGCAGAAATCAAAAAGAACTAGAGGAAGATCCTGTGAGGAGGAAATCAGCCAGTAACAAATACATTTTAGTTTCTAAAAACCTAAAATGCACAATGACAATTGAACACAAAGAATGGACAAGGCGGCAGATATATACATCAGTGGAACAAAATAACCTCAGGAAACACAAACAGCATCCTCATATTTAAAAAAGAATGTTTATAGCATAAGTAAAATAACAGACTGTTTCTAGAAGAGCAACACCAAGTCAATTAGTTACTCAAACAAAAACGTTAATGAGGGAGAGCAACAAACTCAGGCTGAAGACCTACCAATATTTCCAGTCCAAACAGAACACATTCTAAAAGAATCATGAATCCTCAATTTGTTTGAGGGAGGGAGATGGGGTAACAATAAATGTAATTAGAGCCATAGTTTTTACAATGAGCAGATCCCCTTTAAACTTTCTGCTCCTTACCCTAAAATGGTGCTCCTTCATTATTGATTCTCCACTAAGGGGAAACGTTGGCCCTATCACAGATTCGCTACAGCGTGGAATCAGGCCATTCAGTCCATCGAGTGCACACCCCAAAACTCTGAAGCACGTCTCACCCAGCCTGACCTCCCTACCCTAAACCCTGTAATTCAGCATTTCCCATGGCTAACCCCCCTAGACCATACAGACCCAGAACGCTATGGGCAATTTATCATGGGTAATCCACCTAACCTGCACATCTTTGGACTATGGGAGGAAACCAGAGCACCCAGAGGAAACCTATGCAGACACAGGGAAAATGTGCAAACTCCACACAGACAGTTGCCGAAGGATAGAATTGAAACCAAATTTCTGGTGCTGTGAGGCAGCAGTGCTAATCATTGACCCACTATGCCACCCAAATGACATTGGTATATTTGTGATATATTTACCTATTTGTACATGAATGTAAAACTTAAGTGGAAAAAATACTTTGTAGGGAGTGTGGGAGATGTTTAAATGATATTGGTCTGAAAGGGTAAATGCTAAACACACATCTGATGATGCCATGAGGAGTTTGGTAGGGAAAGGAACCTTGGAACCGTTATCATAGCATCTTAGTGAGAATGTCTATCTTACTCATGCACTTGAACCTGATTACTACCATTTAATAAATTTCACTTTGTTTAAGACAACAGCCTTTTCTTCATAGACTACCTGATGATTTTTCTCTTGATACTTTAGATGAATTAAGCTCAGTCAGAAAAGCAGGTTGTGGTAACTCTCCAGCCAACCATGTGTTGGCAGTGGTTGCCATAATGTGGAGGTAGTAGTGTTGGACTGGGGTGGACAAAATTAAAAATCACACCATACCAGGTCATAGTCCAACAGGTTTATTTAAAAATATAAACTTTCGGAGTGCTGCTCCTTCATCAGGTTTGCTAGTGGGGCAGGGCACATAGGTGCAGAATTTGTAAGAAAAAGATTAAAGCATCATACAACTGACAAACCTAGATGGCTGTTAATTCTGTAATCACTTAGAATAGTGATGCAGGTTTTGATTGATTAATATGTAGATCCCAGAATTTACCACCCCAGGATAACTTATGGTTTTATCAATATATAAGAGTGTTACATCTCAGCTCAGACAATGCATTAAAGGTGTGAGATTAGAGTCTGTCTTGTCCCAACCTGGAGTCAGACTATTGGTATTTCCAAAGTAGGAATTTATAAAATGCCACATTGACTGACTGACTACAGATAGTGTGCTTTTTGAACAAAAAAATTGTATCTGCAAATACACCTGTAAATTCATCCCATGGATATGTGGGTGTCTGAGAGAGAGAGTTTGCTTGCTTGAAAGGTGTGTATGCATCAGTGTGACAGTACTTGCCTGTGAGAGGGTGCGTGTGTGAGAGTGAGCGTGTATATGAGATAGAGTCTGTGTGCATTTGAGTGTGTGACAATGTGTTTGTGTGTGGGAGTGAGTGTATGTGTGAGTGTCTAGTGTAGTGTGACATGAACTCAAGATCGCAGTTGAGGCCATCCTCGTGGATATCGAATTTGGCTATCAGTGTCTGCTCAGTGCTTTTGCTTTGTTGCATATCCTGAAGTCTGCCTTGGAGTACATTTGCCTGAAGATCCAAGGCCGAATGTCCTTGGAGCTGAAGTGCTCCCCTACTGAGAGGGAACATCCCTATTTGGCTATTGTTGCCTGGTATCCATTCATCCATTGTTGTAGCATCTGCTCGGTTTCGCCAATATACCATGCCTCAGGGCATCCTTTGCCTGCAACGTATCAGATAGACAATGTTGACTGAGTCACATGAATACATGCCACGCATGTGATGAGTGCTGTCCCCATGTGTAATGGTTGTTTCCATACCAATGACCTGACACATCTCGTAGTGGTTGCCATGACAGGATTATATGGTCTTGTGGTTGATGTTGTCCCGAGGGCTGGGCAGTCAGCTGCGAACAATGGTCTGTTTAAGGTTTGATGGTTGTTTAAAAAGGTGAGAAGTGGAGGTGTAGGGAAGACCTTGGTGAGATGCTCATCCTCATCGATAATGTATTGCAGACTGTGAAGGTCACGGCGTAGATTCTCCGCTCCCAGGAAGTACTGGAAAACGAAGCGTACCCTATCGGTTATATCCTGCATCTGTCTCCTGAGGAGGCCATGAAGGTTTCTTGCTGTGGCATGTACGAACTCGCAATCGATGAGCTGAGCATCATATCCCGTTCTTATGAGGCTGTCCTTCTACACCTTCAGGTGTCCATGGCGTTCCTCCTCATTTAAACGGTGTCTGTAAATGGCTTTTTTAAAAAATACAGTTAGGGTGGCAGATTGAGAAGGGCAGCGTTGAGAGGTTATCCATAGGTTTGCGCTCAAGTGAGATATTGAGGTGTCCATCCTTGATGGAGATGTGTGTGTATGTAAGAATGAGACTGATTCTAAAGAATAGTCCATGGCCAGTCTGATGGTGGAATGAAACCTGTTGATATCAGTATGTAGTGATTCCTCACCATGGGTCCAGACAAAGAAAATGTTGTCAATGTGTCTGCTGTGTAGTGTTGGTTGGCGGTCCTGTGTAGCAAAGAAGTCTTGTTCAAACTTGTGCATGAATATGTTGGCATATCGGATTGCAAATTTGGTCCCTATGGCTGTTCCATCTGTCTGGATGAAAAATTGTTTGTCGAAGGTGAAGACATTGTAGGATTGTGTCTGGAGATTGATCAGTACTCAACACCAACAACTGCCAATCTGTTTATGCTAAGTGATCACAGACTTAACAGCCATCTACGTTTGTCTAATACACTGCATCAGTTGTATGACACTTATAAATTCTGTGTCCTATGCATTCGGCCCCACTAGCTACCTGACAAAGGAACAACACTCCAAAAGCTTGTATTTTCAAATGAACCTGTTGGACTATAACCTGGTGTCATGTGATTTTTAATTTTGGTTGTGGTTAGTTTTGTACATGTACATGCCACCAATGACTGGTTAAGATTTCATTTATCTGTACAAATATGACATTCATGAGTCAGATTTTCAGACATTATGAGAGATTGCAGCTCATTTCTCATCATTACTGTGTCCAGTTCTGGTCGTCCTATTATAGGAAAGATGTGGATGCTTTGGAGAGGGTTCAGAGGAGGTTTACCAGGATGCTGCCTGGACTGGAGGGTTTATCTTATGAAGAGAGGTTGACTGAGCTCGGATTTTTTTCATTGGAGAAAAGGAGGAGGAGGAGGAGAGGGGACCTAATTGAGGTATACAAGATAATGAGAAGCATAGATACAGTCGATAGCCAGAGACTGTTTCCCAGGGCAGAAATGACTAACACGAGGGGTCATATTTTTAATCTGGTTGGAGGAAAGTATAGAGGGGATGTTCTTTACACAGTTGTGAGAGCATGGAATGCGTTGCCAGCAACAGTTGTGGAGGCAGGGTCATTGAGGACATTTACTGCTGGACATGCATATGGTCACAGAAATTTGAGGGTGCATACATGAGGATCAGTGGTCGGCACAACATCGTGGGCTGAAGGGCCTGTTCTGTGCTGTACTGTTCTATGTTCTATGTTCTAATCAATTTTCAAAGATTGTGCAATTTGAAAACTTACCGATATACATTGGAGAGTTTGAAGGCTCAGCAAAATCATCCACATACGAAATGCCAAATGGCTGAATAGGCACAGTCCCAATGCCCACTATTAGCTGGGCAATGACAATTATTACCCACACCATGCTCATATTGTTCGAGTGTACTGTGAACTTAGTACAGGTTTCCATGCTTTGTGTCTGGTTCTCTAGGCGACAGGTGTCAATGCTGGAATAATTTACATTTTCTGCAAGAAAGACAAAGTCATTTATTTCCACAGGGTTTATTACTTCTTGTTTTCACTTTTACCTTACAATTGTCGGAAATGGGGATGGGTTTGTGCACTTGTCTGGGAGCAGCTTGATAAATGTTCCTTTGAACAGTCTTCTCTGGTGGATTTCACAAAGTCACAGAATTGTGATGATGAAGGAGGAGGCTATTCAGCCCAATGTACCTTGACAGGCTCTATTATCCATTGCCAGTCTCCTGCATTATCCTCATATCCCTGCACATCATTACAATGCAAAAAACCATTGCCTCAATTGAACCTGTTTCCAGGGAGAGAATTTCATAACAACTTGTTCTGTGACAAAGTTTATTTTTCCACATCACCATTGGTTCATTTTGACAGTCCATATACTCTCATTCTTGCTTCTTTTACAAGTACAAACTTTATCTATTCTATTCAGCCTGTTCATGATTTTGAAACCTCTATCAGATCTCCTCTCATCCTTCTTCTCTCCATGGAGAATAGTATCAACTTCTTCAATCTATCTTTGTATTTAAAGTATCTCATTCCCAGAACCATTCAAGGAAGGCTTTGGCCGAGAAGTATTATTGCTAGACTATTAATCTAGAGACACAGGTAAAGTTCTTTGGAACTGGAATTTGAATCCTACCTTGGCAGAATACAAATCTCAAATTATGATTAGATTACTTACAGATTAGATTAGATTATTTAGTGTGGAAACAGGCCCTTTGGCCCAACAAGTCCACACCGACCTGCCAAAGCGCAACCCACCCATCCCCCTACATGTACCCCTTTTACCTAACACTACAGGCAATTTAGCGTGGCCAATTCACCTGAATCCAATAAGAACCCATCTGGTTCACTAATATTCTTTAGGAAGGAAGCTATTGTCCTTACTTGATCTGGTCTACGTGTGACTTCAGAACCACATCAATATAATTGACTCTTAACTGCCTCTGGGCAAGTTAGGGAGACAGGCAAAGGTAATAAATGCTGGATCTGGCCAGTGGCAAAATTCTAGTAAATTGCTTCCACGTGCTGACCAATGCATCCTTCCTATAATATGATACCCAGAATTGCATGCAGTACCTCCACTGTGGTGTAACTTGTCTTATACAAGTTCAACATTACCTCCCTGCTCTTGTAGTCTAAATCCATTTTAATAAAGCCAAAAACACTAAGTGTTATTTACTGCTTTTTCCACCTGAGCAGTCACCTTCAATGGTCTGATTTGTCCGATATTTTTAACTAACCTATTCAGATGTCATGATGCCTCTGGAGCAGGTGGGATTTGAACCAGGCCTCCTGGCTCAAAAGTAGGGATGCTACCACTGTGCACAAGAACACTGTTATTGTATCAGCGTCAGACAGACAAAACAAATCTACCCTGAAAGAGGGAAGCTGGCTGCTGAGGCCTTTTCAGCTTTGTCTGGCTGAGACGGACTCAGACTCCTCTCCACAGACATCAAGATCTATTGGTTTGGCAGCCTTAGGTGAATAAGGATTTCAAGTGGTAAATGATGGCAGTGTGAATCATCAATATTCAGTACACACATCCACTTCAGTACTTGCCAGTGGGAAAACTGCCAGGATCTGCCTCACACATGAATGCACGCTCACTCTCCCCATCTCTCTCTCTCTCTCTTTCCCCCCCACCCCCACCCCCACCCCCACCCATCTCTCTCCCCGGCAAAGGCGTTTCCACAAATATCCCCAGCCTCCATGATGAATAAGCTGAGCACATCATTACAAAAGATAAAACGACACATTAGCAACAACCCTCAGCTATAAGTGCTTAGTGGATGGTGTAATTCAACCTTCTCCCGAGGACCCCAGTATCCGAGGTGCTAGTCCCAATTTAATTCACTCCACATAACAAGGAATGACTGAAGGTACTAGATACTGCAAAGGCTCTGGGTCCTGACAAGTCCAGGAATAATTTTGAATTAACCTCCAGCATCAGGAGGGGTGTCAGAGGATTGGAGGACAGCCAATGTGGTACCATATTCAGACAGGGAGTAAAACATTAGCCAATGAACTACAGGCAGTGAATCTAACCTTTAAGGAAGTAATTCTGAGGGATAGGGTTCTCTGCATTTGAAGAGACTGGGATTAATCAAGAAAAGTCAGCATGGTTTGTTACCTGGGTTATGGTCCTCTTGTTCATTGTGGGAGCTTAGGGACACAGATAATGTCCCTGACTCCTTCACATGCAAGAAGTGTGTCCCACTGCAGCTCTTGTTAGACCACATGACGGCTCTGGAGCTGTGGATGGACTCAGTTTTGGAGCATATGCAATGCTGATGGAGTAGTGTTTAGAACGTTTAGTGAATTGGTCACACCACAGATTAGGATTGCTGAGGTAGAAAGGGAATGGGTGACCAAAACTCAAAGAGCAGGAAGGCAGTGCAGGTACCCCTGTGGTCATCTCCCTCCAAAACATGTAATACTGTTTCTGTTTTGGATTCTGTTGGGGAAGATGGCACACCAAGGGAAGGCAGCAGGAGCCAGTTCACAGCACAGTGGCTGGCTCTGCTGTATAGAAGGGCGGGAGAAAAAAAAAAGAGTGCAAAGGCTATAGTCATAGGGGATTCAATTGGAAGGGAAAAAGATGGGTGGTGCTGTGGTCGAAAACGAGACTCCCGAATGGTATGATTCCTCCCAGGTGCACGGGTCAGGGATGTCTCAGATTGGCTGCAGAAAATCCTCAAGGTGGAGGGTGAGCAACCAGTTGTCATGGTGTGTATAAGCACCAATGATGTTGGTAAAAAAAAATGGGATGAGGTCCTACAAGTATAATTAGGGAGTTATAATTAGGAAGCAAGTTAAAAAGTAGGATCTCAGAGGTAGTAATCTCAGGATTCCTACCAGTCCCACATGCTAGCCAGAGTAGGAATGAAGGAATAAGCAGGGTGAATGTGTGATTTGAGAGATGGTGCAGGAGGGATCTGTTATCATAGCATCTCAGTGAGAATGTCTATCTTACTCAGGGTTCAGATTTTTGGGACATTGGAACTGATTGTGGGACTATTACAATTTGGACTGTCTACACCTTGGCCAGATTGGAACCAATGTCCAAGGGGGTGCTTTTGCTTACGCTGTAGGGGAGGGTTTAAACAAATGTGGCAGGGGGGTGGGAATGAAATGAGGTGGTTAGTGGACAAGTAACTAAAGCCTGTAAGGAACTAGATAAAGAAGTCAGCGTGACTAAGGGGAAGAGTAGGCAGGGAGCAGATGAATACAAAAGGTTGGAGGAGCATTTGTTTGAATGCGAGAGGTGTAGTACCTGGGAGTATGATGCCATTGCTATTACGGAGATTTGGTTGAGGGAAGTGCATGATGGGAACCAAATATCCCAGGATATCAATGCTTCAGGCGGGACAGAGAGAGAGGTAAAATGGGTGGAGGAGTTACATTATTGGCCAGAGAGGATATCACAGTTGTGCTCAGGGAGACCACTATGAAGGACTCAAGCAGTGAGGCAATATGGGCAGAGCTCAGAAATAGGAAGGGTGCGGTAACAATGTTGGGGCTGTACTACAGGCCTCCCAACAGTGAACGTGAGATAGAGGTACAAATATATAAACAGATTATGGAAAGATGCAGGAGCAACAGGGTGGTGGTGATAGGAGATTTTAATTTTCCCAACATTGACTGGGATTTACTTACTGTTAGTGGTTTAGATAGAGCAGAATTTGTAAGGAGCATCCAGGAGGGTTTTCTAGAGCAGTGTGTAAATAGTCCAACTCGGGAAGGGGCCATACTGGATCTGTTGTTCGGGAATGAGCCCGGCCAGGTGGTTGAAGTTTCAGTAGGGGATTACTTTTGGAAATAGTGATCACATTTCTGTAAGTTTTAGAATACTCATGGACAAAGACGAGAGTGGTCCGAAAGGAAGTGCTAAATTGGGGGAAGGTAGCAAAATTCCACAGGAGCTGGGGAATGTAGACTGGGAGCAGCTGTTTGAAGGTAAATCCACATTAGATATGTAGGAGGCTATCAAAGGGAGGTTGATTGGAGTTCAGGAGAGATACGTTCCTGTGAAAATGAAGGATAGAAATGGCTAGATTAGGGAATCATGGATGACAGGTGAAATGGAGAAACTAGCTAAGAGGGAAGAGGAAGCGTACATAAGGTCTAGACGACTAAAGAAAAATGAAGCTTTGGAAGAATATTGGGAATGCATGGACCCATCTGAAATGAGGAATTAAGAGGGCTAAAGTGGTCATGAGATATCTTTAGCCAATGTTAAAGAAAATCTCAGTTTTTTATTTATATATAAGGAGCAAGAGAGTAACTCAGGAAAGGTTTGGCCCACTCAGAGACAAAGGAGAAAAAAGTTTTGCGTGGAGTCAGAGAAAATGGTCAGACTCCTAATGAGTATTTACAGAGGAGAGAGACATGACGGACACTGAGGTTAGGGATAGATGTTTGATTACTCAAGGTCAAGTCGGCATAAGGAGAGAGGAAATGTTGGGTATTCTAAAACCATTCAGGTGAACAAGTCCCCATGTCCAGATGGGATCTATCCCAGGTTTTTAGGGGAAGAGAGAGAGGAAATAGCTTGGGACTTTAACAGATATCTTTGCAGCATCTTTGAACATGGCTTAGGTCCCAGAGGACTCAAGAATTGCTAATATTGTCCCCTTGTTTAAAAAGGGTAACAAGGATAATCCAGGTAATTATAGACTCATGAGACTAACATCAGTGGTAGGTAAGCTGCTGAAGAAGATACTGAAGGATAAGATCTATTTCCATTTGGAAGAAAATGGGTTTAGTGATAGGCAATATGGTTTTGTGCAGGGAAAGTCATGTCTTACAAATCTAATAGAATTCTTTGAGGTAGTAACAAGTTTGATTGTTGAGGAAAGGGTTGCAGATGTCATATACATGGATTTTAGTAAGGGATTTGTAAGATTCCCCATGGTCAGCTAATGGAGAAGGTGAAGTCATATGGAATCCAGGGTGTTCTCGTGGATGGATAAAGAACTGGCTGAGCAACAGGAGATAGACAGCAGTAGTAGAAGGGAGTTTCTAAAAATGAAGACCTGTGACCAGTGATGTTCCACAGGGATCTGTGCTGGGACCACTGTTGTTTGTGATATACATGAATGATCTGGAGGAAGATTTAGGTGGCATGATTAGAGAGTTTTGCAGGTGATATTAAGATTGTTGGAGTCGCAGATAGTGAAGGGGACTGTCAGAGAATACAGCAGAATATAGTTAGATTGGAGAGCCAGGCAGAGAAGTGGCAGATGGAGTTCAATCCAGGAAAATGCGAGGTGATGTGTTTGGAAGATCCAATTCAAGAGCAAACTATACAATAAATGGAAAAGTCCTGGGGAAAGTTGATGTACAGGGAAATCTGGGTGTTCAGGTCCACTGTTCCCCGAAAGTGGCAACACAGGTCAATAGAGTAGTCAAGGTGGCATATGGCATGCTTTCCTTCATCAAATGGGGTATTGAGTACAAGAGTTGACAGGTCATGTTACAGTTGTATAGGACTTTGGTTCGGGCATATTTGGAATACTGCCATGCAGGTCTGACCGCCACATTACCAAAAAGATGTGGATGCCTTGGAGAGGGTGTAGGGGAGGTTCACCAGGATGTTGCCTGCTATGGAAGGCATTAGCAGGTTTGAGAGGTTAAGTAGGCCATGATTATTTTCATTAGAAAGATGGAGATTAAGGGGGACAAGATTGAGATCTACAAAATCATGAGAGGTATGGACAAGGTGGACAGCAAGAAGCTTTCTTTTCCACCCCCCCTTCCCCAGAGTGGGAGGACTCAATTACGAGGCATCACGAGTTCAAAGTGAGTTCTTTATGCAAAGGGTTGTGGGGAGCCTGGAATGCGTTGCCAGTGGAGATGGTAGGGGCAGGCATGATAACGTCATTTAAGATGTGGGGTGACTTGATCGAGGTTTATAAGATGATCAGAGGAATAGATAGAGTAGACAGTCAGAAACTTTTTCCCCGGGTACAACAGAGTGTTACAAGGGGACATAAATTTAAGGTGAAGGGTGGAAGGTATAGGGGAGATGTCAGGGGTGGGTTCTTTACCCAGAGAGTGGTGGGGGCATGGAATGCGCTGCCCGAGGGAGTGGTAGAGTCAGATTCATTGGCGACCTTTAAGCGGCATTTGGAAGGTACATGGATGGGTGCTTAATCTAGGATAGAGGTTCAGCACAACATCGTGGGCCGAAGGGCCTGTTCTGTGCTGTATTGTTCTATTGTTCTATGTTCTATGTTCTATGTTCTATGTATCTAGACAGATACATGAATGGACAGGGAGCAAAGGGATACAGGCCCTTAGAAAATAGGTGACAGGTTTAGATAGAGGATCTGGATTAGCGCAGGCTTGGAGGGCCAAAGGGCCTCCTCCTGTGCAGTAATTTTCTTTGTTCTTTGAGGTAATGTCTGACCAACTTGATTGAATTTTTCAAGTTGGAGAAGACAATGTTTTTGATGTAATTTACTTGGACTTCGGTTAGAAGTGTGGTAAGGTCTCATATGAGAGTCAGATAGCAAAGGTAAGGAAATTTGATAAATTGGATCTAAGTGACAGAACAGAGAGGGTGATGGTCAATGGATGTTATTGTGATTGGTAGCCTTTGTCTCATTGGTTCCTGTGGAGCTCATTGTTGGGTCCTTTGCCGTTTGTGGTCTCGATAAATTTAGACTTGAATATCAGAAGATTAGACAATAGGTGCAGGAGTAGGCCATTCTGCCCTTCGAGCCTGCACTACCATTTAATATGATCATGGCTGATCATCCTCAATCAGTATTCTGTTCCTGCCTTACCTCCATAACCCTTGATTCCACTATCCTTGAGAGCTCTATCCAACTCTTTCTTAAATGAATCCAGAGACTGGGCCTCCACTGCCCTCTGGGGCAGAGCATTCCACACAGCCACCACTCTCTGGGTGAAGACGTTTCTCCTCATCTCTGTCCTAAATGGTCTATCCTGTATTTTTAAGCTGTGTTCTCTGGATCGGCACTCACCCATCAGCGGAAACAAGTTTCCTGCCTCCAGTGTGTCCAATCCTTTAATAATCGTATATGTCTCAATCAGATCCCCTCTCATTCTTCTAAACTCAAGGGTATACAAGCCCAGTCGCTCCAGTCTTTCAGCGTAAGGTAGTCCTGCCATTCCAGGAATTGACCTCGTGAACCTACGCTGCACTCCCTCAATACCCAGAATGTCTTTCCTCAAATTTGGAGACCAGAACTGCACATAGTACTCCAGGTGTGGTCTCATCAGGGCCCTGTACAGCTGCAGAAGAACCTCTTTGCTTCTATACTCAATCTCTCTTGTTATGAAGGCCAACATACTATTAGCTTCTTCACGACCTGCTGTACCTGCATGCTTACCTTCACTGACTGGTGTACAAGAACACCCAGATTTCTTTGTACTGTCCCTTTACCTAAATTGATTCCATTTAGGTAATAATCTGCCTTCCTGTTCTTGTCACCAAAGTGGATAACCACACATTTATCCACATTAAACTGCATCTGCCATGCATCTGACCACTCACCTAACCTGTCCAGGTCACCCTGAAATCTAACATCCTCCTCACATTTCACCCTGCCACCCAGTTTAGTATCATCAGCAAATTTGCTAATGTTATTACTAATACCATCTTCTATATCATTAACATATTTTGTAAAAAGCTGCGGACCCAGCACTGATCCCTGTGGTACCCCACTGGTCACTGCCTGCCATTCCGAAATGGAGCCATTTATCACTATTCTTTGTTTCCTATCAGCCAACCAACTCTCAATCCAAGTTAGAACTTTACCCCCAATACCATGCGCCCTAATTTTGCTCACTAACCTCTTATGTGGGACTTTATCAAAAGCTTTCTGAAAGTCCAGATACACAACATCTACTGGATCTCCCTCATCCATCTTCAGAGTTACATCCTCAAAAAAATTCCAGAAGATTAGTCAAGCATGATTTCCCCTTCATAAAGCCATGCTGACTCTGACATATCCTGTTACTACTATCCTTTATAATAGACTCCAGTATCTTTCCCATTGATTGATTGATTAGTAAGTTTATGGATGATATAAAAATTACTGGGGTAGTACATAGTGAGAATATCCTTAGGATAGCCTTAGATTACAGGAAGAAATAGATAGGGTGATCTGAAGGGCTAATTGGTGGTAAATGGAATTCAGAGCTGAAAATGTGTTGCTGGAGAAGCGCAGCAGGTCAGGCAGCATCCAAGGAACAGGAGAATTGACGTTTCGGGCATAAGCCCTTCCTCAGAAAGCTTTTGTTCCTTGGATGCTGCCTGACCTGCTGCGCTTTTCCAGCAACACATTTTCAGCTCTGACCTCCAGCATCTGCAGTTCTCACTTTCCCCTGGTAAATGGAATTCAGTCTGGTTAAGTGTGAGGTGATGCACTTGGACAGGACGAAAAAGGCAAGGAAATGCATGATAAATGGTAGGATCCTGGGAAGCACCAGTGATCATAGGGAGCTTGGCGTGCATGCCAACCAGTCCCCTAAGGTAGTGGGATGGTTAGATAACATAGTCAGGAAGATCGATGAAATACTTGGCTCTATGAACCAAAGCACAGAATTTAAAAGCAGTAAAGTTTTGCTGGAACTGTATACATTGCTGGTTAGAACATAGTTGTATTATTGTTTGCAGTTCTGGAATCCTCATGATAGGAGGGATGTGATAGCACTGGAGAGGATGCAGAGGAGATTTACTAGGATGTTGCCTGCATTAGAGAGTTTCAGTTACAAAAAGAGAATGGAGAGACTGGAGTTGTTTTCCCGAGATGAGAACAGGAGATTGAGAAGAGACATGGAATGGAGGAAATTATGAGGGGCATCGATACGACAAACAGAAAAGGAACCTTTCCCATTGATGGAGGGATCAATAATCAGGGGCATAGATTTAAAGGTAAGGGACAGGAGGGTTAAGGTGCTGAATGGATATTTAAACTCGGTCATTGAAAACACTTCAAACTCTGGCCTCCTTGATTTTCACTGTGTTACTATTGACAGCAGTACCTTTACCTGACAAGACCAAACCTCGAGAATCCCTTCCCTGAACCATTTGTTGCTTTCCACTTTCACCTTCAAAATGGACCTTACATATCATCAAACTCTTGACCATCTGTCCTAATTTGATTATGTACGTCAGCATCATGTGGTTTGTATATGTTCCTATGAAGTTCTTAGGACATCTTACCATGTTCAAAATGCTGCCTAAATAAAAGTAGTTTCAGTTGTGTAGTTAGGATTTGAAATGCAATGCTTGATATTGTTGAAATAAGTTCAATGGGAGTTTTCAGAAAGGAACCAAATAAATATTTGACAGGAAAAAAAATGCATCTATGCAGGAAAGAATGAGGTGTGTGGGCTAACAAAATCCCACTGTGAAAGAATCAGCATGGCTCAGTGGGCCAAATGACCTCCAACTTTTATTGCAATATTCGCACCAGGACCATGAAACAAGTTATCGGACACCTTTTGGATCTTTGGGAACTCAGCAGCAATGCAGAAAGAGACCGATTCCTACTGATCCTGGATAAAAGATATGAAACCACACATTTACACCTTATTACAAGTTCAAAGAGTTTAAAGATTAATGATTTACACAATTAGAACACTCATTCAGAAATCATGAACATCACTGCAGCTGAGAAGAAGAAAATGTAAATGTTGCCTCATAAGGGGACAGAATGCCCTTGGGAAAAGATAGTGTCATTGTGTCATACGGCACTGAAACAGACCAGTCAGTCCGTCCAACTTGTCTATGCCAACCAAACATCCCAATATTACCTAGACCCATTTGCCTGCATTTTAGTCCATGTCCCTCTAAACCCTTCCTATTCATCTATCCATCCAGATGCCTTTTAAATGTTGTGATGGTACCTGCCTCCACCACTTCCTCTGGCAGCTTGATCGAGACACAGTGGAGTCGAATTTTAAAAATGCGAGTCATTATCCAGCAGTGCTGATCCTGAGCAAGGAGTATTGAGCTTGAGCAAGGATTGTTGAGCCAAAGCCAAGAGTAGTGAGCCTTAGCTCAGAGTGCTGTATCTATTAGGGCTGAACTACAAATACTAGGCCTGAGCTTAGTAGTGGGTCAAAACTAGGAACATTGACCCCGAGCCAGGTGTATACTACAAGTATTGGACCTAAACTGGATTTTTATTTTAAGATTAGTGTGGAAACAAGCCCTTTGGCCCAACAAGTCCACACCGACCCGCTGAAGCGCAATCCATTTCCCTACATTTACCCCTTACCTAACACTATGGGCAATTTAGCATGGCCAATTCACCTAACCTGCACATTTTTGGACTGTGGGAGGACACCGGAGCACCCGGAGGAAACCCACATAGACACTGGGAGAATGTGCAAACTCCACAGTTGCCTGAGGCGGGAATTGAACCCGGGTCTCTGGCGCTGTGAGGCAGCAGTGCTAACCACTGTGCCACCCATGAGCCGGAGTTAGGATTATTCATACCAAGCTCAAAGTGTTGGGACTGAATTAGGTTTATTGATATTGAACTAAGAGTGCTAGGTCAGAACTAGGAGTATTGGGCTAGAAGTGTGTCAGCCCTAAGCCAGAAGTGCGAGACCAGCATTAGATGTATTGAGCCTGAGCTCAAAGTATTGGATCTAAACTTGGTGTGCTGGACTTTAGCTGACATGATTGACATATTGACTTAAGGTAGGAATATTCAGCCTGAGCTAACAGTATTGGTACTAAGCTAGGAATATTAAGCCTCAGCTGGGAATATTTGACTTGACTTCAGAATATTGGCATCGAACTAGGAGTGATGTACCTGCAGTGGGAATGTTGGGCCTAAGCTAGGACTAAAGGACCTGCACAGAGACTGATAGTCTGCACCAGGAGTACTCAGAAAAACAGGAAATGCTGGAAATACTACAAGTCTGGCAATGTTAACAGTACAGGTTGGTGACCCAAGAACAAAATGTCAAAGATTTCTACTCCCAATTATTAGCCTGACTTAATTTTGATCCAAGGCACCTAATGAAACAACTGAAAAGCCAATGAAATTTTCATGACTCACGACTGTGAGAAGTGGGACATATTGCTGAAGCTTTAGCAATGTCTCTTTTCGGTTAAATTGAATTCCAAAGCAAGCAGCTGTATCTATATTTCCAATTGATTCTCATACATATGGTACATACAGATAAGAAATAACAAACTTGATTTACCATTTGCTGCCTTGGAGTACTCGTAACGTTCAGAAATGAAGTGAGGAATGGTGAGCAGGAAAGCTCCAAAACTGAGGAGAAGGCCACCCATTCCAATCAATCTCGGTCGGTGAACACGATTTCCAAAATAACTGACAAAAACAATCAGAAGTGAGTTCCCAATCTGAAAGAAATTGTAACAAAAAAAATATTTTTGTTCAAATGCAGATCAAGACTACTGATAAAAAAGTATTGTAAGTAAAGCAAAGTAAAAGCAAATTACTGCAGATGTTGGAATCTGTGCTGAAAACCACAAATGCTGGAGATCATAGAGTCAGCCAGCATCCATGGAGAGAGAAAGCAAGCCAACGTTGAGTCTGGATGACTCTTCATCTAGACCTGAAACGTTAGTTTGCTCTCTCTCTCAATGGTTGCTGTCTGAACGGCTGTGACCTCCAGCATTTGTTGTTTTCACTCATGCAAAGTAACCGAAATAACCGAAAATGGTGCATGTGGTCTGGTCTGTAGACTGATGATATGAACACTATTGTGACTATTTGTGAATTAGCTTCCAGAGAAGTGAAGTGATGACTGATTTTGAATGGCAAAGCAAAACCCTAGAATCTAAGTTAATCACACTGTAGTTCTTCATACTAAATTTCATTGCAGATAGCTCTTGATCATGAGCTAGCTTCCTGAAAATTAAATTCAGCAAAACCCCCGCATTTGAAACATATTCCCAGAACGGCAAATACAAGGAAAGTTCACATAAAATACCAAAATAGATTTGAAAATATGTAAGCAGAATTAATTTTAATGTTTCTGGTAGCATACAGGCGACTGTCTGTGTGGAGTTTGCATATTCGCCCCGTGTCTGCGTGGGTTTCCTCCGGGTGCTCTGGTTTCCTCACACAGTCCAATGATGTGCAGGGCAGGCGAATTGGCCATGCTAAATTGTCCGTAGCGTTAGGTAAGGGGTAGATGTAGGGGTATGGGTGGGTTGCGCTTCGGCGGGGCGGTGTGGACTTGTTGGGCCAAAGGGCCTGTTTCCACACTAAGTAATCTAATCTAAAAATACACAAGATTACATCAAGGTGGAAGGTTGTGGCTCTTCACCTAATTCAGCTGCAGCTCTGGAGTTGAAGGTTGGGGATCGTCAGACTGCTTCTCTGCTGTAAAAAAAAAGTTGCCCTCAAGGTGCCCTTTATTCTTTCCCTTTAATCCTAAACTGATGCCTTCATGTTCTCAAATCCCCAGTCCTGGGAAAAAGTCAGAGTGCATTCACCCTATCCATGTCTCTCATCATCTATATACTTCTATAAAATCCCCCTCAGAGCCCCTGTAGTTTCCTGCCTCGCCTCCCACAGCAGCCTGGGAGACAATTCATCTGGGCTAGAGGATTTGTCTGTTTTAAAACAGTTAGTGCCACAAGTACCTCTCCATGTCCCATGTCAAACTGCACAAGTTCCTCACAGGCATGGAATTCAAAAAAGGGACTATGTTCTCCTTTTCCAGAGTGAAGACCAAAGAGAAGCATTCATTTAACAGCCTTCCAATATCTTGCTGCTTCAGATTTTCCCATTGGTCCTTAATCAGCCCTATTCAAATTCTTCCCTTTAATGTATTTATAATACAACTTAGATTGGCAAATGAAGGTGGCGTTTGGTCTGCTTTCCTTTATTGGTTAGAGAGGGACCGTATTGTTGAAGAGGGGAGTATGAAATGGATTGGTAAGCTAGAGGAGATACTTGTTAGGAAGGAAGAGGTGTTGGACATTTTGAACAACTTGAGGATAGACAAGTCCCCTGGGCCTGACGGGATATATCCTAGGATTATGTTGGAAGCAAGAGGGGAAATTGCAGAACCGTTGGCAATGATCTTTTTGTCTTCACTGTCAACGGGGGTGGTGCCAGGGGACTGGAGAGTGGCGAATGTTGTGCCCCTGTTCAAAAAAGGGTATAGGGATAACCCCGGGAATTACAGGCCAGTTAGTCTTACTTTGGTGGTAGGCAAAATAATGGAAAGGGTACTGAGGGATAGGATTTATGAGTATCTGGAAAGACACTGCTTGATTAGGGACAGCCAGCACGGATTTGAGAGGGGTAGGTCTTGCCTTACAAGTCTTATTGAATTCTTTGAGGAGGTGACCAAGCATGTGGATGAGGGTAGAGCAGTGGATGTAGTATACATGGATTTTAGTAAGGCATTTGATAAGGTTCCCCATGGTAGGCTTATGTGGAAAGTCAGGAGGCACGGGATAGTGGGAAGTTTGGCCAGTTGCATAAAGAACTGGCTAACCGGTCGAAGTCAGTGGTGGTAGACTGTAAATATTCAGCCTGGAGCCCAGTTACAAGTGGAATTCTGCAGGGATCAGTTCTGGGTCCTCTGCTGTTTGTAATTTTTATTAATGACTTGGAAGAGGGAGTCGAAGGGCGGGTCAGTAAGTTTGCAGATGATAAGATTAGTGGAGTTGTGGATAGTGAGGAGGGCTGTTGTCGGCTGCAAAGGGACTTAGATATGATGCAGAGCTGGGCTGAGGAGTAGCAGATGGAGTTCAACCCTGTCAAGTGTGAGGTTGTCCATTTTGGAAGGACCAATAAGAATGTGGAATACAGGGTTAACGGTAGGGTTCTTAGTAAGGTGGAGGAGCAGAGGGATCTTGGGATCTATGTTCATAGATCTTTGGAAGTTGCCACTCAGGTAGATAGAGCTTGTAAGAAGGCCTATGGTGTATTAGCGTTCATTAGCAGAGGGATTGAATTCAAGAGTTGTGAGGTGATGTTGCAGCTGTACAGGACCTTGGTAAGGCCACATTTGGAGTACTGAGTGCAGTTCTGGTCGCCTCATTTTAGGAAAGATGTGGAAGCTTTGGAGAGGGTGCAGAGGAGATTTACCAGGATGTTGCCTGGAATGGAGAATAGGTCGTACGAGGATAGGTTGAGAGTGCTAGGCCTTTTCTCATTGGAACGGCGAAGGAAGAGGGGTGACTTGATAGAGGTTTATAAGATGATCAGGGGAATAGATAGAGTCGACAGAGACTTTTTCCCCGGGTACAACAGAGTGTTACAAGGGGGCATAAATTTAAGGTGAAGGGTGGAAGGTATGGTGGGCGGGGGGGGGGATGTTCTTTACCCAGAGAGTGGTGGGGGCATGGAATACACTGCCTGTGGGAGTGGCAGAGTCCGAATCATTGGTGACCTTTAAGCAGCAATTGGATAGGTGCTTAAGCTAGGACAAATGTTCGGCACAACATTGTGGGCCGAAGGGCCTGTTCTGTGCTGTATTGTTCTATGTTCTATGTAGAAGAGTTAGGAGATTATGTTGCAGTTGTACAGGACATTAGTTAGGCCACTTTTGGAATACTGTGTGCAACTCTGGTCTCCCTCCTGTCAAAAGGATGTCGTGAAACTTGAAAGAGTTCAAAAAAGATTTTCAAGGATGTTGCCAGGGTTACGAAGGTTTAATTGGAAGCACTAGATTTTTAAGTGCTGCTTCTTCATCAGGTGGTTGTCAACCTGTTCGACTATAACCTGATGTTGTGTGATTAACTTTGTACACCCCAGTCCAACACCGGCATCCCCAAATCATGGTTGCCAGGATTGGAGAGTTTAAATTATAGGGAAAGGCTGAGTGGGCTGGGACTGTTTTCCTTGGAGCTGAGGGGGGAACCTTATACAGGTTTACAAAATTATGAGGGGCATGGATAGGGTAAATAGACAAGATCTTTTCTCTGGGGTGTGTGTAAAAAGGTATCACTATTAATTAAGCATCAATTACGGTGTGTCGAACTGAGGAATGTTAATGGGGCAGCTACTTTACTGGGACTGTATTATGGGCCCCCAAAAAGAGATAGAGAGAAATAGAGGGGGAAATCCATACACCTTTCACAAGAGATGTGCAAGAGTAATAATCAGGTAATTGTACTAGGGATCTCAATTTTCCTAACATAAGTTAGGATAGTCAGTGTTTAGAGTTTAGAGGGGCAAGATTTCCTAAAATGTATCCAGGGGAACTTTTGTTTTAATATGTAGAATGCCTAACAAGGGATGGCACAGTGCTGTATGTAGTTCTGGGGAATGAAGCAAGACAAGTCACACTTAGATAGGATAGTGAAGAAGGCGTCTGGTATGCTTTCCTTTATTGGTCAGAGTATTGAGTACAGGAGTCAGGAGGTCATGTTGCGGCTGTACAGGACATTGGTTAGCCCACTGTTGGAATTCTGGTCTCCTTCCTATTGGAAAGATGTTGTGAAACTTGAAAGGATTCAGAAAAGATTTGCAAGGATGCTGCCAGGGTTGGAGAATTTGAGCTATAGGGAGAGGCTGAACAGGCTGGGGCTGTTTTCCCTGGAGCATCGGAGGCTTAGGGATGACCTTGGAGGTTTACAAAATTTGAGGGGGATGGATAGGATAAATAGACAAAGTCTTTTCCCTGGGGTCGGGGAGTCTAGAACTAGAGGGTATAGATTTAGCGTGAGAGGGGAAAGATATAAAAGAGACCTAAGGGGCAACTTTTTCACAGAGGGTGGTACGTGTATGGAATGAGCTGCAAGAGGAAGTGGTGGAGGCTGGTACAATTACAGCATTTAAAAGACATCTGGATGGGTATATGAATAGGAAGGGTTTGGAGGGATATGGGCTGGGTGCTGGCAGGTAGGACTAGATTGGGTTGGGAAATCTGGTCGGCACGGGGGGGGGGGGGGGGGCGGTTGGACAAAAGGTCTGTTTCTATGCTGTACATCTCTATGACTCTAAGTGTTCAATGTGGGAATGGAGAACATTTTAGCGATAGCGACCAGAACATGGTACAGTTCACATTTGCTATGGACAAGGAAAAAGATGGCCTGCAAAAGGTGAGGCAGATTTTATTAAAATGAAGCAAATTCTGGCCAAAGTTGATTGAGAGCAACATGAATCTAAAAAACTGTCAGAGTTAACATTTCAGGTCCAGAAAAATCTGTCTGCATAAGATAACTGATAAAATAAACTTCCAATGATGGAAGGAACAAGATTCTGATTTGTAGTGGAGACGATTCAATTCAGGCTTTAAAGAGGGAAACAGATCAATATCTGAAAAGAGAACCATTGCAAGAGTGCATAGAAAAGATGCTGGTATGGGATGCCTTCAAAATGGAACTGGGGAGAGTACAGGTCCAAGATGTATGCTTTGGGGTGGTGGGGGGGGGGGGGGGGCGGAAATATAGGAGCAATAAATTTCAGCGAACATATTCAGGACTGGAAGACAGCAATTCAACTGCAGCCCTAGAGGAATATAGGAAGTGCAAGAGGGAACTTAAGAAAACAATTAGAAGAGCAAAAAAGGAGGCGTGGAAAAGGAGTTGTGAACAGGATAAGGCAGAAATAGAGTCAGAGTCAAAGATGCACAACATGGAATCAGACCCTTCAGTCCAACACATCCATGCTGACCAAATATCCTAACTTAATCTAGTTCCATTGGCCAGCACTTGGCCCATATCCCTCAACCCTTCCTATTCATATATCTTTTAAATGTTGTAATTATACTAGCGTCCACCACTTCCTCAGGCAGCTCATTCCATACAAGTACCATGCTCTGTGAGAAGCTGCCCCTTAGGCCCCTTTTAAATCTTTTCCCCTAAACCAATGCCCTCTAGTTCTGGTGAGATGGCATCATAGCGTGATAAAACATGGGAAATGAGGCTGAGAGGTGACCTAATAAATGTTTATAAAATCATGAAGGGCATCGATAGAGTGAAGAAACAAGGTCTTTTTTCCAGGATAATGGAGTCTAAAACTAGAGAGCATAGGTTTAACGAGAGAAGGGAAAGATTTAAAAGGGACCTAAGGGGCAATGTCTTTGGCAGCCCATTTCAGACACTCACCACTCTCTGCGCAGAGGTAGTGGTGGAAACTGGTACAATTACAACATTTAAAAATGATCTAGATGGGTACATGAATAAGAAGGGTCTTTAAATATATTAAAGGAAAAATAATAGCTAGATACAGAATAGGACCCCTCAAGGACCAAAGTGGACATGTATGGGTAAAATGTAGGGGGTTAGATAGGGTTGACAGTGAGAACCTTTTTCCACGTATGGAGTCAGCTATTACAAGGGGGCATAGCTTTAAATTAAGGGGGGTAGATATAGGACTGATGTTAGGGGTAGGTTCTTCACTCAGCGAGTCGTAAGTTCATGGAATGCCCTGCTAGTAGCAGTGGTGGACTCTCTCTCTTTATGGGTATTTAAGCGGGCATTGGATAGGTATATGGAGGATAGTGGGTTAGTGTAGGTTAGGTGGGCTTTGATCGGCGCAACATCGAGGGCCGAAGGGCCTGTACTGCGCTATATTCTTCTATGTTCTATGTTCTAAAACTGCAGCAGGAGAGAGAGGTCCTCAATGACCATTTCTCCTGTGTTTACCATGGAGAACGTCAAGATGACGTAGGAACTTGGGGATGTTAGCAGTCATATCTTGGAGACACTCCGTATCACATTAGAGGAAGTGTTGGATGTATTAGAATATATGAAGGTGGATAAATCTCCTGATCCTGATCAGAAATATCCAAGAACACTGCAAAAGGCTAGACAAGAAATTGCAAGGGCTCTGGCTGATATTTTTGCATCATCATTAGCCACAGGTGAGATCCTGGTAGCAAAGCTGTGCTATTATTCAAGAAGGGCTGCAAAGAAAAACCTGGGAACTATAGACCAGTAAGCTTAACATCTGGGGTAGGTCAGTTATTTGACTAGATTAGATTACTCACAGTGTGGAAACAGGCCCTTCGGCCCAACAAGTCCACACCGACCCGCTGAAGTGCAACCCACCCAGACCCATTACCCTACATTTACGCCTTCACCTAACACTATGGGCAACTTAGCATGGCCAATTCACCTAAACTGCACACTTTAGGTCTGTGGGAGGAAACTGGAGCACCCGGAGGATACCCACGCAGACACGGGGAGAATGTGCAAACTCCACACAGTCAGTCGCCTGAAGTGGGAATTGAACCAGAGTGTCTGGTGCTGTGAGGCAGCAGTGCTAACCACCGTGCCACCCACTAAGTAGATTCTCAGGGATAAGATATCCATGCATTTGCAAAGACAGGGTTTGATTAGGAATAGTCAGCATGGCTTTGTGTGTGGGAGATCATGCCTCACACAAATTCTTTGAAGTGACCAGGAAGGTTGGCGAGGGCAGGACAGTAAACATAGTCCATACAGATTTCAGTAAGGCCTTTGATAAGGTAGGCTGCTCTGGAAGGTTAAATCGCACGGAATCCATGGTGAGCTGCCAAATTGGATACACAATTGGCTTGATGGTAGGAAGCAGAGGATAATAAGTGGAAGCATGCTTGTGGGACTGGAGGCCTGTGACTAGGAGTGCCTCAGGGATCAGTGCTGGGCCCATTGCTGTTGGTTATCTATATCAATGACTTGCATGAGAATGTACAAGTCATAATTACTAAGTCTGCAGATGACAGGAGGTATTGTGGACAGTGAGGATGGTTGTCAGAATTTGCAGCATGGGAAGTGGTCCAAGAAATGGCAAGTAGAGTTGAATATAGACAAGTGTGAGTATTGCATTTTGGAAAGTTAAATCAAGGTTGGAGTTTATGGTGAATGACAGGGCCTTAAGGAGCGTAGTGGAACAGAGGGAGCTTGCATTTCAGGTGCACGGTTCTCTGAAAGTGGAGTCCCAGGTAGAGGAAAGTGAAGGAGGCTTTTGGCTCACTGGCCTTCATTCATCAGGGCACTGAATGTAGAAGTTGAGAAATTACATTGCAGTTGTGCAGGACGTGGGTGAGGCTGCACTTGGAGTATTGTGCTCAGTTTTGGAGAGCAGTATACATATGGAATAAGCTGCCAGTGAAAGTGGTTGAGGCAGGTACATTAACATCATTTAAAATGCATTTGGACAAATACATGGATAGGTAACGTTTAGAAGGATATGGTCAAGTGTGGGGAATTGGGGTTAATGTTGATGGACATTTCGATTGGCGTGGACCAGTTCGGGCCAAAGCACCTGTCTCTGTGCTGCACAGACTCTAAGGGTTTAGAGGTCATGGGCTAAATGCTGGCAAAAGGGACTAGATTAGTTTAGGATATCTTGTCAACATGGATGAGTTGGACCAAAGATCTGTTTCTGTGCTGTACATTTCTGTAGAATGATCACATCACAGGATACCATTCAGCCTGTAGTGCCTGTGCCAGCCCTTACAAGTACAATTTACCTCATCCCATACCAGCATCTTTTCTATGCACTCTTGCAATGGTTCTCTTTTCAGATATTGATCTGTTTCCCTCTTTAAAGCCTGAATTGAATCTGTCTCCATTACAAATCAGGATCTTGTTCCTTCCATCATTGGAAGTTTATTTTATGCAGACAGATTTCTGGACCTGAAATGTTAACTTTGACAGTTTTCCTGCAGAGTTTACCCAACAATTTCTGTTTTTGTAGCTTTAGTTCAAAATTTGATAACTTTAGATAAATGTAAAAACTTACCAGAAGACATAACCCTGTGGCTCCTTGTCTTGTGATCTCACTTCAGTTTTGGGGCAGCTAAATTGTTCAGAATTGTATGGCTGTATGGGGAATTCCCACAAGATGAATACATTAATAGACAGGGAATAGGCACAAGACTGATAAGTGAATAGGCTGTGAACAGATGAACATGGATCATGTAGACACAGATTTGTAGTTTGGAAAGGTGTCATGAGTTGGCTCAGGCTTGGTGGGCTAAAGGTCATCTTCTTGTGCTGCTTGTTGTTCTTTGATCACTAACCTTTGACCTCACACAGACCCATGTCTGTCCTGTGTTTGAATCCCAAACAACCCTGTTTATCTGGAGTTTAACTCCCTCAGAACTACGTTGGTCTTGGGCTAAACTTTGGCTTGTTTCCACTACTGTACCTCATGTAGACTGGACAAGAAGCCAGACGAGAAGCTGGAAAGCCCAAATCGTTTCTCAATGGTAATGATGCTGCTTTTGAAGTAGGCGCTGTACAGGAGCTGGGAACACTGCAGCATTCCATGACACAGGACAAACAGCTGGAAAGAAGAAGGGGCAATAGTTAGTAGACTGTGTGTAATTCAACATCAATTTCTCAACA
This sequence comes from Chiloscyllium punctatum, assembly GCF_047496795.1. Lineage (NCBI taxonomy): Eukaryota > Metazoa > Chordata > Chondrichthyes > Orectolobiformes > Hemiscylliidae > Chiloscyllium > Chiloscyllium punctatum. The sequence continues at coordinate 90,181,316 of NC_092744.1, read as the reverse complement.
TTCAAAGCATCTTCAAAATTAGTCCAAGTACTGATAAAGTATTCTGAAGCTATTCCAGTCACTGGTAATTAGTTTATGGGACTATTGTCACATGGCAATCATGGAATCACTTCAGTGTGGAAGGAGGCCATTCAGCCCATGTCCACAGAGATTGTCTGAAGAGCATCTAATCCAGATCAAATCCCCTACCCTATCCTTGTACTCCTGCATCCCCCATGGTTAATCCGCTTAACCCGAACATCCCTAGACAGTATGGGCATTTTAGAATGGCCAATCCATCTAACCTGTATTTCTTTGAACAGTGGGAGGAAACACACGCAAACAGGGAGAATGTGTATACTCCACACAGACAGTTGCCCAAGGGTGGTGTCAAACCTGGGTCCCTGCTGTAGGGCAGTGATGCTAACTAATGAGCCACTGTGCAACAAATTGAAATTTTCCCCAAAGCACCTTTTATACATGCTTTATACAAATAGAAATAAGTAAAAGAAGAGTGAGATTTTACAATTGGTACTTCAGAACTGAGGCCTTATAGTATGTGGAGTTAGCAGTATAAGTATTATTGCTGCCATATCACATAAACCAATACAAAAAAAAAGGACAGAAGCAGTAGAGACATGAAAACTTGACAAGAATGTAAGACATAGGAGCAGAAATAGACCACACAGCCCACTGACACAATCGATTCAATACAATCATGGCCTGCTCGTGGGCGCCAAGTTTACTTTCCTGCCGGCTCATATCCTGGAACTCCGCGAGACCAAACCTCTACCTATCCAGTCTGAAACATAATACATGACAGAACATCCGTAACTCTGAAAAAGAGAATTCCATAGATAAATGATCATTTTAAAAAATTAGTTTCTCCTCTTTGTCCTAAAATGATCAGCCCTTACCATGTTTTAGATTGCTTGGCCAGTGGCAACAACCTTCGTGGCAACTCTATAAAACACCTTCAAAATCCTATGTGACTCAATAACATTACCTGTCATTCTAACCTATGGGGAATACAGAGCCAAATTACTCACCCGTTCATGAATAGACAATCCTTTCATCTCAGGGACCAATCTAGTGAGCCTTTGCTGTACAGTCTCCAAAGCAGTTATGTGCTTCCTTAAAAACAGAGACCAAGGCACTATTCTGGTTGTGGGGAGAAAGTGATCAGGTGTAACCTTTGAATGGTGGAGCAACTTAAAGGGCTGAATGGCCTACTCCTGTTCTATTAGCTTTTTTTTCCTATAAGTATTCTGAGACCTTACACAATATAACAAGACATCTTTATTCCTGTACTCCAATCCCCTTGTAGTAAAGGCTACATGCCACTTTGCTTCCTAATTGTTCAATGTATCTTAACACTAGTTTTCCACATTCCTGGACAAGAATGCCAAGCCTCTTTGAAAATCAATATTAGCTACATTCACAGGTATTAAAACATGTTCTGCTCAGGTGTTCTTGTGACCAAAATGAATAATTTCAGTTTCCCACATTATACTGGAACTGTCAACCTTTCACCTACTCGCTTAACTTGTCCATATCTCTCTGCAATCTTCATGGCCTCCTCATGGATTCCATTCCCAAAGAAATTTGTATTATTATCAAACTTAGGTTCAATATCTCGGTATCCTTATCTAAATCATTAATATAAATTATAAATCACTGAGGCTCCAGCACTTTCACTTGTGGCACTCCAAGCCAGTTACAAGATCCTGACCCAAAAAGATTGCAGTTAGCACATTGGAGTGATCTCAGAAGTTAGATCATTCAGTATTGTACCTTTCACCTCAGCTGATGATAAAGGGCCAAAATGCCTGGGAAAGCACATGGGCTAGAAGTGTATATGTGATTGTGACAGCTATGGTAGAAGAGATTCTGGAGTTGACTAGAATACAAGGCAGCTAATCATTGGAAACAGAGGCTGGAGCTTCACTTATGGAGGAGTAGTGTCTGCCAGGGCTGAGGGGAATTGAGGGCAGCAACATTGCTCTTTATGTTCCATGCCATGGCGCACATTTCAGTATGAGGTATAACAGTCTCATTATTGCCTTCATCTGTTGTGTCAAGAGGTACTGATCAATTGCAGAAAACAGTCAGTGGCCCCAGCTGCCAGCTACCCAGAGGGCATAGTGGGCGGCACAGTGGCACAGTGGTTAGCACTGCTGCCTCACAGCGCCAGAGACCCGGGTTCAATTCCCGCCTCAGGCGACTCTGTGTGGAGTTTGCACATTCTCCCCGTGTCTGCGTGGGTTTCCTCTGGGTGCTCCGGTTTCCTCCCACAGTCCAAAGATGCTAAATTGCCCATAGTGTTAGGTAAGGGGTAGATGTAGGGGTATGGGTGGGTTGCGCTTCGGCGGGGCGGTGTGGACTTGTTGGGCCGAAGGGCCTGTTTCCACACTGAGTAATCTAATCTAAGATCTCTGAGGAGGAGGGGACCTCAGAAGGTGTATCAAATGTCAAAGTACCATCCATTGGCTCAGGTTAGTTGGTGGGTTTGGGCACCTTGATTAATGCACATTCTGTTGAGAATGAAATGCAATGAGAAGGATGCAACATCTGCAACCAAGTGAGAGAGAGTTACTGGTGGTATCAAATTGAAGGAAAAAAAGAACTGTGATAATGAGTGTAGGTCAGAGGTTAGATTTTAGAGATCAGAAAAACTTGACTAAAAGATTCTGATGGAGAAATTAAGCTCGAATGAAAGTGCTGCATCTTATATAGACTTGAATGATGTGGGCTATGAGGAGGAGCATGGTACAATCTTGGGAGAAGTCCAGTGAGGCCTCTCTATGTCAGAAACAACTTGTGTACCACTTAACTAAGTTCTGGTCTTTTGGTTGTGGGATCACTAGGTCTGTCTATCACTTGCTATTATTACTTGGATGATGGACGTGAATGTACTCTGGCCACGTCTGAGGATGACAAGAATAAATGGGAAGGCAAATGATGAGAGTGACAGAGTCTTGAGGGGTTATGGACAAGCTAAGTGCGCGGTAAAAAGCTTGACCAATGGAATGTAATGTGGAAAATGTGACATTGCTTATTTGGCAGCAAGGACATGAATATTGTTTAAAATGGAGAAAAACTGCAAAAGCTGCAGTGCAAACAGATTTGGGAGTCTTTCAGCATTTATTTGTTTTGAGGATTTATGCTCAGCAGTTAATAGGGAAGGCAAAATGGAACATTAGTCATTATTTCAAAGGGAATGGAATCTAGAAAATAGGGAGTTCTTGCTAAACTAGAAAGGCACTAGTCAGACCACAGTTGAAAAACTGAACAGCTTTGATCCCCTTATCTAGATATACTGTCATTGGAGACAATCCCATGAAGGTTCATCAGGTTGATCCCAGGGATTGTCTTATGAGGAGAGGTTGAGAAGGCTGGAGTTTAGGAAAATGAAAGGTAACCTTATTGAAAGATCCTTAAGTGTCTTTTTACGGGGTAACTGTGGAAAGCTTGCTTTACCTGGTGAAAGAGTATTGGACCAGTGGGCATCATCTCAGTAAGTGGTCACCCAGCTAGGACAGAATTAGAAGGAATTTCTGCTCAGAGGATGATGAATTTGTGAAATTCTTTACCACAGAGGGCTGTTGGGGCTGGGACATTAAGTATATTCAAGAGATAGATTTTTAGTGAGTAAGGGAATTAAGGGTTTGTTCTGTCATCCTATGTCAAAAGTCAATTGTTGCTGGATAAAAGCTCTGGTTTTCTAATACACCAAACTATCTGCCTCAGAGCTTCTTTTCAAATGCTTCATTTAAATGCATGTAACACATTGCCAGGCATCCCAATATCACACAGAGCTCAAAATGAAACTAAGACTAAGTCCTTATTATTGCCCACAAAATGGAAATGCCAATCAAACTTGAAGTCATACATACCTCAATCCATGTTAGAAACCAAGTTTTGTAATAATAAAATATGATGAGCCTTCATAACACTAGTCCATAAGAAATAAGAACAGGTTTTGGCCCATTTGACTCTTAGAGCTCACTCTACCATTTAAAAGGATTATGGCTGATTTGACATGCCTCATGTTCACTTCCCTACATTTTCCCCATAGTCCTTGATTCCCTCACTAATCAAAAACCTATCTCAGTCTAAAATGTACACAAGGACTGTCTCCCTAGCTTCCAAACACTCAACCCTCTGGGAGAAGAAATGCTTCCTCATCTCAGTTGAAAATTGGTGCCCCTTTATTATGAGACTGTGCCTCTGGTCCTAGACTCTCCCATAATAGGAAACAATACCTCAGCATTTGCCTTATCAAGTGACTTAAGAATCCTATATGTTTCAATGGGATCACCTTTCATTCTAAATTCCAGTGAGTAGACTGCCAACTTTGACAGCTTTTGATCTGGAGACAATTCCTCCATACCAGGGATCATCTCAGTTGAATTGCTTCCAATAAATTCACATCTTTCCTTAAATAAGTGGACCAAAACTGCTCATAGCAGTCTAGTTGTGGTCTCACCAGCACCTTATACGTTTGCAGTAATTCTTCCCAACTCTTAAACTCCAGATCACTTGAAATAAGAGCCAAAGTTCCTTTAACTTTCCTGATTACCTGTTGTATCTGTGTGCTCGATTAGATTAGATTCCCTACAGCATGGAAACAGGCTATTAATCCCAACAAGTCCACACCAACCCTCTGAAGAATAACCCAACCAGACCCATTCCCCTACCTTATATACTAATGTACCTAACACTATTGGCAATTGAGCATGGCCAACATCACCTGACCTGCACATCTTTGGATTGTGGGAGGAAACCTACGCAGACACGGGGGGGGGAAATGTGCAAACTCCACACAGATAGTCGCCAGAGGCTGGAATTGAACCTGGGTCGCTGGCTCTATGAGGCAGCAGTGCTAACCACTGAGCCACAGTGCTGCCTCAGTTTCTCTGTTTTTAGCACAATAATTTTCAAGTCTCACAGAGAGAAAATGCATATTTCAAGGACAATTTCATTTTTATATTGCAATTTCCTTATTAATATCCCTGTTCTGTTTATACAAATTTCACATTGAATATTATAATAGGATTAGTTCATGACCTTGGTGCATACAGTAAATTCATATTTTTTTCTTTCATTAACTCTTTTGGATGACAAATTATATCAGAACCCAACAACAATTGATTTTCTCCACTACATCTCAATATCTTTATTGGTTTGCCTTCTTGTTTGGAATAAATACCTCTCCCTTTGAAATAAAATATTGAGTCTCCAGCAATCAGATTCACCTTAGCAATAATGAAGGAAGAATTTGCTTGATTGTCCTGAGCCATCGATCCATTCCTAATAAGTTTTGAGCTTACACAATCCACTTGTACTATTGGTATATCCACTGCCTTTCGTGGATGCCTTAGGTATTTATTCTATTAATAAGCCTGCCATTTTAGTTCCTGCAATTAGTTTTAGTACATAGAACAATACAGCGCAGTACAGGCCCTTTGGCCCTCGATGTTGCGCTGATCCAAGCCCACCTAACCTACACTAGCCCACTGTCCTCCAGATGCCTATCCAATGCCCGTTTAAATGCCCATAAAGAGGGAGAGTTCACCACTGCTACTGGCAGGGCATTCCATGAACTCACGACTCGCTGAGTAAAGAATCTACCCCTAACATCTGTCCTATACCTACCACCCCTTAATTTAAAGCTATGCCTCCTCGTAATAGCTGACTCCATACGTGGAAAAAGGTTCTCATGGTCAACCCTATCAAAACCCCTAATCATCTTGTACACCTCTCTCAAGTCACCCCTAAACCTTCTTTTCTCCAATGAGAAAAGCCCCAAGTGCCTCAGCCTTTCCTCATACGATCTTCCTACCATACCAGGCAACATCCTGGTAAACCTCCTCTGCACCCGTACAAGTGCCTCCACATCCTTCCTATAGGATGGTGACCAAAACTGCACACAGTACTCCAGATGTGGCCGCACCAGAGGTCTTATACAACTGCAACATGACCTCAGGACTCCGGAACTCAATTCCTCTACCACTAAAAGCCAGTATGCCATATGCCTTCTTCACCGCACTATTTACCTGGGTGGCAACTTTCAGAGATCTGTGTACATGGACACCAAGATCCCTCTGCTCATTCACACTACCAAGTACCTGACCATTAGCCCAGTATCCCATCTTTTTGTTATTCATACCAAAGTGAATCACCTCACTTACCCACATTGAACTCCATTTGCCACCTTTCTGCCCAGCTCTGCAGCTTATCTATATCCCGCTGTAACCTGACACATCCTTCCTCAGTGTCAACAACTCCACCGACTTTCGTATCATCTGCAAACTTGCTCACCCAACCTTCTAGCCCCTCCTCCAGGTCATTTATAAAAAACAGCAATGGTCCCAAAACAGATCCTTGCAGAACACCGCTAGTAACTGCACTCCAAGATGAACCTTTACCATCAACTACTACCCTTTGTCTTCTTCCAGCCAGCCAATTCCTAATCCAAACTTCCAACTCACCCCCAATGTCATACCTCCGTATTTTTTGCAGTAGCCTACCATGGGGAACCTTATCAAACGCCTTACTAAAATCCATATACACCACATCTACCGCTTTACCCTCGTCCACCTCCTTAGTCACCTTCTCAAAGAATTCAATAAGGTTTGTGAGGCACAACCTGCCCTTCACAAAACCATGCTGACTATCCTTGATCACATTATTCCTATCCAGATGTTCATAAATCCTATCCCTTACAATTCTCTAAGACTTTGCCCACAACAGAAGTGAGACTCACCGGCCTATAGTTACTAGGGTATCCCTACTCCCCTTCTTGAACAAGGGAACCACATTTGCTATCCTCCAGTCTTCTGGCACTATTCCTGTAGTCAACGAGGACATAAAAATCAAGGCCAATGGCTCTGCAATCTCCTCCCTTGCTTCCCAGAGAATCCTAGGATAAATGCCATCAGGCCCAGGGGACTTATCTATTTTCACCCTTTCCAGAATTTCCAACACTTCTTCCCTACATACCTCAAAGCCATCCATTCTAATTAATTGTGACTCAGTATTCACATCGGCAACAATGTCCTGTTCCTTAATGAATACTGATGAAAAGCATTCATTCAATGTCTCCCCAATCTCTTCAGCCTCCACACGCAACTTCCCACTACTAACCTTGACTGGACCTATTCCTACCCTAGTCATTCTTTTATTCCTGACATACCTATAGAAAGCCTTTGGGTTTTCCCTAATCCTACCAACTGAGGACTTTTCATGTCCCCTCCTTGCTGCTCTTAGCTCCCTCTTCAGATCCTTCCTGGCTACCATATAACACTCAATCGCCCCAATTGAACCTTCACGCCTCATCTTTACATAGGCCGCCCTCTTCCCTTTCACAAGGGATTCCAATTCCTTATTAAACCACGGCTCCCTCACACGACCCTTTCCTCCCTGCCTGACAGGTACATACTTATCAAGGACACTCAATAGTTGCTCCTTGAACAAGCTCCACATATCAATTGCACCCTTGCCTTGAAGCCTACTTTTCCAAGCCACGCATCCGAAGTCGTGCCTCACCGCATCATAATTTCCCTGCCCCCAGTTATTACTCTTGCCCTGCAAGTCACCGAACTGTGGTCACTGTCCCCAAAGTGCTCACCTACCTCCAATTCTAACACCTGGCCTGGTTCGTTACCCAGAACCAAATCCAGTATGGCCTCACCTCTTGTTGGCCTGTCTACATATTGTGTCAGGAAACCCTCCTGCATACATTGGACAAACACCGACCCGTCTAACGAACTCGAGCTATAGCTTTCCCAATCAATATCAGGAAAGTTAAAGTCCAGTCTTATTGGAAAGAAAAGATGTTATTTTCTTTATTTTATATTTTAGGTACCAATCATTCTTCTTTATTATTTTGGTATCTTTCAGTTTGTTTCCTAAAACTAATAGGAAGAGCATCTCCAGATTTTCTATTCCTTGTCGAATCCCATATCACCAGATTTCCACATGTAACTGAGAGAGAGAGAGAGATATCATTGTGACCCATTGAACTACAAATGCTCAGATCTTTGATACTTCATGCTCATCTAACTATGTCTTTATGATTACAGCAGTACTACTTCGGAATTCTACTATAATCATGATTTCTCACCTTGTGTTTTTTTCCCTTGAACTTCACGGATCCCATAGCATTTCTTTTTCTCCTGAAGATTCTACAAGTATCATATAGCCCGGATTTTAATTGATAAGCTTCAGGAATATGCTTAAAAGCACTTGTGATGCAAAGGCATACCAAGTGCTGGAAATTAGAATAGTTAGAATGGTAGTTTTTGAGCAGCCCAAACGTGATGGGCCAAAGGGTCCTTCTGCGCTGCAGACCTCTGACTCTACGGATCTAGAAAAGTATTGGATAATTCTCTTAATAGCATCATAGTCTGCAGATTTATCTTCTGATGAACTGATGTATGCATTCATAACTGTACCTATCACAACACTGTTCCAAGCATCTTAAGGCCACAGGTATCTTTTCAAATGGATTGAAATATTTTAACTTGATCTTCTCTAAATCTAGACATAAAATGCAGATTTCCTGTTAAATATGTAATGGGTCTAAAGCTACTAACCCTCTTTCTTCCTTTACTGAGGTTTCTTGCTAGCCAAGCAAATATCGTAACATGCCCCTCTTTGGACTTCAAGCTTTTATACTGCCATTTCTCCTTTATTTTTCCTGCTTCTTCTCTTTCTATTCCTCTTTGCTTTTCATTCTTTACATTTCCATGTGACTTTTTTTTGGTTTTAATTCAATTTTTCCTCCATGCCAAACTGAGTCTTCGCCCATAGGCTGTATTTTTCAGAGTCACTCATTGAACATATTCACAAAATGCTGTGAATGTACTTTTAAAACAGACAAGGATTATTGCATACAAAATAAAATAAATGAATTACTTTACTTTATAGACTGTTTCAAATATAATGTATCAGAAATAAAAATTCAACCCATTTACTCTCGACTACAGATTCTCAAGCCAGAGTGAAGGTTTACCCAGCCTCCATTTTAAGGCTCCTTGATGAAGGGAAAGTCTCAATGTACACTCACCTTGACACAGCCAATGCATACATTTTCCCCAGTTACTCCATGAGCTGATAATCAACAAGAGGCTGGATCGGATGGGACCTTTTCCCCTAGAGCATAGGAGTTTAACGGGTTTCCTTATAGAAGTTTATAAAAATCATGAGGAGCATAAGAAAGATGAATAGCAACAGTCCTTTCCTGAGGGTAGCGGAGTTCAAAACTAGGTAGCATAATTAAGGTCAGATGAGTAAGGTTTAAGAGACCCTGAGGGGTAACACTTTCACACAGAGGGTGGTTTGTGTGTGGAATGAATTGCCAGAGGACTTGGTAGGTGCAGGTACAGTAAACACTTAAAGACATTTCACCAGGTATATGAATAGAAAGCTTTAAAGGGATATAGGCCAAACTTAGGCAAATGGTATACTTAGTCAGCATGGACGAATTGGACTGAAGGCTCTCTTTCTCCATGCTGTATGATTCTATTTAGGGAAACATAATCAAGAACAGAAGAATCAATGAGTGTAAGTATAGATTTATACCAGTAAACCAGAAAATAAAATGCTTATGAAACATCTTGGAAAGTAAACAGCCCCCATGCTATTTCTGATACAAAAAAAATCAATGGTCCTGGCCAGCTCACAAATCATCAGATCATACAGATCCTTCTTCAAAGCACAGAATCCAATTCTAACACTGACAACTCAGAGGAACAATGTGAGACAAATGGCACCACGCCAGAGGTTAGATAATATTCCAAGAGAAGAACCATTGACTCAATGATCTGGTGACAAACCTGTCACCTTAGGGGCCGGCACAGTGGATCTGTGGTTAGTTGTACTCCACAGAGTGCCAGGGACACAGGTTTGATTCCAACCTTGGGCAACAGTCTGTGTGGAATTTGCAGACTCCACCCATGTTTGTGAGGGTTTCCTCCGGGTGCTCCGGTTTCCTCCCACAGTTCAGAGATGTGCAGGTTAGGTGAATTGGCCATGCTAAATTGCCCATATAGTGTCCAGGAGTGTATATGCTAGGTAGAATCACCATAGGAAATACAGGGATAGGGTGGGTGGTGGAGGAGGGGTTGGTCTGGGTGAGATGCTCTTCAGAGGGTCCTGGTTACCTACTTCCACATTGCAGATTTGTTCTATGATTTGTTGTATTTAACTGGGTACACCAGAAATTTAAAACAGAGGTCTAAATATGTCTTAAGCTGAATGATCAAGACATGCTCAAGATTTTGGAAATGAAATGAATCATTTAAACATGGTACTTCTCGCTTACTGAAAAAAAGAGAGAATTGGAGTTAATGTTTCTGAACAGAAATTTCTGTATATTGTATTTACTTGGAGCAGCCACAAATATACCAGCAGATGGAGCTATAGAAAGCTGCTAGTGTAAGTATAGTTTATGCCTGCATTCACTAGAACATATTTCCCTGGAAATAACTTCAAAGACCAGGATCCCATCACCAAGTCACCCTTAATTTACTCATGCAGAGTACATGACACTGACCCAGCTAGCACACAGCAGCTCCTAAGGTGAGCAGAACTCCGGATGTTCTTGTTTATTTTAGGACATAGATTCTGATCAGGTCGCTCAGATCCAGTCCCAAGAGTCAGGAATCCTGTTTATTTTATTAAACAGGACAGTTTACAAATAAGCAATTAACAGCTGTATACAGACAAACAGCAATTTTACAGGGGAGAGGGATAACAAAGCCAAATTCTGCCAAAGTTCAACCAGTTTTCAGGGAAATGAGGACAAACGTCAAATCCCACTTTCAGTCATCACAAATGTGGCAGTGACAAATCAGACAGTCCAATTAGATAAAACGGTGCATAGAATACAGACCTGCCCCCACCCCAGCAAGACCCCCCCCCACCCCCCATTCCTCCCACCTTCCAGCCACTTAGGTAGCTCACTTCAACCCTCCTTCTGGCTCTCGGTCCGCCCCTCGCCCCTTCCAGCTCTCCTTCCACCCAGCCGGCTTTGACACCTCTAGGACGGCCTGTCCTACTTCCCTGTACCCCACCCCCCCCCCAATCCCAGCATGCCCAGGAATCCTGTTTATTTTTCTTAAATTTTTTTTTTAAACCCCCACACTACCACCTGCTTATTTTTTCCCCAGCACCCATGTTGGGTGTGGACGCAGGTGAGAGACAGTGAAAGACACAAGGTGCAAGGAATCCTTTTTTTTAAGCTTTATAACTGGCTATTATTTAACGACAAGAAACTTTACATTTAATGTTTGGAGGTGCTGGTTTGAGGGAGGATAACAAGACAGACAAAAGGTCAGAATACTGAACAATAGGTGGACTTTTTCATTTCACGTCCCAAACCAGGCTATGACCCAGTGTTCTAGCTATCTAATTCACTGGTATCAACAGGCTTACACTAGAACATTAGCTTCACACTTAGCAACAGAAACACATCAATAATGACTAACATTAAACTGTAAAATGGTTTTATGTACATAAACAATTGTTTTGAATACAAGAGTGCACTTTTGACAGAAATACCTGAATCACCATGGTAACTGGTATGTAGTCCCAGTAAAAGTATTTGCAAATATAAATGTAGGAATCCTGTTTATACCCGTCAGCCAGGGTTCTCAGATTGGTCTAGATTAATAGTCTCAAACAGGGAACACATTCTATGAGATCCAGTTAGCTGACCTCGATCTAATCACTACATGCCTCCCCCTTAATGTCCTAGGAAGTAGGCCCATTCTTTCTCTTGTAGCTCCTCCTAGATATTTTCACATCAGGTACAGTTCCTCTGACTGTGCCTCGGATGCTGGTGGTATGTATTGGACTGTAGTCTGCCTCTTGCACCCAAAGCATCTCAACAATAACAGCATTGTGGTTGCGACATCTGCCATATAACTCTCGACCTCAGATTTCTTCAACACTAGGCAGAGGGGAGAATCCACAAGTTCAAATAGCCTTGCAGGATGTTCTGAGAGGCCAGGTATGCTTAGTTCATGCCCTGTTTGCGAGGTGAGAGCTTTCATGTGGTCCATGTGCTTGTTCAGGACGGTCTCACCTACCCAAACTTTATGCGTCACAGAACTTAACTTCGTGTTGACCATGCATCAAACCCATGCAGGGTCTTTCTCATGGTTTCAAAACCAAACTTTGCCCCTTGAAGTATACTGCATCTCTCGTTTAGAGGAGACTTATGCGTTCCTGATACCATTTCACTCTTCCCCCAGTTCCGGGAAGAACAGAGTCTGATGCAGAGTCTTCTCCACATGAGCAAACTTTGCTGATGCTGTCCCTGTAGTTGAGTGAGAGATGATTTTCTAATCAAACAGAAACTAGCACAGTTTGTTATCAAGTGAAGTTGCAGGCTGTTTCTTTAAAATTGCCTTCAAAATTTAGGACTGCACTTTTCGCCAGACCATTGGATGATGGATAGTATGGAGCAGACTCTACATGTCTGATACCACTCCACTTTTCAAAACACAAATTCCCTTTTGGAAATAATGGCATGTTATCTGTGACCAACACCTCTGGGCTCCTGTGTATTGAAAAGTTGCAAGCATCTTTTGTAATCGTCACCCATGTTTGATGAACAAACATTATGCACATCCAACCATTTTGAATGGCCATCCATAATGACTAAAAAACATGGTGTCCATGAGGGGACTGGCACAGTCGACGTGTAATTTACCCAGCCATTCCAATGAGTGTGGGGCTGCTGCCAAAAGTAATTTCTGTCCTTGTTCACACTCTGGGCACTGCCTCACCAACATTGCTATGTCTGTATCCAGTCCTGGCCAACAGACATAACTTATCAACATCTTCATTTTAGAATCCCCTGGATGACCCCAGTGCAGCTCAGCCAGTATCTGGCAGTGATTTTTGTTTGGGACAATCCCTCATGTTTCCCACAATAACATAATGTCCTCCATTGTGATCTGGTATCAATGGGTCCAAAAATGGTTTCAATTCTGTTTCTGACGGCCTGTTTTGATTCCTTCCATTACCATCAATAGTTTCAGTTTTGGCAGCACTGGATTTATCTCTGTCCATAGTCTGATATTGTCAGTAGTGATAGGAAGCATGTCCAGAAAGTTTAAAACCAGAACAGACTCTTCCAGCAGTGGCACCATCAGTGGTGTATCTGCCAGAAGGACAGGGGGCATGCTCAAGGGGTTTACATTTGCTACTTGGCCTCATGGTCGGTGTTCTAACTTGTAATTGTATGCACTTATAATAAAAGCCCACCGCCTAATTCAACCTGAAGGTGTTGGCAGCACAGCTCTGTTGTCTTTAACAAGGATTAGTAGGGGTTTGTGGTCATAGAACATAGAACAATACAGCACAGACAGGCCCTTCGGCCCACGATGTTGTGCCGAACATTTGTCCTAGCTTAAACACCTATCCATGTACCTATCCAATTGCTGCTTAAAGGTCACCAATGATTCTGACTCTGCCACTCCCACAGGCAGCGCATTCCATGCCCCCACCACTCTGGGTAAAGAACCAAGACATTCCCCTGATACCTTCCACCCTTCACCTTAAATTTATGTCCCCTTGTAACACTGTTGTATCCGGGGAAAAAAAGTCTGACTGTCTACTCTATCTATTCCCCTGATCATCTTATAAACCTCTATCAAGTCACCCCTCATCCTTCGCCGTTCCGATGAGAAAAGGCCTAGCACTCTCAACCTATCCTCGTACGACCTATTCTCCATTCCAGGCAACATCTTGGTAAATCTCCTCTGCACCCTCTCCAAATCTTCCCCATCTTTCCTAAAATGAGGCAACCAGAACTCCACACAGTACTCCAAATGTGGCCTTACCAAGGTCCTGTACAGCTGCAACATCACCTCACAACTCTTGAATTCAATCCCTCTGCTAATGAATGCTAATACACCATAGGCCTTCTTACAAACTCTATCCACCTGAGTGGCAACTTCCAAAGATCTATGAACATAGATCACAAGATCCCTCTGCTCCTCCACCTTACTAAGAACCCTACCGTTAACCCTGTATTCCACATTCTTATTGGTCCTTCCAAAATGGACAACCTCACACTTGACAGGGTTGAACTCCATCTGCCACTCCTCAGCCCAGCTCTGTATCATATCTAAGTCCCTTTGCAGCTGACAACAGCCCTCCTCACTATCCACAACTCCACCAATCTTCGTATCATCTGCAAATTTAGTGACCCACCCTTCGACTCCCTCTTCCAAGTCATTAATAAACATTACAAACAGCAGAGGACCCAGAACTGATCCCTGCGGAACTCCACTTGTAACTGGGCTCCAGGCTAAATATTTACAGTCTACCACCACTGACTTCGACCGGTTAGCCAGTTCTTTATGCAACTGGCCAAACTTCCCACTATCCCATGCCTCCTGACTTTCCGCATAAGCCTACCATGGAGAACCTTATCAAATGCCTTACTAAAATCCATGTACACTACATCCACTGCTCTACCCTCATCCACATGCTTGGTCACCTCCTCAAAGAATTCAATAAGACTTGTAAGGCAAGACCTACCCCTCAAATCCGTGCTGGCTGTCCCTAATCAAGCAGTGTCTTTCCAGATACTCAAATCCTATCCCTCAGTACCCTTTCCATTACTTTGCCTACCACCACAGTAAGACTAACTGGCCTGTAATTCCCAGGGTTATCTCTATTCCTTTTTTGAACAGGGGCACAACATTCGTCACTCTCCCCAGTCCCCTGGTACCACCCCGTTGACAGTGAAGACGAAAGATCATTGCCAACGGCTCTGCAATTTCCTCTCTTGCTTCCCACATAATCCTAGGATATATCCTGTCAGGCCCAGGGGACTTGTCTATCCTCAAGTCTTTCAAAATGCCCAACACATCTTCCTTCCTACCAAGTATCTCCTTTAGCATACCAGTCTGTTTCATACTCTCCTCTTCAACAATACGGTCCCTCTCATTTGTAAATACTAAAGAAAAGTACTCATTCAAGACCTGTCCTATCTCTTCCGATAGAATAGACAGTCTCCCACTACTGTCCTTGATCGGACCTACCCTCATTCTCATGGTCCATTACAAATTTACATCCATAAAGATATTGGTAGAACTTTCTCACAGCAAAGATGACCAATAAGCTTTCTTTCTCTATCTGGACATATCCTCATTTCAGCATTAGCAAAAGTCTAAGTAGTACACATTATTGGATATTCTCTTTTGGGCCACCAGCAAGCCAAATCTACCCCACTACTAGGTGGAGATAAATTGCATGTTAGCACCACATCTCATTTGGGATTGTAGTGGGATTATTCCATTTTAGATGGCGATAGCTGCTTTACTTCCCTAAAAGTGACATTTGGCTACAAGGCCATTTCCAAGTCTGACACTTTCAATAGCAAATGTTAGGGCACCAGGATGAAGGCCAGGTTACATACAAATTTTCCATAATATTTTACCAACCCAAGGGAAGGCCTAGGCTCCAGCATAGATGTGGGAGCTGGGGAACCTATCACTGCCCTCACTACCTTCCAACATTTGTAACCTCATCTTGTCAAATCTGTGGCTTAAGTAGAGTGTCTGGAACACACAAGGTTCCCTCCTCAGGCTTGACCCCATGTTGGAAAAACATTAAGCACTAGTGTTTAATTTACATGCTCCTTATTGGTCTTCCTGATTATTAGCACTTCATCCAAATAAGTGGCGACCTGGAGTAGACCTTGTGAAATGTTATCCATCATCGGCTAGAAAATGGCACAGGCTGATGATCCCCCAAAAGGCAATCTTGTAAGATATGACAAACCCTTATGGGTATTAATTGTAGTGTACCTCTGGGAATCCTCATTTAATCTCAATTGCAGGTACACATGCCTCATGTCCAGGTACTCCTGCCACATTACATAAACATCCTCCATGTATGGGATTGTGATTTATCCAACTGTGAAAAGGTGGGTCACCATTTGTGCGAAATCTCCACAATTGGGAACCAACTTATATGATCGGTCTGACTTATGATCAAACTGATGATTTGATAATTCTTTCATTTCCCAGCCTCCTGAATTCTATGACTACGTTTGTAGGTAAGGCAAATGGCTCTGGATGGGCCCTTCAGAATGATGGAATTGCTTCTTGGTCAGCATGTAACGTGACCTTGGACCCGAAACCTTCCTGCAAGTCTTCCAGGTATTTAATTAGGACTTCACTCAGACAATCAAAATATGTTGAGCCAATCAACTTGAATCTTTCTCAACCAATTTTGGCCCATCAAACCTGGGCCAGAGCGTTTTACAACAGTCAGCTAACCGAACCAGCTGCTTTTCATAAGAGACCGGAACCAAAGTTGTACCCTTAATCTGTAGGTACAGGTGGTATAGGTTCTCAATCTGGCTGAGGTCTTATGCAATCTTAAGGCTTGGAGTCCAGAGTGAATTTTATAAAGACTGGTTCTGCAATCATTAACACAGGCACAAAGCTATCAACCTCTAATAAAACTAGATGATCATTTAACCAAATGTTTATTTTGACTGTTTGATTTGAATCATGCCAAGCAATTTAATTGTTCCAAACCATGTGTCGCTGAACTTTTCTAGCTGTGCACCCCTTATATACCAGCCTGTGAAATCTCTTACTGAGTTCAGGCCTCGTGGGACTCGTTTGCTGTCTTGAGTCTACATAGCAGCATGGAAACAGACCCTTTGGTCTAACTTGTCCATGTGGATCAGTCATCCTAATCTAGTCACATTTGCCAGCACTTGGCCCTTCCTATTCATATACCCATTCAGATGCCTTTTAAATGTTGCAATTGTACCAGCCTCCACCACTTCCTCTGGCAGCTCATTCCATACATGTACCACCCTCTGTGTGAAAAAGTTGTCTCTTATATATTTCCTCTCTCTCTAAACATATGCCCTCTAGTCCTGGACTCCCACCCCAGGGAAAAGACTTTTCCTATTCAGGCCCCTCATGAGGTTATAAACCTCTATAAAAAGTCACCCCTCAGCCTCCAATGCTCCAGGGAAAACAGCCAAAGCCTCTCCCTATAGCTCAAATCCTCCAACCCTAGCAACATCCTTGAAATGGTTCAGAAAAGATTTACAAATTTTACAATAGTTTTCCAATAGGAAGGAGACCAGAATTGCACACGATATTCCAACAGTGGCCCAACCAGTATCCTGTACAGCCACAACATGACCTCCCAACTCCTAAACTCAATACTCTGACCAATAAAAGAAAGCATACCAAACACCTTCACTATCCTATCTACCTGTGATTCCACTTTCAAGGAGCTATGAACCTGCACTCCAAGGTCTTTGTTCAGCAACACTCCCTAGGACCTTACCATTAAGTGTATCAGACCTGCTAAGATTTGCTTTCCCAAAATGCGGCACCTCGCATTTATCTAAGTTAAACTCCATCTGCCACTTCTCAGCCCATTGGCCCATCTGATCAAGATCCCATTGTAATCAGAGGTAACCTTCTTCGCTGTCCACTACACCTCCATTTTTGGTATCATCTGTAAACTGACTAATCATAGTTCTTATGCTCATATCCATATAATTTATGCAAAAGTCAAAAAGTAGAGGACCCAGCACCGATCCTTGTGGATCTCCACTGGTCACAGGCCTCCAGTCTGAAAAACAACCTTCCACCACCACACTCTCTTCTACCTTTAACTAGTTCTGTATCCAAATGGAGAGTTCTCCCTGTATCCCATGATATCTCACCTTGCTCACCAGTCTCACATGGGAAACCTTGCTGAACATCTTATTGAAGTCCATATAGATCACAGCTACCACTCTGCCCTCACCAATCCTCTTTGCTGCTTCAAAAACCTCAATCAAGTTTGAGAGATATGATTTCCCACACAAAGCTATGTTGACGATCCCTAATCAGTCCTTGCCTATCCAAATACACGTACATCCTATCCCTCAGGATTCCTGGATGTACCTCATTACATTAGAGCCAGTCTCAATAACAGACATTTGGGTGCTATGTACCCCTGAGTGTCCACCACCCCCTACATTTTCCAAATCAGCAAACTGGTTTGAAATAGGTATAGCCACAGAAGACTCCTGCACTACCTGCCTACTTCTCTTTCCTGGAGTTAACCCATCTAGGTGACTGTTTGAGACTTTCCCCCCTTCTTATAATGGCCATCCATCACATCCCCTTGCTTTTGTAAATTCCTCATTGCCTCTAACTGCCTCTCCAACCGATTTGATAGAGTTGCCAACAAATGGCATTTATTGCTGATACAATCCTCAGTAACCTGTAAACTCTCCCTAAGCTCCCACATCCAAAAAGGAGCATATCACCCTACTAAGGGCATTTTTTCATCTTTCAATCTACAGACCCAGAATATAGCTCTGTCTTATTCCTCTACAAAACACTGCTCCAGGTTAAATTAATACTTATGGCTTATACTGTATTCAGCTCCCTTTGTACAACCGCAAACCCCTTCCTACAGGGTTCTAATCATCTGTTGGTCTGTTATGGTAATATTGGTTATTAATTAAATCAATCAAGGATAGTAGTGGGAAGTGGTGCGTGGAGTCGGTGGAAATAGGGGAAGTACTAAATGAATACTTTTCAATCAGTATTCTCACTAGAAAAAGACAATGTGGTCAAGGAGAATAAGGAGATACAGGCTACTATTCTAGATGGGATTGAGGTTCACAAGGAGGTGGTATTAGCAATTCTGGCAAGTGTAAAAATAGATAAGACCCCTGGGCTGGATGGAATTTATCCTAGGATTCTTTGGAAAGCCAGTGAGGAGATTGCCTAACCTTTGGCTTTCATCTTCCTGTAGACAATGCCGACATAAATAGTGCCAGATGACTGGAGGATAGCAAATGTTGTTTCCCCATTTAAGAAGGGGAGTAGAGGCAACCCTGGAAATTATAGACTTGTGAGCCTTACTTCAGTTGTAGATAAAGTGTTGGATAGGATGTCTAATCATCTAGAAAGGAATAAATTGATTAGGGATAGTTGATACGGTTTTGTGAAGGTTCAGTTGTGCCTCACAAACCTGAGTTCTTTAGAAAGGTGACCAAGCAGGTGGATGAGGGTAAAGTGGTTGATGTGGTGTATATGGATTTCAGGAAGGTGTTTGATAAGGTGCCCCACTGTATTTCTGCACAAAATATAGAGGCATGGTATTAAGGGTGATTTAGCGGTTTGGATCAGAAATTGGCTCGCTAAAAGAAGACAGAGGGTGGTGGTTGTTGGGAAATATTCATCCTGGAGTTCAGTTAAGAGTGGTATACCACAAGGATCGGTTTTGAATCTGCTGCTGTCGCCATTTTTATAAATGACTTGGATGAGGTCGTAGAGGGATAGCATTATTAAATTAGTGGATACCACTAAGGTCAGTAGAGTTGTGGATAGTGCTGAAAAATGTTGTAGGTTACAGAGGGACATAGATAAGCTGCAAAGCTGGGCTGAGAGGTGGCAAATAGAGTTTAATGTGAAAAAGTGTGGGGTGATTCACTTTGGAAGGAGTAACAGAAATGCAGGGTACTGGGCTAATGGTAAGATTCTTGGTAATGTAGATGAGCAGAGAGACTTGTGTCCAGGTACATAAATCCTTGAAAGTTGCCAGCCAGATAACGTTGTTAAGAAGCAGGAAAATTGATGTTTTGGGGAAAAGCCCTTCATCAGAAAGGCCTGAAACATTGATTTTCCTGCTCCTCGGATGCTGCCTGACCTGCTGTGTTTTTCCAGCACCACACGCTCGACTCTAATCTTCAGCATCCGCAGTCCTCACTTTCACCAGGGTTGTCAGAAGGCTTTTATTAGTGGAGTTTCGGAATCAATGCTGCAGCTGTACAAAACTCTGGGGCAGCCACACTTGAAATATTGTGTACAGTTCTGGTCACTGAAGGATGTGGAAGCTTTGCAAAGGAAATTTAGTAGGATGTTGCCTGGTATGGAGGGGAGGTCTTATGAGGAAAAGCTGAGCGACTTGAGGTTGTTTTCATTAGAGAGAAAGTTGAGAGGTGACTTAATTGAGACATAAGATAATCAGAGAGTTAGATAGGTTGGACTGTGAGAGCCTTGTTCCTCAGCTGGAGATGGCTAGAACAAGGGGGACGGAGCTTTAACTTGGAGTGATACAGATAGGACAGATCTCAGAGCAGTAGGGGTGTGGAATGCACTGCTTGCAACAGTAGTAGACTCGCCAATTTTAAGAGCATTTAAATGGTCATTGGATAGACATATGGAAGAGAATGGTACTGTGTCAGTTAGGTGGGCTTCAGTTTCAATTCACAGGTCAGCACAACACTGAGGGTCAAAGAACCTGCACTGTAATGTTCTATGTTCTATGGTTGAGGGATAAATATGATGAGAGGGAGCTGGTATAGGACTGGGGTGGACGAAGTTTAAAAAAAAAATCACACAACGAGGTTATAGTCCATCAGGTTTATTTGGAAGCACTAGCTTTCAGAGCACTGATCCTTCATCAGGTAGCTTTGGAGCGGGACCATAAGACAACATTTATAGCAAAAGACTGACACAAGCAACTACCCTCATCACCTTTGAATAGTGCTGTTATATGTTGTATGATCAATTGAGGGGATTAATATGGCTTCAGTTTGGCATCTCTACTGAAAGATGACACTCAGTACTCACTCGGCTGAAAAAAACCCCATCAGAAATTGTCAAATATACAGATCTTTCAGCTGATCAGTTAATGCTGAAGTTTTAACCACAGAATTGTTGCAGAAAGTGCTATTTGATGCAATGACTGGACTGGCTCTCACCATTTTGTCTAACTGCAAGCACCTTTCTGCCTGCAAGGTTTGTAGCTCAGGTTGAGGTTTAGGGTGTAGGTTTGCTCGCTGAGCTGTAGGTTTGATATCCAGACGTTTCATTACCTGACTAGGTAACATCAGTGGCGGCCTCCAAGTGAAGCGAAGGTGTTGTCTCCTGCTTTCTATTTATATCTTTCTCCTGGATGGAGTTCTTGGGGTTTGTGGTGATGTCATTTCCTGTTTGTTTTCTGAGGGGTTGATAGATGGCATCTAGGTCTAGTGTTTGTTTATGGCGTTGTGGTTGGAGTGCCAGGCCTCTAGGAATTCTCTGGCATGTCTTTGCTTAGCCAGTCCAGTCATAGCACCTTTCTGCCTTTCTACATACAGCTGCACATTGATTCTATAAATAATCATCCAACAGCCTCTTGAATCCCTCAATTGAAACTGCCTCCACAACAATTCCAGTTAGTGTATTCCTGAACTTCAATACTCGCTGCATCCAAAAGATTGGATCTTTTGCAAAACGATCCCCTCAGGTTCTTCTGCCTTTTACAAGCAGGAATAGTTCTCCCCTATTTATTTTGTCCTGACCCACCTGATTTTGAAAACTTCTGTCAGATTTCCCATAGCCTTCTTCTCTCCAGTGAACCTGTTCTTTTTCCTGTGTATTCTCATAACTGAAGTGCCTCATTCCTGTACCCAATTCTTGTAAAGCATTTTCTACATTCTCTAATGCATTCCAAAACGTGAACTACACACCCAATATTCCATTGGAGTTTAACAAGTATTTTATACAAATTCATTATAACCTCCCTACTCTTGTACACTATGTACCCTATTAATGAAGCCTGGAATAATATTTGGTTTATTAACAGATGTTTATATTTTTGCCACTCTATTATACTGACATATATACATAAGCACCCACATCTCTCTGCTCGTGCATACCCTTCATATTATAATATTTCCCACATCCTTTATACCAAAATGAATCAGCTCACAGAATGGCATCATGGTCCATGCAGATATGTGGGGGTGAATGGCCTGTTCCTGTGCTGTACCATGTTCTATGTTCACACTTCTCTGCACAGAATCTTATCAGGTACCTATCTGACCACTAAATTTTAAGTTTAACATAGTCCTCAAAGTTGCAATTTTCTCATTTTGGGCCAAAGTTTTGTATCATCCACAGGCTTTGAAATTCTCCCCTGCACACTAAGATTGACATCATTTATAACTTCATGTAACTAATACCAACCTCAGGAATTTCACTGCAAACATTCATCCAGTTCAAACAATTCCATTAACTCCATGCTTCCTAACACTCAACTAGCATTGTATCCTGTTACTACGCTGTCTCATTCCATAACTTTCCTTACAACATATGGCATCCCCACAGCAACAGTAGCACCTCACACACCCCCATCTCTGTTATCACTTCTCATTAACAAGTGAGGATTTACAAATGCCAGGGTTGGAGGATCTGAGCTATGGGGAGAGGCTGAAAAGGCTGGAGCTGTTTTCCCTGGAGCATCAGAAGCTGAGGGGTGACCTTATTGAAGTTTATAAAATCTGAGGGACATGGATAGGATAAGTAGACAGAAGTCTTTCCCTGGGGTCAGAGAGTTCAGAACTAGAGGGCATAGGTTTAGGGAGAGAGGAAAAAGATATAAAAAGAGACCCAAGGGGCAACTTTTTCACACAGACAGTGTTATGTGTAAGGAATGAGCTGCCAGAAGAAGTGGTGGAGGCTAATACAAGTGCAACATTTAAAAGGCATCTGGATGGGAATATGAATAGGAAGGGTTTGGAGGGATATGGGCCAGGTGCTGACTAGGTTGGGTTGAGGTATCTGGTCAGCATGGACAGGTTGAACCAACATGTCTGTTTCCATGCTGTACATCTCTATGACTCTGAAATATTATAATGAACACTTCCTCCTTACATAATACTACCTGCATTAGATTAATTTAACACTTTTGCAAATTTTGACCAGTTTTGAGAAGTCATAGAACCATACAAAATAGAACAGAGCCTTCAGCTCACCCATGTCAAAGGTGAGCAACAAACACCAAACTACACTAACCCTATTTACCTGCATTTGGTCCTTAGCCTGCTATGCCAGTTTAATTACTTGTCTCACTACTTCTTAAATGTTGCCAGAGTACCTGCCTCTACCACCTTCTCTGGCAGTGCAGTCCATTTTCCCACCACCTTCTGTGGAAACATCTTTTCACCCAGATCTTCTCTAAGCCACTTACTCCTCACCTTAAAACTGTAAACATAACATTGGAGAATTTGCTCCAAACCAGCACAATGGGGCAATATTTCAAATTGCACTCCAAATCCTTTTTCACAAAATCATTCCTGACATTTTGATGTCATATAGGTTCAAACTATTAAGAATGCCAAAAATGACCTTATCACAGAAAAACCAATATTTTGATCTCTATTTAGAAAGTCATTTCAATTCGGATAACTGACTTTTAAATACTGAGAAATTTTACAAGTCTGCTTTTTGGTACGTTTGAATTTTTTTAAAAGAATTCCAAAAGGTGTCAATTTCAATGGCATTAAAAATGTGAACGGTATGATAGTGACCATAATCCCTACTGGAATTAAAGTTTAACCCAGAGAGGCAGCTGGTGTTGGAAATGGGGCTGGCTCCCAGTTCAGCGTTTTGTTCTAGAGGTAATTCAGGCGTGAAATCCCGTGTTTTTGCAATTTTCGGGCGAACTGTGCTGTGCGTAAACACGATTACAATCTTTTTCGTTAAACTTTTTTTCGGATTAGTTGCTCACACACCTTCATATAAAAGAGCTGAAATGTTTCCCAGAAATAAACAGGCTGTGACGGAGAGAGAGAGAACGGGTCTCCCGGTCCTCACCTTGATGCTCCTGAAGTTCCAATGACGAGTTTTCCAGGTCGACTTGACTGTGTTCATCTCCTCCAGCTTCGCCTCCATCTCCCCGGGAACAGTGAGACAAAGGGCTTCGGGTGTTCGCTGAACCTTAAGCAACGCTTGACAAGTAGTTTTCAACAGCCACTCTATCAGCCAACTTTCTCTTTCTCTCCTCTGCACCAAAAGCGACCAAGCCCTGGAATTTATATCTCATCCACCCGTGATGAAATAAAACACGTCATATTGAAAACCATTAGTTACTTTCACGTGTCATCTCCCAAAAACATGACCCCAGCAGAACACCGGACTGAACCCATTGATTCGTTCCGCGTTAGCGCTTTAGCCGATTGGGTTTTTCAGAACAGAGGAGAGTCAGTGTATAAGAACTTTCACAAGACATTTGACAATGTGCTTTTCAGCAAAGTTAACATTCATGGAGGAATACAAAGATATTTGAGAGAGCTGCAGATCTGTATAGGACAACGAACGAAGAAAATGACCGCATAGGAGGAAGCCCTTCGGCCCTCCAAACCTGCGACTATCCAGCCCTTCGATCTAAACCTGTCACCTATTTTCTAAGAGTCTGTATCCCTTTGCTCCCTGCCCACTCATGTATCTGTCTAGATACATCTTAAATGATGCTGTTGTGCCCACCTCTACCCACTTCCACTGGCAACACACTCCAGGCACCCACCACCCTCTGCACAAAGAACTTTCCATGAATATCTCCCCTAAACTTTTCCCCTCTCACTTTGAACTTATGACCCCTAGTAATTCAGCACACTCTGGGAAAAAGCTTCTTGCTATCCACCCTGGCTATACCTCTCATGATTTTACAGACCTCAATCACATTTCCCCCCTCAACCTCTGTCTTTCTAAAGAAAATAATCGAACCTACTCAACCTTTCTTCATAGTGAGCACCGTCCATACAAGGCAACACCCTCCGCACCCTCTCCAAAGCATCAACATCCTTTTGGTAATATAGTGACCAGAACTGTACACAGTATTCCAAATGTGGCTGAACCAAAGTCCGATGCAACTGTAACATGACCTGCCAACTCTTGTACTCAATACCCTGTCTGCTGAAGGAAAGCATGCTGTATGCCTTCTTTGTCACTCTATTGACCTGCGTTGCCCCTTTCAGGGAACAATGGATTTGAACACCAAGATATCTCTGAACATCAATTTTCCCCAGGACCTTTCCATTTACTGTATAGTTCGCTTCTGAATCAGATCTTCCAAAATGCATCACCTTGCATTTGCCCGGATTGAACTCCATCTACCATTTCACGCCCAACTTTCCAATCTATCTCTATTCTGCTGTATTCTCTGACAGTCCCCTTCATTATCTGCTACTCCACCAATCTTAGTGTCATCTGAAAACTTGCTAATCATGCCACCTATATCTTTCTCCAGATCATTTATGTATATCACAAACAACAGTAGTCCCAGTACAGATTCCTGTGGAACATTATTGGTCACGGTTCTCCATTTTGAGAAACTTCCTCCTTCTAGAACATAGAACATAGAACATAGAACAATACAGCACAGAACAGGCCCTTCGGCCCACGATGTTGTGCCGAACTTCTATCCTAGATTAAGCACCCATCCATGTACCTATCCAAATGCCGCTTAAAGGTCGCCAATGAATCTGACTCTACCACTCCCACGGGCAGCGCATTCCATGCCCCCACCACTCTCTGGGTGAAGAACCCACCCCTGACATCTCCCCTATACCTTCCACCCTTCACCTTAAATTTATGTCCCCTTGTAACACTCTGTTGTACCCGGGGAAAAAGTTTCTGACTGTCTACTCTATCTATTCCTCTGATCATCTTATAAACCTCGATCAAGTCACCCCTCATCCTTCGCCGTTCCAACGAGAAAAGGCCGAGAACTCTCAACCTATCCTCGTATGACCTACTCTCCATTCCAGGCAACATCCTGGTAAATCTTCTCTGCACCCTCTCCAAAGCTTCCACATCTTTCCTAAAGTGAGGCGACCAGAACTGCACACAGTACTCCAAATGTGGCCTAACCAAAGTCCTGTACAGCTGCAACATCACCTCACGACTCTTGAATTCAATCCCTCTGCTAATGAACGATAATACTCCATAGGCCTTCTTACAAACTCTATCCACCTGAGTGGCAACCTTCAAAGATCTATGTACATAGACCCCAAGATCCCTCTGTTCCTCCACCTGACCAAGAACCCTACCATTAACCCTGTATTCCGCATTCTTATTTGTTCTTCCAAAATGGACAACTTCACACTTGGCAGGGTTGAACTCCATCTGCCACTCCTCAGCCCAGCTCTGCATCATATCTAAGTCCCTCTGCAGCCGACAACAGCCCTCCTCACTGTCCACAACTCCACCTATCTTTGTATCATCTGCAAATTTACTGACCCACCCTTCGACTCCCTCATCTAAGTCATTAATAAAAATTACAAACAGCAGAGGGCCCAGAACTGATCCCTGCGGAACTCCACTTGTAACTGGACTCCATGCTGAATATTTACCATCTACCACCACTCTCTGACTTCGACCAGTTAGCCAGTTTTCTATCCAATTGGCCAAATTTCCCTCTATCCCATGCCTCCTGACTTTCCGCATAAGCCTACCATGGGGAACCTTATCAAATGCCTTACTAAAATCCATGTACACTACATCCACTGCTCTACCCTCATCCACATGCTTGGTCACCTCCTCGAAGAATTCAATAAGACTTGTAAGGCAAGACCTACCCTTCACAAATCCGTGCTGGCTGTCCCTAATCAAGCAGTGATTCTACTACTACTCTCTGTCGTCTGTTGCTCAGCCAGTTTATTATCCATCTAGCTATAACAGCCTGGACTTCACCTGGTGACTTCACCTTCTCCAACAGCCAATAATAGGGAACCTTATCAAATGCCTTACTGAAGTCCATGTATTTGACATGTACAGCCTTTTCCTCATCAATCAAATTTGTCACTTCCTCAAAGAATTCTATTAAGTTTGTAAGACATGACCTTCTCTGCACAAAACCATGCTGCCTATCACTGATAAGCCCACTTTCTTCCAAATGGGAATACATCCTATCCTTCAGTATCTTCTCCAGCAGCTTCCCTTCCACTGACGTCAGGCTCACCGGTCTATAATTACCTGGATTATTGCTGCTACCCTTCTTAAACATTAGCACTTCTCCAGTCCTCCGGGTTCAAGAATGCTGCAAATGTAATTGTTAAGGCCCCAGCTATTTCCTCTCTCACCAGACCTGGGGATTTGTGCACCTTAATGCCTTTTAGAATATCCAACACTCCTTATGCTGACTTAACCTAGAATACTCAAAGATCTATCCCTCACCTCAACATCTGTCATGTCCCTCTCCTCGGTGAATACCAATACAAAGTACGTGTTAAGAATCTCACTCTCTTTCTCTGACTCCACACATAACTTTCCTCATTTGTCCTTGAGTGGGCCAACCCTTTCCCTCGTTACCCTCTTGCTCTTAATATAAGAACAAAAGGCTATGAGATTTTTCTTAACCCTGTTTGCTAAGGATATCTCATGACCCCTTTTAGCCCTCTTAATTCCTTGTTTCAGATTGGTCCTACATACCTGATATTCTTCCAAAGCTTCGTCTGTTTTTAATCACCTAGATTTATGTCTGCTTCCTCTTTCCTCTTAGCTCGTCCCACAATTTCATGTCATCCATGGTTCCCTAATCTTGCTATTTCTATCCCTCATTTTCACAAGACATGTCTGTCCTGCACTCTAATCAACCTCCCACATATCAAATGTAGCTTTCCCTTCATAAGCTGCTCCCAAGCTACATTTTCCAGCTCCTGCCAAATTTTGTTATAGTTGGACTTTCCCAATTT
Source organism: Chiloscyllium punctatum (assembly GCF_047496795.1). Lineage (NCBI taxonomy): Eukaryota > Metazoa > Chordata > Chondrichthyes > Orectolobiformes > Hemiscylliidae > Chiloscyllium > Chiloscyllium punctatum. The sequence goes on along the minus strand of NC_092744.1, from coordinate 90,153,811 downwards.
AACACTCTTCCTTTAGGACCACTTTCATCTTTGTCCATGACTATCCTAAAACTTACAGAATTGTATTTCTAAAGTAATCTCCTATTGAAACTTCAACCACCGAGCCGGGCTCATTCCCCAACACCAGGGCCTGTATGGCCCCTTCCCAAATTGGATTACTTTTACATACTGCCCCAGAAAACCCTCCTGGATGCTCCTTACCAATTCTGCTCCATCTAGACTTCTAACGCTAAGTGAATCCCAGGCAATGTTAGAAATTAAAATCTCCCATCACCACCAGCCTGTTGCCCCTACATCTTTCCATAATCTGTTTACTTATTTACAAAAAGGCTAGCCAAAAGCTGAAGCTAACATAAAGGACCTTCCCAAAGTCTCCTATCGGCTGATAAACAGTAAGGAGGCTGGTTAAAGGAAGCTGATCAGAGACCTAAAATGGAATTTATACATGAGGTGAGGAAAAGCTTTTTCATTCGAGTATGGAATGCCTGGAAATATGGTGATACAGGTTCAAATGAGGCATTCAAGAAGGGATTGGATTTTGTTTAATAGTAATAGTGTGCTGGAATATAGGGTAAAAGTAAGAGATTAGCACTATGTCATTGAACCAGATTATCTCATAGAGTCAGTACAGACATGGTGGGCCGAAAAGCCTCCTCTAAGTCTTAATTATTGTGATTTTGTGATTGTATATATGTTTGTGTGGGGATGGGGGTAAATTAAAGCATCACTGACTGGCCCCTCTTGTCTTTCTTTACCCCTCCCCTCATCTCTCACCTCCTCAATCCCCTCCTCTCTCTGTTCTCATTGCAGGGCAGAACAGTTTACAAGCTTCAAAAAGGGGTCACAGAGGAGCAGATTTGGGAAACAGAGGACGCAATAGGGTCCAAACATTGCTCTTTTCATGAAATAAGGAGAGTGCTGGAGAAGCTCAGCAAGCCTGGTAGCAGCTGTAAATTAATGTTTCAAATCATAACTCTATTCACTTGTTTAACTATTTGTTTTTAAATTAACATAAAACATTTGGATTGTTTTCTTCCTGAAATGATCTCCTAACTTTCCAATGATCATGAGAGATAATTGCATCAAATGGAAACAATGTTTCAACTGTGCTTCACTGCTGGGCGAAGCAGGATAATTATCCGGCAATGCCATTTGCAGGTGGGCCCTCAGTAATTAACTATGTTTTTTTCTGGCAGATCAGTAATTCATTTGCAAAATGTTAAAACTGAAATGCAAATTTATTTTACTTGAATACTCAATAGTAATATTCTTTCATGGACATCAGCACTGATTGCACTATTCGCCTTCCCATAATTCCAGAGAATCAGGGCATAGCACAGAATATAAAAATGGTAATACCCCATCTCTGTAAACCACAATATTTCAAAACACAAAACGTGGATGCAAACGCATTCCTGAAGTTGAACCATAGTACACTTTGTCTGTCAAAAATAGCTCTGTTAGCTGTCTCTCTCGAGCAGCTTAGTTTAAGGAATGCTACTCTAGCACTGGACTCTTGTCTGTTGTACGCTAAATTCCACATTCAGGTTTTATCATTGCACCTGGAAGTTTGGGAACATCTTTTCATTGGTGGACTTTGGGCCAGTCATTGCTTAGATATTGCTTGGACTATTTTAGCTGGTCTTGATCTCTGATGAGCCAGCAGGAGTCACTGTTTGATATGGTCTCATTTCAACTACATAACGGTACAAAGACTGTGGAAAAGGAAGTTTTGAAAGATTTTGATGTGGTATTTGCGAATGTCTTAATAATCATTGTAATTCAGTGGGTTTGGTATTGGACTAATAAATCAGAAATCATTGGCCTAATGTCAATAAGGTAATTTGAGAATTTAACTTCTTAGACTTGTCAAGATCTACAGCACAAGAAAATGGCCCTGTCACCCGTCGTGTCCATGCCAGTCAATACCAACTACTTAACTATTCAAATCCTACTTTCCAGTACTTGGCCCATAGCCTTGTATGCTTGGCATCATAAGTGCATATCTAAATACTTCTTAAATGCTCCAGTTTAAATCATTATGAGGAGGCATTATTAGACAGATAGTCCAACCACTGAATAAAGCATGGCTCCTTGACAGAAGACCAAGAACATGAAAACTGTGGGCGACCAAGGAAATAGCAGTTAAAAAAAGAAAAGAGAGGAAACAAAAAATCATTGATATGCCAAACATAGGTGCAGAATGTAACCAAAAAACAGGCAGAATATTAAAAAATACAAACAGATGTTGGGAAATGATATTAAAAAGGCACACAGAAAAGATTGGCAGTTATAAAAAGGAACTCAAAATCTTCACTGGACATTTAATACATTAAACAGAGTTAAAGAAAGGGTGAGGATGACTAGGAACAAAACAGGAAATCATCTTGCAGAGTCAGAGGCATGACTGAAGTACTGAATGAATACTCTGTATCTGTCTTCGCAAAAGAAGAGGATGAAGTAAAGATTGAAGCAGAAAGGGGAGAGTAGAGATATTGACGGTGTAAAAACTGATAAAGGTTAAAGGCTGCAGCTCACTAAGAAGAAAATGTCACTTGGTCAGATGGCATGCATCTTAGTTTCCCGAAGAAAGTAGGAATAAGATTTTTTTAATATTCGTTTGTGGGATGTGAACATCACTGGCTGGCCAGCATTTTATTGCTCGTCCCTAGTTGATCTTGAGAAGGTGGTGGTAAAATGTTTTCTTGAACCGCTGCAATTGGCCTGCTGTGGATTTACCCATAGTGCCTTTGGGGGAAGGAATTCCAGGATTTTGACCCAGCTATAGTGAAGGAACGGTGATATATTTCTAAGTCAGGCTGGTGAGTGGCTTGGAGGGGGACTTGAAGATGATTGGAGTTCCCTTTTATCTGCTGCCCTTGTCCTTCTAGATGGAAGTGGTCGTGGGGTTGGATGGTGCTGTCTGAGGATCTTTGGTGAATTTCTGCAGTGCATCTTTTAGATAATACACACTGCTGCTACTGTGCATTGGTGGTGGAGAGAGTGTATGCTTGTGGATGTAGTGCCACTCAAGCACGCTGCTTTGTCCTGGATGGTGTCAAGCTTCTTGAGTGTTGTTGGGGCTGCACTTGTCCTGGCAAGTGAGGAGTATTCCATCACACTCCTGATTTGTCTCTTGTGGATGGTGGACAGGCTTTGAGGAGTCAGGAGTCAAAGTATTCCTAGCTTCTGACCTGCCCTTATAGCCACTGCATTTATGAGGTGAGTCCAGTTGGGTTTCTGGTCAATGATGACCCCCAGGGTGTTGGTAGTGGGGTATTCAGTGATGGTAACACCGTTGAATGCCAAGAGGCAGTGGTTAGATTGTGTGTTATTGGTGATGGTCATAGCCTGACATGTGTGACGCGAATGATACATGCCACTTGTCAGACCAGGTCTGGATATTATCCAGATCTTGACATATTTGAACATGGACTGCTTCAGTATCTGAGGAGTAGCAAATGGTACTGAGCATTGTGCAATCATCAGCGAACACCCCACTTCTGACGAGATAACAGAAGGTCAGATAACAGCACAATCTTTCAATCTTCCTTAGATATAGTTAAAAATCACACAACACCAGGTTAAAGACTAACAGGTCAATTTGGAAGTACAAGCTTTCGGAAAACTTGTGTTGTGTGATTTTTAACTTTGTCCACCACAGTCCAACACCAACACCTCCACATCTTTCCTTAGATATCGGAACCTATGTTGGAGAAGATATTCCTATGAAATGGTTAATGCTGGAACCAGCATCAACTTCCACCCTTGCTAATGATGTCAGAGTGTCAGGTGGGAAAAGGCAGCACACTTTAGGATCGTGAGGGGACACAAGTTTTACCTAAGGTTTCCTAATAATCTCAGTAACAATATCAACTTTACAAATGTAACATGTACATGACTGTTATCATGCCAAAATTAGAGCTTATTTAACATATGAGCCTCTTCTTGTTAAATTAGCTTATGTGTCCCTCTACGACATTAGTTCAAGAAGACTGTGTAGATGCAGGCAGAAAACGAGGTGGTGGTTGCCATCTTCCTAACCACAGGTTGACAGTGGTTGGTATCAGATGTTCATGCAACACCTAGAATTATTGCAAATATTGCAATGATCACAAGGAACCAAAGATTTGTTAAAGGCCAGTTGAAACAAACAAATTCATCAAGGTTGAGCAATTGGTGTTCTAAAAAACACAATTTCCAAGGACATTTGATAAAGTATTTAAATGAGATTATTTAGAAACTAAAAGCACGTAAGTTCAAAGTTGGCTCAACGCAGGGGGCATAGGCTAATGGTGAAGTTATGAGAGGAGAGGCCCCCAAGTAGTGAAAGTTTGGACCATTACTTGTACTTTCGAAATGACTGGACTAGAGAGGACAGTTTTAAAATCTATATGTGTTACAAAGTTTGACAATGTAACAGATGTTAGCAAATGGCAGAATCAAACTTGAGGAGATGTAGTGATTTTAATGAGGTCAGCCAGCTGGCCATCAGAGAATATTAGTTCTCTAACTGGAACAGTTAGTCTGGTCCAATCATAGAGTCCTGCCTGTCATATGAAAAAGGGTGAGTGTCAGAGATATTCACACTCTGATACCTGACTCTGACTGAGGCAGTACTACCAGAAAGGAGGGATATGGATAAGGCAGACAGAAGGCATTAGTTTAGTTTGGCATCATATTTGGCATATCGTGGGCCGAAGAACTTGCCCTGCACTATATTCACCTATAAGACCATAAGACATAGGAGTGGAAGTAAGGCCATTCGGCCCATCGAGTCCACTCCGCCATTCAATCATGGCTGATGCGCATTTCAGCTCCACTTACCAGCGTTCCCCCCCGTAGCCCTTAATTCCTCTAGACAACAAGAATCTATCAATCTCGGCCTTGAAGACATTTAGCGTCCCGGCTTCCACTGCACTCCGTGGCAATGAATTCCACAGGCCCACCACTCTCTGGCTGAAGAAATGTCTCCGCATTTCTGTTCTGAAATGACCCTCTCTAATTCTAAGGCTGTGTCCACGGGTCCTAGTCTATAGTTCTATAGTCAAGGAGTGTTTATGTGTAAATTGTCATGGAAGTTCAATCGACTTGACTCAAATGCTAGCGAGAGCAAAGAAAAAGTTTTATTACAAGCCTTTGCAAAGGGACCCTCTGCACTTGACAAAATGTCTTATGCAAGGTGTCACAAATATCATTCATATGTTCCCTTTATACCATACTTCGCTCGGCCTTATCTCACCTCAAGGACAATCAGCTTGGGAACAGTTCGAGCCCTTTTCCACATAAGGAGTAACAGTCCTTTACTGTTGAAAAAACTACTACTGCCCTTGTGTTTTCCCCTGACTCTGCCGAATTAGATTGTTTGCAAAACTTGCAAGGACAGGCTGTCTGTTCACAGGATTCAGCAAAGTCAGGATGTCTGCATTAAATTGACTTAGGTAGGTATTCTTTTACAGATTTCACAATAAATTTAAATTTTATTAATTGTCCATTACATAAATAAAGGGTGAATTGGTGATGGGATACCAGTCGCTGTAGAGTTATTTCAGTGGTGATGGGAGTAAAGCGCGTTCCGAAAGAAACTTGTTTGCAACAGTCATCTTTGAGTTGGATAAGTGTTTCTTGCATCATGCATTTGTTAGACAAGCTTGACTTGTTCAAAACTGCCATCGAGGACTGGGCCCAGTGGATGGAAAGAATGTGTTATTTTTTCCAGGTCCAGGACATTGTGGCAGATGAAGATCAGGGTAATTCTCCTGACAGGCTGCAGCTTTTTCTCTCACTAAGAGGCTAACCTTTCCTGAGGAACCAGATCCAAAACCTTTCAAGAATTGACTGACATTGTTGAGAAACATTATAACCCTAAGCCTCCTCTAATTTCTCGAATTACCAAATTTTTATTTGGTAATTCGAGAACTCAAGGAATCAATAACAGAAACTTTGACTAAGACAACTGGCAGGAGACTGTGAATTTGGTTTAATCCTTAATGAAATGCTGAGAGACTGTCTATTATTAATAATGTAACTATGCAAAAATAAAGCTGCTAGCTGCAGCCCAACTGGACTTTAATTAGGTGCTACAGCTAGTTTTATCATTGTTACATTGGTTAGGCCACTGTTGAAATACTGTTCTCAGTTCTGGTCTCCCTGCCAAATGAAAGATGTTAAACTTAAAGGGGTGTAGAAAAGATTCACAAGAATGTTGTCGGGATTGGAGCATTTCAGCTATACGGACAGGCTGAGGGACCTCATAGACGTTTATAAAATCATGAGGAGCACGAATAGGGTGAATAGCCAAGGTCTTTCTCTGAAGATTGGGGAGTCCAAATCCAGGGGGTATATGTTTAAGGTGAGAGGGGAGAGATATAAAAGTGATCTAAGGGGCAATTTTTTCACACAGAGGGTAGTGTATGTATGGAATGAGTTGCCTGAGGGGGTGGTGGAAGCTGGTACAATTCCAACATTTGAAAGGCATTTGGATGGGTACATGAATAGGAAGGATTTGGACAGATATGGGCCAAATGCTGATGAATGGGATTAGATTAATCTAGGATATCAGGTCAGAGTACACTTAAGAGTTGTTGGATGGAAGGATCCATTTCTGTGCCTGTACAGCTCTACAACTCTTTGACTCTAAGTGGGACATACAAGTAGCAGGGTGGTCCAATGGAAGTGGACATCCTCATCAGTCTGATTAAATTTGGGGAATACCACCAATTGCAGAACATGCAGGGCATATCCTGATCAGAGGAACGCTGGGTCAACCCACAGCAAAATCCAAAACAAAGCCAAGCTTCAGCCAAATGGTTAGAATTTCCTTTAGAATCCTGGCCAACAAGCTATTGCAATTATTATCAGTACACATACTCAAGACAGCAAAAGAAAACCTTTAGATTTGAATTGAATAAGATGACTTATAAGCACTGAGGATGTCACCTAGACAGTAAAATTGCTTCACCACATCAAAATCAGAACCAATAAAGATAAATGCCTTGTTAAGTAATCATCTACTTTAGTGGAGGTTGATACCAGCACAGCCATATCATTGATCGCAGAGTCAGTTTCAATGAAATTCACTTTGGACTCTAGTGCTTAACTTTGCACAAGAACCTATACTGGGGAGCTTTTACAGATTAAGGAAACAACTTTGCTTCCGGTCTCTTATAAGAAGCAGTTGGTTCAATTACCAGTGATTGTAGTAAAAGACTCAGACCCAAACTTGTTGAGGTGAAGTTGGTTGTGTGTGATTCACCTAGATTGGCTCAACAAATTTCATTTAGAAAATGGCTGTCTGAGTTAAGAACTAGTTAAATACCCAAAAGTCTTCCAGGAAGATTGAGGGACTATTAGTGGAGTCAACATCACCTTGCATGTTGACCAGGAAGCCATTCCATGATTCTGCAAGGCCCACCTAGTGCCATTTGCCTTATGGGCAAAGGTACTAGCAGACATTAGAAGGCTAGAGAGTGAAAGAATTATCAAACCAGTCCAGTTCATGGAATGGGAAACACTGATCATACAGATTTGATTCCAATGGTTTGTTCCGTCTTTGTGGATTTCAAACAGATGGTAAATTGTTTTTCACAGCTGGATAAATACCCAATCGCTCAGATAGAATAGGGCATCTTAAAGATCAGCAAGATTGTCTCTGTGAGAAGCCACAAAGAGATGGTGAGATCCTAAGTGAATATTTCTCATCAGTACTTAGCGTCAAGGAGGGCATGGATGCTGGGGAGCTTGGAGAAATAAGTAGTGACATGTTGAAGACACTCCACATTACTGAAGAGGTGCTGGAAGTCTTAAAATGTATTAAGGTAGATAAATTCCTGGAGCCTGATGAAGTGCATCCCAGGACTTTGCGGGAGGCAAGGGAGGAAATTGTAGGGCTCCTACCAGAGAAATTTGTATCATCGACAACCACAGGTGAAGTGCCCAGAGAGTAGTTAATGTTGTACCATTATTTAAGAAAGGCTACAGGGAAATGCCTGGGAACTACAGACTGCTGAATAAGTTGTCAGAGGGCATTCTGTGAGATGGTATCTACAGGCATTTGGAGAGGCAAAGACTCATTTGGGATTGTCAGCATGGTTTTGTGTGTAGGAAATCATGTCTCTAGAATTTGCTTGAGCTTTTTGAAGGGATGACCAAGAAAGTAAGTGGGGGTAGTGCTGTAAATATTGTCTACATGGACTTCAGCAAGGTGTTTGACAGCGTTCCGCACGGTAGGTTGTTGAATAAGGTTAGATCTCACGGGATCCAGGGAGAGCAAATTGGATGCAAAATTGGCTTGAAGGTAGAAGACAGAATGTGGTGGTAGATGGATGTTTTTCAAACTGGAGGCTTGTGACCAGTGGTATGCCACAGGGATCGGCCCTGGGTCCACTATCTTTCATCATTTATATAAATGATTTGGATGAGAATTTAGGAGGAGCAGTTAACCAATTTGCAGATTATGCCACATTGGTGGTTTATTGGACAATGAAGAAGGCTATCTAAGAATACAATGAGATCTTGATCAATTGGGCCAGTGGTCCGAGGAATGGTCAATGAAGTTTAATTTTGATAAATGCAGGGTGTTGCATTTTGATGGGTCAAACCAGAGCTGATGTGCACAATCAATGGTAGGATCCCGAGGAGTATTATAGAACAAAGAGATTAATGGGTACAGGTTCATAGTTCCTTGAAAGTTGAGTCACAGGTAGACAGGGTGGTAAAGAAGGCTTTCAGAATACTTTCTTTCATTAGTCAGAGAATAGGAGTTGACATGTCTGGTACAAAATGTTGGTAAGGCCAGATTTGGAGTACGATGTGCAGTTTGGTCACCTTATTATGGAAAGGACATTATTAAACCGGAAAGAGTGCAGAAAGATTTACTACCTGGAGCGGAATGCTTGAATTATAAGGAAAGGCTGAAATAGGCTGGACTTTTTTCCCCTGTAGCATAGGAGACTGAAGCGTGGTCTACAGAGGTCTATAAAATCATGAGATATATAGATAAGGTAGATAGGCAACAACTTTTCCCCATGGTAGAGTACGCTAAAACTTGAGGGTATACATTTAAGGTGAGAGATATAATAGGGTACAGAAGGGCATTTTCTTTCCACATAGAGGGTGGTGATGTCTGGAACAGCACAGCAGTTCAGGCAGCATCCAAGGAGCAGCGAAATCGACATTTCGGACAAAAGCCCTTCATCAGGAAGGCCTGAAACATCGATTTCGCTGCTCCTTGGATGCTGCCTGAACTGCTGTGCTCTTCCAGCACCACTAATCCAGAATCTGGTTTCCAGCATCTGCAGTCCACAAGTCCACACCGACCGTCTGAAGAGTAACCCACCCAGACCCATTTCCCTCTGACGAATGCACCTAATACTATGGGCAGTTTAGCATGGCCATACTGTCTGGAACAGACTGCCAGAGGTTGTGGTGGAGGCAAGTACAATTTTGCTATTTATGAAATATTTGGATAGGTACATGGAGGGGTGAAGTATTTACCAAACCAGGCACGTGGGACCAAATTAATAATGAAAACTGTGCAGCATGGGCAAGTCGGGCAGAATGGCCTGTTACAATGCTGTAAACCTTTATGACTCTAAGACCATAATAAGGAACACTTAGAGAACTTGGATATAATCTTAAGGCATCTTTCCAAGGCAGGCGTATGCCTAAAAAGGGAAAAATGTGCATTCCAGCCCCCCGAGAGACCTACTTGGGCAACAGATTTGACAAGACCGGATTGCACCAATTGGAAGGGGTGAGGATTGGAAGATAAAATCATTTATTTGGTAATTCGAGAACTCGAGGAATCAATAACAGAAACTTTGACTAAGACAACTGGCAGGAGACTGTGAATTTGGTTTAATCCTTAATGAAATGCTGAGAGACTGTCTATTATCTGGGATTAATAATGTAACTATGCAAAAAAAAAGCTGCTAGCTGCAGCTCAACTGGACTTTAATTAGAGATCAAAAGTGCCCCAGCTCCCATGTGTCCAGCAGTGCAGATCCTTTATTGGGCTGGTAAGTTATTATGGTAAATTTATACATAAGATTAGATTAGGTTAGATTAGATTCCCTACAATGTGGAAAAAGACCCTTTGGCCCAACAAGTCCACACCGACCGTCTGAAGAGTAACCCACCCAGACCCATTTCCCTCTGACGAATGCACCTAATACTATGGGCAGTTTAGCATGGCCAATTCACCTGACCAGCACATCTTTGGACTGTGGGAGGAAGCCAGAGTACCCAGAGGAAACCCATGCAGCACGGGGAGAACGTGCAAACTCCACACAGTCAGTTGTCCGAGGTGGGAATTGAACCCGGGACCCTGATGCTGTGAGGTAGCAGTGCTAACCACTGAGCCAATGTGCCACCCCTAACTTGGCATCTATCCTGGCATCTTTGCATTAATTCCCTAAAAAGCGTCAACCTTGGAAATGGTCTCATGGACAAGCCATAGCTTTCAATGAAGTAAATAAACAGCTATTATCCTCTAAGGTGTTGGCGCACTAGGATCTCAAGACAAATTGACATGTGATGCCCCCCCCATATGGCATCAGGGTGGTATTAGTTCGTAGGTTGCCCAATGGAAGAATCTGTAATGATGTAAATTTTCTGGACACATTCCTAATCACAGCGAACAAAATCAGACTGTGGACGCAGACAGATGAAGTTCCTTCCAAGCTGAAACAACTGATATTAATGGGGAAAACCAGAATTGAAACCTTTTTGGACCTGAAGTGACCAGTTCACACTATGGGACAAATTATTGTTATAGGGAGGTGGGGAGCATGGCAAATGATTGTCCCGAGCAAATGTTGCTGTCAAATGTTGGCTGAACCTCACGAGGGCCACTCAAGGGTCTCCAAAATGAAAATGTTACCAGGGAGTTACATCTGGTGGCCAGGCTTGGATGCAGACATAGCTGCATTGGTGGGGCAGTGCTCTGACTGTCAAAAAGGACTAAAATTACCTCCCACACCTCACCCACATCCATGCGAATGGCTGAGTTAACTAAATTGCACATCAACTTTGCAGGTCTTTCCATGGGTTCAACACTCTTAGTCATTGTGGATGCCCACTCAAGCTAATTGGACATGCATAGGGCCTATTTGTCAAACATTGGGACAATGATAGAAAAACTCCATGCATCTTTTGCAACATACAAAGTCCTAGTGAATCGTTGTTAACCCTGGTAAGTGTGAGGTGATGCACTTTGGAAGAAGAAGCAAGACTTATTGAATAGCCAGGAAGCTCAGAGGTGGGTTATGTTGTCCTTCACTTTTGCTTTTCAACGAGGTCTGAAAAGAGTATTTTTTTCAGAGAAGTAAAAGATACAGACTCCAAAAGGTCTAAGTTGAAGAGTTTTAGGGCCAGTTTGGTCATAGCTAACAGATACTGCCTCAGAAAAGGCTTACAAATTAAAAAGAAAACAGTTGTCCAGTGAAAGGAGTGTGGCCAGTTCTCCCAGCCCAGCTTTTCTCTGGGTTGATTTGATTTTTGGGCAGTCTGGCTATTCACTGAAAGCACTGAGTCAGTGTTTTGAAACTGCTGGAACCAAGAGAAGCATGCTGACTCTCTTTGACATCTCTCCTGGAAGACCTTGTGTTTGACTTTAAGTTGTGTGCCAAGGGGTGTTTATGAGGATTGTTATAAGTATTTGGAACAGCATTGTTAGGTTTTTTGGATAGGTTAAGTTATTCTGTATTCTGTTTTTTTTTGTTTGTGTTTCATTTACACAGGCGGGTTCTTTACACAGAGAGTTGTGTGAGCATGGAATGCGTTGCCAGCAGCAGTTGTGGAGGCAGGGTCATTGGGGACGTTTAAGAGACTCCTGGACATGCATATGGTCACAGAAATTTGAGGGTGCATACATGAGGATCAGTGGTCGGCACAACATCGTGGGCTGAAGGGCCTGTTCTATGCTGTACTGTTCTATGTTCTATTTGGAAATCTTGCAAATAAATTGTTTTGTTTTTAGATCCCTTACAGTGTGGAAACAGACCCTTCATCCCAAGCAGTCCACACTGACCCTCCGAAGAGTAACCCACCTAGACCTATTTCCCTCTGAATGCAGCACCTAACACGATGGGTAATTTAGCATGACCAATTCATCTAACCTGCACATCTTTGGATTGTGGGAGGAAACCGAAGTACCCGGAGGAAACCCACGCAGACACGGGGAGAATGTGCAAACTCCACACAGACAGTCGTCCAAGGCTGGAACCAAACCTGACACGCTGGTGCTGTGAGGCAGCAGTGCTAACCACTGAGTCACTGTGCCATTTTGTTTAAAGCTAAGTGCTTTAACCAGTGGCATCTCTCCTGGAATATCCACTTTACACCTGCTTAATATAACTAGCAAAGTTCAGGTCAGGTCTACTTTCTTGAAATGTTTTGAAGGGGGCCTGGACCGATTCACAACAGAGGAAGAGAGGGATCTTGGGGTGCTTGTCCACAGATCCCTGAAGATGGCAGGATGATAAAGTCCATGCCAACCAGATATTCTAAACTAATCTAGTCCCATTTGCCAGCACTTGAGTAGATAAAGGGTAGATAAAGGCATTCTTAATTGTAGGCCTTATTGTCAGCCACTGCACAAATCATAAAAGCAGGGAAGTTATGTTGGAGCTGTGTGGGACTTTGATTCACCCACAACTGGAGTACTGTGTACAGTTTGGTCTTCACATTGTAGGAATAAAGTGATTGCACAGTATGGAGTGCAGATGAGATTCATCAGGATGCTTCCTGGAGAAAAGCACTTCAGCAATGATGAATAGGCATAAGCTTGGGTTATTTTCTTTGGGGTAGAGAATGGGACTTGTTGGATGGATAAGATTATGAGGAGCATGGATAGGATGAAGAGAAAGCAGCTGTTCCCCTTAGTTGAAGGGTCAATAAATAAGTGAGTACACTTTTCATGTGTGATTTAGAGGATTTTTGAGGAGAACTGTTTTCACCTAGAAGTGTTGGGATCTGCACAGCTTGGGAGAATATTTAGATGTCATAGAGATGTACAGCACAGCAACAGATCGTTAGGTCCATCTCGTTCATGCCAACCAGATATCCTAGCCTAATCTAGTCCCATTTACCAGCATCCAGCCCATATCCCTCTGAACCTATCCTATTCATATACCCAATTGTACCCAATTATACCCAATTGTTGTATTTGTACCAGCCTCAACCACTTCCTCTGACAGCTCATTCCATACATGCACCACCCTCTGCGTGAAAAAGTTGCCCTTAGGTCCCTTTTAAATCTTTCCTCTCTAACCCTAAACCTATGCCCTCTAGTTCTGGACTCCCCCATCCCAAGGTAAAGACCTTGTCTATTTACCCTATCCACACCCCTCATAATTTTATAAACCAGTCAATACTCAAGGCTTGTGTGACAGGTTATTTCCAAATTAAACCACTACAAGCGAGTTATCCTTTGAATAATTTACTTCTTTCCACCACACTGACCAATAAAGGAAAGCATACCAAACACCTTCTTCACTATCTTTTCTACCTGTGACTCCACTTTCAAGGAACCATGAACCTGTGCTCCAAGGTCTCTTTGTTCAACAACACTCACCAGGATCTTACCATTAAGTGTATAAGTCCTGCTAAGATTTGCCTTTCCAAAACACAGCACCTCGCATTTATCTAAATTAAACTCCATCTGCCACTTCTCAGCCCATTGGCCCATCTGAGGCACTAAACTTCACAACCTTTAAAAGGTACTTGGATGAGGACTTGAAGTGCCATAGCATTCAACACTAGTGCTAGAAAATGGAGTTAGTGTAGGTAGTATGCCACAAGCATATTTTTGGCAGTATAGACTCAATGAGCTGAAGGGCCTCTTGGTTGTATGATTCTATTATTCCATTACTATATTTTACTGTGATATCCAGACCAGCTTTCATCCTCATGGTCTCGTTTATATTTCTTCTGTTATACCACCTTGACTATGTCACATGTCTTCCAAGGTGAGTTGGTAAATTGGATACAAAATTGTCTTGGCCATAGTAGTTGTGGAGGGGTATTTTTCTGACTGGAGTTCTGTGACCAGTGGTGTACCACAAGAATCAATGCTGAGACCTCTATTGTTTGTAATGTATATAAATAATTTGGATGAATATGTAGGTGTTCTGATTAGAAAGTTTGTAGATGACATGAAAATTAGTGTAGTTGTGGATAGTGAGGAGGGTCGTCAACAGACACAGCAGGATATAGAACAATTGTAAAGCTGGGTGGAGAAATTGCAGATGAAGTTTAAACCAGATAAGTGTGAGGTGTTGCATTTTGGGAGGTCAAATGCAAGTGAAAAGTATACAGCAAATGGCAGGGCCTTCGTGAACATTGATACACAGAGAGATTTTGGGGTCCAAGGTCACTGCTTCCTGAAAGTGACAACGCAAGTGGATAAGGTGAGAAAGAGGTGTACGGCATTGCATACCTTCATCAGTCAGGCCATGGAGTATACAAATTGGCAAGTCATATTGTAGCTGTAAGAAATTAGTTGGCTCACATTTGGAGTATAATATGCAGTACTGGCCATCACACTGTCAGAAGGATATGGAAGCTTTGGAGAGGGTGCAAAAGAGGTTCAAAGGGCTTGTGCCCGAAACGCCGATTCTCCAGCTCCTGACCTGCTGTGCTTTCCAGCACCACACTCTTGACTCTGACCTCCAGCACCTGCAGTCCTCACTTTCTCCTCCTTCACTAGGATGTTATCTGGATTGGAGTGTATTAGCTATAAGAGAGGTGGACAAACTTGGATTGGTTTTACTTGGACATTAGAGGCTGAGGGGCGACCTGATAGAAGTACATAAAATTATGAAAGGTATGGATAGGAATTGTTAGTTGGAGTCTTATTCCCAGGGTAGAAACATCAAACACTAGGAGTCTTAGGTTTAAGGTGAAAGGGGAAAAGTTTAAGAGATGTAGTAGGAAATGTTTTTTACACACAGCACATGATAGGTGCATGGAACGTGCTGCCATGGAAGGTGGTTCAGGTGATACATTAGTCAGGTTCATGAGACATTTAGACAGACACACGAACAAGCAGGGACGAGAGAGATCCAGACGATGTACAGTCTGATGGGATTAGTTTAGAAAGATATCATATTTGGCACAGACATTTTATTTTGAAGGGCCTGTTCCTGTGGTGTTCTGTCTATGTTCTATGACATCTACATGCAGTAAGTAGATAATGTCAAGGTGCTGCAAATATTGAATCCTCTGTTCTTTGTTACATTGGAGAATGTTCCAGTTATTCCAATATGGGTCATAGAACATAGAAAGTTACAGTGCAGTACTGGAAATGATTTCTTCCCAGGAATATTTTGAATGCAACAGATGTCTAATTCAATGAAGAATGTCTTTCAGAGAACCAATCTCTAGTTAGAACTATGAATTTGTCTGTACATCACACTCCAGCACAACCCAATAATTTAAACACTGAAGTATTTAGATTTCTTCAATCTTTAAACCAGTCTGTCAAAAGAAAGTTCTCAGTATCCAACTGATAGGATTCCAATACACAAATTTATTCTGATTTTACTTTGTAAGGAAGTGACAAGGCCAGGAAATTGCTGGTTTCCTCTTTGGCAAGGGCATAACAACCTGAACATCAACTTCATTGTGTGTAAGTCATTTAATTTCAACCCTCATAATGTCAACTGGTAGTCATAATATAACAATCTACATTTGATCTACATTGCTCTACATTTCAGCAAAAAGATCCTGAGCTTCCAGTTGCATGCCACTTTAACACACCACCCTGTTCCCTGGCCAGCAACTCTGTTTCATGCTTCCTGCAGTACTCCTGCGAAGCTCAGTACAAGCTGGAAGAACAGCACTTCATTTTCCACTTTAGAACTCACCAGCCTTCTGGACTTAATAGCAAGTTTAACAATCGGAGGGCTTGAGCACCTTTCCTCACACTTTCCCCCACACCAGACCTTGTTATCACATGATCTGCTAATACAGACAACCTATTGTTAGTCACTGACACTCCCCAATCATAGCTATTCATCCTCCTATCCACTCCTTTGTTGATCCAACTGTTCTCTCTCTCTTTTGGGCTCTATCTGCACTTTACTATGTACTCCTTACCCCCTCCACTATCCTATCTTTTGCGTAAAAGCAAGCAAAACACTGGTATATATGCTGGGGTCGGGAAAAGGTATAAACAATAGATGGAGATGGAGCCCAGAGAGAAAGAAAAAACAGTTTAGCATTTAAAGGAATGGGTAAAGGTCAGCCTGAGAGAATGAATAGCTGCTACTAGGGACCCTGGATAATATCGCTGTCTTGGGCTTATTGTAGTGCTCCAGTGAAGCACAGCGCAAGTTGGAATCATAGTATTCCATTTTCCACTTGGGAACTCTGCAGGCTTCAGGACTCAGTATTGAATTCAATAATTTTAGGGCACGGGCACCTTCTCCCATGGCCTTACACAAACCCCCAGGCACTAGCACTTGTCATCACGTGGGCTACTACTTAAACAACGCATTGTCAGGTACTTATGGTCCCTAACTTCACGAAGACCAGTATCACATCACCAAGGTCACTCTTATTTGCATAGTACATGACACTGACCCAGCTGGTAGAGAGCCAGCTCCCAGAGTGAACAGAATCCCTGAGACTTCTGTTTACTTTTTTTCTTTTTTTCCCCTTTCTTCCTTTTCCTTTTTCTCCCCCACATTACCACCTGACAGCGGTTGTGCTTATTTTTCCCCAGCACTCATTTCTTGTGTGTGCAAGTGAAGCACACAGTGAAAAACAAACAAATGCATAAATCTTTACTCATATTCCACCACCAGGAAGAAAGGAAATACCCGAATGGGCCAGTAACAAGCAGTGTCCTTCACATCAAAGGGCAATGCTGCATGATCAAAAAAGTGAAGGGGAGGGTAGGGATTAAATCAAAATAGAGTTAGAGGGGGGAGACTTCGAGAAAAACCACACTACCACCTAACTGCGGTAGTGCTAATTTTCCCCCCAGCACCCATGTTGTGTGTGTGCAGGTGAGAGACAGTGAGAAACACAAGGTGCACGAATCTTTATTCAGTTTCCACCACCAGGAAGAAAGGAAACACCCAAGTGGCCAGTGACAGGCAGTGCCCTTCACATCAAAGGGCAATGCTGTGTGATCAAACAGTGAAGGGCAGAGCAGGGATCAAATCAAAGTAGTGTTGGAGGGGGAGACTTCTGTTTATATCTGTTAGCCAGGGCTCTTGGATTGGATCAGGTTTCCAACCAGGAAACTCATATCGTGTGAGATTCACCTGGCTGACTTCGTTTCAATCACTACAGTCCCCATTAAGGAAGAAACAAGAAACAGCTTTTATTTGGGAATAAATTGCTTCACTGAGTAAAACACTCTTGTAATGTGATACACTGAAGGAAGCAGACTACAACTTACATCTGAATTGCTTCACTTGAAACCAGACACACAAATGTCTGTGATTACAATTTGTATAGAAACTAGCAGCGATAACTCCTTAAGTGTCTTGTTTCAGTGTCTTGTTATTAAGGTACAGGAGCAATAGTCAGTATCACTTCATCAGGAATGAATACCTTGCTGAAGGTACAAATCCCATAATAATAAAACCTAAATGTAAAAGCTTTATGTGTGTTCAAGGAACCATCCCCCTCCATATATTTAGGAACAGAAGTAGGCCATTCAGCTCCTTGAGCCTGTTCCTCTAGTTAAGATAGGAAGGAAACATCAGATGCAGGGAAATTTGGTTGTCTGGATACAGAATTAGCTGGCTCAAGAAAGACAGAGAGTGGTAATAGATGGTAAGTATTCAGCTGAGAGCCACGGATCACAGCATGGGGTAGCTAGTAAACAGGCAGATACAGTGAGGAAAGAGTCTGTGAGGAAGATTAGACACGTGATAGGGCAAAATTGCAATCAGTGTGATGGGTTGAAGTGTGTCTATTTTAATGCAAGAAGTATCAGGAATAAGGATGATGAACTTCAAACATGGATCAGTGCTTGGAGCTGTGACATTGTGGCCATTACAGAGACTGGGGTATGACAGGACCAGGAATGGTTGCTGGATCTTTCGGGTTTAGATGTTTCAAAGGAATAGGGAGGGAGGTAAAAATGGTGGGGGATAGTTTAACAGCTATAGAGATCATTGAGCGGGTTTGTCTACTGTGTAATTATGGGTAGAAATAAGAAACAGGAAAGGAGCAGGCAATTTATTGGGAGTTTTCCATTCAACCCCCAAGTAGCAATAGAGACATGGAGGAGCAGGTTGGGAGGCAGATTTTGGAAAGGTGCAGAAGTAACAGGATTGTTGTCATAGGTGACTTCCACTTCCCTAATTTTGATTGGAACCTCCTTAGTGCAAATAGTTTGGATGGTGCAGACTTTGGCAGGTATGTCCAGGAAGGATTCCTGAATCAGTCCATAGATAGGCCGACTAAAGGGGAAGACATATTGGATTTGGTGCTTGGAAACAAACCAAGTCAGGTGTCTTCTCTCGTTGGGACAGCATCTCGGGTGATAGTGATCACAACTCCCTGACCTTTACGATAGAGCAGATAGTATAGGAAAGTGTTTAATTGGAGGAGTGGAGATTACAAGGCAGGAACTGTGGAGCATAAATTGGGAACGGATAATCTCTGGGAAATGTACGACTGAAAAGGGAAGGTTGTTCAGGGAGTACTTGCTGGTAGTGCTTGACTGGTTTGTCCAATTGAGGCAAGGAAGGGATGGTAAGGTGATGGAACCTTGAATGACAAGAGATGTGGAACATTTAGTCAAGAGGAAGAAGGAAGCTTATGTAAGGTTGAGGAAGCAAGGATCAGACAGGTCTCCAGAAGATTACAAAGTAGCCAGGAAGGAACTGAAGATTGGATTTAGTAGGGCTAGAAAGGGGCATGAAAAGCCTTGGTGATTAGAATTAAGGAATACCCCAAGGCATTCTACACTTTTATGAGGAACAAGATGATGGCCAGAGTGAGGGTAGACCCGATCACGGACAATGGAGTGAACTTGTGTCTGAAGTTACGGAAGGTAGAGGAGGTCATTAATGAATATTTAACGTCAGTGATCGTGACCTTGTCATCTGTGAGGACAGTGTGAAACAGGCTGACATACTCAAACAGATTGATGTTAAGAAGGAGGATACAGTGGAAATTTTGAAAAACATGAAGATCGTTAAGTCCCCAGGCCAGATGGGATATATTCAAAGTTATTACAAGCGAGGGAAGAGATTGTTGTGACTTCGGTGATAATCTTTGCATCCCTACTGTTCACTGGAGTAGTACCAGATGATTGAAGAGTGCCAAATGTTATTCCATTGTTCAAGAAAGGGAGGAGGGATAACCCTGGGAATTACAGACCAGTCGGTCTTACATCAGTGGTGAGCAAATTATTGGAGAGGATTCTAAGAGACAGGATGTATGATTATTTGGAAAAACATAGTTTGATTAGAGAGAGTCAGCATGGCTTTGGGCGGTGGGGGGGAGGGGTCATGCCTCACAAGCCTTATTGAATTCTTTGAGGATCTGATAAAACACATTGACAAAGGCAGAGCAGTCGATGTGATACATATGGATTTTAGGAAGGCATTTGATAAGGTTCCCCATGGTAGGCTCATTCAGAAATTAAGGAGGCAAGGGATACAGGAAAATCTGGCTGTCTGGATACATAATTGGCTGGCCCATAGAAGACAGAGATTGGTAGTAGATGGAAAGTATGTAGCCTGGAGTTCGGTGATCAGTGGTGTTCCACAAGGTCTGGCTCTGGGACTTCTGCCCTTTGTGATTTTTATAAATGACTTGGATGAGGAAGTGGAAGGGTGGGTTAGTAAGTTTGCCCATGACACAAAAGTTGGTGGTGTTGTAGATAGTATGGAAGGCTGTTGTGGGTTGCAATGGATGCAGGATGCAGGCGCAGAGCTGGGCTGAGAAGTGGTAGATGGTGTTTAACTGAGAAAAGTGTGATGTGAATCATTTTGAAAGGTCGAATTTGAATGCAGCTTACAGGGTTCTTGGCAGTGTGGAGGAACAGAGGGATCTTGGTGTCCACATCCATAGATCCTTCAAAGTTACCACCCAAGTTGATAGAGTTGTTAAGAAAGCATATGAAGTGTTGGCTTTCATTAGCGGGGGTTTTGAGTTTAAAAGTCGCAAGGTTATACTGCAGCTCTCTAAAGCCCTGCTTAGACCACACTTGGAATATTGTGTTCAGTTCTAGTTGCCTCATTATAGGAAGGATGTGGAAGCTTTAGAGAGGATGAAGAGGAGATTTACCAGGATGCTGCCTGGACAGGAGGGCTCCAATGAGAAAAGCTCGGGGTTTTCTCATTGGAGCAAAGAAGGACAAGAAGTGACTTGATAGAGGTGTACAAGATGGTAAGATAGACATATATAGAGTGGATAGCCAGAGACTTTGTCCCAGGACAGAAATGACTATCACAAGGGAGCATAATGTTAAGGTAATTGGAGGAAAGTTTAGCGGAGATGTCAGAGAATAAGTTCTTTACACCAAGTGGTGGGTGCATGGAATGCACTGCCAGCAGTGGTAGTGGAGTCAAATACATTAGGGACATTTAAGCAACTATTGGATAGGCACATGGTAGGTAGTACAATGAAGGATCTGTAGGTTAGTTTGCTCTTAGAAAAGGATAAAAGGTCGGCACAACATCATTGGCCAAAATGCCCATACTGTGCTGTACTGTTGTATATTCTATGTTCTATGTTAATTAGATCATAGCTGACCTGTGGCCAAACCCCATATACCTGCCTTTGGCCCATATCCCTTAATGCCAGATTTAAAATTAACAGTCAATCTCACGTCAACTGCCATTTTGGAAGAGAGTTCCAAATCTCTACGCCCTTTCAACGGGTTGTACCTGAAGTGAAGAGGAACCAATATCTTTGTGGCCAAATTTGCCAGTGCTGCAAGGGAGGGTTTAAAATAGATTGGCAGGGGTGGAGGGGGAGTCCTCAAAAACAGGGAGTTAACTGTGAGGCTGGAAGGAGATACAGTAATCAGAAATTAGCAACTTGAAGAGACGACTCAGGCCGGAACACAAGAAGGAGTGAGAAATGCATGTTGGATTAAATTGCATCTATTTCAATGCAAGAAGGCTGATAGATAAGGCCGGTGAACCCAGGGTGTGGATGGGTATGTGGGACTGGGAGATTATAGCCATTGCAGAAACATGGCTAAGGGAGAGACAAGACTGGCAGCTTAATGTATCAGGGTACAGGTGCTTTAGGTGGGGCAGAGGTGGTGGAAAGAGGGGAGGGGGAGTTGCATTTTTGATTAGGGTGAGTATCACAGCAGTAGTCGGAGATGAGAAAAACTGAATGATCATCCAGCGATGCTTTGTAGATGGAAGTGAGAAATAAGAAGGAAACAGTGATGCTATTGGCATTGTACTATAGGCCCTCAAAAAGTCAAAGGGAATTAGAGGAACATATATACCGGGAGATTGGGCAGACTTGCAGGAACAGTGTCATAGTAGGGGATTTTAATTTTCTGAACGTAGACTGGGGCTGCCACTCTTAAGAGCTTGGATGGGGTGGAATTTATTAAGTGTGTTCAGGAAATTTTCCTCAAGCAGTATATAGAGGATCCGACTCAGAATGGGGCAAAACTCAACCTATTCTTGGGAAAAAGGGCAGGACAGGTAACGGAGGTGACAGTGTGGGAGCACTTTGGGATCAGTGACCATAGTTTTATTAATTTTAAGAAAGTTATGGAGAAGGACAATGTGGACCAGGTGAAGTTCTAAATTGGGGCAAGGTGATTTTTGATGGAATTAGACATGAGCTTGCAGGGGTTGATTGGAATAGTTTGTTTGCAGGAAAAGGGACCTCTGACAAGTGTAGGCCTTTAAAAGTGAGAAAGCTGGAGTTCAAGGTCTGTATGTTCCTGTGAGGGCGAAGGGTAGGGTTGGCAGGAATAGGAAACTCTGGATCACAAGAGGTATTGAGGCTTTGACCAGAAAAAAAGGGGAGGTGTGGCTCAGGTACTGGCAGCTAGGATCAAGGGAATTCCTGGAGGTATATGGGGATAGAGGCATTTACTGAAGAAGGAAATCAGGAGGGTGAGAATGTGGCATGAGATAGCCTTGGCTGAGAAGATTAGGGTGAATCCAAACAGGTTGTTTATTTATGTATATTAAAGGACAAAGAATAACTAGACCCCCGCCCCCCACCTTCCCACCCCCCCCCCCCCCCCCACCCCAAACTGAGGACAATTGTGGATATATATGTGTGCAACCACAGGAGATGAATCTCCTCTGTGTTTAACATGAAGAAAGACATTAAGACTTGGGAACTTTGGGAAGTTAGTGGTGATATCTTGGGTACAGTCTACATCACTGTAGAGGAGGTGTTGGATGTGTTGGATTGTATGAAGGTAGATAAATCTCCTAGTCCTGATCAGATATATCCAAGTATACTGCAAGAGACTAGGAAAGAAATTGCAGGGGCCCGGGCTGATATTTTTGCATCATCGTTAGCCACAGGTGAGATCCTGGAAGACTGGAGGGTAGCGAATGCTGTGCCATTATTCAAGAAGGGCTGCAAAGAAAAACCTGGGAATTATGGATCAGTAAGCTTAACAGTTGGGTAAATTACTTGAGTCATAGAGTCATAGAGATGTACAGCACAGAAACAGACCCTTCGGTCTGACTCATCCATGCTGACCAGATATCCCAAACCAATCTAGTCCCAAATGCTTTCAAACCCTTCCTATTCATATACCCATCCAGATACCTTTTAAATGTTGCAATTGTACCAGCCTCCACCACTTCCTCTGGCAGCCCATTCCATACACGCACCATCCTCTGCGTGAAAAAGTTGCCCCGTAGGTCTCTTTTATATCTTTCCCCTCTCACACTCAACCTATGCCCTCTAGTTCTGGAATCCCCCAACCTAGGGAAAAGACCTTGTCTATTTACCCTATCCATGCCCTCATGATTTTATAAAACTCTATAAGGTCACCCCTCAGCCTCCGATGCTCTAGGGAAAACAGCCCAAGCCAATTCAAACTCTCTCTATAGCACATATCTTCCAACCCTAGCAACATCCTTGTAAATCTTTTCTGAACCCTTTCAAGTTTCACAATGTCTTTCCGATAGGAAGGAGACCAGAATTGTATGCAATATTCCAACAGTGGCCTAACCAATGTCCTATATAGCTGCAACATGACCTCCCAACTCCTGTACTCAATATTCTGACCGATAAAGAAAAGCATACCAAACACCTACTTCACTATCCTGTCTACTTTCAAGGAGCTATGAACCTGCTTTCCAAGGTCTCTTTGTTCAGCAGCACTTCCTAGGACCTTACCATTAAGTGTATAAGACCTGCTAAGATTTGCTTTCCCAAAATGCAGCACCTCACATTTATTATTAAACTCCATCTGCCACTTCTCAGCCCATTGACTCATCTGATCAAGATCCCGTTGTAATCTGAGGTAACCTTCTTTGCTGTCTACTACACCTCCAATTTTGGTGTTATCTGCAAACTTACTAACTATACCTCTTAAGCTCACATCCAAATCATTTGTGTAAATGATGAAAAATAGTGGACCCAGCACCAATCCTTGTGACATTCCACTGATCACAGGCCTCCAATCTGAAAAACAACCAGTTTTTGAGCCAGTTCTGTATCCAAACGGCTAATTCTCCCAGTATTCCATGAGATCTAACCTTGCTAACCAGCCTCTCATGGGGAACCTTGTCGAATGCCTTACTGAAATCCGTATAGATCATGTCTACCACTTTGCCCTCATCAATCCACTTTGTTACTTCTTCAAAAAACTCCATCAAGTTTGTGAGGCATGATTTCCCATGCACAAAGCCATGTTGACTATCACTAATCAGTCCTTACCTTTCCAAATACATGGACATTCTGTCCCTCAGGACTTCCTTCAACAACTTCCCCACTAGCAACATCAGGCTCACTACTTGAGAAGATTCTGAGGCATAAGATATACATACATTTGGAATGACATGGTTTGATTAGGAGTAATCAGCATAACTTTATGCATGAGAGATCATGCCTCACAAATTTGTTAGATTTCTTTGATGAAGTGACCAGGAAGTTTGATGAAGGCAGGGTGATAGACATAATCTATATGGATTTCACTATGGCCTTTGATAAGGTTCCACATGGTAGCTAGCAGAAGGGCCTGTCTCCATGCTGTCGGACTCTACCACTCTAAGATTCTAAGTACTTCTTGATATCTCTTCTGAAAAGTCTGGCCCTAATTATCCCTTCGTTCTCGAATACCTGGTCAGTAGAAATAGTATTTTCCTGTTAATACTTTGAAGTCTTTAATCAGATCACCTCTTAACCTTCTAAATTCTAGAGAAATCAAACTTCATTTGAATAATCTGTCCTCACAACCTAACCCCAAAGTCCAGGTCTCATTAATGTAAACACATCGTGTGCTCTCTCCCAGGCCAATATATCCTCTCAAAGAATCCTAGTGGTTTTACTTAAGTTGATAAAATTAAGAATGAAATGGTAGGGTGAGTTGATTAGAAGCTAAAGGAATCTGTAGATGAAAAGAAGGGCAAGGCTAAAGTGATAATATATGATTTGCATCTGTCAGTATCAAACAGAACATTTATGCCCAAATCATAGCAACATTTTATATAATAAAATTCTGCATAGCTGACATGTGAGCAAAGTTCAGCTCATGGAGTAGTAGAACAGTAGTAGCATGAATATGAAGTTGGTTGAGTGTCAGGAAACAGACTATTGATGAATGATTATTTTTCAGACAAGAGGATATTCTTGGAGTTCCGAAAGGGTCAGTGTTAGGACCTTTGCTTTCTTGATATGTATAAGTGGTCCACAGGAAATAATTTCAACTTCACATTCACAGATGATAAGACTTGGAATCATTGTGACCTGTGAGGAAGAGAGTAGGAGACTTCAAGAGAGCAAGAGCAAGGAGATTATGCTGAAATTATTTCAGAATCATGCAGCATACGCTGGAAAGATGCATCGAGGGTGGGCACCACACCTTAGGAAGGTTGTTAGGCATTGAAAAGGATGCACCAAAAAATTAACAAGAATGCAGCTGTACAGGAGGAGCAGGGGCTGTTCTTCTTTTCAAACAGAAGATGGAGAGGAGAGTTGACTGAAGTATCCTCAATCAAGAAGGGTCTGGGCAGAGCAGATAGAGAGGAGCAATTGGTGGATGGATCAAAACCCAGGGGCTACCAAGTGAAGTGACTGGCAAAAAAAATAAGAGTGAATGAGAAAATCTTTTTCTACAGAATGGCCATAGAATGTAGAACATAGAGCATAGAATATTACAGCGCAGCGGCCCTCAATGTTGTGCTGACCTGTGGAACCAATCTGAAGCCAATCTATCCAGCACTATTCCATTTTCATTCATATGTCTATCCAATGACCATTTAAATGTCATTAAAGTTGGTGAGTCTACCATTATTTCAGGCAGGGCATTCAATGTCCCTACTACTCTCTGAGTAAAATACCTACCTTTGACATCTGTCCAAATCTATCACCCCTCAAGTTAAAACTATGACCCCTTGTGCTAGCTATCACCAACGGAGGAAAAAGGTTCTCACTGTCCACCCTATCTAATCCTCTGATCACCTTGTATGTCTCATTTAAGTTGCCTCTTAACCTTCTTCTATCAAATGAAAACAGCCTCAATCACTCAACCTTTCCTCAAAAGACCTCTCCATAGCAGGCAACGTCCTGGTAAATCACTTCTGCATCCTTTCCAATGCTTCCACATCCTTCCTATAATGCAGTGACCAGAACTGCATGCAATACTCCAAGTGTGGCCGCACCAGATATTTGTACAGCTGCATGATGACCTTGTGACTCCGAAACACAATCCCTGTACTAATTAAAGCTAATACACTGAATGCCTTCTTAACAATCCTATCAACCTGGATGGCAACTTTCAGGGATGTATGCACATGGACACTGGGATCTCTCTGCTCATCTACACTACCAAGAATCTTACCATTAGCCCAGTGCTCTATATTTATGTTACTTCTTCTATAGTGAATCACCTCACACTTTTCCACATTAAACTCCATTTGTCATGTCTCACCCCAGCTCTGCAGCTTATCCATGTCCCTCTATAATGTTTAAAATCATTCCACACTTTCCACAACTCCACTGACTTTAGTGTAATCTACAAATTTACCAGCCCATCCTTCTACACCCTCATCCAGATCATTTATAAAAATGACAAACAGCAGTGGCCCCAAAACAGATCTTTGCGATCCACCACTCATAACTGACCTCCAGGATGAATATTTTCCATCAACCATCTGTCTTCTTTCAGCTAGCAAATTTCTGATCCAAACCATTAAGTCACCCTCAATCCCATGCCTCTGTATTTTGTGCAATAGCCTTCCATGGGGAACCTTATCAAACACCTTACTGAAATCCATATACACCCCATCATCCGCTTTACCCCTTATCCACCTGTTTGGCCACTTTCTCAAATAACTCAATAAAGTTTGTGAGGCACTATCCCAAATCAAACTATTCCTTTCTAGATGGGGATTATGAATCCTATCTCTTATAGTCCTTTCCAACAGTTTTCCCACAACTGAAGGAAGGCTCACTCATCTATAATTACCAGAGTTATCTTTGAATTAGATTAGATTAGATTTCCTACAACGTGGAAACAGGCCATTTGACCCAACAAATCCACACTGACCTTTTGGAGAGTAGCCCACCCAGACCCATTCCCCTAACCTATTATCCTATATTTATCCCTGACTAATGCACTTAACATTATGGCCAATTCAACTGACCTGCATATCTTTGGACTGTGGGAGAAAACCAGAGCACCTGGAAGATACCCACACAGACAGTCACCTGAGGCAGGAATCGAACCCAGTTCCCTGGCGCTGTGAGGCAGCAGTGCTAACCACTGAGCCACCATGTCACCCCTCTATTTCCCTTCTTGAACAAGGGGACAACTTTTGCTATCCTCCAGTCTTCAGGCACTACTCCTATAGACAATGACAGCATACAGATCAAACCAAAGGCTCTGCAATTTCCTCCCTTGTTTCCCAGAGAATCATAGGATAAATGCCATCCAGCCCAGAGGATTTATCTATTTTCACACTTTCCAGAATTGCTAACACCTCCTCCTATGAACCTCAATCCCATTTAGTCTAATAGCCTGTATCTCAATATTCTCCTCAACAATATTATCTTTTTCCTGTGTGAATACTGCCAAAAAGTAGTCATTTAGTGCCTCTCCTATTTCTTTGGACTCCACGCTCAACTTCACACTGCTGGTCAGGATCTGAAATGCCTGAAAGTGTGCAAAAGACATTCAAAAAGGAGTTGAAAATTACTGAAGAAATGTATTTTTCAGAGAAGGGGTAGGGGACTGGGAGTCAGCAAGGTGCATTTGCAGAGGGAAGGTCTTGACATGATAGCCAAATGACATCTTGTTTTGTTTTGATTTGATTAGATTCACAGATACCTTGCGGTGAATTTAAATTACTCACTCTCTCATTGTGGAATTTGAATTATACCTGAATTACTTCTCGTGAACATAACCATAACACTTGCAAAACATTAGTGAGCTGCTCACATAGTACAGGCAATATTGAAAGAGATGGAGAGTACAAAACTAAGGGTAAGAAACATTGCAAGGGGGTGTACCCACAATCTATGGTTAACTATAAAAGTTTAATGTAATATGGTCATCCACTCATATCATGATGGTCAATGTGCCTTCCTTGTCACCATTAGCACAAAGCAAGGTTGCAGAGTAGCGTCAGTTCAATTTGACATTGATTTTTCAGCCATGCTCTTCAAGATCTCACGTGGGACTGAATGTTTACTTCAGGACAAATAGCCTCTCCAATCAATTGAAGCTAAAGATTCACACAAATATTCGCATTTGCTGACTTCCCATACCACACACCCTGGAGCACAATGCAGCTAAATTGCATTCAAAATGTTTTGCTTCAAAACATTCACCATGGCTTAAGTTTGAAAAGGATAGAAATCTTGCACTATCACCAAGAACATATCTACGCTCACCTTACTTCAGAAGTTCTGTTGTTCTGGGATTATTCATTCCAAAAATCACATTGGATTATTAAATCATCCACAGAATGGTCAAAACAAACTGAGCTTTCAGAACCCTTATACAAAGTGATCAGAGAGATCTCGGCACAATATCGTGGGCCAAAGGGCCTGTTCTGTGTTGTACCATTCTATGTTCTAATAGGGGACTATCTGAAATCAAGAACAAAACCTACCAGATAATAATTCTCATACCACTTCTCTTGGTCTGTGAGGCATGGATAAACACATGGAGTTACATAAAGCATGCTAGTTTCACAGCTAAAAATGTATCAGTAACATATTCTCATTCTGAAGAAACAGCACCAGTAAAAGCAGAGTGGTAATAGAGGGAGACAGAGTTGGAGCCCAAGGAGATCAGGAATTCAGTCACACCTCAGTTGTTTACTCTTGATGATAATGCCCTCTCCAGTGACACACGCTACCCATCTGAAGGTCTGCTCTTGTGAACCAGACAGTCAGAAGATCTCTGCAGATCTCAAGGTTCCTGGATCAATGTTCTTCTGAAGCTGCACCGATCCAGACAGTTCCAGTCTGGCCATGCTCAAGTTGGAGCCTGAAAGTTACCTCACAGAATCACTGCTGAAAAATCTGCAAAGGAACAGCATGAATGAACAAATTGTCCACAGGTTCCAAATTAAGTGAGAGGATTTTGCCATATACCCCAGCGTGAGAAACACTGGTGCAAGAGAAAAGAGAATGAACAAAATGTCTGGAAAGTTCCAGAAATCTGAGTTGATGAAATAAGATGGTGGAAGAGTCTGTGCAGCATTAGATCACACATGGCCCTGTTTCTGTGTTCTGTAAATCTACACAGTATGTTTACAGGCAAAATATTGCTTGGTTCTACCATTCTGTGCACACATTAGGAAACTGATATGAAAGCTGAATGTACTGGAGTCTAGTGAGTTTGAATCTTTACCCCATCAATAGCTTTGACACAGGCTTAAGGAAGCCTGCATAAACAGACACAGACTGTTCTGCATCAGAAACTAGTTTCATTGATTCAAGCTCTAATATTGATGTTAAGAGATTTTTTTGTTGCAAATCCCGTGCCATAAGTTAACCTTTCAAATTCCTGTATAAACAATTGTCGACAGAAGTGATCCTTTTATCTCTAATAAGTGAGGCTGGCAAGAGGTAATCACATTCATCCTGTAATGTCAGAACATGGCAAATCCCATCACAGTATTACAGTATTAACTCAATCACTGTCTTTTCATTTTTGTTTTGAAATTGGTTACTTGCTTCCACAGTAAAGATTCTCCCACAAATAAACAATTCCAATGTTTTTCAGTCTCTCAAGCTCTAACCTTCAGCATTCCTGAGAAGCAGGTTCGATAGACAGACAGTCATAGAGTCAAACAGCTTTATAACATGGAAAACTGGGCCAACTTATCCATGCTGTCCAGTTTTCACAAATAATCTAGTCCCATTTGCCCACTTTTAGTCCATATCCCTCCATTCCAATCCCATCCATGTACCTGTTTAAAAGTTACTTAAAATGCAGAATTACCTGCCACTATCTCTGACAGCTCGTTCCAGACACTCACCACCTTCGGTATGGAAAAAATTGCCCCACTGAACCCTTTTGTATCTCTCCACTCTCACTTTAAACTTATGTTCTCTAGTTTTAGACTCCCCTTCCATAGGGAGAAGCTGTTGGCTATTGACCTTATCCATGCCTCTCATGATTTGATAAACCTCCATAAGGTCACCTCTCAATGTCCCTCACTCCAGGGAAAAAAGTCCCAGCCTATCCAACCTCTCCTTGTAACTCAAACCTTCTAGTCCAGGTAGCATTCTTTCTAGTTTAATAATATCCTTTCTACAAACTGCAGCACTCCAAATGTATCTTGTACAGCTGGAACAAGAATTCACAACTCCCTGACTGATGAAAGCAAGCATGCCAAAATCTTTCTTCACCACATTGTCTTCCTGTGACTCCACTTTCAAGCAGATCTCTTTGTTCTATAACACTTTTCACAAATTAGATTAATTGTGACAAATTAGATTTCTTTTTGTCATGTATACTCAAGTACAGAAGTACAGGAGTACAGTGAAACGATTACAATATTGTGCCATACAGCACTATATTAGGTGTGAAGTACTTAGGTACAAATCTTAGAAACAAAATATAGAAATAAAGAAAACCAAAGTTACATTAGCTTACAATAATTCATAGCATGAGTTGGAAAAATAAGAAATAAAGTTATAATGATAAATATTTCAGTCTTTCTATAAGGAAGTAAATCAGTGCAGGGGGCTTCTACATGTGGTTTGACTGGGCTTGCAAGCCTCTGACTGCCTGCACCAGTCCCCGCACACTGGCCATCCTGATCCACTCACGACTCCACCCCCATGGCCCAAACATTGACTGCTTAAGTCTGGACCTGGTTTGACCTTTCAAAATGCAACATCTTACATTTACTTAGATTAAATGTTATCTGCCATTCCTCAAACCATTTGATCAAGATCTTGCTGAATTCCCAGATAACCTTCTTCAGTGTGTACTATACCGCCTATCTTGGTATCAACTGAAAACTTACTCACCATGCCTCCCAAAATCACATTCAAATCATTTATATAAATGCCAAATAGTAGTGAATCCAGCACCGATCCCTGGTCACAGACTTCCAGTTTGAAAAACAACTCTCTACCACCACTCCCTGTCTTCAACCTTCAAATCAGTTTTGTCCTCAATTGGCTACTGTCTCTGAATCCTGTGAGATTTAACCCTATTCAACAACCTACCTTGTCAAATACCTTATTAAAGTTCATGTAGACAACATCTACTGCACTGTCCTCATCTACTTTCTTGGTCAAAAATCAAATTTGTGAGACATGATTTCCCATGTACACAGCCATGGTGATTATCCCCTATAAGTCTTTGCCTCTCCAAATGCAGGTCGTGTCTCTCAGAGTCCCAGCTGGCATCTTAGCCACCACAAACATAAGGCTCACTGGGCTGTAGTTCCCAGGCCTTTCCCTACAGCCTTTCTTATATAACGGCACAACTTTAGCCACCTTCCAATTGTCAGGCACTTCACCTGTGGCTGTCGATTAAACAATTACCTCTGCTCAGAGCCTTGCAATTTCCTCCCTAGCCTCCCATAAAGTCCTGGGATACACTTTAACAGGTCCTGGGAATTTATCTACCTTAATGTGTTTTAAGAATTCTAGCATCTCCTCTTCTGTAATGTGGATTGTCTTCAAGACTCAGAAATTGCTGGAGAAGTTCAGCAGGTCTGGTAGCATATGTGAAGAGAAATCAGACATAATGTTTCGGGTCCGGTGACCCTTCCTCAGAACTCAGTTCTTTCGCTTTTGATTCAAGACATCTCTATTTATTTCCCCAAGCTCCCTAGAATCCGTACTTTCCTCATCAGTAGTTACTGCTGAGAAATATTCATTTAGGATCTCACCCACCTCCTTGTGGCTCCACATACAGACAACCTTGATCATTCAAACACCGTATGCTCTCCCTAGTTAGTCTTTGCCCTCCATGTACTTGTAGAATCCCTTTGGATTCTCCTTTACCTTACCTGCAATGCCATCTCATATCCCTGTTGAAGAATGTAGTGCTGAAAAAGGACAGCCGGTCAGGCAGCATCCAAGAAGCAGGAGAATCTACCTTAAGACCTTCATCAGGAATGAGGCTGGTGGGCCAAGGGGGCTGAGACATAAATGTGAGGGGGGATGGGGCTGGGGGCAAAGAAACTGGGAATGCGATAGGTAGATGAAGGTGAAGGTGAAGGTGATAGATTGGAGAGGAGAGTGGAGCGGATAGGTGGGAAGGAAGATGGACAGGCAGGACCGTTCAAGAGGGCAGTGCCGAGTTGTAAGGTTGGGACTGGGATAAGGTGGGGGGGAGGGAAAATGGGGAAACTGATGAAATCCACATTTATCTTGTGTGGTTGGAGGGTCCCAAGGCAGAAGAGGAGGACTTCTTCCTCCAGGTGTTGGATGGTTAGAGTTTGGCGATGGAGAAGGGCCAAGACCTGCATGTCCTTGGCAGAGTGGGAGGGAGAGTTAAAGTGTTCAGCCATAGGGCGGTGGGGTTGGTCAATGCAGGTGTCCCAGCGATGTTCTCTGATGGAGGAGGCCCATGCAGCTCCTGGGCTTCCTCCATCGCCAAACCCTAACCATCCGATGCCTGGAGGAAGAACACCTCATCTTTCACCTTGGGACCCTGCAACCACATGGGATCAATATGGATTTCATCAGTTTCACCATTTTCCCTTCCCCACCTTATCCCAATCCCAACCTTCCAACTCGGCACTGCCCTCTTGAAATGTCCCACTTATCCGCTCCACCCTCTTCTCTGACCTATCACTTTCAGCCCCACCTTCAACTACTATTTCATTCCCAGCTACCTTCCCCCCCACCCCCAACACACTTCTTGACTCTATCTCCAGCATCTGCAGATCTCACTTACTCCCAGTCTTACCCTTCGCTCTAATAGTAGCATTCTGGCTCTGAGTCCTTATTAACTCAATTTTGAAAGCCTCCCACTTACCAGACGTCCCTTTGCCTGCAAGCAACTCTCCCCAAATCAACTTTTAAAAGACCCTTTCTAAGACCATCAAAATTGACCCTGCACCAATTTAGAACTTTAACTTGTAGACCAGACTTATCCTTTTCCATAGAAACATTGAAAATAGGTACAGGAATAGGCAAATTGGACCTTCAAACATGTATCAGCATTCAATATGATATATGGCTGATAGTGCAATTTCGGTATCCCATTCCTGTTTTACATCCATACTTCTTGATCCCTTTCGTCACAAACTCACTCTTGAATATGTCTAACCAATTCATTCCAACAACTTTCTGTGCTAGAGCACTGCATAAGTTTACAACTCCCTAAGTGAAGAAATTCTTTCTCAGTTCAGTCCGAAATGGCTTATCCTTTATTGTTAGACTGTGACTCCTAGTTCTGGGCTTCCCCAAAGTCAGGAATTTCTTCCTGCATCTAGCCTGTCCAGTCCTGTCAGGATTTTATATGTTTCTATGCCATCCCCCCTCATTCTTTTAAATTCCAATGAGTACAAGTCCAGTCGATCCAGTCTTACTGTATATGTCAGTCCTGCTATCCCAGGAATCAGTGTGGTGAACCTATACTGGGCTCCCTCAATAGTAAGAATGTCCTTCCTCAGACTAGAAGACCAAAATTGCACACAATATTCAACATGTGTTTATTTCCCACTCCCCTTCTCCTCCCCTGGTCCTGATGAAAGGTTGTGACTTGAAATGTGGACTTCCCTTCTCCCTGACCGGCTGTGCTTTTTCCAGCTCCACTCTGTATCCACTCTAACTCTCCAGCATCTGCACTTCTCACTTTCTTCAAGGTATGGCCTCACCAAGGTCCTGTGTAACTGCAGCAAGACATCCTTACTCCGAAACTCCAACCCTCTTGCTGTGAAGGCCAGCGTGCCACTAGCTTTCCTCACAACCTGCTACACCTGTATGCCAAACTTCAGCAATTGTTCCACCATGACAACAGATCTTGTTGCACCTCACCTTTTCCTAAATTGCCACCATTCAGATAATAATCTGCCTTCCTGCTTTTGTCACCAAAGTGGATAGCCTCACATTTATCCACATTATATTGCATTTGCCAAGTATTTGCCCTCTCAGTCAGCTTGTCCAAGACACCCTGCATCCTCTTAGCTTCTTCCTCAAAGCACACACTGTCACCCAGCTTAGTGCCATCTGCAAGTTTGGAGATATTATTCTCACTTTCTTCGCTCAAGTCGTTAATGTATATTGTGAACAACTGGGGTCCCAGCACTGAACCCTGCAGTACTCCATTTGTCACTGCCTGATAAGGATTTGTTTATTCCAACTCTCTGCCAACCAGTTCTATCCATGTCAATACATTACCTCTGATACTATTAGCTTTAATTTTGTTTGCTAATCTCTGTGTGGGACCTTGTCAAAAGCCTTTTGAAAGTCCAGACACACAACATTTACTGATTTGCCCATATCCCCTCTACTGGTCACAATCTCAAAAAATTCCAGAAGATTTCTCAAGCGCCATTTTCCAAATACTCAGTTATTACATCATTAGTAATTGACTCCAGTATTTTCTCCACCATTAATGTCAGGTGAACCAGCCTCTAATTCTCCATTTTCTCTCCCCCTCCTTTTTAAAAAGTGGGGTTATATTACCTACCTTCCAATCCATTGCATTTCTTCCAGAGTCTACAGAATGCTAGAAAATTATCACCAATGTGTCCACTATTTCTAGAGTATCCCTTTCTGCCACCGTGTGTTCCTCGGTGTGTCCAACTGCTGCTCCAACCAAACCACACAGTCTGTGAGGAGCTGCAGCCTGTCACACTTCCTGCAGACATAGCTGTCAGAGACACTAAACTGTTCTCTGATCTCTGACATCTGGCAGGAGGAACATACTAAGGCCCTAACTCCCATCGCTGATCCTTCACAGTGAGACATAGAACCAGAATCTTTCCTGGCCCTTACCTCATTGCTGATTGCCCTCCTCATTGAATCCCCATATTCATCAAAGCCCATGCATAAACCTCCAGCAGCACTTCAACGACAAAGCACCCCTCCTTAAAAATGGGTGCTCAGCTAGAGCTTGCCTAACCTTTTATTCTCGGAACTGAAAAGTGTGGCTCTGGAAAAAGATAGCTGGTCAGGCAGCATCCGAAGAGCAGGAAAATCAACCTTTCAGTATAAACCCTTCATCAGAAATATGGAGGGGAAAGGGGGCTGGGAGATAGGTTAGAGGGGTGGGGATGGGGATGGGGGAAAGTAGCTGAGAAGGCGATACGTGGATGCAGGTGAGTGGTAATTGTTATAGGTCAGTGGAGAAGGTGGAGCAGATAGATGGGAAGGAAGATGGGGGGTCAGGTCAAGAGGGTGGTGCCAAGTTGGAGGAGAGGTGATGGACGGCATTGTTGACTACATGGGAGAGGAAATTGCAGCCCTTGAAATAGGAGGCAATCTGAGATGCCATGGAGTAGAATTGTTCCTCCTGGGAGCTGATACGGCAGAGGCTGAGGAATTGGGAGTAAGGGATCACATTTCTACAGAAGTGGAGGGGGTGGAAGGAGGTAGTTGCTTGAGTCAATAGGTTTGAACCCAGGGCAGTCATTGGTGACTGAGCTGACTCTTCTCAGAATCCTCCTCAGGTACTTCTCCCACTGTTGAATGCTCCTGCAACAGCTGCTGACACGAGCTCTTCTGCACTCCCCTCCTCAGTTGTGGCAACTCAGCTGACTTCTCCCAGAATCCTTCTCAGTCACTTCTCAGCAGCACCCTCTATTTTCAATTTTCATCAAAGTGAAAATAAAGTATTGAGGGGGCTGGAGATCTGAACTAAAAACCGAAAGTGCTGGAGAAACTCGGTTCTGAAAACTTCTGAAGGGAGAACAAAGAAGAGATCATACTGGACTCAAAATATCAACTCTACTTCTCTCTCCACAAAGGCTACCTGACCTGCTGAGTTTCCTCATCACTTTATTTTTATTTCATATCTTTCATTGTATGATGTGTGCGGTCTCCCAAGAATGAAGAGTTTCTCATCTGGGCCTGGAGAAACATCAAACAGTGTTTTTTTTTAACTTTCTTTTGTATATTTTTTGATTTTTTTTTAAGTTAAACAAAACACTGGAACCTGGGAACAAGAAATCGAGAGATGTGTTCGTTTTTAGTGGGAGATGATGTGATGAAGCATCTTGGAATATGTCCAAGAATTATTAATTGTACTACAGTCCTCACTCACAAAGAAACAAAGACTAAAACTGAGGTTGGAAACAAAACCTTCCATGGAGACTGATACCATATTAAGTAACACAGAGCCATCAGAGCCCAGATAAAGATGATGAGTCCAGTGGTGCAGTGCAAGCCGATGCAGAAGTAAGGACTTGAGTTTGAAACTAAGAAATAATCAAAGAGACAATCTGTCACTGTCTGTGTTACAAGATATCATTGGTGAATCTAGGTCTGGGGTGGGGAACATGCGGCCTTAAGGCCACATACAGCCTTCTCGGGCATTGTGTGTGGCCTTTTGAAAGAATCCAAATTTTGCAGAACAAACCATTTTTAATAATTTTTTTTCATCCTTTATCATTTTTATTTTAATCTTAAACTGAATATATTTAAAATACCAGAGGGTAAAAGAAAGTTCAATGAAATACTCCTTACAGACTGACCGCCACATCTAGAGGATCAGCTAAAACTGCAGATATCCATGCTGCATCCAAATATTCAAATGCTTTCCTACAAACAACAGTCACAACAAAGTCATTAAAAGGTTAGTTAACTTTAGAATTAGCTTTTTTTCTTTTTTTTAAATTATTACATAGTAGTTAGATTTTTACAAAATAATGTGAATGTTAAAGAATATATAATTAAAGTTTCTTGGATGCGGCCTTATTAGATTACGACTCACATAATGCGGCCTTCCAACATGAATTCGTTCCCCACCTCTGAGCTAGGTGATCCAAACCATTATGAGAAATTTGAAAAAGTTCTGAAGACATAGGAAAGATGTGGAAGCTTTGGAGAGGGTGCAGAGAAGATTTAACAGGATGTTGCCTGGAATGGAGAGTAGGTCGTACGAGGATAGGTTGAGAGTTCTCGGCCTTTTCTCGTTGGAACGGCGAAGGATGAGGGGTGACTTGATAGAGGTTTATAAGATGATCAGAGGAATAGATAGAGTAGACAGTCAGAAACTTTTTCCCTGGGTACAACAGAGTGTTACAAGGGGACATAAATTTAAGGTGAAGGGTGGAAGGTATAGGGGAGATGTCAGGGGTGGGTTCTTTACCCAGAGA
Organism: Chiloscyllium punctatum; assembly: GCF_047496795.1. Classification (NCBI taxonomy): domain Eukaryota; kingdom Metazoa; phylum Chordata; class Chondrichthyes; order Orectolobiformes; family Hemiscylliidae; genus Chiloscyllium; species Chiloscyllium punctatum. The sequence goes on along the minus strand of NC_092744.1, from coordinate 90,116,924 downwards.
GTGGTGGGGGCATGGAATGCGCTGCCCGAGGGAGTGGTAGAGTCAGATTCATTGGCGACCTTTAAGCGGCATTTGGATAGGTACATGGATGGGTGCTTAATCTAGGATAGAAGTTCGGCACAACATCGTGGGCCAAAGGGCCTGTTCTGTGCTGTATTGTTCTATGTTCTATGTTCTATACGTGGCACTATTGCCTGTTCCTGTTGAACATGGATTAGTTTGATGCTGTTCTTGGATGAAGATTAGGAAAATCCCCAGAAATGGAGCTGAAATTCTTTGTGAGGAAGGCAAAGTTTTGAAACACCTTATGACTGAAATTGATGACATGTGAACTGCTGAACCAAACTATAAGATCTATTAGTTTCATGCATAATTCATAGTTTATAACTGACCCCAATTTATCTGCTAATTGATACTTCATCTGTAGATGCTGACTACTTCCTTGGATTTAAAACACTTTGGCAGATTGTGTAAGATGCCGTAATATGCAAGATTTTTTCTTACAGAAATTTCAAAATTATATAACTAGTACAATATTCAGACTTCCTACCAACAATTTATCACTTGAATTTACATAGTAAATTGCAATACTTACATGCTGTGAATTACCTGTCCTCTTGTGAAAGGAATCCATGTTATCAAGCATCATTTCGATATTCTCTGAATTTAAAACTAGGGCTAGGCAGAAGGAAAGCTCATTGTCAGGTGGATAATCATACTCCTCCCTCCATGCACTCTCAGGGTTTATCTTTAAACAACATCTACAGTGTTTTTAATATAATGGCAAATTTCAAGCAATTTTATGCAACAATTTGGGCTTAAAGTGGTGAAGGAATCAACATTGGAATTCATTAAGGATCAGTAAACTACAGCAATAACAGGACATCAGGAAAGCTCTGGATTAATTGAGTGTGATAGATCAATCTTCTTTCATTCTTTCTAATTTCCTTGGACCATTTAGGGCCATAGAGTCCTACAGCACAGGGACAGGCCATTGGCCCAAACTGGTCCATGCCGATTAAAATGATAACCCCATTTCCCTGCATTTGATCCATATCATTTTGAAACTTTCATATCCATGTATTTGTCCAAATGTCTTTTGAATGATGTTAATGTACCCACCTCAACCACTTCTACTGGCAGCTTATTCCAAATGCATAGCTGAAAATGTGTTGCTGGAAAAACGCAGCAGGTCAGGCAGCATCCAAGTAACAGGAGAATCGACGTTTTGGGCATCAGCCCTTCTTCAGGAACACTGATGCCCGAAACGTCGATTCTCCTGTTCCTTGGATGCTGCCTGACCTGCTGCGCTTTTCCAGCAACACATTTTCAGCTCTGATCTCCAGCATCTGCAGTCCTCACTTTCTCCTATTCCAAATGCATACCCAATAATACCTAAATGAAAAAAAAATGCCAAAAGTGATTCCATTTTTAAAGCTTTTAATTTTGCACAAATCAGAATCAATGCAAATTAAACAGAAATTAGCAAGTAAATGAAAATTCCATCTAGAAAGATAAGTTTCACTTTGAATTGTACAACAATGATATGTTTTATACAACCACAAACATTCATATCCTTCTTCAGAGATGGGGGCACCACGGTTCTATGGCCCTACAACATGTTGTACTTAATTCATGCAGGATAAGTCAGAGGACCTAGCTAACAACAATTGTCACCTTCAAGTTCCACAGGTTTGACTATCATCAGCAAGTAGATTTGCACAAACCATTCTCAATCATCGTCCCAATACTGATAGTGTAACTTTTGAGGATTCCTTTTAAGCCAACCACCTAAATACGCTCTGGTTTATGATTTGCCCACCTATGAGAAAAAAAATCCAACCTTTTACATCTTGTAGCTATTCATGTTGGTTCTTTGATCTTTTTGGCCAGCTTGCATGGGTTGCCTGTTAGTGATACCAAGTAAAGATGGATGGTGCTGAGTGCAGTAACAGGGATGTCATGCTTCGTCTGGAAAGACTGTTTAGGACCTTAGATGGTGAGTAGGGAAGAGGTATTGCACTTTCTGCAGTCATATGGGAAGGTGCAATGTGCAGGAGGAGTGATGTTGGCGGTCGAGGAATTGAGTAGGCTGTCCCAGAGAGAATAATCATTACAAAATGTAGAAAGGGGGAGTGAGGGGAAGATATGTTTGGTGGTGGCATTTTGCTGGGGTTATCTGAAATGGCAGAGAATGATCCTTTGAATTTGGAAGCTGGTGGATAAAAGTGAGGACAAGGGAGACTCAAACACACTGTTGTAAGTAAGGGGAAGGGACAAGGGCAGAAGCACAACTGATAGTTACATGCAGTCGAGGGCCCTGTCAATCGCAGTGGGCTGGAAATCACAGTTTTGGAAGAACCATGTTCTCTCTCCCCTCACCCCACTCTAGTGGGAATGTTTATTTTTTCCAGTCTGGCAGTTAGACACACCATTTAATCAATGACTGCAGATGCTGAAAATCAAATACTGGATTAGTGGTGCTGGAAGAGCACAGCAGTTCAGGCAGCATCCAACGAGCAGCGAAATCAACGTTTCGGGCAAAAGCCCTGCGAATCCTCTTGCAAGGATGCCTGCCTTGAAGAAGTTTTCCTCCTCTCTCTACAAGAATCTCAGGGAGTCCCTCTCCCACTGCAACTCCCAGGTCATTTACCTATCACCTTCATCTCCTCCCCCACTCACCCATTGTACTCTATGCTACTCTCTCCCCACCCCCACCCTCCTCTAGCTTATCTCTCCATGCTTCAGGCTCACTGCCTTTATTCCTGATGAAGGGCTTTTGCCCGAAACGTTGATTTCGCTGCTCGTTGGATGCTGCCTGAACTGCTGTGCTCTTCCAGCACCACTAATCCAGTACACCATTTAATCAATTAAGTGCCAGCCAAGCTCATCTGCAGTAATTCAAGGAGCAGACTCTTCTACCTGTTTCTCTCTGCCAGCATCAGTTAACAGACTTCTCACCTTGTTTCTGTACCAGTGACCAGTGAGATTATGATCAGCACCCCTGTATATTTTTAATCCTTGCAGCAGTGCTTGTTACATTGCACTGCCAGTGTGAGCAGGGAAAAATAAAACTGTTATCTTTCTCCTTTATGTTTTGTGGTCTTTAGTATTTCACAGCCCCCTCAATACTGAGCATTCTCACCACACAGCAAAATTTCCCTTTGTGCTTTATGTGTGTCACTGTGTGCTGCTAGAACCAACTTGAGCAATGCTGTGGTTGATTAATTGTTTCTTGTGAGTCAGTGCATTGACGTACTTTTACCGTTTGTAGTCCTGTTATTTGCAGGCTCAGTGTGTAAGAAGTAACAAGTAATTTCCATCTCTGTTGGGGCAGGTTTTCACATCAACGTCAATCATGTTTGGTTCATTCAGCATCATTGATATAAATATGATATCCTTACATTTAAACAACTTTATTTGTAATCCATCCAGTTTATCACTGGCAATGCCAAGCAGGTATTAACATAGGCAGAAATGGGTAAGACAACAGTCAGACTGGGGCAACAACAATTTGAAGTTAAGTAGATCTTTGTGGAAGATGCGCCGAATAACCAACTTTGGCATGTTTGATTGGAAAACAATAACAAGCCAGTTACCAACTCAAGGGACACACAGCAGATACCCCTGGAAAATGCTTAAAATAATTGCGACTTAACAGCATTCCACTTCAATCTTTGAGGACAATGCATATAATGATAAGCATCAAGAGAAGTAGTAATTAAGTAGGAGGTGAAATAGAAGCAAATAGCAAATGAAAAGGTGTGCTGCACTAAAGTTACAATTTGCTTGGAAATTTACTATTATCTTCAAGGGACCATGATTTCAGAATTTTACTGCTCAATGTGACCTCTTTTGAATATTTGAACACAAGACTGGCTTTCTCTGTTAATTGCCATTGCTAAATCTCACACAGGTAGCTGGCGAAAGAGCAGCGTTCTGAAAGCTGGTGCTTTCAAAGTAATTTATTGGACTATAACCTGGCGTTGTGAGATTTTTAATTTTGTCCATCTCAGTCCAACACCAGCTCCTCCACATCAAGTTCTCATTGCTGCTTTTGCCCTTACTGTTGTCTCTGCTGAGTGCGATATTTCAGGCACTTTTACCTTCTACTCCTTTTTTAGCAATAACTGTCTTTCTAAACTCAACCTCTCTGTCAAAATCCAGAAACTGAGTGAATGTGAGAAAACCAGTTTTTTTTGTTTAAGGCTGTCATGCTGGTTTCTGCAGAGCTAAAATTAATTTAAAGATTAATCTTTAAGAGAAAAAAAGGATGTGGAAGAGCTATGCATCGTGAAATCTCAGTTCATTGACCAAACAAATACTGTTGTAACATCAATTTTTAAATTAATTTAAACTCTGCTGAAACAAATCATTGTATAAATATTTAATGTATATTTATCATTAAAAACCATTGTAAAAATTTTCATTTAAACTACTAAATCCAGTATATTGCCTGTGTGAAAATTATGATAAATAAAGTGAATAAATAGAATTAATATTTCACCAAATGTGAAACAAACCAGAAATTATGCTAAATTCTTTCCAAAATTATTCGTGTTTAGGAATATAATTTTAAAAATGTATGTGCAACCAGTTTTAAGCAACGCTGAACCAGATGTTGGAATCTGTACTGAAAACAAAAATGCTGGAGGTCAAAGAGGGTCAGGCAGCATCCATGGAGAGAAATCAAGCTAACATTTCAAGTCCAGATGGTCCTTCATCAAAGCTAACATGAAGGGTGGAGTATTTTTGTGTGGTGGGGGTGTGGAGTGCTGGAGGAGGAAGGATGTTGATAGTTGAGATTAAGTCTGGAATTAATGTTGCGATAGAGTTGTGGTGGGAAACAATTATGAAAGCATTAGCATTCATGCATTGTCATTAATTCACCATCCTATCCAATTCAATGCCACTTGTAGTGAATGAGAAACAAGTGCCTTCAGATTGAAAACTGGTTAAAGGCGGCATGCAGCAGGCAATAAACTCTTCTTGAGAAATTGGACTGAGTAGGAGCTGCTTTGCTTTGATGGGAAGCTCTACTGAATCAGAGGAGAGAAGCACTGATGGTTGGTGACTGTGCATGGAGATCAGGGTGGGTCTGATCAAGAAACAGTGGGAGGGTAAGTCATACAAGACTCACTAGAGCTCATGGGAAGAAGCTTACTTGCCAGCTGTTGAAATCTTTTATTGATCCTGAAACAAGACTCAGACAAATGATTCATTTGTCCAAACCAATTTTTATTTTTCTCTTGCATGTACACATTCACACAATCCGAGGTAACAACTCCAACAAGCAACTCAAAATACAGTCTTTTTCTTTAGAATTCCTACAGTGTGGATACAGGCCCTTCAGCCCAGCAAGTCCACTCTGACCCTCCAATGAATAACCCACCTAGATCCCTTCCCCTATATCTCCCCTTGACTAATGCACTTAACCTACACATCCCTGAACACTATGGGCAATTTAGCATTGGCAATTCGCCTAACCTGCATACCTTTGGATTGTGGGAGGAAACCGGAGAACCTGGAGAAGCCCATGCAGACACACAGAGAACATGCAAACTCCACGCGGTCGCCCGAAGCTGGAATCGAACCCAGGTCCCTGTGCTGTGAGGCAACAGTGCTAACCATTGAGCCACTGTGCTGCATTTTTATAATGTAAACATGGGAAAATCTCTATGTGATTATCTAGAAAAGCAGTAAGTACAAAATTGCAATAACTGATAGGAAATGAATGCTAGTGCGGTTCATTGGGACTGTCTGCTCATTCCCAATGCAAACTGCCTTTCCCATGGATTCTGGCCAAAAGATGTTGACCTGTTTAAGCAGCAGCTTTCTGCCCACTAGCCACCAGCAATACCAAACTCAACCCTCAAGCCATTCTATCCTTCATGCTGTCCCCCAAAACATTTTATTCTTCTGCATTTTCTAAATCTGAATGGAACCCATTTCCCTCAGGACTGACTGGTCTTCTTCTGAGGGAGGGGCTGAAGGGACAACCTGCTGGACCATCATAGGTGCAGTCATAGTTTGGCTGACAAGAGAATTGCAAAGGGTTCTACAGCAGGAGGTCCAAACAAAGATGACAATAATAAAGAACAGGACCCCCAGTGCCCATTATATAATGGCACTCCCCCAGCCACCTAACAAGGAATAGAGCCGGCTAAATGGTCCCTATGGTGTCACTGGGGTTGTATGGTAAGGTGTAGCTTGTTCCCTATCTTCTTAATCTTACCTGCTTCTTTCTGGATGTGGTCAGCAAGGTCAGTGATGTTCTCAGAGAATTCATGAATGTAGGTGCAACATTCTGACTCTAAAGAGCCTTCTTTCTCAGCTAACAGATAGTCAAGATCCACCCTATTTTGGAGCACCATGATCCGAATGGCCATTATTTCAGCAGTTATAACCTTTATAATGAGCTGATACCTTGGAGTGCCTGGGCAGTTTCATTAGCCAGTATTTCCATGGCAGAGGCCATGTTTATTGACTCCCTCGTTAATTTAGCTATTTCATACTTAGCAAACAGGACAGCAAAGGTCACTCCATTTCTGTGGGAGCTCTTTTCTGGTGATGATTCAAGGCCCAATGGTGGGAAAGGATTGAAGATGGTATGTGTGGGACACAACATGAACCAGCCAGGCATAGGCCCTGTGTACACAAGCAAAATATGTACCATTGTATGGGATAAACTGAGTTAGATAGTCAGGGGACCAGACATGGTTAAAGGTTTCTGCTGATGTAAATTTGATGAAATTAGCTTTAGATGGTTAAGGGTCAAGTGTGACATCAAAATATTAGGTGCAGTTATTCTGACCTGCGACCAACCTCTGGTCTTGAATCTGCTGAGGCAAATAGAGTCCACTCATTTTCCTACCCTTGATGTGTCAGTGGTGGAGACAAATGGTTGAGTGTGGGAGGTATTAAACTGGGGCTGATACCAACCTTCAAAAGGAGAAAGGCTGTATCCTGCTGATTCTCACATATCATGGGAGCCCATGATGTCTACCCAATATAACCCTTTCTCTGCAGAAGATGTGGCAGTGATTTGAATCCAAGTCAACAGCAACTTATTCTGGTGAGTGACAGAGGGGGATTCCTCCACTCATGTGCATCGGGCCCATACTACACATTCAGCAGCTAGATTGATCCAACCTCAAAGCATATTCATAACTCAAACATTATGAGGTGTTGTCAATCCAAACTGCCTTAGTACTAAGTTAAAAATCACAGGTTATAGTCTAATGGGTTCGTTTGGAAGCATTAGTTTTCAGAGCACTGCTCCTTTATCGTGTAGCTGTGGAGCAAGATCATAAGACACAGGATTTATAGCAAAAATAACAGTGTCAAGAAACTGAAATGATACATTGACAAAACCTGGATTGCTGTTAAATCTTGCATCTTTTAGAATGGGTTGCAGGTTTCGGTTCATTAATATCTAAATCCCAGAAATTCTTTTAAGTCACATTCTCGAGAATCTTGCTTAAATGGTCCTAATGTACCATCACTGCTAGCAGTGCATTCCATGCACCCACCACTCTCTTGTATAAAGAACCTACCTCTGAACCTACTCGTAAACCTTCCTCCAATCACCTTAAAATTATGCCCCCTCATGATAGCCATTTCCACCCTGGGAAAAAGTCTCTGGCTATCCATTCTATCTATGCCGCATATCATCTTGTACACTTCTATCAAGTCACCTCTCATTCATCTTTGCTCCAATGAGAAAAGCCCTAGCTCCCACAACCTTTCTTCATAAGACATGCCCTCCTGTCCAGGCAGTATCCTGGTAAATCTCCTCTGCACCTTCTCTAAAGCTTCCACATCTTTACTATACTGAGGTGACCAGAACTGAGCACAATATTCCAACTGTGGTCGAAGCAGGGCTTTATAGAGCTGCAGCATAACCTCATGGCTTTTAAACTCAATCCCACTGCTAATGAAACCCAACACACAGTACGCATTCTTAACAACCCTATCAACTTGGGTTGCAACTTTGAGGGATCTATGGACGTGATCCTTCTGTTCCTCCACACTGCTAAGGGCCCTGCCTTTAACCCTGTATTTTGCATTCAAATTCGACCTTCCAAAATGAATCACTCACGCTTTTCCAGGTTGAATTCCATCTGCCACTTCTCAGCCCAGTTCTCCACCCTGTCAATATCCTGTTGCAACCGACAACACGGGGTGGCACGGTGGCTCAGTGGTTAGCACTGCTGCCTCACAGCACCAGGGTCCCAGGTTCGATTCCAACCTCGGGTGACTGTCTGTGTGGAGTCTGCATATTCTCCCTGTGTCTGCGTGGGTTTCCTCTGGGTGCTCCAGTTTCCTCCCACAGTCCAAAGATGTGCAGGTCAGGTGAATTGGCCATGCTAAATTGCCCGTAGTGTTAGGTGCATTAGTCAGAGGCAAATGGGTCTGGGTGAGTTACTCTTCGGAGGATCGGTGTGGACTGGTTGGGTCAAAGGGCCTGTTTCCATGCTGTAGGGAATATAATCTAATCTAAACAGAGAAAAAAACAACTATCCGCAACTCCATCAATCTTTGTGTCATCTGCAAACTTACTAAGCCACACTTCCACTTCCCCATCCAAGTCATTCATAAAAATCACAGATTCCAGAACCAATCCCTGTGGAACACCACTAATCATTGAGCTATAGGCTGAATACTCTCCATCGACTACAGTATGGGCCAGCTAATTCTGTATCCAGACGGCTAAGTTTCCCTGTAACCCATGCCTACTTTCTGAATGAATCTACCGTGGGGAACCGTATCAAACATTTTGCTGAAATCCATAAACACCACATCCACTGTTCCACTTTCATCAATGTGTTTTGTCACATCCTCAATTATTTCAATAAGGCTTGTCAGGCATGACCGGCCCCTCACAAAGCCATGCTGACTATTTCTAATCAAGCTATGCTTTTCTAATTAATCATAAATCCTGTTTTTCAGAATCCTCTCCAATAATTTAGCCACCACTGACGTAAGACTGACTGGTCTATAATTCCCAGGGTTATCCCTGTTCCCTTTCTTGTACAAGGAAATAACATTTGCCACCCTCCAATCATTAAGTGCTATTCTAGTGGACAGTGAGGACACAAAGATCATTGCCAAAGGCACATCAATCTCTTCCCTCGCTTTCCGTAGTAACCTTGGGTATATCCCAGCTCACCCAGGGGAGTTATCGATCCACATGTTTTTCAAACTTTCCAGCACACTTTCCTTCTTAACATCAACTTGTTTGAGCCTGTTTCATGCAGTCCTCAAAAAAGACAAGGTCCCTTTCACTAGTGAATACTGAAGCAAAGAATTCATTAAGGACGTAGTTCCTCCAATTCCAAGCACAAGTTCCGTCCACTGTCCCTGATTGACCTACCCTCACTCTGACCATCCACTTGTTCCTCACATAAGCGTAAGAACTCTTGGGGTTTTCCTTAATCCTATCTGGCAAGGCTTTTTCATACCCCCTTCTAACTCTCCTACACCCTTTCTTCAGTTCCTTCCTGACTACCTTGTAACCCTCTAGAGCCCTGTCTGTTCCTTGCTTCTTCAACCTTAAGTAAGCTTCCTTCTTCCTCTTGGCTCGATGTTCCACATCTCTTGTCATCCAAATTTCCTTCAGCCTACCATCCCCTCCTTGCCTCACTGGGACAAAACCTGCCCAGTACTATCAGCAAGTGCTTCCTAAACAACCTCCTGTCAATAATTTTCCTAAGAATATCTGCTCCCAATTTATATTTCATAGTTCCTGCCTAAAAACATTGTAATTGCCTCTCCCCCAATTGAATACTTTCCTATACCGACTACTCCTATCCCTCTTCAAGACTATAATGGAGGTCATGGAGTAATGAATACTATCATCAAGATGCTCTTCCACCTAGAGATCTGACACCTGACCTCGTTTGCTGCCAAGCACCAACTCCTAGTTGGCCCATATTGAGTCAGGAATCCTTTCTGGACATACCTGAACACACCTGTTCCATCCAAACTGTTTACAGTAAGGTGGTTCCAATCAATATTAGGGAAGTTGAAGCCACCCATGACAATAACCCTGTTACTTCCACACCTTTCCAAAATCTGCCTCCCAGTCTGCTCCTCCATGTCTCTGTTGCTATTGGGGGTCCATAGAAAATTCCCAATAAAGTGACTGCGCCTTTCCTGTTTCTGACCTCCACATATAATGACTCAATAGTCAAACTCCTCAGTGACATACTTTTCTATAGCTGTTACACTATCCCTGATTAGCAATGCCACTTCCCCACCTCTTTTTCCTCCCTCCCTATTCCTTACAGAACATCTAAACACCAGAACATGTAACAACCATTCCTGGTCCTGTCATTTCCCAGTCTCTGTAATGGCCACAAAACCATCACTCTAAGTACTGATTCATGCTCTAAGTTCATTACCCTCATTCCTGACACTTCTTGCATTAAAATAGACACACTTCAACTCAACACACTGACAGCAACTTTGTCCTATCAACTGTCTATCCTTCCTCACAGACTACCCCATTCACTGATCCATAGATTAGGTTCTCATCCCCCTGCTAAGCTAGTTTAAATCCTCCCAAAGTGCTCCAGGAAACCTCCTGCTCATGATATTGGTACCCTTCCAGTTCAGGTCCTTCATGTACCTGTCCCAGAAGGCATCCCAATGATCCACATATCTTAAGCCCTCCCTCCTACACCAGTTCCGCAGCCATGTGCTTGGCAGAACCTGCTCCCTGTTCCTAGCTTCATTAGTGGCACCAGTAGCAATCCTCAGATTACTATTCTGCTCATCCTGCCTTTTAGCTTCCAACCTAACTCCCTACATTCATTTTTCAGGTCCTCATCCCTTTTCCTATTTATATCATTGGTACCGATGTGTACCACAACTTCTGGCTGCTCACCCTCCCCCTTTAAGAACCCTGTAGACTTGTTCTGAGACATCCATGACCCTGGCATCTGAGAGGCAACATTACATCCAGGAGTCTCTTTCACGATTATAGAATCTCCTGTCTGTTCCTCTAACCATTGAATCTCTGACCATCACTCTCCCACTCTCCCTTCCCTTCCGAGCCACAGAGCCAGGCTTGGTGCCAGAGACCTGGCCGCTGTGACTTTCTGCTGGGAGGTTCCCCCATCACAACAATTTCCAAAGCGGTATACTTATTATTGAGGGGAATAGCCACAGGGAATCTCTGCACTGAATGTCTATTCCCTTTCCCTCTTCAACTTTCACCACCTCCCTATAAATCCTCTCCATCACCCACGCAGCCTCCAGCTGAAGTTAGTCCAGCTCCAGGTCTAATTCCCCACCGCAGTCTGTGAGGAGCTGGAGTAGGGTATAATTCTCGCAGGTGAAGTCAGCAGGGGCGTGAATGGCGACCCTTATCTCCCACACCTGACAAAAGGAGCATGCAACTGCCTTAGCTTCCATCCCCTCTGCTCTAAATTGCCAAAAAAAGCGAAAACAAATGCCACCTTACCAACCCTCCACACAGAATCTTTTTTTTTGGTTAGAGGAGGAGGTTGGGTGGGAGACACTACACATTGAATCACTGCCGAAATATATTAGTTTACTTACCCAGCAGTCCCCATGTTGGTTTCCATACCTGTTCAGCCTTCGCTCCGCTGATTCACAAGGTAGGTATCTAATATTCAAATTGACCTTCTCGGCTGCCCCCTCACTCAGGCTCTCTCGACTCCCGTTGGTGATTTAAGGTCGAGCAGCGCTTATTGGTCAAGTTTGGGCGAGAGAGCAATTCCACTTCACACTTAATGGTGTGGACTGGGGTCAGGTGTTGAGCGATACATTGATTTAATAGATCGCAAGAGAGTGGGGAACATGCAACGCAGAGTGATACCCTGAGTTGGATGGCATCGGAGACGGCAGAGGGCAGGGAGGCAATTGGACAAGCCTCTAGCAACTGGATCCAATCAAGTGCTAAAATATGTGACTGGGCATTGACTAACTCCATGAGTCTGTGTATGGACAAACTGGGCAAAACAGACGTACAGTGGACAAATAAATTAAAGGGCTTTGCTGGAGCCAAGACAGGAGACCATTTGAGGGGTTTAAAAGCATCTTTGACAACCTTATCCTAGATTAGAGTATCGGGCTGTGAGGGAATGGGAAAGTCTATGGGTGGGTAGACTAGCTTGTCATAACTAGCAATCCATTGCCATGCCAAAGAAATGTTTCATCTCCTGTTTTGTGACGGGCAGAGGGACTGAGTAAGATAACCTTGATTCTATCCATCTGGTAGTTCATGTCCCAAATACCAGACTTTTTCAGACACAAATTGCAGTTTAGCTTTAGTAACTTCATGGCCCTTCTTGGCTAGGGATCATAGCAATACCAAAGAGTCAGTCTCACAAGCCTGCTTAATAGGGGTTGCTAAAAACAAGTCATCCACATGCTGTATCCACATGCTTGAAAAATTACATATTCCAGATCTCTCTTCAAACACTGGGAGAAAGTGACAGAGCTTTCTGAATACCCCTGTGGGACCCTAGCCCAGGTGTATTGGGTTCCTCAATAGGTAATAGCAAAGAGGAACTATCAATCATGGAGTATCAGGATGGAATAGAGGGAGTTTGTCAGAATACTAATGAGAATGGTAGTTGGATTTGGGACCACTGGATAGATAGGAAAGACTGATTCATTAACAGTCTGGAGGTCCTGAACAAAGTGCTATCTGTCACTACCCAGCTTCTGAATTAGCAAAATAGTTGTATTGCAAGGGCTTCTGGTAGGTACAATAACAGCCTGATCAAGGAGAGACTTGCTGACGGGAGCAATTCCCTGTTCCACAGCCTGGGAAAGAGGATATTGGGGCTCAGGGAGAAGCACTGCTGGGTTAAGGGTGACTTTGTAAGGCTGACAGTCAACACTTTTCCGACTTTGTTGGGATGGCTGGACCAAATGTGAGGTGGGACCTGGCTCAGCTGTTCCTCTGCTTCTCAATGAAGGAGGAAATCTGATGCATCCACTCGATGTTTCTCAAGTTCACCATCAAAACAAACTGGGGCACTCATAGAAAAGCCATATCCCTGCTCTGCAACATGGCAAACTAAAGTGCCTTCTTGCATTCACCACTCCCTTTTCACCCCCAGTTCCTTCATGCACTTTCCCAAGGGTCCGAGGTCACAGGGCTCATGTTTGTGCCAGACTGCTAACAGACAGTGGGGCTCAGTATCCTGAACCTGAAAGAGGTTTTGTGCTTGGGCGGGGAGTAGGACAGCAGCCACCATGCCTTCAGGTCCAACAATGATCTGCTTAATTTTTTGCAAGTACTTCTGGTGCAAAAACGGCTCATAAAAGGCTTGCTCCCCCCACTTGTCATCCTTGTTATAAAAGGTGATGCAATGCAATTTAAAGTACCAGGATCCCAAATGTAAGGAGTCGCGGTAGTGAGGGATTGCTTTCAGGATAGACTCAATAGTATTCGCAAGGGTACTGCCTAGGTCAGAGGAATAGCTGAACTGTGCTGAGGACTGGGGCTAGCTTTGACTAAAGTGGAACCATATTTCTCCTCCAGAATTCCACCTTAATTCCACCTTCTGAGTGCACAATGATGGCATTAATTTTGCATAACAAGTCTCTCCAGCATAGGTTCAAAGGGGACTCATCAGACAGGAGGAACATGTAGCAATGATCAAACCTGTGAGCAGTTACATGCAGAGGCTCAGAAAATGATACAGTCTGTGGAATGCCTGAGATTGTAGCATAGGTGGGTGAGTAAGGGATCTCCTTAGCATCTTTCTTCATCAGGAGGGCATAAGTTGCTCTAGTGTCCACTAAAAATGGAATGTCCTTGTTGTCTATGTAGAGAATTAGTGTGGACTCTTGTATCACACTGGTTGACACAATGGGTAGCTGGGCAAGGGAGGCAACTAAATGTGACTTGGATGGTCAGAACTGCTGGCCAGAGTGGCCAGGGTTTCATTTTGGTATCCCCATGGATTTCGGACTGTGAAATTGGCTTGAGGTCTGGTGTGAGCCTGGGCTGGCTCTGTGTGAACATAATTACGACTATAACTCTGCTGATGGTGCCAATGTGGGCAGCAAATGTCCTGTTTGTCCACACATGCAGCAGTCTCCTGTGATACTACTGTATCCTATTATTTTATTGCACGTCTTTAACTCAGCTGAGTAATTTTAAAATTTCCTTGGTCTCCCTTTTTTACTCCAACTGTTGATCTCTACACCCACTTCTCTTGGTCGTCATATGGCCCACCTGGGCTTTTAATTTGGGTTCAGTCTGCATGTCTGAGAACTGTATGGACACGGCTAACTTGTTTTCTGAGTGACCGGGTTCTAAGGTCTTACTCAACTAATTTAAGTGCATGTAGTGTCCCAACTTCCCCTGTTGGGACTCCCTGATTTAGTTTCCCAAAAACTCATAAAACATCAAACACGCAATTAGATAATATTCACACAAATCCATTGGTCTAAAAAAGCCGATCAATTCTCAGACTGCATAGATTGCCCCCTACAGTCTGAATCCTTAACCTTACTCCAAAATCTATTCAAAATTAACAGTAAACAAACCAGACAAACAAGTAACAATGGCTAAGTACCTGAAATCGCCACTGACCCGGCTTAACAAGAGTACTCACTGTGACTCAGCATTTTTGAATTCAATGCATTTCAATGTGGACTTCAACAGTTTCCTCATTTCCCCTTCCCCCACCTCATCCCAGTCCCAACCTTCCAGCTCAGTAACTGTCCCCACGACTTGTCCTACCTGCCTATCTTCTTTTCCACCTATCCACTCCACCTTCCTCCCTGACCTATCACCTTCATCCCCACCCCTCCATTCACCTATTGTACTCTATGCTACTTTCTCCCCACCCCCACCCTCCTCTCATTTATCTCTCCACCCTTCAGGCACTCTGCCTGTATTCCTGATGAAGGGTTTTTGCCCAAAACGTCTATTTCGAAGCTCCTTGGATGCTGCCTGAACTGCTGTGCTTTTCCAGCACCACTAATCCAGATTCTGGTTTCCAGCATCTGCAGTCATTGTTTTTACCCATTTTTGAATTCACCACTGACCAAGCTTAACAAGATTTTGCTTTAAAATAAACAGAAGATGAGTGTGTGATGATGCAGTCACTTCAACAAAGTTATTTTGTCCTTAGGCTTTTTTAAGAAAGGTGGTAAAGGCAGGGTTCTAGGAAGAGTCTAGCTTAGAATGGCAGGGAAGTGGCCAGTTCTCCCAGTTTAGATTTTATCCAGATTGGTTTAGCTGTAGCAGTCACAAGACGCTGAAGTCCAGGAAAGTGGCAAGTTTCAGCAAATGGTTCCTGACTGACTTTCTCTCTGAAATCTCTTTGGATATTGTTCCTTCTGTGTTTCAATTTACCTGTTTGTCAAAGGGTGTGTTTATGGGATGTTATTGAATTGGAACAGTTCCTTGGTTAAGTTGCTGTATCAGGTTGGTTAAGTTTTCCAGTAGTTATTCTAAGTTCCAGTTTCTTTGTTCATGTTTTAACTGTAGTGTTTAGATAAATTTGGTTTTGCTTAAAACCAAGTGGTTTTACCAGCTGCATCATACCTGGAATATCTACTTCACATCTGCCTTTAAAATGAGAAAATGTTAGGTCTAGGGTTCCTTCTTAAAATATTTTGTGGGGTTCTGGCCTGGTCCATAGCAGATTGGGGGCTCTTGTTGGGATTGATTCTATAATTTCGATTTGGGTTCAGGGTTGCCGAACTCAAAAAAATGGCTAGTGTTAAGTGTTATTGTCTTTTGTTCCATGTGCTGGATTTGGTTGATTTAAACAGCCTTGGTGTAGTCATGGCTCTTTCAGTCACAAAGAGTTTTCTGGGAGTAGAAGTGACTTTGGTGGTTTTACAAAAGGTGAGAAAGGCAAAGCTGTTGGAATTGTCAGACAAGTTAGAGCTGGGGTTACGTTTTTCTGTGAGGAAAGGAAAGGTAATTACAGCAATAGCTTGGCATTTAAATTTGCTGGAAACACCATTGGAATCTTTGGAAATGCAGTTGCAGATGAGACAGCTTGAACACGAAAAGGAACTGAAAGAGTTTGAATTATGGTTAAAAGCAGAGGGATGATAAAAAGAATAAATTGCCCTAGCAGAGCAAAAAGGAAAGGAAAGAATTGCTTTGGCAGAACAAAAAGAAATGGAGAGGAAGGCCCTAGTGGAGGAAAGGGAGAAAAAGAGAGAGTTTGAACTTCAGGAAAGTCAGCTTAATAAGATGGAGTAGAAGATAGGTTTAGTGAGGAAGATAGTGAGGATGAGTAAACCCATTGTAGCAAAAGACCTGCTCAGAGTCTGTTTAAATATATCCAAACATTGCCTAATTTTTCAGCTCAATTAAGTAAGTGGCTAAACAAATGCAGTGGCCGGTGACCATGTGGGTTTGGTTGAGCTAGTTAGGTATTTGCATCGTTATCAGAGGAATATGAGGAGGTGAAGAAAGCCATCTTAAGCGCACATGGGCTTGTGCCTGAAGCATTTCAGGAATCTAAGGAGGGACCCTGGTCAAACATACATTGAGTTTGAAAGGATCAAGCAAAGCAATTTTGATAGGTGGGTAAGGACAAACTCTCAGCTCCAGGGTAAAAAAAAATTAAACATATGACGCTCTTCAAGAGATTATTCTTTTAGAGGAGTTCAAAATTCCACTTCCTGAGAAAGTGAGAAATCACATGGAAGAGCAGAGAGTTAAAACAGCAGGATTAGCATCTGAAATGACTGATGATTATGAGTTGGTTCATAAATCAAAGTTTGGCTTCCATCATCAATTTCAATCCATGGCGGGTAGATATTTGGGAAAAGAGAAATCTTAAGTGGTAAGGGTAAAGTTGATCTCCGTGAAGGTAACAATAGCTCACCAGGAAGGGGAAAGAGAAGTTAAAAAGTGAAGGTATTTTCACTGCAATAAAGTAGGACACATGAAGTCACACTATTCGTGGGTTAGAAAAAGCACTGGGTAGACAGATGTCAGAAAACAGGATAAGGCAGTAAATTTCGTTGAAATGGTAAAGGAAAGCACAGTGGAGGTTAAAAAGCTGCACTAGAATGTACAAGCTGGTCAGAGGTTGGTTGAGGAGGAAGTGCCAGACCTTAGAACACTTGCATGTGAAGATAAAGTTTACTCACATAGGCTAGGAACAACAAGTAAGGAAGTTACAATCATGAGATACAGGGTTATATCAATCTTTAATGTTGAGGGATGAGGAGATATGTAACTCAGAAAGGCTATGACCATAAAAAGTTCTAGTATTGGAATTCACGGTGCGACAAGGTATGTTCCATTATGTAGAATGAGGTCACAATGTCCAGTCAAAAGTCAGAACTGGTGATCGGACTACTAGAAAAATTCTCAGCTCAAGGAATACAATTTGTCATTGGTAACAATATAGCTGGGTCACAGGTAGGAGTGCCTGCTGTGATTAAAATGCCAGTGGAAAATCAGGCAACTGAGCTATTACAGGAAGTATATACTGGGATTTTTCCTGACTGTGTGGGCGGCACGGTGGCACAGTGGTGGACAGCACGGTGGCATAGTGGTTAGCACTGCTGCCTAACAGGACCAGAGACCTGGATTCAATTCCCGTCTCAGATGACTCTCTGTGTGGAGTTTGCACATTCTCCCTGTGTCTGCGTGGGTTTCCTTCGGGTGCTCCAGTTTCCTCCCACAGTCCAAAAATGTGCAGGTTAGGTGAATTGGCCATGCTAAGTTGCCCATAGTGTTAGGTGAAGGGGTAAATGTCGGGGAATGGGTCTGGGTGGGTTGCGCTTCGGCGGGTCGGTCCAATATTCAGATATTCGAATGCCAGATAATCAAGGTTCCTCTGTACTGATTTCCAACTTTTGCTTTGGGTAGAGGCCCTACATAATTAAGACCTTTGTAAAAGGTTCCTCAAATGGAGGAATGAGTATTAAAGGTGCTGTTTTTATTACTGCCTGAGGTTTTCCTGACATGCATGACATTTCTGGTAAAATTCAACTACATCCCGATGCAGTCCAGGTCAGTAAAAATGTTTTTGTATTTTAGCTTGAGATTTTCTTACCCTTAGATGAACTCCTCCTGGTAAATCATGTGCGACCTGTAATCCCTCCTTTCTCTAACCCACTGGTAATACAACTTGATAAAAATCTGCCCGTTTCTCATCTGCCTGAATATGTCATGCTCGCCCTTTCCTCATCAAGACTTCATTTTTAAGATAGTAGCATTCAGGGACACACTCAAATTCTTCTTCCACGTATACTTTTTGATACAATTACTTCGGTTTTTCATGTTCTGTTGTAACTCACTTAATTTCTCTGAGCTAAAAATATCCACTTTTTCCTCCACCTGTTCCTGTTTTGTGTCAACCATTTGATCAAACATGGTTTCTGATCATTCTACTTCAACACTTCCTTATCGCTATTCTTTTATTTCTCCTCCTGTTTCAGCTGGTGGCTTTGTGACCTTAGATTAGATTACTTACAGTGTAGAAACAGGCCCTTTGGCCCAACAAGTCCACACCCACTCGCCAAAGCACAACCCACCCAGACCCATTTTCCTACATTTACCCCTTCACCTAACACTACGGGCAATTTAGTATGGCCAATTCACCTAACCTGCACATTTTTGGACTGTGGCAGGAAATCAGAGCACCTGGAGGAAATCCACACAGACACGGGGAGAATGTGCAAACTCCACACAGACAGTCACCTGAGGCAGGAATTGAACCCAGGTCTCTAGCGCTGTGAGGCAGCAGTGCTAACCACTGTGCCACCGGGCTGCCGTTCAATTAACCAAATGAAGTACTCCCTGCCAGTGTCCTTTGGGTAATCGAGGCTCCTTTGTATTTGTTAATAAATGTGGGTGTGTCCATTAGATTCCCAAAGGCCATTCGATTAGGCAATATCGCAGCTGGAAGGATTGTATAAGAGTTACTCAAATGTTTCACTAGGAATAGACTATCCGCAAAGGTACAATTGGATCAAGGATCAAATTTTATATCGAAATTATGCAGGGAAGTTATGGACAGCTCAGGAATAAAACAAGTCAAATCCACTAATGTACCGTCCAGAATCGCAGAGAGCGTGATAAAGGTGGCCTCAACCATTAAAGGGCTTATAATCAAATCTATCTGGACAATTAGGATAAATGAATTCTGTTTGTACTTTTTTTCCATTAAAGATGCACCCAATGAATCGATCAACTTCAGTCCATGTGAATTAGTTTTTGGGTCTGAGGTTAGAGGATAATTGAAAAAAAAATTCAGAAGAAATTGGTGAGTCAGAATTCAGAGACCACATAATGTACTATGAGCCAAATTTTAGGGAACGGTTAAAGAGAGCAGGGGAGTTGGCTAGACTGCATTTAAAAATATCAAGTATATGATGAAACAAAAAGCATACAAGAAGTTAAAAACTCGCAATTTTGCTATTGGAGCTGAAGTGTTAGTGTTACTTCGGTGTCATGAAAGCTGAATTGTGAACCTTTAAAAGCAAAGTTTATTGGACCTTATCAAGTGGAAACTGAACTATTTGAAAAGGACTCCACACAGAAAGAAATCTCACAGAGTGTGTCATGTGAATTTGCTTAAAAGGTATTTTGATAGGGCAGCAAAGAAAATGGAGAATGTGTCACTGGTCACAATTCAAAGCGAAGAACCAAGTTCAGAGGATTCTGAATTGGACGTTCCTCAAATTAAATTGGACAATGAGGAAGTTGTCAACTTGGGTTATATTATTGAATTACCTTCCAGAGGAAAATCAAAATGACCTGAAAGAGTTATTGCGATTGCATGGGGAGATATTTGGAAATAACCTGGGAAGTACTAATCTAATAGAGTTGGGAAATGGGTCTGGGTGGGATACTCTTCGGAGGATCGGTGTGGACTTGTTAGGCCAAATGGCCTGTTTCTACACTGTAGGGATTCTATGATTCTATGATTCTAATTACGCATGCTTTTTCAATTAAGCAACATCCTTAAATTTACTCCTCTAAACTTGGCACAGGTTCAAGAAAAGATTGAACGCATGCTCCAAGATGACATAATTGTTATAGTGAACGGAGCTCTCCCATCGTAATGATGTCAATACCAGATGGCACTCAAAGGTTATATGTAGACTAACTAGTAAAGTCATTTCTGGATTAGCAAATTGAGTGATATACATTGATGACCTGGTGATTTTTAGTCACACACGGGAAGAACATTTGTGGAATTATTTGGAATAATTCGATCGATTTCGAGAGGGGTATTACTGGATTAGAACAGTTCCTTAGTTAAGTTGATGTATCGGATCAGTTAAGTTTTCCAATAATTAAGCTATTCTGAATTCAGTTTTCTTTTGTTTGTGTTTCAACAGTAGTGTGTAAATTCATTCTGTTTCGCTCATAGCAGAGTGGTTTGACCATCTGCATCATACCTGGGGGATTCATTTCACATCTACCTTTAAAATAAGAAAAGGTTAGGGTCCAGGCTACCTTCTTGAAATATTTTGAAGGGTTCTGGTCTGGTGCATAACAAATAGCATAAACAATATATGAATTCGACACTGATCTGGCTTATTAATGGCTCAATTTTTTAATAGCCACGGTTCCGGCTTATAAATGGCTCCATATTTTAATAGTCGTGGACCTGGCTTATTAGTGGCTTGAATAGCCACAGATCCAGCTTAACAAGTGTGTACAGTGACAACTACCAATCTGTGAAAATAACTCAATTCAAATCAACCCTTTATCAATCTAACCGTACCTGGTTTGTTTCCGGAGTGAAGTCTCACCAGATTGGGTCCGTGGGACCAGTTGAGGGAAAGATAGTGGATTAAGTTTGGAAATGAGCTTTGTTGATCACAGCGCCTTTGCAGAGGCAGGCAGCAATGCCATGCTATCCAAGGATGGAACCCACTTTGCCATCCAGGGTCATCGCTTGCCAACTCAGGGTTTCACCTCGGAGGATGGCAGCGCTCCCCGCTATTGTTTTTCTACAAACACCAGGCGATCTCAGTGTGATCTCCAAGTAAACTGTTGAAGTCTTTTATTGATCTGCAACAAGACAAATGATTTACTTGCCAAAACCAATCTTTATTTTTCTATTGCGTGCAAAGGGAGATTACCTATTCACATAGCCCTAGATAACAACACCAACTCCAAAATACAGTGTTTTTTTAACACGAACATGGGAAAATCTCTGCATGATTGCTCAGAAAAGCAGTAAGTACAAACTTGAGATAATTTGGACTTAACTGATAGGAAATGAATGCTAGTGCACTTCACTGCAACAGTCTGTTCTCTCCCAAGACAATCTGCCTTTCCCATGGATTCTGGCTAAAAAATGTTGGCTTGCTGCAGCTTCCTGCCCACTAGCCACCAGTAATACCAAATGCAACCCTCAAGCCATTCTACCTTCATGCTGGCCCCCAAAACATTTTATTCTTCCACTCAGGGAAGGTCAATATCTACATATGGGGTTTGAATAAGGACCAAGGAGAGATCCAGGGTTTTCGAGGGAGATGCATGGTAAGATCTCAGAGTCAAAGGTCATAGACAACAGATCAAGGCCAGCTACCTTGGTCAGGGTTCAGAAACTGGCGCTCCTACAATTTCTGCACAGCAGAGGAGAAGCTCAAGGGAGACATTGCTGAACTGTGTGACATTTTTGTTGCTCTGAGGCATCACTCCAAAATAGCAGGTATCGATAACAGCTGAGGTTACCAAGTGGGATGAGGTGGTAGAAGGCTGGTGGATGAGGATCAGAAGATTCTGGAAGCAGCTATATTTTCAAGGCATTCACTCACAAACAGACTGCTGCTGTTGACTTGCAGAGAACGCCATCTGTCCAGGTGTCCTTTAAATATAATACACAGAACCACGACTGCCCAAATCAATAGTCAACATCTCCAATCTACTGTCATAACTGAAATTCTTCATCCCTGCAAACATTCTCAAAGTTCTGTGCTCTCTTCAGTGCCTTTACATTCTTTCATATATACACACTCTGAACTGTATACAATATTCTTACACAAGTTCTACATCACTTCCTTCCACTTGAACTCTATTAATAAAGTCTAGGATGCTGTATGCATTATTAACTGCTCTCTGTTACTGCATTTCCAAAAAAGTTATGAAAAATGTCACACAAGTCACACTGGCTCAACAATAGCCTGTTCACTGACTCTCAGTTGGTTTCTGTCAGAGCCATTCAGTTCATGACCTTATTATATCTTTGACCCTAACATGGATAAAAGAGCTGCATTCCAGAGGTGATATTAGAGTGGCTAACCTTGACATCAACTTAGTGTGGCATCAAGGAGTGGTAAGTGTGGAGTCAATAGGAATTGGAGGCAAACCTTCCATGGGTTGGAGTCATACCTAGCACATAGGAAGATTTGTTAAAGGTCAGTCATCTCAGTTCCAGAACATCTCTGCTGGAGTTCCTCTAGGCAATGTCATCAGCCCAACCATCTTCAACGGCTTCATCAGGACCTTCCCTCCATCATAAGATGAGAAGTCGGGGTATTCATGATGCTTGCACAATGTTCAGCACCATTCAGGACACCTCAGATCCTGAAGCAGTCCATGTCCAAATATAGCAAGATGCGGGCAATATCCATGTTTGAACTGATGAGTGATAATTAACATTCACCCCACACAAGTGCCAGACAATAACCATTACTAACAAGAAAGAATCTAACTACAACTCCTTGACATTCAATGGCATCACAATCACTGAATTCTGCACTTAAAAGCATCCTAAATACTACTTCTAGGCTATTTTATATTGAGTAATGTGTAATGAAGTGAGATTAATAAGAGAGTTGGTAGTTAAATATCCTGTAGAGATTAGTGGTCACAACATTGTCAAATTTCAAACTCAGCTTGTCTGGTCTCAAATCAGTGTCATCAATTTAAATTGCGGAGATATAAACAAAGGTGTCTAAAGATGGCTGAGAAAATATTTAGGAGAAATTCAGTGTATATGCAGTTGCAGACATTTAAGGCAGGTATTTCATAAAGTCCAGCAAAAGTTTATTCTGGTCAAAATGAAAGACCCAATGTGAAGCAGCGAAGGAGAGCATCCAATCAAAAACCAAGGCATACAAAGTTGTGAAAGTTCCTGGTGGATCAAAAGGAGTGAAGTTATTTTTTAGGAACCAACAGCAGATGCTTAAAAAACTAATAAAGAGAGAGAAAATATTGATCATGACAGGAAATTGTCAAGAAACTTAAAAATAAACAAAAAGCACTTCCACAGATGTTAAAGAAGATAAAGCATAGATAAAGTAAGTGTAGACCCCTCGAGGATAAAACAATAAAGGGGAACAGGGAAATGGCAAAAAATTTGAACCAATATTTTGCAGCAGTCTTCACAGTGGAAGACATTACAATCATTCCAAAGATAGTAAATCAGCAAAGTGCTAATGGGAGGAAAGAGTTTCCAACAGACTCTGTTACGGGGGCAAAGCATTTGACAAACTAATGAGACCAAAGGTGGTCAAGGAAGGTTTCTTCCGTACTGTATGACCCTATAAATTTGCTAGCATCTGATGGCCTGTTTTCAATTGTTTTTAAAGGAAGGGGCTGCAGAGTTAGTGAAGGCAAGGTTGAAATATTCCAGAGCTCACTGGTTTCTAGAAGGGTCCCAGTGAACAGGAAAATTGCCATTGTGATAACCATTTTTCAAGAGTATCATCGTTCAGCCAAAATTTATTGCCAATTCCTAAGTCCCCAGAAGAGAGTTAAGAACCAAGCATTTTGCTGTATCTGTGGAATCACAAATAGACTCGGCCAGGAAAGGATGGCAGTTTTCCTTCCCTGAAGGATGTTAAAGAAATGGGTTTGTCCCCAATGATTGAAATGGCTTCATGGGGCCATCATTAGACCTTTGTGATTTGAACTCATGTAGCCAGAACATTACTAGAATCACTGGACTGTCCATCAATAATACCACAAGATCATCACTTCCCTTTTAGTTCAAGAGGGAGGGAGACAGAAAGCAGGAAACTATAGGCCAGTTAGTCTAATATCTGCCATTGGGAAAATTATGGAACCCAATACTAAGGAAGAAATATCAGGGCATTTGCAAAAGCTTAATGCAATCAAACTGAGCAAATATGGTTTTGTGAAAGGTAAATCACTTTGGTCAAATTTGCTAGAGTTCCTCGAGAATTTAACATGCTGAGTTGATAAAGGGGAGCTTCTAGTTTAGATTTTCAGAAGGTATTTATGTGGTGCCACATAAAAAGTAATTGCATAAGGTAGGATCTCATGGTACAGGAGATAAGATATTAGCATAGATTGAGGATTTGCTGAAATGGGGAGTTAATGGATCTTTTTGAGGTTGGAGAGGTGTAACTAGTGAAGTGCCACATCTATTTACTGCCTATATTAATGATTTGGAGAAGGGGGCAGAGTGTAATGTATTCAAACTTTCTGTCAATACAAAATTTGTTGAAGGGAAGGTATGTTGTGATGAGAACATAAGACATCAGAAAGGGTATACACATCGATTCAGTGAGTGGGCAAAAACATGTGAGGTCATGTACTAGTTGAAAGAATCTAGAGGCAGGCTATTATTTAACTTGAAAGAAACTGAAAAGCTGCAGAGCGATCTGGGTGCATGAAACAAAAAGCTAGCATGCAGGCACAGCAAGTGATTACAAGGCAAATTTGATTTTTGCCTTGATTGCAAAAGTTAAAGTTTAAAAATAAGGAAGCCTTGTTATCATTGTAATAGTGTCTTTGTGAGGCTGCACCTGAAATACTAAGTGCAATTTTGGCCTCCATGTTTTCAAAAGCATACACATTGGTATTGGAAGCCTTCTGAAATATCAGGGAGTTAACAGCTATGCTAAGGTAGCAAAGGCGTTGAGGCCTGGGGCAGATCGGTCATGATCTTATTGAATGGCAGGGGAGACTTGAGGGCCAAACAGTCTACTCCTACTCCGACTATGTCTTATGTTCTTATGTGCAAGACTCACTACAGTAGCACACTGAGGCTCCTTAGAACACTATTATTCACTGATGCGAGAGTGAATGAATATTGAAGGTGTTCCTTCACTGTCATTGGGTCAAAACCCTGAAACCTCCTTCCTATCAGCATTGTCCATCTACACATCACTGACTGCAGTGGTTCAAGAAGGCAGCTCACCATCACCTTCTCAAGGGTAATTAGCAATAGAAATAAATGCTGACACAACAAATAGAATCCATATTTTATAAATGAGTAGAAATAAAGTATACTTCATTTTATATTGTTCTTCTATTTCCTTCCCAATAAAATTGGTAACCTTACATTTCTGGGTATTTAGCTTCATCTGCTACCTATTCAACCGCTCCAACAACCTGTTTAAGTCCCTTGAAGTTCTGTACTATTGTTCCCACAGCAATCTGCAAACTTGGAAATTGTCTCCTTTACACCAAGGACATACATTGGGAAAAGCAAAAGTCTCAACATTGACACCTAGGAAACACCACCATAAACTTTCCCCAAGCCTGTAAAACATTCATTTCTCTGTTTCCTATCACTCAATTTTGTGTCTGCCCATCAATATCCTTGAATAAATCTTATCTGGCCCCAAAGCCATGTCTACTTTAAGTACTGCCAACCTATCCAATCCTTACTCATTATCAAATTTAATCCCTTTGTCCTGGGTAAAATAAAGTTAGTTTATATTAAAAAAACACTTTGAAATATGACAAATATATAAGAAATGAGAAAGGGAATATGTCCGATTCAATTCAAATAATTCAACTAAAATGATTCACGATGAAAACTCTGAAAAAATTATTTTGGGGCAAATGTGAAAACAGACACTGAGTGGGTGCTGTTCTAGTATGCCAAAAATAATGAATGTTTTGACTGGAGTCTTGGAGCTAATTGCAAATTGCAATGTCATAAATTCGTCTGAAGCTGCAACAAATGAGGCAAGTAAATCAAGCACCATTGAGAGGGATCTTTCAGGAACTATTAGGTATGGTTCAGAAGAGGTTGTGTTGGTTTTTATTTGTTCATGACATGTGGGCATAGCGGGTTTTATTTATTGCCCACTCTAATTACTGCTTGAACTGAATGGCGTATTAGGACTATTTCAGAGAACAATTAACAATTGAAAGTAGCAGCAGTATTGACAAACAATTTTCCCTCAAGAAATTTATGCTTGCTTTTCTGAATTAACTCACATTTTTTCATGTGACTATTAATTATGCTTCAGCAAGTTTGCCCGCCACCCATACTTGTTCGGTTAATCTTCACATCCTTTCTTTGAACAGTCTAAGGAAGACCAAAAAATATAGCCAGTGACTGAAACATCCTCTCTCACTTCCATCAATATCCTTGAATAAATCTCTGTAGGTCTGGGATCACATGTCAGCTAGACCAGGTAAGTACAGTAGATTCCGTTCCCTAAAAGATCAATGAACTTGATGAGGTTTTTACAACAAAGGTTACATGGTGGCCAGAATCCAAGAAAAGCACAGCCGGTCAGGCAGCATCCGAAGAAATGTTGACATTTCAGGCATAAGCCCTTCATCAGAAATGAGACTTGTGGGTCAAGGGGGCTGAGAGATAAATGGGAGGTGGGTAGGACTTGGGGGAAGGGAGCCAGGAATGCGATAAGTAGGTGGGACTGAAAGTGATAGGATGGAGAGGAAGGTGGAGCAGATAGGTAGGAAGGAAGCTGGACAGGTAGGACCATCCAAGAAGGTGGTGCCAAGTTGGAAGGTTGGAACTGGGTTAAGGTGGAAGGAGGGGAAATGGGGAAACTGGTGAAATCCATATTGCTCCTGTATGGTTGGAGAGTCCCAAGGCAGAAGAGAAGGTTTTCTTCTTCCAGGTGTTGGTAGTTAGGGTTTGGCAATGGAAGAGGCCCAGGGCTTGCATGTTCTTGGCAGAGTGGGAGGGGGAGTTGAAGTGTTCAGCCACAGGCCAGTGGGGTTGGTTAGTGCGGGTGTCCCAGAGGTGTTCTCTGAAACAATCCGCAAGTTGACGTCCTGTCTCCCCAATGTAGAGGAGGCCACATCGGGTGCAACGGATACAGTAGATGACATGTGTGGAAGTGCAGGTAAATTTCTGTCATATGTGAAAAGATCCTTTGGGGCCTTGGACAGACGTGAGAGAAGAGATGTAGGTGAAGGCTTTGCATATCTAGCAATGGCAGGGGAAGGTGCAAAGAGTGCAGGGTGGGTTGGTGGGGAGCGTGGACCTCACAAGGGAGTCTCAGAGGGAATGGTCTCTCTGAAACGCAGATGGGAAGGGAAATACATCTCTGGTGGTAGGGTCAGTTTGTAGGTGGCAGAGGGTGATGCGATGTAGCCGGACATTGGTGGGGTGGAAGGTGAGGAGCAGGGTTTTTTTCCTTGCTGCGATTGGAGGAGCGGGGT
The DNA here is from genome assembly GCF_047496795.1 of Chiloscyllium punctatum. Taxonomy (NCBI): domain Eukaryota; kingdom Metazoa; phylum Chordata; class Chondrichthyes; order Orectolobiformes; family Hemiscylliidae; genus Chiloscyllium; species Chiloscyllium punctatum. The sequence goes on along the minus strand of NC_092744.1, from coordinate 90,089,587 downwards.
TGAAAGGTGGAGGTGCAGGATGTGGAGGAGATGTGCTGGAAAGGGAAAATGCAGTCTTTGAAAAAGGAGGCTATCTGGGATGCTTTTTGGTGGAATTGGTCCTTCTGGGAGCAGATATGGTGGAAGTGGAGGAATTGGGAATAAGGGATAGTGTTTTTACAGGAAGCAGGGTGGGAGGAGGTGCAGTACAAGTAGCTGTGGGAGTCGGTGGGTTTTTAGTGGAAGTCCGTGTTGAGTTGGTCACCAAAACTGGAGATGGAGAGGTCTAGGAAGGGGAGAAAGGTATCTGAGATGGTCCAGGTGAATTTGAGGTCAGGGTTGGAAGGTGTTTGTGAAGTTGATGAACTGTTCAACCTCCTCATGAGAGCATGAGGTGGCACCGATACAGTCATCCATATAGCGGAGGAAAAGGTGGGGAATGGTGCCGGTGTAGCTGTGGAAGATGGACTGTTCCACATACCCGATGAAGAGGCAGGCAAAGCTGAGTCCCATTTGGGGGCCCATTGCTACCCATTTGGTATGAAGGAAGTGGGAGAATTGGAAGGAGAAGTTGTGGAGGCTAAGGACTAGTTCAGCCAATCAAATGAGTGTATCAGTGGAAGGATACTGGTTGGGTTGGTGTGAGAGGAAGAACTGAAGGCCTTGCAGGTCTCCATCATGGCAGATGGATGTGTACAGGGCTGGATGTCCACAGTGCCGGGGAAATGAAAGTCATGGAGGAGGTGGAAGGCGTGGGTGGTGTCCCAAATGTAGTTGGGGAATTCCTGGACTAAGGGAGACAGGACAATGTCAAGGGATGCAGAGATAAGTTCGGTGGGGCAGGAGCAGGCTGAGACAATGTGTCGATCGGGGCAGTTAGGTTTGTGGATTTTTGGTAGGAGGCAGAATTGGGCGGTGTGGGGTTCCTGGACTATGAGGTTGGAGGCAATGGGTGGGAGACCCTCAGAGCTGATGATGTTGTCGGTGGTCTGGGAGATTATGGTTTGGTGATAGGAGGTGAGATTGCGGTCGAGGGGGCTGTAGGAGGAGGTGTCCGCACGTTGGTACCTGGCTTCAGTGGTGTAGATGTCAGTGCACCAAACTACCACAGTACCCCACCTTGTCTGCTGTTTTGATGGTGATGTTGGGGTTGGAGCGGAGGGAGTTGAGGACTGCAAATTATGAGGGCGAGAGGTTGGAATAGGTGAGGGGGTGGACAGGTTGAGGTGATCTATGTCACGGCAGCAGTTTCAAGTGAAGAGATCAAGGGCAGTAACAGACCATCACAGGGTGTCCACATGGATGGAGTGTGTTGGAGAGGTGAGAAGGGGTCCTCAGAGGGTGGGTAATGGAAACACTAAGCCTGGATGCAGAGACGGCGAAAGAATCATTCAATGTCGCAAAGTGTGTCGAACTCATTGATACGGGAAGGTAGTGGGGTATAGGTGAGGCAGTTACTGAGGACTGATCATTCATCCTCAGTGGGGGGGGGGGAATGTCAGGCAGGATGGTGAAACAACTGCAGGACTGGGAGCGAGGACCTGTCTTGGGGTGGGAGTGTGGGTGGAAACTATCACTGGAGTGGGTGTGGTTATAGGATCATCAGTGATGTCACCAACGGAGGTGACGCTGCCCATGGGGGTCAAGGGGGCAGAAGTCAGGCCTTTCAGCAGTATCTGCGAGACAAAAGTGACGTAATGTGTGACATAAGTGATGTCGTTGGCTGAGTTCCAGTGTGTGATGTTGGTGGGGGCAGAAGTGACATGGTGCATGACATTGACGATGTCGTCATCGGTGATTCGGTGAGTGATGTCACTGGGGGTGGAAGTGGCTGCGGCGGCAGCAACTGCGGGGGTGGAAGTGATGTGCAGGGTAGACTTTGGGTCGGTTCCAGCGGCAGTGGATCTTGCAGCGGTCATGACGGTGGTAGATTCAGCACTGGTCACCGAGGCAACTGTCCTGCCAGTGATTGCGGAGGTGGAGTGGCCGGCAATGGCTGCGGTCAGTGGCGCAACGGGAGCAGAATTGACATCATCACTTGCTGCAGCACTCACATGACTGATGATGTCCAAGCAGTTCTGGAGGCCAGGAGAAACTTCTGGAATGGTCGATGAACCCCAAGTATTGAGGCAGGTGTATGAAAGTTTGTTGTACTTACAGTCTTTAATGTCCAATATGGTGTAGAAACCATGTTTGTTCAGTGTGTGGATTCCTCTTAGGATGAAGAACAGCATCTGATCTTTGATCTCTAGCATCTGTAGCCCTCACTTTCTCCATCAGTATTTCATTGATTCAAATGTAACCCAACTGCCCTGGTGGGATTCAAGTGAGAGCATTGACCTGGGCCTGATACCTGAAATGAGCAGCTTGTCTTATGAAGATAGGTAGAAAACATGGGGTTTTTTGCCACAGGAATGTTGTGCAAGTTTGGAACTTTGAGCCTCAGAGGGCAATTGAATACTTAAAATACAGAGGTAGAGGTTCTTTGGCACAGGAGTTAAAGGTTATTGGGGTGAGGGGAATGTGTAATTCAAAACATAAGCAAACTAGCCATGATCTTATTGAATAGCAGAGCAAACCCGAAGGGCTGAATGGCTTCCTTCCACTCCTTATTTCTATGGTCGTGGACTGCATTTAGTCTCCATGCACACACTTATGCTGGTATCTGGGCTGCAATGATAGTGGCATTGAAAGAACAGGACAACATCACTTTATAGAATAACTCAGAAACGAAGGTTGATGCTTACAGTTTCTGCAGGGATCCCAGAGGAAAAGTCATGGATGAAAAATGTCATGCACTGATGGGATGAAAGATATCACCTCTGGCTCAGAGAAGGGCAGTGGATGTGGGAGGGAATGATGCAGAGGTAGGGAATGAGTGACAGCCAAGAACACTGGCTAAAAATGGCAACTCATACCAAACGGGGCACCAATTTGGTAAGTTGCCTCTGTGGCACAGAATTTTAATGGAGGACTTTAATCTTATTTTCCTTGCCCTTTTTCTGATTGGCATTAAATATTAAGTGGTGATTAGAAACACATTGATTTGTTCCTTCCTTAGTAAGAAGGCAGGATTAGATTATAGCAGGCTTTCATGAGGATAATCTTAATCTTGTATATTCACTCTGAATTATAGACCTTTACCTGGTTAGCATCCAGGCCATTCACAGCATCTAAACACATGGTAGGGAATGGAATGCTGAAGAATTTTCCCAAGTTCCCACTCACCGATATACAAAGGAAGGGAACAGCCAATGAAGATACAAAAACCAACAGGGTCAGCCCGTGACCAAATATTTACTACTTCTCCAATGCTCAGGACAGCATTGAAGAGCAACATATAACTCAACTATTTAGCCCCCTCACTGAGGAACAACAATAACTCTACAATAACAAAAACAGAAAACAACAATAAAATTCGGAAAATCTGGCAACAAGTATGAGAAGAAAGCAGAGTTCATGATTCAAATCCAGTGACTCTTCATTGGATGGAACTCTAATACCTTGCCCCCTCACTGATGAATAACGTGCAACTCCGACACATACTCCCCTCACTGAGGAACATGTAGCTCCAGAGTGTGGGAGTTGAGAGTCGAAGGGTACTGGTGGGAATGACAGGTCAGGAAGAAACGGAGGGCTTGGATGCCCTGGTCATGGCGGATGGAAGTGTATAGGGACTGGATGTTCATGGTGAAGATGAGTTGTTGGGGGCCAGGGAAACCAAAGTCTAGGAGGAGGTGGAGGGTGTGTGTGGTGTCCTGAATGTATGTGGGGAGTTCCTGGAGCAGGGGCAAATAGGACAATATCAAGGTATGTGTAGATGAGATCGTTGGGGCAGGAGCAGGCCGATATGATGGGTCGACAAGGATAGTCATGATCTTGGGTAGGAGGTAGAATCGGGTAGTGCAGGTTTCCTGAACTATGAGGTTGGAAGCTGTGGGTGGGAGGTTGTGTATGGTTTGGGAAATGATGGTTTGGTGATGGGAGGTGAGGCCATGGTCGAGGGGGCAGGAGAAGGTGGTGTCTTCAGTTGGTCCCTGGCTTCAGCAATGTAGAGGTCAGTGCACCAAACTACCACTGCACACCCCTTGTCTGTGGGTTCAATGGTGAGGTTAGGGTTGAAGTGAAGGGAGTGGAGGGTTGTGAGGGTGAGAGGTTGGAGTGGGGGAGGGTGGTAGACAAGTTGAGGCAGTCAATGTCCTGGCAGCAGTTGAAAATAAAGCGATCAAGGACGGGTACCAGACTGGCACAGGGTGTCCAGGTGATGAGGTGTGTTGGAGGTGGGAGAAGGGGTCCTCAGAAGGTGGGGATTCTTGGTGGACAAAGTAAGCTTGGAGGCAGAGATGGCAGAAGAAAAGTTCAATGTCTCGATGTGCATTGAATTCGTTGATCTGAGTGCGAAGAGGGATGAAGGTAAGGCCTCTGCTGAGGATGATCATTTGAGGGGGATGGTGAAAGCTCGGCAGGGCTGGGAGCTGGAACCTGGTGTGGGGCAGAAGCTGCGAGTGGACGTGGTACTAGTGGGACCAGGGGTGACGTCAATTACGGAAGTGACGCTTACCTGGGGCATGGGGTGGGGGTGGGTGGTATGGAGGTGGTGACTGTAGGATCCACAGGGCACCTCACACCTTCAGTACATTATCTGAGCTGAGATGGCACTTATTGTTAAAGGTCACTTGAGAATGTAACTTTAAAAGAAAGGTTGTGAGATTTACATATGAAAGAACTGAAACCAATATGGTCATTCTAAAAGATGAGAGGTGTAACAAACAATTCAGGTCTTTTTCAAAATACAATTTCAGTTGCACCACACTGTAAACTTTTGCTATAAGTTCAGTGACTTATACGCCACAACCACCTGATGAAGGGGCAGCGCTTTGAAAGCTAGTGCTTCCAAATAAAGCTGTTAGTTGATAAGCTGGTATTGTGTGATTTTTAACTTTCTCTGGGAGGGCTTGGGTTTGGGATGAACTGATGCCAAGTGAGGGTGTAACGTGTTGGAGGCACATTTTGTTCCTCAGTGAGGGGAGTAAAGGTTAGGGGCGCAAGTCATTCTTCAGTAAGGGGAGTAGGTGCTCAAAAGCAGTGGAAGCAGTATCTTTCGATATTTTTAAGGCAGGGATAGACCGATTCTTGTTAACCAAAGGGGTGAAAGATTGTGAGGGATATAAAGGAATGTTTATTTGAGGTTAAAATCAGATCAGCCCTGTGGGATTACACTGCTTTTTTCTGGGTATATATTAATAACTTAGACTTAAATGTAAATGGTATCATCAAGATGATTGCAGATGAAACAAAACTAACTATGCAGCTAAGAGTGAGAAAGTAATTATGGATGGACAGTAAAATGGCCACATCCCATGTACATAAACATAAACAGGAAACTAAAGGAGAATTCAGAAAGATGTTTGTTCCCCAAAGGAAAGTTGATGTCTGGAACTCACTGCCTGAAAGAACAATAGAGGCAGAAACTCTCAACTTATTTAAAAGGTGCCTGCATCTGGCATCCCAAACCTCCAAAAGATAGAAAATGGGATTAGGCTGCATGACTTGTTTTTCAACCAATGCAGACGTGATGGGCAGAATGACCTCATTCTGTGCTACAAATGTTCCTTCACTTTATAACTGCTGAATATTTGAATAGCATGATTGCCTGAGAGGGTGCAGGAAGGCTATATATGAGCTGCATAGAAGAAAATTCAGACTAGCTGGATCAATTGGCCATCCTCTGCTATAACAATTCATGATTGCATTGTTAAATAGGATTTTGATTGGAAAGCAATTAAGGGGATGCAACAAGAAGGTATCACTGAAGTGAAAGAGCAGTCATGATTGAAGTGGCCACATGGCCTATTCATGCTCTTTTGAAAGAAAATTCTTATGAACGTCACTTTTCAATCCAATCTAAAATTCTCTGAGAAACTACGACGGAAATATGCATTGTGAAATGATGAGTGAACACTACCCACTTCTGACATTTTGACAAAGGAATAATCTCTTCGACAAATGAATGGGTCGTTCATCACAGGAAGGTTGATGTAATAGGATCTTGTATACTTTCTGTTCAAACCTGTTTATGAATGCGTCAGTAAGACAGAAATATTTTACATTGCATGCTGCGACGTGAGGAATTCCAACAACATGAATTTTGAAAGTAGATGCATGCAACTGCTGAGCAACAATTAAACCATAACAAATAGGAAAAGGAGGAGGCCATTTGACCCCTCGAGCCAGCTCTGCAATTCAATAGGATCATGGCTGATCTAACATTCCTCCCATCCATTTTCCTGCTGTTTCCCAGTAACCCTTGATTCCTCTAATGTCCAAGAATCTATTTATTTCAGCCTTAAGTACATACCCCTAGCTCTCTGTGACACTGAGTTCCAAACAATCTCAAACCTCCAGGAGAAGAAATTCTTTCTCATCACAGTCTTACCTTGACATCTCTTTACAATGGAACTATGTCTTTGGTCCTAACCTGTCTCATGAGGGGAAACATGCTCTTAGCATTTACCCTGTCAAGCTCTTTAAGGATCCTATATGTGTCAATGAAATGTTCTTTCATTCTTCTCACCTCTAGTGAGAAGAGTTTCATCCTCTTTAACCTTTTTCTCAGAAGGCAATCCCTTATACCAGGAAACATCTAAGTGAATCTTCTCTGAACTCTCTCCAATGAAATGATATCTTTCCTTCAATACGGAGATCAAAACTGCAACAAGCATTAAAACATACAGTTTGTTACTGTACTCGAAATGTGATCTCAACAGCAACCCTGTCTCAGAGGCCACTGGTGAGAAGTGACTGAGGAGGACTCTGGGAGAGGTTGGTTCTCTCTCACTAGTACTCTTACAAATAGATAAGGAAGGACACCACTTCGACTGGGACAACACATTCATCCCAGGACAAGCCAAACAGAGGCACGCACGAGAATTCTTAGAATCATGGCATTCTAACCGTAACTCTATCAACAAACACATCGAATTAGACCCCATCTACCAGCCCCTGAGAAAAAGAACCGGAAGTGACTTCACCACAGGAAATTATGTCACCAAAGGAAATTACCTTAAGAACCTAAAGAAATCCAAACATATAAATAGAAAGCAGGAATTATCAGCAGTGCTTTGCCTGAGGCCCACTGAAGATGTTACCCAGTAGGGTGATGAAACATCTGGAAATGAACCTTCCAGTTCAGTGAGCAAACCTACACCCAGAGGTTGGTTCCATCACCACAACTAAAAAGAGGATCATGGACATAAGCTTAGCTGCTCAGGAACTAATTATGCAGACTGATTGAGTAGTGCCTGAGGAGAGAAACCTGGCAGAGGAGAAGGTCTGTTCCCTGGGATGCACACGAAGATAAACATTGAGTACACCTGGATGATGGCCACCTTGGTGAAAGACACTCTTTGGTCTGCCTGAAGCTTGCTGGTCTTCCAGAGCAAGGAGTTAGCCTTAACTGAGTGTTGTAGACTGGCATGTTCCAAGATCCAGAACTGTGTACTGAGGGACATTCAAAAGCTTGGGGCAGCTGCTGCTAAGGCACAGTGGGGAAGAAACACCCAAGTACAATGGGGGTCCTTTCAGTTATCAGACCATCTCATCAACTCAAATGTATGTAAATAGTTTCTTGCATAAGCAAGAAATGCCTTGGGATTGTTGGAACTAGAACATAGAACATTAAAGCGCTGTACAGGCCCTTCGGCCCTCGACGTTGCACTGACCAGTAAATCTGAAATGTATTTATCCTATGCTATTCCATTTTCATCCAATGACCTTTTAAAATCCCTTAAGCTTGGCAAGTCTACTACTGTTGCAGGCAGTGTGTTCACACCCCTACTAGTCTCTGAGTAACGAAACTATAGGGTGTAGGTTTGATATCCAGACGTTTCATTACCTCTCTAGGTAACATCATCAGTGGCGACCTCCAAGTGAATCGAAGCTGTTGTCTCCTGCTTTCTATTTATATGTTTGTCCTGGATGGAGTTCCTGGGGTTTGTGGTGATGTCATTTCCTGTTTGTTTTCTGAGGGTTGATAGATGGTATCTAGATTTATGTGTTTGTTTATGGTGTTGTGGTTGGAGTGCCAGGCCTCTAGGAATTCTCTGGCATGTCTTTGCTTAGTCTGTCCCAGAATAGATGTGTTGTCCCAGTCAAAATGATGTTTTTTTTCAATTCACAAACCTTGCAAAGAAACTATCTCTGACATCTGTCTTATATCTATCACCCCTCAATTTATAGCTATGTCCTCTTATGCTAGCCATCGCCATCCAAGGACAAAGGCTCTCACTGTCCACCCTCTCTCACCCTCTGATTATCTTATATGTCTCAATAAAATCAGCTCTCAACCTTCTTCTCTCTGACGAAAACAGCCTCAAGTCCCTCAGTCCCTCCAGTCATCTGGCACTATTCTGGTAGACAATGATGACATAAAGATCAAAACCAAAGGCTGTGCAATCTCCTCCCTGGCTTCCCAGAGAAAAATTGGATCTGTCAGAAAAATTAAACTCCAATGTTTATTTGTTTTTCCATATGCAAAGAACTGAACTAATGACTCTATATGTATGTAAAAATTTTATGAATGAAGTATATTTTTGAAATAAAATTTCAAAGTGACATATTATAGCTATTACAGAAGCATGGCTGAAGGAGGGACAGGGCCAGCTCCTCAATATTCTGGGGTACAGATGCTATAGGAAGGATAGAAAAAGAGGAGGCGTTGCATCTTTGATTCAGGAGAATGCCACAGCAGTACTGAGAGAAGGCATGCTTAAGAGTTCATCGACTGAGTCTGCATGGATAGAACTGAGAAGTAAGAAGGCAAGATTACTTTGATAGCATTGTGCTTTAGGCATCTCAACAGCAAATATGGAAGGAAATCACAGATAGCTGCAAGAATAATAGGGTTGAAATAGTTCGGGATTTTAATTTTCCTAACATTGAGTGGAATTGACATTGTGTTGTGGAGAGAAATTAGTTAAGTGTGTTCTGGAAGAATTTCTCTTGCAATATCTAGATAGCCCTACAAGAGAAGGGGCAAAACCTGACCTCCTCTTTGGAACTAAAGCAGGGCAAGTGATGGAAGTGTTAGTAAGGGAGCACTTTAGGATCAGTGACCATCATTTCATTAGGTTTAAAATAGCTAGGGAAAAAGATAGATCTGGCCCACAAGTTAAAGTTCTAAACTCTGACAAGGCTAATTTTGATGGTCTTAAACAGGAACTTTGAAAAGTTAATTGGGGAAGATTCTTTGCAGGCGTAGGGATGTCTGGTAAGTGGGAAGCTTTCAAAAGTGAGTTAATGAGGGTTCAAGGCCAGCACCTTCCTATGAGAGCAAAGTAGAAGGCTGGCAGGAGTAAGGTACTCTGGATGACTAAGTTATTGAGGTCTCCATCAAGAAAAAGGAAGCATATGACATATAGGATCAAGTGAATACTCCTTGAGGAGTATCGAGGGTGTCAAAAAAACTTGAGAGAAATCAGGAGGGCTTAAAGGGGACATGAGGTGGCTCTGGCAGATAAAATCGAGTCTGAAGAGATTCTACATATCTATGAAGGAGTAACTAGGGAGAGCAGTGCCACAAGAGATGAGTGAGATTCTAAATTAATATTTCTCATCAACATTTACCATCAAGAAAGGGAATTAAGGAAATAGACAAAGATGTCTTGAAGAGAGTCAACATTAAAGAGCTCAAAAATTGCATGAATTCATGTAAAATTCTGTTATCTCACTTTTTAGATTAGAATCAATCTAAACATCATGGCATAGACAGAGAACACAGGGGGCCAACACCTTCAACATATTATCTAGCTATCACCATTGTTAACAGCTAACCCGAGAATGTAACTTTTTAAAAAAAAAGGTTTTGTGATTTACACATGAAAGAAGTGAAACTATCACGGTATTCTAACAGATGAAAAACTTAACAGACAATCAATTTTTCAATGTATAATTTCAGTTACATCACACTGTAAAGTTTTGCTATAAATTCTGTGTTAGGATTGAGCCCTCCATTACCACCTGATGAAGGACCGTCACTCCGAAAGCTAGTGTGCTTCCAATTAAACCTGTTGGACTATAACCTGGTGTTGTGCGATTTTCAACATTAAAAAAGACGAGGTCCTGGAAATTTTAAAACACATTAAGGTTGATAAATCCCCAAGACCTAATGATATGTATCCCAGGACTTTGTGTGAGGCTAGGAAGGAAATTGCAGGGCGTCTCGTGGAAATATTTGTATTATCGACAGGCAGAGTTGAAGTGCTTGAAGATTGGAGGGTGTTGAGCCATTGTTTAAGAAAATTTGCATGGAACTGCGTGGAAACTGCAGGCTGGAACTACAGAACTTCACATCTGTGGTGGGTAAGTTATTAAAAGAGACAGGATCAATGAGCTTTTGAAGAGGCAAGGAATCAATTGGGATAGTCAGCATGGTTTTGTGCATGGGATATTGTGTGTCATGAATTTAATTGAGTTTTTAGAAAGTGTGACCAAGAAGGTAAATGAAGGTAGCACATTAGACATTGTCTGTATGGATTTTAGCAAGGCCTTTGACAAGGTATCACATGATAGGTTGTTGAGTAAAGTTAATATTGGATCCAGGGACAGCTAGCCAATTGGTTCCAAAGTGGGCTTGATGGTAGAAGATGGTGCTAAGGGTTGATTTTCAGACTGGAGTCCTGTGACTATTGGTGTACCACAGAGATCACCTATCTGCTCCACTTTCCTCTCTGACCTATCACCTTCATCCCCACCTCCATTCACCTAATGTACTCTTAGCTACCTTCTCCCCTGCCCCACACCCCTCCCATTTATCTCTCCGCCCCGGCTTTTGCCTGAAAAGTTGATTTTCCTGCTCCTCGGATGTTGCCTGACCTGCTGTGTTTTTCCAGCACCATTCTAATCTAGACTCGGATATCCAGCACCTGCAGTCCTCACTTTCACCACAGACATCAGTGCCCACTGTTATTTATCAGTTATGTAAATGATTTGGATGAGAAATTAGGAAGGATAGATAGGAAGTTTGCAGATGTCACCAAGATTGGCAATATACTGGACAGTCAAAAAGGTTATCTGGGAAAGCAGCGAGATCTTTATCAACTGGGCCAGTGGTCTGAGGAATGGCTAATAGGAGTTTAATTTGGATAAATGCAAGGTGTTACACTTCGGTGCGTCAAAACAGGGCAGATTTACAGTCAATTGTAGGACCCTGGTGAGTATCATAGAACAAAGAGATTGAGGGGTAGAGGTTCATAGCGCCTTGAAAGTGGAGTCATAGGTGGTGAAGAAGGCTTTCGGCATGCTTGCTTTCCTTGGTCAGAGCATTGCATATCGGAGTTGGGGTGTCTTGTTGCTGTTATACAAGATGTTGGTAACACCTCATTTGGAAAACTGGACACAGTCCTGGTCGCCCTACAACAGAAAGGATATTATTAAACCAGAAAGAGTAAGGAAAAGATTTTCTAGGATGCTACCTGGACTGGGAGGTTTGAATCATCAGGAGAGGCTGGATAGGCTACGATTTTGTCCCTTGGAGAATCGGAGACTTCGGGAGACCTTAGAGAGGATTATAAAATTATGAGATTCATCGATAAGGTAGATAGCCAACAGCTTTTCCCCATGATAGAATACTCTAAAACTAGAGGGCACAGCTTTAAGGTGAGAGGGTCCAGAGAAACAACTTCTTCACACAAAGGGTGGTGAGTGTCTGAAATTGGCTGCCAGAGATAATGGTGGAAGCAAGTACAATGTTGTCATTTAAGAAACATTAGACAGGTACATGGATGGGATAAGTATGAGGGGTTACGGAACAAATGCAGGCAAATGGGATTAATTGTAAAAAGTAGGCAGCATGGGCAAGTTAGGCCTGTTTCCATGCTATGGACTTGTATTACTCTATATATAAGGGACAATATTTTTACAGAGAGTGTGGTTAGTGTGTGGAATGAAGTGCCAGAGGAAGTGGTGGATGTAGATACAATTACACCTTTAAAAGACATTTGGATAAGTACATGAATAGGAGAGGTTTGGAAGATATGGGTCAAATGCAGGCAGGTGGGGCTACTTTAGTTTGGAAACACGGTCAGCGTAGTCTAGTTGGACCGAAGGGTCTGTTTCCATGCTATCACTCTTTTGAAAAACAATATTTACTTTGTATAGTTATAGTCTGATTGGATAAAAGAGCAGGAGTAAGAGATCCAAGTTTTGTGGCTGATAGATTAGGTTGTATAGCCTGTTCCTAGATTATTGTCTATAGTTGATAAGGTTGATATGGTCGATAAGGTTTAAAATGGCAGCTGTACCCGGCCCCTTGTATGATCCGCTGGCAATATGACACTTCAGTATACAGAAAGTGGGTTTAGCTGCAAGTCCTCAATTGGCACATGTAGCGCCTAAGCTGACTCACTATGGAGCATCCATGAAGCTGAGAATGTTGTAGATAGCACATTTAGCAATGTGGTCACACCACCAATAAGGACTACACAGACAGAGAAGAGTTTGGTGACTACCAGGAAGATGAGCAGTGGTAAGCAGACAGTGCAGGAGCCCACTTTCGCCATTCTCCTGTCAAATAGGTTTTCTATTTTGGATACTGTTGGAGGGGAATGGCATCTAAGGGAAAAGCAGCAGAGTAAGTGAGTAGTAGGGGACTCTATAGTTAGGGGCACATATATGAGTTTCACGAACAAGATTCCAGGATGGTGTGTTTCCTCCCTAGTGCCAGAATCAAAGATTTCTCAGAGCAGGCATGGGACAGTATGAAGGGGAGAGGTGAGCAGGCAGAGGTTCCTTATTTATTTGTTTGTGGGATGTGGACATCACTGGCTGGCCAGCATTTACTGCCCCTCTTTAATTGCTCTTAAGAAGGTGGTTGTAAGCTACCTGCTTGAACTGTTGCTGTCCATGTGCTGTGGATTGACCCACAATCCTTGGGATTTTGGCCTTGCAACAGTGAAGGAACGGTGATATATTTTCAAGTCAGGATGGCTTGGAGACGAACTTGAAAGTGGTGTTCCGATATATCTGTTGCCCTTGTCCTTCACGATCAAAGTGGTTGTTGGTTTGAAAGATGCTACCTGGGGATCTTTGGTGAATTTCCACAGTGCATCTTGTACATAGTACACACTCTGTTACTGAATGTGGGTGCTGGAGGGAGTGAATATTTGTGGATGTAGTGCCAATCAAGTGGATTGCTTTGACCTGGATGGCGTCAAGCTTCTTGAGTGTTATTGGGGACTGTAAGTATTCCATCACACTCCTGACTTGTGCCTTGTGGATGGTAAGTAGGCTCTGAGGAGTCAGGAGGTATTTTTCTCACCTCAATATTCCTAGTCTCTGACCTGCTCTTGTAGCCACTATGTTTGTAATTATGTAGTGAGTCTAGTGAGTTCTGGGCAATGATAACTCCCAGAACGTTGACAGTGGGGATTCAGTGATAGCAACACCATTGAATGCCAAGGGGTGGTGGTAAGATTGTCTCTTACTGGTGATGGTCATAGCCTGGCATTTGTGTGGTGTTAATGTTGGTACCAACTACAGAGAAAGAAAAAGAGAAGAGCTTCTGCAAAGGGAGTTCGGGAAAAAAGCAGGACCTCTAGGGTTGTAATTCTTGCGATTACTTCCTGTGCCATGTGCCAGTGAGGCTAGGAAGATAGTACAGTTAAATGTGTGGCTAAAGATTTCACATAGGTGGGGAGGGCTTGAGACTTGTGCATCATTGGGATGTCTTCCAGGGCAGGTGGGACCTATACAAGACAGATGGGTTGCACATAAACTGGAGGAGAGTACCAACATCCTGGAACGAAGGTGTACTAGTGCTACTCAGGATGGTTTAAATTAATGTGGTGGGGGGTGGCGGGGGGGGGGGGGGGGGGGGTGGGGTGCGGGGAACGTACTGGAGAGAACCAGGGCAGTAGGTCAGCAAGGAAAATGACTGAGGAAGAATCAGAAACTAAGTCAAGAAGGCTAAGAGGAAGGAGAGATAGGGGACTAGTTCGTGAACATAGCAAGATTGACAGTCTGAGGTGTATTTGTTTTAATACAAGCAGTGCGACAGGTAAGGCAGATAAATGTAGAGCTTGGGTTAACACATATAATCTATGATGTTGTAGCTATTACAGAGTCTTGATTGAGAGATGGACAGGACTGGCAACTTAACATTTCAGGATTTAAATGCTTCAGACAAGATAGAGAGGGAAAAGAGAAGAGGTAGCAGAGTGCATGACTGGTAAAGGATAATATCACACCTGTACTGAGCGATGGCACTTTGGAGGGCTCAGCCAAACTGGACCAGATATTTGGGGATGAGCCTGGTCATGGGTTCAAAGTTTCAGTGGGAAAGCATTTCAGGAACATTGGCCAATATGGATAATGACAAAGATTGTTCTCGGGTGCAAATATTAAACTAGAGGAACGCACAATATCACAATATTAGGTAGAAATAGGGAATATCAAAAGGGGCTAGCAGTTCAAGGATAAATCCACATGTGGTATGAGGGAATCATTTAAACGCCAGTTAATTGGAGCTCAGGGCCAGCATATTCCTATGTAAATGAAGGATAACAAATGCAAGATTCAGGAACCTTGGATGGCAAGAGACATTGACAGCTTAGTTGAAATGAGAAAGGAGGCATATGCAAGGGTTAGGAAACTGAAGACAGCCAGAGGGTTCAAAGAATTCAAAAGCTGGCAGGGCAGGACAGAACTCAAACAAGGAATTAGGAGGGCTAGAAAGTGGCAAGCAGGATTAAGGAAAATCTAAATGCATTTTAAAGATAGCTAAGGAGCACAAAGGTTGCTAGGAAAGGGTAGTGACAAAAAAACCTGCAGATGTTGGAATCCAAAGTAGACAGGCAGGAGGCGGGAAGAACACAGCAAGGCAGGCAGCATCAGGAGGTGGAGAAGTCGCCGTTTCGGGTGTAATCCTTCTTCAGGACTGGGGGTGGGTGTGGGGGAGCTGCGGATAAAGGGAGTGGCGGGGGCGGTGTGGCGAAGTGGGGATAGGTGAAGACAGACAGTGGGTACAATCTGGTTGGTCAGTGGGAGGAATGAATCCGGTTGGTGGCAGGGAGAAGTGAGAGGGAGGGGGAGGGACTGGGAAGGGAATCAGGGGAACGGAAGGGAAGTTATTTGAAATTGGAGAACTCAATGCTGTGTCCTCCAGGCTGTAGGCTACCCAGGTGGAAGATAAGGTGTTGTTCCTCCAACTTGCGGTTTGGTTTTTTGTGGCAATGGAGAAAGGCAAGGATGGTCATGTTGGAAAGGGAGGGGGAAGGGCAATTAAAATGGGCAGTGTCTGGGGGGTCTGGTTGGCCCCTGTGGGCTCAGCTGAGATGCTTGGTGAACCGTTCCCTAACTTTACATTTGGTCTCCCCGATATAGAGAAGACCACATCGCAGTGTACTAGGTTGCAGTGTACTAGGTTGGAAGAGAGGCAGGTAAACCTCTGTCTCACCTGGAAGGCTAGCTTGGGGCCCTGGATGGAGGTGAGGAGGATGGTGTACTGGCAGGTTTTGCATCTTTTCTGTTTGTAGAGAAAGGTACCTGGGGGTTCAGGGGAGTTCGTGGGGAGAACGGTGCAAACCAAGGACTAGGGAAGGGAACAGTCCTTGCAGTAGATAGAGATGCTTGAGGAGGGGAAGATGTTCTTAGTGGTGGGATCTATTTAGAGTTGGTGGAAGTGTTTAAAGATGATGCGGAGACTGGTAGGGTGATAGGTGACAACAAGGGAGACTCTGTCTTCATTGCGTTTGGGGCAGTGGTTAGAGCAGTGGAATGGGGAATGGAGGTGGTGTGCACCTGTCCCACCAAACTCATCTTGTCCTACCTCGAGTCCATTCTCTCCTCCTTGGTTCAGACACTCCCCCACCCCACCCCCACCCCCCACATCCTCAACACCATCATGTCCTCCATCACTTCAGTAACTTACAGTAATGTGGCACCCCTCCCCACCGCCCCGGTTTGTTATCTTCACTGTGGATGTGCAGTCCTTATACGTGTCCATACCCCACAAGGATATCCTCCAGGTCTTCCACCTCCTCTCCAACAGACCCATCCATCAATCCCCTCCTCCACCTCATCAAACCAGTCCTCACCCTTTTCCTTTAACTCTTCCCATTTCCTCCAAATCCAGGGGGTGGCCATGGCTACCCGGATGGGTCCCAGCTACACTAGCCTCTGTGCTGGCTATGTTGAACGGTCCCACTTTAGTACTTGCACAGGCACTGTGCCCCAACTCTTCCGCCATTAAATTGATGACTGCATCAGTGCAGCTTCCTGTACCCAGGCTGAACTGGAGCAGTTCATCAAGTTTGCTCACAACTTCCATCCCAACCTCAAATTCACTTGGTCCATCTCAGATATATCCCTCTCCTTTCTTGACCTCTCCATTTCCATCTCCAGTGACAGTCTCCAGATGAGCATTTACTGCAAACACACAGCCTCCCATAACTACCTGGACTACATCTCCTCTCACCCAGTATCCTGCAAGAACTCAATGCAGTTCTCCCAGTCCCTCACCCCGTCTGCTCAGACAAGGAGACATTCCACTCCCAAGCATTGTAGATGTCAAAGAATGTGCTTTTCATCCCTCTGTCATCCAGACAGCTCTCCACTGCACCACCTCTACTCCCCTAAACCTCCCCCCTCCAAACACAATAAAGATAGAGTCCCCCTTGTCCTCATGTACGACCCACCAGTCTCCACATCCAACATATCTTCCTTAAATATATTCACCAACTCCAACTAGACTCCACCACCAAGAACATCTTTCCCTCCTCACCCCTGTCTGCCTTCTGTAAGGACCATTACCTTCAACAGTCCTTGGTTTGCGCTACTCCCCCCACCAAACCCCTTGAATCCTCAGGTACCTTCTCCTGCAACAGGAAAAGATGCAAAACCTACCTTTACCCCATCCCCTCACCTCGATCCAGGGCCCCAATCTGTACTTCCAGGTGAGACAGAGGTTCACCTGCCTCTCTTCCAACCTAGATTACTGTATCAACTGCTCACAATGTGGTCTTCTCTACATCAGGGAGACTATAAATAAACTTATGGAATGGTTCAGCGAGCATCTCAGCTGGGCCTGCAGAGGCCAACTGGACCTCTCAGTCACCACCCATTTTAATTCCTCTTCCCACTCCCTTTCTGACATGACCATCCCAGGCTTCCTCCATTGCCCCAATGAACCAAACTGCAAATTGGAGAAACAATACCTCATCTTCCACCTGGGCAGGCTACAGCACAGAGGACTCAACACTGAGTTCTCCAATTTCACATTGTTGTTTGTGAGATATATAAATGTTTTGGAGGACAACATAGGTGGCCTAATGAGTATGTTTATGAACAAGACAAAGATTGGGTTAGCTGCAGATAGGAGGATTCCCAGAGGATACAGCAGGATATACATGGGCTAAAGATTTGGCCGGAGAAATGGCAGGTGGAGTTTAGAACACAGAACATAGAATAATACAGCAGAGAATAGTACAGGCCCTTCAGCCCTTTATGCTGTACCGACCGTTTATCCTCCTCTAAGATCAAATTAACTTACCGTACATTTTACTAACATCCATGTGCCTATCTAAGAATTGTTTAAATGTCTCTAATGCATCTGACTCTATTACCACCACTGGCAGTGCGTTCCACGCACCCACCACTCTCTGTGTAAAGAACCTACCTCTGATATCTCCCCTAAACCTTCCTCCAATCACCTTAAAATTATGCACCCCTATGATAGCCTTTTCTACCATGGGAAAAAGTCTCTGGCTATCCACTCTATCTATGCCACTTATCATCTTGTCCACTTCTATCAAGCCACCTCTCACCCTTCTTCACTCCAATGAGAAAACCTCTGACTCCCTCATCCTTTCTTCATAAGACCTGCCCTCCAGTCCAGGCAGCATTCTGGTAAATCTCCTCTGCGCCCTCTCAAAACCATCCACATCCTTCCTATAGGAGGAGACCAGAACTGAACACAATATTCCAAGTATGGCCTAACCAGGGTTTTACGGAGCTGCAGCCTAACCTTGTGGCTCTTAAACTCAATCCCCCTCCTAATGAAAGCCAACTCACCATATGCCTTCTTAACAAAACTATCAACTTGGTGGCAACTTTGAGAGATCTATGGACATAGAACATAGAACATAGAACAATACAGCACAGAACAGGCCCTTCGGCCCACGATGTTGTGCCGAACATTTGTCCTAGCTTAAACACCTATCCATGTACCTATCCAATTGCTGCTTAAAGGTCACCAATGATTCTGACTCTACCACTCCCACGGGCAGCGCATTCCATTCCCCCACCACTCTCTGGGTAAAGAACCTGCCCTGACATCCCTCCTATACCTTCCACCTTTCACCTTAAATTTATGTCCCCTTGTAACACTCTGTTGTACCCGGGGAAAAAGTTTCTGACTGTCTACTCTATCTATTCCTCTGATCATCTTATAAACCTCTATCAAGTCACCCCTCATCCTTCGCCATTCCAATGAGAAAAGGCCTAGCACTCTTAACCTATCCTCGTACGACCTATTCTCCATTCCAGGCAACATCCTGGTAAATCGTCTCTGCACCCTCTCCAAAGCTTTCACATCTTTCCTAAAGTGAGGCGACCAGAATTGCACACAGTACTCCAAATGTGGCCTAACCAAGGTCCTGTACAGCTGCAACATCACTTCACGACTCTTGAATTCAATCCCTCTGCTAATGAACGCTAACATGGACCCCAAGATCCCTCTGTTCCACCACACTGCTAAGAATCCTACCTTTAACCCTCTCGCCTGCATTCAAATGTGACCTTTCAAAATAAATCAGTTCACACTTTTCCAGGTTGAACTCCATCTGTCAGTTCTTAGTCTAACTCTAAATCCTGTCAATGTCCTGTTGCAACCTACAACAGCCCTCCATACTATCCACAATTCCACCAACCTACAAGTCATCAGCAAACTTACTAACCCATCCTTCCACTTCCTCATCCAAGTCATTTATAAAAATCCCAAAGAGCAGGGTCCCAGAACAAATCCCTGTGGAATACCACTAGTTACCGAGCTTCAGGCTGAATTCTTTCCATCGACTACCACCCTCTGTCTTCTATGGACCAACCAATTCCATATCCAGACAGTTAAGTTTCCCTGTATCCCATGCCTTCTTACTTTCTAAATGAGCCTACCAAGGGGAACCTCATCAAATGCCTTGCCGAAATTCATTTACATCATATCCACTACTTGACCTTTATCAATGTGATTTGTCACATCCTCAAAGAATTCAGTAAGGCTTGGTTTGCATGACCTGCCCCTCACAAAGCCATGCTGACTATCTCTAATTAAGTTATGCTGTTCCAATTAATCATCAATCCTGTCTCTCAGAAACCCCTACAATAATTTGCTCGCCACTAACACAAGACTGACTGGTTTATAATTCACAGGGTTATCCCTATTCCCTTTCTTGAACAAGGGAATAGCATTTGCCATCTTCTAATCATCAGGTGCTACTCCAGTGGACAGTGAGGACACAAAGATCATCGCCAAAGGCGCAGTAAGTTCTTCCCTCACTTCCCATAGTAACTTCTGTATCCTCATGTTTTTCAAAATTTGCAGCATATTCTCCTTCTTAACATCATCCCTGTCCTCACAAATGACAAGGTCCGTCTCATCATGAATACTGAAGCAAAATATCCAGTAAGGACCTCACCTACCTCCTCCGACTCTAGGTACAAGTTCTTTCCACTATCCCTGATCAACCCTACCCTCACTCTGACCATCCTCTTGTTCCTCACATAAATAGAACACCTTGGGGTTTTCTTTAATCCTACCCACTAAAGATTTTCCATGCCCCCTTCTAGCTCTCCTAAGTCCATTCTTCAGTTGCTTCCTGGCTCCCTTGTAACCTTAAGTAAGCTTCCTTGTTCCTCTGGATGAGATGTTCCACATCTCTTCTTCACCCTACCATCCCTTCCTTGCCTCAAAGCACCAAATCCAATATGGCCTCCCCTCTAGCGGCCTATCTACATATTAAGTCAGGAATCGTTCTTGAGCACACCTGACAAAATCTGCTCCATTCAAACTATTTACAGTAAGGATGTTCCAATCAACATTAGGGAAGTTGAAGTCACCTCTGACAACAACCCAGTTACTTCTGCACCTTTCCAAAATCTGCCTCCCAATCTGCTCCTCAGTGTCTCTGTTGCTGTTGTGTGATCTATAGAAAACTCTCAATAAAGTGACTGCTCCTTTCCTGTTTCTGACTTGTAGCCATAATGACTCAGTATAGAAACCCTCCTCAATGACCTCCCTTTCCTCAACTGTTTTACCATCCCTGATTAGCAATGCCACTCCCCCACCTCTTTTTCCTCCCTCCCTATTCCCTTCAAAACATCTAAACCCCGAAACATGCAACAACCATTCCTGCCCCTATTATATCCGAGTCTCCGTAATGGCCACAGCATTGTAGCTCCAAGTACTGATCCATGCTCTCAGTTCAACACTCTTATTCCTGACACTTCTTGTGTTAAAATAGACATGTCAACCCATCACACTGACTGCAATTTTGCCCTATCAACTGTCTATCCTTCCTCACAGATCCTCTGCATGCTGTATCTGCCTGTTCACTAGCTACCCCCTCATCTGATCAGTAGATCTGGTTCCCACCCCCCTGCCGAACTAGGTTAAACCCTTCCGAAGAGCTCTCACAAACCTCCTGCCCAGTATATTGGTGCCCCTCCAGTTCAGGTGCAACCCATCCTCCTTGTACTGGTTCCACATTCTCCAGAAGGTATCCCAATGATCCACATATCTGAAGCCCTCCCTCCTACACCAGCCCTGCAGCCACATATTCAGCTGCACTCACTCTCTGTTCCTAGCCTCACTAGCCCATGGCACCGGTAGCAATCCTCAGGTGACTACTCTGCTCGTCCTGCCTTTTAGCTTCCAATCAAAGTCCCTATATTCACTTTTCAGGTCCTCATCCCTTTTCCTAGCTATATCATTGATACCGATGTATACCACAACTTCTAGCTGCTCACCCTGCCCCCTTAAGATCCTTGTAGACTTGATCTCAGACATCTCTGACCCTGACACCCAGGAAGCAACATACCATCTGGGAGTCTTGTTTGCGACTACAGAATCTCCTGTCTGTTCCTCTAACCATTGAATCTCCTATCACTATCACTCTCCTATTCTCCACTCCCAACCTCATTCCGTTACGTGCCACAGAGCCAGGCTCAGTGCCAGAGAACTGGCTGCTGTGGCTTTCCTCTGGTGGGTTTACCCCTCCCCCAATATTATCCAAAGAAGTATACTTATTATTGAGGGGAATGGCCACAGGCGACTTCTGTACTGCCTATTCACTTTCCCTCTCCTGACAGTCACCCAGCTACCTTTATCCTGTAACTTAGTTGTATGATTAACTCCCTATAACTCATCTTTATGACCCCCTCAGCCTCCTGAATGATCTGAAATTTGAACATGGAACAGTACAGCACAGTACAGTCCTTTGGCCCACAATATTGTGCCAAGCATTTATCTTAATCTAAGATCAATTTAAACTACACAACCCTCAATTTACAGCTGTTCAAATTTATTCAGCTCCAGCTCCAGCTCCCTAACGTGGTCTGTGAGGAGCTGGAGTTGGGTGCACTTCTCGCAGGTGAAGTCCGCAGGGACAATAGTGGTGGCCCTTCCCTCCCACATCCTGCAAGAGGAGCATGCAACTGCCCTAGCTTCCATCCCCTCTGCTCTAAATTGCTAAAAGAGATTAGAAAAAAAACTTACCAACCCTCCACACAGAGTCCTTTTGTTATTGGTTAGAGGAGGAGGATGGGTGGGAGACACTACACGTGTAATGTTTCAGTTTTAGCCCGAATATATTAATTCACTTACTCAGCAGTCCCCGTGTCCACTTCACTCCTGTTCAACTTTTGCTGATTCACAAGGTAAGTATTTAACATTCAAACTTACCTTCCTGGCTCGCGCTCTCTACACTCCTGCTGCTGAAATGGAGGACAAATGTGAGGTGTTGCATTTTGGGAGATCTAATGTAGGAGGAAAGTACATTAAAAAGGCACATCCTTAGTCGTATCAACATGCAGAGTAATCTGCCTGTACATGTTCATAGTTTACTGAAAGTGGCAACACAAATGGATAAGAAGGCATATGGGAACATCCCTCTGTAAACAGTCTGTGCCCCTCTTACAATCTGCCTTTCCACACATTATTGTGTCATCTAAAAATCTAGCTACAATAC
The DNA here is from genome assembly GCF_047496795.1 of Chiloscyllium punctatum. Classification (NCBI taxonomy): domain Eukaryota; kingdom Metazoa; phylum Chordata; class Chondrichthyes; order Orectolobiformes; family Hemiscylliidae; genus Chiloscyllium; species Chiloscyllium punctatum. The sequence goes on along the minus strand of NC_092744.1, from coordinate 90,067,373 downwards.
CTTTGCCACCTCCCTCCAAGTCATGTTGTAAACACTTGTGGTTCCAATACTGATACCTGTGGAAACCCACTGGTTAGAAACTGCCAAAGAACCCCTTATCCCCACCCACTGTTTCTTGCCCATGAGCAAAATCTCTGTCCAATATATTATCTCCAAAACAATAGATTCTTAACTTATGATTTACTCTTTTGTAAGTTATTTTGCCAAATGCTTCTCAAAGTTCAAGTGCAGCACATCTATTGGGTGGCCTCTATTCACTCTGTTTGAGACTTTATCAAAACACTCTCATAGCAGGCACAATTTCCCTTTCAAGATACAATGATTAAATTGATTAGAAGATCTGCTTGAATACATTATGACTTTCCAAATGTTCTGCTATTACTTTCTTAATAATTGATTCAAATACTCTTCCCATAATAGATATTAGACTAATCAGCCTATAGTAAACCATGTTTTGCCTTGTTCCATTTTTGAATGGGGTGCCACATCAGCAGTTCGCAAATTCGCTGGTACTTATCCAGATTCCAATGTTTTTTGGAAAATTACAACCAATGCATCTATTATCTCTGTAGCTACCTCTTTTAGGATTTCAGGATGCAAGTCCTCAGGGCCAGGTGACATCTCCGCCTTTTGCCCCAAGAGTTTATCCAATTAGCTTCTCTACTTATAGTGATGGCATTTAATTCCTCACATGTATTCTTGAATATTCTTTCACTGTAAAGTCTAATGTAGAATATCTGTTTAACCTCTCTGCCATTTCCTTGTTCCCTAAAACCAACTCCCCAGAATCATTTTCTAAGGGTTTGTGGATTATCTAACAATACTTATTAATGTTTAGGGTGTAGGTTTGCTCGCTGAGCTGTAGGTTTGATATCCAGACGTTTCATTACCTGGCTAGGTATCATCATCAGTGGCGACCTCCAAGTGAAGTGAAGCTGTTGTCTCCTGCTTTCCATTTATATCTTTTCCCTGGATACTTATTAATGACTTGGACAGAGGGAGCATATGTACTGTAGCCACTTATTCGCTTTGACTTCTACTTCCTTTTTATATATTTAAAGAAGCTCTTATTGTGAGTTATATATTCCTTGTGAGTTTGCCTTCACATTATATTTTTTTCTGTATTTATTATCTTTTAATCGATACTGAATCCAGTCTTCAGGGCCATCACTAACTTTTGCCACCTTATATGCTTTCTCTTTCAAATTAGTACTCTCCATGGCTTCCTTAGCTCGCCATCATTGGTTTATCTCTCTCTCAGAATCTTTCCTCCTTACTGGGAAGTACTTTTGATAAGAGTCATTGACTATATCCTCAAATGTCTGCCACTGCTTGCTTACCCACTATTCCTGCTAGTCTTTCCAGTTCCCTTGAACTAACTTGATCCTCATTTCATTGTAATTCCTTTTCTTTAAGTTAAATGCAATTGTTTTCATACCAGTTTCACACTTTCAAACTGAATATTAAATTCTATCATGTTATGATCACTACTTCCTCGGGGATCATTAACTCAGAGAACATTTATTAAACATGCCTCATTACCAGAGCCAAGATTTGGAGATGCCAGTGTTGGACTGGGGTGTATAAAGTTAAAAATCACTCAACACCAGGTTATAGTCCAACAGGTTTAATTGGAAGCACTGGCTTTCAGAATGCTTTCATCAGGTGGTTGTGTGGTAACTTTGTACCAAAGCCAAGATAACCTGCTCCCTGGTTGTATCCATATTGCTCTAGGAAACGATCCCAAATGTGGTCTATGACTGGGTTATCATAGCTACCTTTCCAATTTGATTAACTCAATAAACATGAAGATTAATGTTACTCGTAATTATTGCTCTATTCTTTTTAAATGCTCCTATTATTTGTTGAGTTGTAGCCTTTCCTACTATCTCAGCAATGTCTTCTTTCCCTTGGTGAATTTTTTTACTCCAATGAAATGTGTTTTGACAGATCCAAGATCATGTCCTACAAACTACCACTTCATTTCTTATGAATAGTGCTATCTTTTCCATCCTTTCCTGTCTCTACAAAAGGAAATATCCCTGTACATTAAACTCCCAATTTTGATCTACTTGTAACCTGCCTCCATAATGGCAATAAGATCATATGTATTTAGCTCAATTTGCACTATCAACTCATCTACCTTATTCTGAACACCTCATGTATTAAGGTGCAAAACCGTTAAGTTTGTTCTATTATCTAATTTCCTTCATATATTATGACTCCTTGGTGGAATACCACATTAACTCATTCTGTCTGGCCCTTTTGTTTTCTTGTTACAATTAACCCTTCAGACCATCAAGTCTACACCAACACTAACTACCACTCAAGGCATACTTATCTCAATTTCCTGCACTTGTCTCATATCCTTGAATGTTATATTTCAAGCGCTCATGCAAATGTTTTTTTTAAAGATTGTAAGGTTTCTGCCTTCACTACCTTCTATTTCAGGTTCCCAACTCCCTCCAAATGTAAAAGGTTTCTCTCCAGTACTCTGTGAATCTCCTGCCGCTTACCTTAAAGCCCTGCTTGCTCATTATTGGCACTTCAATCAAGGGAGAGGCTTGCTCCTTACTCACCCTGTCCATACCTCTCAGAATCTAATACACCTCAGTCATCTCCCTCAGGAGAAAGTGAGGACTGCAGACGCTGGAGGTCAGAGTCGAGTGTGTGGTGCTGGAAAAGCACAGCTGGTCAGGCAGCAACCGAAGAGCAGGAGAATCAACATTTCAGCCTGCAGCCCTTCATCAGGAATGAGGCTGGGAGCCTCGAGGGTGGAGAGATGAATGGAGGGTGGGTGGGGCTGGGACAAAGGAAACTGAGTGTGCAATAGGTGGGTGGAAGTGGGGGTGAAGGGGATAGGTCAGAGAGGAAAGTGGAGCGGATAAGAAGGAAGGGAGATTGGCAGGTGGGACAGGTCATGAGGACAGTGCTGAGCTGGAAAGTTGGAACTGGGGTAAGGTGGGTGAGGGAAAATAAGGAAACTGGTGAAGTCCACATTGATGTCCTCAGAAGTGATCTGCGAAAAGGTGTCCACTCTCCCCAATATAGAGGAGATTGTATTGGGAGCAACCTAAACAATAAATGCACTCTGTGAGAAGACATCCAGTCTCCCTCGCTCTGCAAGAAAGCATCCAGTCTCCCCCACTCTGCAAGAAGGGGTCTAGTCTCCCCCGATCTGCAAGAAAGCATCCAAGTCTCCCCAGCGAAATTGCAAAATCTGCGCCTATACCTCCCCCCTCACCTCTGTCCAAGGCTCCAAAGGAGCCTTCCACATCCATCAAAGTTTCACCTGCACTTCCACACATCATTTATTGTATCCGTTGCTCCCGATGCGGTCTCCTCTACATTGGGGAGACTGGATGCCTTCTCGCAGAGAGCTTCAGAGAACATCTCAGGGACACCCGCACCAATCAACCCCAACATCCTGTGGCTGAACATTTCAACACCCTCGCCCACTCTGCCGAGCACATGCAGGTCCTGGGCCTCCTCCATCGCCACTCCCTTCCCACCCGACACCTAGAGGAAGAACCCCTCATCTTCCGCCTCAGGACCCTTCAACCCCAGGGCATCAATGCGGACTTCAACAGTTTCCTCATTTCCCCTTCCCCCACCTCACCCCAGTTTCAACCTTCCAGCTCAGCACCGTCCCACCTGTCAATCTTCCTTCCCACCTATCCACTCCACTCTCCTCTCTGACCTATCACCTTTACCCACCAATTGGATACTCAGCTACTTTCCTCCTTCCCATTTATCTCTCCACTTTAGAGGCTCCCAGCCTCATTCCTGATGAAAGGCTCAATCATGTTCCCCCCCCCTCAACCTTCTCTCCTGTAAAGAAAACAATCCAAGCCTATCCAGTCTTTATGGCTCAATTTCTCCAACCCAGGCTACATCCTGGTGAACCTCCTCTGTACTCCTCTAGTTCGAATGCATCATTCCTGTAGTGTCGTTACCAGAACTGCACACAGTACTCCAGTTGTGGCCTGACCAATGCTTTGTATAATTCCAACATTACCTCCTTATTCTTATACACTATGCCACGAATGATGAAAGCAAGTGTCCCATTTACCTTTCTAACTATCCTATTCGCATGAACCGCTGACTTTGCGAATCTGTGCTTAATAAGCCCAAGATCCCTCTGTTCCCCTGAACGACCAAATGTCACGGCATTCATTAAATGCTCCCTAAACTTGTTTCTTCTTTCAAGGTGCATTGTTATGGGCAAAACCAATACACAAAACACCCCCTCCTCACCATTGTCCACCTCCTCACCAAATATATTAAGAAGATACCTCAACTATAACATTTTCTTATTTTAAAAGCATTCGCCAGGTGTTGCATTCTGGCTGCATTTTGATTGGTTAAGCTACCAGTCTTAAAGGAAAGCACAGTCTGTTCATAAACTATTGGCAAAATGCAATAAAACAAAGAAGAAATTAGAATACCAACTCTACTGGAAAACCTAACAGAATAATAGATAGTTTACTTGCTGGACAGAAAGCAAAAGGAGAATGCATTTTTGATTGCATTCCTTGGCAAAGGCAAATTCAGTAGAATAGATTGTCTCACAGGCAATTCAGCAGTCTTGGAGGAAAAACCATCAAGAGAAAACTCTGAGAGACAGTGTAGCAGGGAGAGATGTACTGCAGCTTCCAAACCCAGCTTCAACACACCAGCAACTGCTACTGAAAAACTAAAATGAAAAGTCCTTGCTATGGAGAAGCTTGGCCCAACCCAATCAGGCTGGTTCTATTGCTCCAACTTTAAAAAAAACTCAAGGCCTCACAAGCTGTTTATATCATTGGATTTAAATAGACAGCTTGGCACTTCTGTCTTAAAAGCACTTTTCAAAAACAAACAAGGACAAAATACATTTCTTAAAACCATTGTTACACTTTAACCCTTTTTTAAAAAGAACTACTAATATATAAAGATGGCTCCATTTCTAAAAATCTTTAGCTTTACACTATTAGCATACTACAAAATACATACATTAAATTGACTCTAAGTGTATGCACACATTCACTACTACAGTCCATTTTAGCCTGTTTATTTCCCCTCACTGAATGCCTCCATCTTTCTCCAACAAAGTTGCAACAATGCGCAGGCAATTAAATTCTCTGTCATGCCACATGTATAATTTTCAAAGTGAATGGCTGTAATAATTAGTTCCATCTCAGCAGTCTACTATCTTTATCTTTAAATTTTTTCAAAAACTTTAAGGAGCTATGATCAGTCTATGCAATCATGTTAGACAATTACTGGCAATATAAATCAAAATGGTGAGCTCCACTCACTGCAACTCACTTTGATTATATTGACTTTGAGCATGGGTTGAATCTCTTTTTGAACTTGTGCCAACTTTAGAGGATTAAGACTATAAGGATGTTGCTTAATTGGAACAGCATTTCCTTCAGCTACATCACATATAATTAGATTAGTACTTCCCAGTTTATTCCCACATATCTACCCATGTCATTGTTATAACTCATTCTAGTTATTTCCATTTTCCTCTGGCAGGTAACTCAATAATTTATCTCAATTTTTGACAACTTCCTCATTGTCCAATTTAACTTGAGAAATGTTTAATTCAGAATCATCTGAACTTGGTTCTTCACTCTGTGTTTTAATCAAAAATGCATTCTCCTTTTGCTTTCCTTCTCTATCAAAATACCTTTTGAGCATGTTCACATGACACACACACACACAGATAGCTTCCTATCTGGGACCCTTATCAAATAATTCACTTTACTCAATCAAACCTTGCCTTTAAAGGTTCACATGCCACTGGAAGTAACATTAATAATTTATCTCCACTAGCAAAATTGCAAATGCTTGATCTCTTGTCTGTTTCCTATTTCAAGACAAGCCACACTACTTCCAAATGCTGATCAACCAACTCTGACATTCTATGTAATCTTTCCCCAAAATTGGACACATAGTCTAAATGTGTGGTCTCTAAACTCTGTCTCACCAATTTCTCCTTAATTAATTTTAATGGTTCTTTCACCTCATGCCCAAAAACTAATTTAAATGGACTGAATTTAGTTGATCCATTAGGTCTAGTTTGAGTATATTTGAAGGTTGAGGCTCGTGAGGTCCGAAATAAGGTTTCAAGGTCACAAGAGGGCACTGGCAAGCAAGAAGTTGGTTTGATGTGTGTCTACTTCAATGCCAAGAGGATCCAAAGAAGGTGCGTGAACTTGCAGCATGGATTGGTACCTGGGATTTTGATGTTGTGGTCATTTCGTAGACATGGATAGAGTAGAGCCGGTTCCAGGATGTAGATGTTTCAGTAAGAAAAGAGAAGCTGGCAAAAGAGAAAAGTGGTGGGGGGGTGGTGGGGGGGGTAGGGGGAGGTGGCGTGCGGGTTCCATTGTTAGTCAAGGGAAGTATTATGATTGCAGAAAGGATTTTGAGGACTCATCTACTGAGGTAGTATGGGCTGAGGTTAGAAACGAGAAAGGAGAGGTAATCCTGTTGGGAGTTTTCTATAGGCCTCCGAATAGTTCCAGATGTTGTGGAAAGGATAGCAAAGATGATTCTCAATAGGAGCAAGGGTAATAGGGTAGTTGTTATGGGAGACTTTAACCTTCTAAATATTGACTAGGAATACTGTTGTTCAAGTACAGTGTGGGCGGCACGGTGGCACAGTGGTTAGCACTGCTGCCTCACAGTGCCTGAGGCCCGGGTTCAATTCCTGCCTCAGGTGACTGTCTGTGTGGAGTTTGCACGTTCTCCCCGTGTCTGTGTGGGTTTCCTCCAGGTGCTGAGGTTTCCTCCCACAGTCACAAAGATGTGCAGGTCAGGTGAATTGACCATGCTAAATTGCCTGTAGTGTTAGGTAAGGGGTATTGGTGGGTTGTGCTTCGGTGGGTCGGTGTGGACTTGTTGGGCCAAAGGGCCTGTTTCCACACTGTAATCTAATCTACTTTAGATAGGTCAGTTTTTGTCCAATGCGTGCAGGAGGGTTTCCTGATACAGTATGTAGACAGGCCAACAAGGGACAAGGCCATGTGAGATTTGGTCCTGGGGAATAAACCCACCCAGGTATTAAATTTGGAGGTAGGTGAGCACTTTGGTGATAGTGACCACAATCCGATTATGTTTATTATAGCGATGGAAAGGGGTAGGTATATACCACAGGGCAAGAGTTATAGCTGGGGGAAAGGCAATTACAATGAGATTAGACAAGATTTAGGATGCATAGGATGGGGAAAGAAACTGCAGTGGATGGACACAATTGAAATGTGGAACTTATTCAAGGAACAGCTACTTACCAAGGAACACTGCGTGTCCTTGGTAAGCATGTACTTGTCAGGCAGGAAGGAAGTTGTTGCGCGTGGGAGTCGTGGTTTACTAACGAAGTTGAATCCGTTATCAAGAGGAAGAAGGCGGCTTATGTTAGGATAAGATGTGAAAGCTCAGTTAGAGTGCTTGAGATTTACAGGTTAGCCAGGAAAGACCTAAAGAGAGAGATAAGAAGAGCCAGGAGGGGACATGAGAAGTCATTGGCAGGTAGGATCAAGGAAAACCCTATGGCTTTCTAAAGGTACATCAGGAATAAAAGAACGACTAGGGTAAAATTAGGGCCAATCTTAGATAGCAGTGGGAAGTTGTGTGTGGAGTCAGTGGAGAAAGGGGAAGTGCTAAATGAATATTTTTCATCAGTATTCACACTAGAAAAATACAATGCTGTCGAAAGGATTACTGAGATACAGGCTATGAGACTAGATGGGATTGAGGTTCACAAGGAGGAGGTGTTAGCAATTCTGGAAAGTGTGAAAATAGGTAACTCCCCTGAGCCAGATGGAATTTCTTCTAGGACTCTCTGGGAAGCCTGGGAGGAGAATGCAGAGCCTTTGGCTTTGATTTTTATGTTGTCATTGTCTCCAGGAATAGTGCCAGAAAACTGGAGGAGAGCAAGTTCAAGAAGGGGAGTAAAGACAACCCTGGTAATTATAGACCAGTGAGCCTTACTTCGGTTGTGGGTAAAGTATTGGAAAAGGTCATAAGAGATAGGATTTACAATAATCTAGAAAGGAATAAGCTGATTACGGATAGTCAGCATGGTTTTATGAAGGGTAGGTCATGCCTCACAAACCTTATTAAGTTCTTTGAGAAGGTGACCAAACAGATGGATGCTGGTGAAGCTGTTGATGTGGTGTATATGGATTTCAGTAAGGCGTTTGATAAGGTTCTCCACAGTAGGCTATTGCACAAAATACGGAGGCATGGAATTGAGGGGGATTTATGGTTTGGATCAGAAATTGGCTCACTGAAAGAAGACAGAGGGTGGTCATTGATGGGAAATGTTCATCCTGGAGTTCAGTTACTAGTGGGGTACCACCAGGATCTGTTTTGGGTCCACTGATGTTTGTTACTTTTATAAACAACCTGGATGAGGGCATAGAAGGATGAGTTAGTAAATTTGTGGATGACACCATGGTCGGTAGAGTTGTGGATTGTGCCGAAGGATGTTGTGGATTACAGAGGGGCATCGATAAGCTGAAGTGCTGGGCTGCGAGTGACAAATGGAGTTTATTGTGGAAAAGTGTGAGGTGATTCACTTTGGAAGGAACAACAGGAGTAAAGGTCAGATTCTTGCTAGTGTAGATGAGCAGAGAGATCTCAGCATCCATGTACATGGATCCCTGAAAGTTGCCACCCAGGTTGATAGGGTTGTTAAGAAGGCATACAGTCTGTGTTAGCTTTTATTGATAGAGGGAGTGAGTTTCGGATCCACGACATCATGCTGCAGCTGTACAAATCTCTGGTTCAGCTGAATTTGGAGTATTGCATACAGTTCTGGTCACCATGCGATAGGATGGATGTGGACGCTTTGGAAAGAGTCCAGAGGAGATTTACTAAGATGTTGCCTGGTATGAAGAGAAGGTCTTATGAGGAAGTGCTGAGAGACTTGAGGCTGTCTTCTTTAGAGAGAAGAAGGTTGAGAGGTGACTTAATAGAAATATATAAGATAATCAGAGCGTTAGAAAGGGTGGACAGTGAGAGCCTTTTTCCTCAGATGGTGTTGGCTAGCAGGCTTTAAATTGAGGGGTGATAGATATAGGACAGATGTCGGAGGTAGTTTCTTTACTCAGGGAGTAGTAAGGGCGTGGGCATAGACTCACCAAATTTAAGGGCATTTAAGTGGTCATTGGATAAACATATGGATGAAAATGGAACAGTGGCAGATAGACAGGCTTGATAATTAGATAGAGGTCAGCATAACATCGAGGGCTGAAGGGCCTGTACTGCGCTGTAATATTCTATGTTCAATGAAACTCCCTAATCCTGTACACAAGTCCTTTCTCATGTCCCTTTTTTGCTCTTTTAATTGTTTTCTTAATTGTTCCCTCTTGCACTTCCTAATTTCCTCTAGGGCTGCAGTTGAATTGGTCTCTTTGGATTTGCTAAAAGCCTTTCTCTTCTTCCTCCTACAGGCATTGTTCAGGGCAAGGTGGGTTCCCTCAACTTTTTCATCCTATATCTCCCTCTAAAGGATATATGTTGGATGTGTACTCTTCCTGGCTCTTTTTTGAAAGCTGCCCCACAACTACTCCATTGTAGAGTTACCCAGTTGCTCCCAGTCAACTTTGTCCAGATTTTGGTTTATTTTAATACAATCTACCTTCTCCCAACCCAAAACTGTCTTTTGCAGGCCATCTTTCTCCTTGTTCATAATAAATTTGCACTGTACCGTGTTATGGTCGCTATCATTAAAATGATTCCCCCACTCCCACATTGAACACTTGACTAGCTTCATTCCCCGGAACCACATTCAGTACTGTGCCATCCCACCTGGATATATTTCAAGAAAGCTACCCCCTCTAAATCTTTAGCACTATGGCTATCTTAATCTATATTGGGCAAGTTTAAATATCCTTTCATTATACTTATCTGATTATTTTTCACACCTCTGTGGACTTCTGTATATTTGCTCCTCTATTTCCTGCTGACTCTTTGGGGGCCAATAACACACTCCCAGTAATGTGACTGCCACCTTAATATTCCTAGGTTGTACTTACAAAGCCTCATTTGAAGACCCTTCCAAGATATCTTCTCTCCTTCTTGCAGTAATTGACTCCTTAATTAATTGCGCTTCTCCAACACCCTTTTTACACCCTCTTCTGTCTTGCCTAAAGATCCTACATCCCAGAATGTTGAGGTGCCAGTCCACCCCTTCCCTCAACCATGTTTCTGTGATTGATGTACTTCCATGGTCATTCCATGCCTTCATCTCATTGGTCATAAATATTATACTCCTAGCATTAAAGATGATCTTTACCATCCAGGCTTGTCCTAATCTCTTGACACTTGGCAGAGCTGAACTCATTCTGACTTCCAACTGGGAACATTTCCTGCACGTGTGGTCATCTGAGACATTGGCAGCACCCAGGACTCCCCACATATGACATGCTACACATTCCACTCAGCTGTTCTCTCTTGACATGTCTTAAATTTACATCAATGACCTGCAATCCTACCTTCTCTTTACCTTTGATTTTCTTATTTTCCATGCAACTGAATTAACCAATAGTATGTCACCAAACCATACTATTTAATTTAAAGCTCTATCTTTAACCCTACTTCTGTGCATGTAACCCATCCCATCAGATCAGCTGCTTCCTTCCTCAATACTGGTGTCAATGCCCCATGAATTCAAACCCCTTTCTCCCAAACCAATCTTTGTACCACACATTCAATTCTTATTCCTATTCTTGTTGACCCTGTGCCAATCATAGGTCAGGTGGTAATCCAGGGATTATTATCTTTTTGGTTCTGCATTCTAATTTAGCCCCTAATTGCTCAAATGTCCTCAAAGCCTCTTTCTTCATCCTACCTTTATTTTTGGTACTGATGTGGACTACAATAACTGGATCTTTCCCCTTCTAATCCAAGTTCCTTTGTGGCTCAGATGACATATCCTGAATCCGGGCACCAAACAGGCAACACAATTGTTGGGGATTCTCAACTCTGGCCAGAGAGAACAATGTCTAGTCCCCTGACTATACCACATGGTGAGTTAGTAGGTTGGATAGAAAATTGGCTTGGTCATAGAAGACAGATGATAGTTGGGAGTATTTCTGACTGGAGCTCTGTGACCAGTCATGCTCAGCAAGGATCAGTTTTGGGACCTCTTGTTTGTAATATACATAATTAGTTGGCTGAAATGTAGGTGGTCAGATTACTGTGCAACATGCCAGGATTGGTATGTATTGCCAATAAGGGGAAGTAGGACAAGCTTACACAGAACATATACCACAGTACAGGTCCTTCAGTCCTCGATGTTGTGCTGACCTTTATCCTACTCTAGGATGAAACTAATCTATGTACCCTTCATTTTATTATCATCCATGTGTCTATCCAAGAGTTGCTTCAATGCCCCTAATGTATATGACTCTACTACCACGACTGGCAGTGCATTCCATGCACCCACTACTCTCAGTTTAAAGAACCTTCCACCAATCACCTTAAAGTTATGTCCCCTTGTGATAGCTATTTCTGTCCTGGTGAAAAGAAGTCTCTGACTATTCACTCTGTCTATGCCTCTCATCATCCTGTACACCTCCGTCAAGTCACGTCTCACCCTTCCAAGTCATTTTTAAAACTCACAAAAAGCAAAGGCCTCAGAACATATCCCTGTGGAACACCAATGGTCACCGAACACCAGGCTGAATACTTTACACCAACTACCACCCTCTGTATTCTATGGGCCAGCTAATTCTGTATCCAGACAGCTACGTTTCCTTGTATCTAATGCCTCCTTACTTTCTGAATGGGCTTACCACGGTGAATCTTATCAAACGTTTCACTAAAATCCATTTACACCACATCCATTGCTCTGCCTTATGTGTTTTGTCACATCCTCAAATAATTCAATAAGGTTTGTGAGGAATGATCTGATCCTCACAAAGCCATTCCGACTATCTCTAATCAAACTATGGTTTTCCAAGTAAGCATAAATTCTGTCTCTCAAAATCCTCTCCAATAATTTGCCCACCATTGATGTAAGACTGACTGGTCTGAACACTTGCCACACTCCAATCATCTGGCACTACTCCAGTGGGCAGTGAGGAGACAAAGATCATCACCAAAGGTGCAGCAATCTCTTTCCTCACTTCCTGTAGGAACTTTGGGCATATCCTATCTGGCCCAGGGGACTCATCTATCCTCATGTTTTTCAAATCTTGAGCACATCTTCCTTCTTAACATGAACCTGTTTGAGCGTATCAGCTTGTTCCATGCTGTTCTCACAAACGACAAAGTTCCTCTCACGAGTGAATACTGAAGCAAAGTATTCATTGAGGACCTCCCCTAGCTCCCCTGACTCCAGGCACAAGTTCCCTTCAATATCCCTGATTGGCCGTATCCACACTTTGGCCATCCTCTTGTTCCTCACATAACAGTAGAACGCCTTGGGATATTTCGTAATCCTATCCACCAAAACGTTTTCATGCTCCCTTCTAGCTCTCCATTCTTCAGTTGCATCCTGGCTACCCTCTAACCCTCAAGAGGCCTGTCTGATCCTTGTTTCCTCAACCTTAAGTAAGCTTCTTTCTTCCTCTTGACTCGATGACATTTCTTGTCATCAAAGGTTCTTTTACCCTCCCATCCCTTCCTTGCCTCAGGAGGACAAACCTGTCCAGCACTCACAACTGCTCCCTAAACAACATCCACATTTCTGTGTGCATTTCTGAGAATATCTGCTCCCAATTTATGCTCCACAGTTCCAGCCTAATAGCATTGTGATTTCCCCTCCCCCAATTAAATACTTTCCAGTACCATCTGCTTTATCCTTCTCCATGACTATAGTAAAGGTCAGGGAGTTTTGATCACTATCACCGAAATACTCTCCCACCAACAGATCTGCCACCTGGCCTCATTCTTCGCCAAGCAACAAATCCAATATGGCCACCCCTATAGTTGCCCTATCTACATATTGAGTCAGGAATCCTTCCTGGACACACTGACAAAATCCGCTCGATCCAAACTATTTGCACTAAGGAGGTTCCAATAATTATTAGGGAAGTTAAAGTCACCCATGACACCAACTTCTGCACCTCCCAATCTGCTCCTCGGTGTCTCTGTTGAGGTGTCAATGGATAATTCCCAATAAAGTGACTGCTCATTTCCTGTTTCTGACTTTCACCCATGCTGACCCGATAGACAAATCCTTCTCGATGGCCTCCTTTTCTGCAATTTAGAAGTGGAAACAGGCCCTTCAGCCCAACAAGTCCACACTAACCCTCTGAAGAGTCTCCCACCCAAACCCATTACTCTTTACTCTAAATTTACCTCTCACCAATGCACCTAACTGACACATCCCTGATCTATATGGACAATTTAGCATGGCCAATTCATCTAACCTAAACAACTTTGGATTGTGGGAGAAAACCAGAGCACCCAGAGTACATCCACACAGATGCAGGGAGAATGTGCAGACTCCAGACAGACAGTCGCCTGAGGCTGGCATTGAACCTGGATCCCTGGTGCTGTGAGGCAGCAGTGCTAAACACGGAGCCACTATGCCAGCCAACTGTTATACTATCCTTGACTAGCAATGCCACTCCCTTTCTCCCCCCAACCCCCCCACCCTCATTTCTTTTGAAGAATCTAAACCCCGGAACGTCGAACAGCCATTCCTGCCCCTATCTTATCCCTATGTATCTGCAATGGCGACAACATCGGAGCTCCAAATACTGATTCCTGCTCTAAGTTCATCACCTTCATTCCTGACACTTCTTGCGTTCAAATCGACAAATTTCAACCCATCATACTGACTGCAACCTTCTCTATCCACACAGACTCTCTGCACGCATCCCCCTGCCAAACTCTCCAGAAGATCTTTTTTAAACCTCCTGCCCAGGATATTGGTACCACTTCAGTTCAGGTGCAACCCACCCTCCTCATACAAGTCCCACCTTCCTCAGAAGGTATCTCAATGATCCACATGTCTGAAGCCCTCCCTCCTACACCAGTTTTGCAGCCACACCTTTAGCTACACTTGTTCTCTGGTCTTAGCCTCACCAGGCCTATTCACCAGTAGCAATCCTGAGATTACTAGTCTGCAATCCTGAGATTACTAGTCTGCTTTAGCTTCCAATCTAACTCCATATATACACTTTTCAGGTCTTCATCCCTGTTCCTAGCTATGTCATTGATTCTGGTATGTTCCATGACAACTGGATGCTCACCCACCCTCTTAAGAATCCTGCAGACTTGATCTGAGGCACCTGGGAGGACAGATATTCAGGAGTCTCATTTGTGACACAATCTCCTGTCTGTTCCTCTAATCATTGAATCTCCTATCACTATCACTCTCCTTTTCTCCCCCCTTCTTTTCTGAGCCACAGAGCCAGGCTCAGTGCCAGAGACCTGGCCACTGTGACTTTCCCTATTCTCTTTATCTTATTCCCCAATCTGATTAGATTAGATTTCCTACAGCGTGGAGCAGGCCCTTCAGTCCAACAAGTCCACACCAACCCTCCAAAGAGTAACCCACCCAGACCCATTTCCCTCTGACGACTGCACGGAACAATGTGGGCAATTTAGCATGGCTAATTTACCTGACCTGCACATCTTTGGATTGTAGGAGGAAACCTATGCAGACGCTGGGAGAATGTGCAAACTCTGTCCTGCAGCTTTGGCAGCCACAACCCTCTGAAAAAAAAACACAGTTCAAAACCAATTCAAACATTGATTTCACTTTCTATTTATTCAAACATTTTCTTTATTATATTGGTTGGCTCCACAGCTCACCAAGAGGGACCTGCTAACATCTGAGCTTTGATTGTCCCTTTAAGTTGTCCAGTGTCAAAATGTCTACAGTGTTCTTCGAACAAAAATCCAGCAGCTATTCATTTCCAGACTGACCTCATAAACAATATCAGTTTTTTGCTCTCCTCTTTTTTCAAAAGACAAGCTGCTGCTCGCAATCCAAAGGTCAACATCAGCTCTCAGTTTACAATACAAACCAAATGATGAAAATAAAGAAAAATTAGCCAGGGTTTTAACGTTAGCTTGGCAACTGCCATGGAGAGTCAGGTCTGGCAACCTTGGGGTCTTCTGGGTATATGCATTGACCTGCACTTTCTGGGAGACCTAATACTCACTCAAGGTGCCTTTCCTTGTAAGGAAGCAGATTAGTGCCAATAGGTATCCAGCCAATGGAGGAACCCCACACAGGCTCCTGAGAGGTCTCCACTCTGGCCCTCCAAATCTACCAGCCTGCCTCGCTTCAGCCCTATGGGAGCTTAAGCTGAGAAATGTGAATTTGCCTCTTGCCAGGACACCGTCTGGACCACCCCGAGCTACAGTACAGCCAACACAAAAGGACAAAGAACAAAGAAAATTACAGGACAGGAAGGGAAGGAAAAGATCATACTTTTAGAATTAGCAATTAAGTTAGATTCGGGTTTAACCAAGGACAAAAGTAAAGCTGAAATTGTAATGGAGTTACTCAAACACTTAGGTATATCAGAAGAACAGATAAGTGCAGTAGAAGTAGAAAAACTTAAATTACAATTGAGGAAAATGGAGTTAGAAGGCAAACAGAGAGAGGAAAGAGAGAGGGAGAAGGGGGGAGAGAGAGGAAAAAGAGAGAGAGAGAAGGTTCTTGGCTGAGCAAAGAGAGAGAGTGAGAGACGAAAGGGAGACAGAAAGAGAGAGTAGAGAGAGAGAGGAAAAAGAAAGAGAGAGAGAAAGTTCTTAGCTGAGCAAAAAAGAGAGAGATTTTGAACTGGAGAAGTTGCAACTTAGTCAGCAAAGTCAAGTTAACAGGATGGAGATTAAAAGATATAGTGATGTATATAAATACGTCAAAACTCGGCCACATTTTGATGAGAAATATTTTGAAGACTTCCTTTGAAAAATTGGCTAGGCAGATGGAGTGGTCTGAGGATTTATGGGTAATACTAATTCAGATTAAACTGGTAGGCAGAGCTAGTGACGTATTTGCCGCACTGTCAGGTGAGGTGTCAAGAGATTATGAAGAGGTTAAATAAGCTATTTGAAGTGCTTATGAATTGGTGTTAGAAGCATATAGGCAGTGGTTCAGAAACACAAAGAAGGAACCAGGTCAGACTTATGTTGAATTTGAAAGAATTAAACATAGTCATTTTGATCGGTGGGTGCAAAATAGATAAGAATTTTGAGGTTCTAAGTGAGATTATTCAGCTGGAGGAGTTTAAAACTCACTTCCAGCAAAGGTAAGAATTCACATGGAGGAACAGAAAGTTCTGGATGTGAGAAGGGCAGCAGAATTAGCAGATGAGTACATGCTGGAACATAAGACAAGCTTCTGACCAGAATTTCATCCTGTGAGGATTATAAGTTAGGAGAAAGGGAGATCCTACACTAGGAAACCAAGAGTCGAGTGCACTGGTAAGATTTTACCACAAATTAAAGAAGCCCAAGAGGTTGGACAGGAGTTGAAAGGCCCCAGGTGTTTTCACTGGTAATGGAGTGGGACGCACAAAAGTACAATGCCGGTGGTTTCAGAAGGACATTGGGAAAAGGTGTTTTCACTGCCAGAAGTTGGGACACATAAAGACACCATGCTGCTCCTTAAAGAAAGGCATTGTGGGAAAAGATAAGGTAAAAGAAGCTGAGCCAGTGGCATTAGTGAAGATAGTAAAGGAGACCCCAAGAAGAGCCGAGGAGCTGCATGAGAGTGTACAGCCTAGGCAGGGGCTGCCTGATCTCTACAAATGATTCCTGTCTGTGGGTAAAGTTTACTCAGAAAGAACAGGGGAAGAAGGACAAGAAGTTATCATTTTGAGAGATGCAAGATCTAACCAGATTCTGATATAAGAGATGAGGGAATATGCACTATTAGTGATCTGCATCCGAGAGTGTGGTCATTTATGGGATGGATGGACAGAATTTTAGCATTCCCCTATGTAGGATCAGGCTGGAGTGCTAACTCAAGACTGCGGAAGTTACAGTGGGAGTGACTGAAAGAGTGTCAGTTCCAGGAATCCAGCTTGTTCTTGGGAATGATTTGACAGGGTCCACAGTGGGAGTGGCACCCCTTATTGTGGAGAAGCCCAAGGAAGACCAAGAAACTGAGGAATTAAAACAGAAATATCCTGGTATTTTCCCAGACCGTGTGGTAACCAGATCCCACGATCATAAATCACAGCACGAAGAGAAAATTAAAGAGAAAGCTGAAGGAGTTGAGGTTCAGTTAATGGATACCCTGTTTGACATAATGATGCAGGAAAAACCTGAATAGGCAGAGGGTCAGACTGAAGTGTTTAGCCCTGAAAGGCTAAGAGACTTGTAACAGCAAGACAAGACAATAAAAGATATTTTTATATGGATGCATACCCTGAAAAGGAGGCAGAGAATATTCCTGAGGGTAATTATCTGAAAGATAAAATCATAGATGGAATAAAGACCACGGCAGGTTAGTGCAGAGGAGAAATGGCCAGAGTGCATCAGATTGTGTTGTTGGTAGTAGATGCTGCGGGTCACTTAGGGTATGAAAGACCAGGCTAAGGTACAAAAGGTGGAATGCACAAGGACGTGGTTACCTTTTGCCGTACGTGTCCTGCATGCCATGGCACAGTGGCTCAGTGGTTAGCACAGCTGCCTCACAGCACCAGGGTCCCAGGTTTGATTCCAAAATTGGACAACTGTCTGTGTGGAGTTTGCATATTCTCCACGTGTCTGTGTGGGTTTCCTCCGGGTGCTCCGGTTTCCTCCCACAGTCCAAAGATGTGCAGGGCAGGTGAATTGGCCACGTTAAATTGCCCAAGGTGCATTAGTCAGAGGGAAATGGGTGTGGGTAGGTTACTCTTCTGAGGGTCAGTGTGGACTGGTTGGGCTGAAGGGCCTGTTTCCACACTGTAGGGGACCTAAAAATCTAATAAAAAATGGTAGGTAAGCCTTTGTTGTCCATTTCCACATTTGAAGAACCTTTCACACGGGTTATAATTGATTGTGTATGCCCCCTTCCGAGAACTAAAAGTGGGAACCAGTACTTGTTAACCTTAATGGATGTATCAGCTACATTTCTGGAGGCAATTCCACTACAGAGTATCAGGGCAAAAAAGGTAGTAAAGGAGTTAGTAGCTTCACACGGTATGGGTTACCCAAAGAGATTCAGTCAGACCAAGGGTCAAATTTTACTGCTTGGTTGTTTAAGGAGGTTATGGATAGCTTAGGTGTACAGCATTTTAAATCCAATGCATATCATCCTGAATCCCAGAGAGCTTTAGAAAGGTGGCATCAGACCTCGAAGACTATGTTGAGAGCACACTGTCACAACTGCTGTTCTTTTCCAGCAGGACACCTTTGACTCTGATCTCCAGCATTCTCCAGTCCTCGCTTTCTCCATAAAGGTTTCCCAATCTTATTGTTTTCCATTAGAGATGCCCCAAAGAATCCACTCAGTTCATAGATCAGAGCTTTAGGGAAGTAGTTACTCCGAAAGTTATAGAGAGATGGGTGACAGTGAGGGGGACTGGGAGGAAGCAGCCAGTGCAGGGACCCCCTGCGGTCATTCCCCTCAAGAACAAGTATACCGTTTTGGATACTTGTGGGGGGGATGACTTACCAGGGGTAAGCAACGAGGTTCAGACCTCTGGCACGGAGCCTGTCCCCGTTGCTCAGAAGGGAAGGGTGGTGAAAGGTAGAGCGATAGTTATTGGGGACTCAATAGTGAGGGGCACAGATAGGCGGTTTTGTGGGGGTGACAGAGACTCACGATTGGTATGTTGCCTCCCAGGTGCAAGGGAACGTGATGTCTCTGATCGTGTTTTCCGGGTCCTTAAGGGGGAGGGGGAGCAGCCCCAGATCGTGGCCTACGTTGGCAGCAACGACATAGGTAGGAAGAGGGGTGAGGATGTTAGACAGGCTTTCAGGGAGCTAGGTTGGAAGCTCAGAGCTAGAACGAACAGAGTTGTTGTCTCTGGTTTGTTACCCGTGCCACGTGATAGAGAGTCGAGGAATAGGGAGAGAGAGGAGTTAAATGCGTGGCTACAGGGGTGGTGCAGGAGGGAGGGATTCCGGTACTTGAATAACTGGGGTTCTTTCTGGGGAAGGTGGGACCTCTATAAACAGGATGGTCTACACCTAAACCTGAGGGGCACCAGTATCCTTGGGGGGAGGTTTGCTAGTACTCTTTGGGAGGGTTTAAACTAACTCTGCAGGCACAGGACCTTGAGTGTAGGGAGGTTAGGAACATGGCATCGATCTCGAAGGAGGGTGCCTGTAAACAGGAAGGTGGCTTGGTGTATACTTCAATGCCAGAAGTATAAGAAATAAGGTAGGTGAGCTTGCAGCTTGGGTTGGTACCTGGGACTTCGATGTTGTGGCCATTACAGAGACGTGGGTAGAACAGGGACAGGAATGGCTGTTGCAGGTTCCAGGGTTTAAATGTTTTAGTAGGGTCAGAGATGGGGGTAAAAGAGGGGGAGGTGTGGCATTGCTTGTCAAAGATAGTATTACAGCAGTAGAAAGGGTGATGAAGGAAGACTTGCCATCTGAGGTAGTTTGGGCAGAGGTTAGAAATAGGAAAGGTGAGGTCACCCTGTTAGGAGTTTTCTACAGGCCTCCTAATAGTCCGAGAGAAGTAGAGGAAAGTATTGCGAGGATGATTCAGGAGAAGAGTGAAAGTAGCAGGGTGGTTGTTATGGGGGACTTTAACTTCCCAGATATTGACTGGGAAAGCTATAGCTCGAGTTCGTTAGATGTGTCGGTGTTTGTCCAATGTGTGCAGGAGGGTTTCCTGACACAATATGTAGACAGGCCAACAAGAGGTGAGGCTATATTGGATTTGGTTCTAGGTAATGAACCAGGCCAGGTGTTAGACTTGGAGGTAGGTGAGCACTTCGGGGGCAGTGACCACAATTCGGTGATTTTTACTCTAGTGATGGAGAGGGATAAGTGTGCACTGCAGGGCAACAGTTATAGCTGGGGGCAGAGGAATTATGATGCGGTGAGGCATGACTTAGGATGTGTGGATTGGAAAAATAGGCTTCAAGGGAAGAACACAAATGATATGTGGAGATTGTTCAAGGAACAGCTAATGGGTGTCCTTGATAAGTATGTACCAGTCAGGCAGGGAGTAAAGGGTCTTGTGAGGGAGCCGTGGTTTAACAAGGAATTGGAATCCCTTGTGAAAGGGAAGAGGGTGGCCTATGTAAAGATGAGGCGTGAAGGTTCAGTTGGGGCGATTGAGAGTTATAAGGTAGCCAGGAAGGATCTAAAGAGAGAGCTAAGAGCAGTGAGAAGGGGACATGAAAAGTCCTTAGTTGGTAGGATTAGGGAAAACCCAAAGGCTTTCTATAGGTACATCAGGAAGAAAAGGATGAATAGGATAGGTATCGGTCCAGTCAAGGATAGTAGTGGGAAGTTGTGTGTGGAGGCGGAGGAGATCGGTGAGACACTAAATCGATACTTTTCGTCAGTATTCACTCAGGAACAGGACATTGTTGCCGATGTGAATACTGAGTCACAATTAATTAGAATGGACGACTTTGAGGTATGTAGGGAAGAGGTGTTGGAAATTCTGGAAAGGATGAAAATAGATAAGTCCCCTGGGCCTGATGGCATTTATCCTAGGATCCTCTGGGAAGCTAGGGAGGAGATAGCGGAGCCATTGGCCTTGATTTTTATGTCGTCGTTGTCTACGGGAATAGTGCCACAAGACTGGAGGATAGCGAATGTGGTCCCCTTGTTCAAGAAGGGGAGCAGGGATAGCCCGAGTAACTATAGGCCAGTGAGTCTCACTTCTGTTGTGGGCAAAGTCTTAGAGAGAATTGTAAGGGATAGGATTTATGAACATCTGGGTAGGAATAATGTGATCAAGGATCGTCAGCATGGTTTTGTGAAGGGCAGGTCGTGCCTCACAAACCTTATTGAATTCTTTGAGAAGGTGACCAAGGAGGTGGACGAGGGTAAAGCAGTAGATGCGGTGTATATGGATTTTTACAAGGCGTTCGATAAGGTATCCCATGGCAGGCTAATGCAAAAACTACGGAGGTATGGCATTGAGGGTGCATTAGAGGTTTGGATTAGGAATTGGCTGGCTGGAAGGAGACAGAGGGTAGTAGTTGATGGTATAGGTTCATCTTGGAGCGCAGTTACTAGCGGTGTTCCACAAGGATCTGTTTTGGGACCATTGCTGTTTGTCATTTTTATAAATGACCTGGAGGAGGGGCTTGAAGGCTGGGTGAGCAAGTTTGTGGATGACACGAAAGTCGGTGGAGTTGTGGACAGCGAAGAAGGATGTGTCAGGTTACAGCGGGATATAGATAAGTTGCAGAGCTGGGCAGTAAGGTGGCAAATGGAATTCAATGTAGCTAAGTGTGAAGTCATTCATTTCGGTAGGAGTAACAAGAAGATGGATTACTGGGCTAATGGTAGACTACTTGGTAGTGTGGATGAGCAGAGGGATCTTGATGTCCATGTACACAGATCTTTGAAAGTTGCCACCCAGGTAAATAGTGCTGTGAAGAAGGCATATGGTGTAC
This sequence comes from Chiloscyllium punctatum, assembly GCF_047496795.1. Lineage (NCBI taxonomy): Eukaryota > Metazoa > Chordata > Chondrichthyes > Orectolobiformes > Hemiscylliidae > Chiloscyllium > Chiloscyllium punctatum. The sequence goes on along the minus strand of NC_092744.1, from coordinate 90,045,882 downwards.
TGGGCTTTATTGGTAGAGGAATTGAGTTCCGGAGTCCTGAGGTCATATTGCAGTTGTATAAGACTCTGGTGCGGCCTCATCTGGAGTATTGTGTGCAGTTTTGGTCGCCATATTATAGGAAGGATGTGGAGGCATTGGAACGAGTGCAGAGGAGGTTTACCAGGAAGTTGCCTGGTATGGTCAGAAGATCGTATGAGGAAAGGCTGAGGCACTTGGGACTTTTCTCATTGGAGAAAAGAAGGTTTAGGGGAGATTTGATAGAGGTGTACAAGATGATTAGGGGTTTAGATAGGGTTGACAGTGAGAACCTTTTTCCGCGTATGGAGTCAGCTGTTATTAGGGGACACAGCTTTAAATTAAGGGGTGGTAGGTATAGGACTGATGTTAGGGGTAGATTTTTTACTCAGCGGGTTGTGAGTTCATGGAATGCCCTGCCAGTAGCAGTGGTGGACTCTCCCTCTTTATGGTCATTTAAGCAGGCATTGGACAAGCATATGGAGGTTATTGGGCTAGTGTAGGTTAGGTAGGCTTCGGTCGGCGCAACATCAAGGGCCGAAGGGCCTGTACTGCGCTGTATTTTTCTATGTTCTATGTTCACTTTCTTTGAGTTAATATTCAGTCATGAAGTGAGAGGCCCTTTGAAATTAAATTAAGTAAAACTGACAGGACTGAAATCGGAGATCTCACACTTAGATTATGTATCGAAAGTGAAGGAGACATTAAATAGTGTACGTGAGTTAGCTAAACAGCATCTAAAGAGGGCACAGTGTAGAATGAAGCAGGTGGCAGTTAAAAGTCCTGAAACTCGGACCTTTTCCTGAGGGGATGGCATGTTAATACTGTTACCAGTGATAGGAGATACTTTCAAAGCCAGGTTTAGCAGTCCCTATCAAATTGAGAAAAAGTGAAGAACCTAGTAAAGATGCCACACAGAAAATAAATTATCGGGTAAGTCATGTGAACATGTTGAAACCGTAATACACGAGAGAGAAAGAACTAGAGAAACAGGTGTTAGTTACTACCCCGCAAAGTGAGGAATCAAATCCAGATGCTATGGATTTTGATGTGTCTTAAAATAGATTAAAAAATGAAGAAGTCCTTGAGTAAGCTATCAGTCTCTGGAGCATAGAACACAGTTGAAAGATTTGTTTCTGCAGTATGAGGACGTATATAAGAATCAGATGGGGAGGACTAATGCTATTGTACACAAAGTCGATGTAGGGAATACTGCTCCGATAAAACAACTCCCCTATCGGCTTAATCCTCTCAAAGCCAGACAGGTCCAGATGGAGGTGCAAGCCATGCTTGATGAGGACATCATTGAACCATCATTGAACTGAGTGGAGTTCACCAATTATCTTCGTTCCCAAACCGGATGGGAGGATGGGACTCAACGATACTGCATGGATTAACGGAAGGTCAACACAGTTACAAAATCAGACTCATATCCAATTCCTAAATTGGAGAACTGTATCGAGAATGTTGGACAAGCCAGTTACATCACCAAGTTGGACTTAATGTGTGGTTACTGGCAGGTACCTTTACCAGAGACGGCGAAAGAACTTTCTGCATTTGTAACCCCCAAATGGGCTATATCAGTTTAATGTGATGCCCTTGAATGAAGAACATGCCCGCCACATTCCAAAGACTCATGAATACTTTTGTGGCTGGGTTAACAAACTGTGCAGTCTATTTGGACGATGTAGTGATTTTGAGTAAGTCTTGGAAAAATCACATGAGCAAAACTAGTGATAAACCCAAATAAAACTGAATTCACGAAAGCAGAGGTGGCGTTCTTCGGACATAACACCGGTGATGGAAGGTTGACCCCACGAAATGCATAGACGAGGGCTATTGAGGAATTTCCATGACACGCCTCAACGAAAGAGGTGCTTCGATTCTTAGAATTCAGCAGATTCTATCAACACCAAACCAGTTCTACCTACGCCAAACTTTTCAAAACCTTTTAAAGTTGCCATCAATGCTAGTGACATAAGAGTTGGAGCTGTATTCCTGCAGGAAGATGAGAATGGGATTGAACTGCCAATTGGTTACTTTTCGAAGAAGATCAATATCCACAAGGGGAAATACTCCACAATCAAAAAGGAACTATTGGGTTTGGTACTGGCCAACAACATTTTAATGTGTATGTCACGAACAATGTGTTGGAGATGGTTGCGTACACAAATCACAATCCACTTGCATTCTTAGAATGCTTTAAAGTCAAGAACATCTGACTAGTTCATTGGAGTCTCATGTTACAGGTTTTTAATTTAAAAATAAAAAATGTTGCAAGTCAGAAGATTGAAATTGCAGAGCATTATCATGGATTTAACTGATAGAGTTTAGATGAGATATGTATTTATTTAATATTATATATGTACAGTCATATGGAAAGAAGTTAAGATAAACTTATATTAAAGGTATCTGTATGTTAGGGTAATGTGTTTAAAAAGAATGATGGTTCATTTTTTCTTAAGGAGGGAGGTGTTATGAAGATGTTAGTGTACTGTACCTTTAAGAGAGTTAAAAGCTAGCAGTGACAGCAACAAGTGCTCTCAATAAGACACAATGTAACATGTGATCCAGCTACTGGAGTGGCTAGGGTAGCTGATTGCCTAGAAATGACAAAACAGATTCAAAATAGGCCACTCAGTTTAAATTATACCCCAACAAATACCAAACTCCAATCCAGATTGAATCTAGTATATTGACAATCTTAAAGGTCAATGACACAATCTGATGCTTTGAGGGTATAAGACTGGGAAAAATTGAACAGTTGAGAGGAGAATTACCAAGCCACAGCATGTAAAAAGACTGCCTGAAAAATAGCTCTTTTTAAAGGTACCTTTATTGAGCAGTAACCTGTGATGCAGAATCCCCCAGAAGAAGAAACAAAGACCAAAATACAGAGAAAACTGAAAGCTGCCTCAATTTGGGATAAGAGGTTTAGTTTGTAAATCTTAATTCGGAGTTTTATTGGACTAGTATTGTAGAAGGTTAAGGTAAAAGATAGGTTAGAGGAAGGAGTTGGAAATAATTGTTAGTTAATCACTCTCTGTTATACTTTAAGAAATAAAGTTGTTAATTTTTACTTTAAATAGTTCTTGGCCTCTCAAATTTTCACAGATTACTGCATGGGATAAATATTTTCTGTGTTGCTGGTTTACATCAAGCAAGAATGTTGACCCTGTGTTGTAACAAAATGGCACAGATAAGAGAGAGTATTTGAATTGACAAGAAGAGTTTTAAGACAATGGCTGGTCAAGGAACTAGAGTTGATTAGAGGGCCCTGGAGTAATGGGTGATTAGGTGAGTTAAGACCTTAACTGCAGAGTTCTGGTTGAGTTAAACTTAATGGTGGGTGAAACATTGGAGTGTGTAGAAATTGAAAGAAAGACAAACATGATAATGTTGGTTTCAGCATTGGCTGATTTAAGGCAGTCGTGAAAAGGGACAATGTTAGCAAATGTAACATGAATTTCCTGTGTTTATCTGTGTTAATAGGGTTATCAGGTGAATATGAAAAGAACAAGAAGTCTTTATAAAACCTATTGTTTTGATTGGGAGTGCCAATTAGCTTATGACCTTGTTTTAATGGAAAATTCTGGAGTGATTGAGAAGAAATTTGCAATTATCCAAGTTTTCCATTTTTAACAAACAATTTAGGTTATCAAAAATCAGGAAGTATGTGGTGGGAAAGAGAAACATTTCCATTTTTGGCACCAAGCATTTCCAGATAAGATATAAAGTCAGACATAAGGCCAGTTCTCTCTTCTGAAACAATAAGATTTCATTCCAGTTTGAGAAAAGCAGCAAGATTAGAGTGAAAATATGTCCAATGATTGTACCACTAATTGTAAGTATGAGGCAGTCAATGGATCGAAGCTGTGGACAATTTGTGTGCTGCTTAATCGCATTCACAGGGGCAATTGGAGAGCTTGGGGTCTAACCATCAGTGTCACTTTAGATGGAGCCTCCTTGTGTCTCTCAGAAATGGAACCTTCCTTTCATAGTTTAAAATTCATTTATAAAGTGTAAAATGGCAATTGTTTGATAAGAACCAACTAGACCAAGCAAGGTGACTTTCCAATGAAAGTTGGTGCACATTTTCAGATTCCTGATTGCTGATGAAGGGCCTTTGCCTGAAACATCAATTTTCCTGCTCCTCGGATGCTGCCTGACCTGTTGTGGTTTTCCAGCACCACTCTAATCTTGACACTGATCTCCAGCATCTGCAGTCCTCACTTTCACGTATTTTCAGATGTTGGGTTCCTGATTTGCAATCCATTCACACCCATTCCCATTGAGGCTGAACCATTGTGCTGCATCTTCATTTCCAGTGATATCTGAATGTGTCCAATATGACTTGAACTGCTGGTTACCTGCTCATACAACTGGGGCCACAGCAGTGTGTGAAGTTAGTTAATGTTCCAACTCCCCTCCAGCTCTGAAAAGCAGTCTATATCTGAAATTGAATTGAATCACAAGAGGGGTAATTGAATGGGAAATAAGTTACTAATCATTATGAATCTTTTGATGAAGGAACAGAAAATTAATGAAGGAACTAATTTGGATGTTGTCGAGAAATATTGTAAGAAAGCCTTTGACAAAATTTCAGTATAAAGTTTGTTGCATAAGTTGAGACCCACAAAAGAGGAGAGTTAGTGTCAAATTGAATAAGGCATTGTCTTAAAGACACAAAACACTGAATTGTGGTAAATGGTTATCACTCGGACCTGAGGATCAAAGACAGCCAGTGCTGCTGATTCATATGTGTATGACGTGGATTTTGGGATAGAGATTGATATTTCAAAATTTGGTTCTGATTTAAAAAAAAACACTTCCCATCTGGTGGAATAGTTAGCAGTGCTGTAAGAAAATCAATGACATCCTCTACTCCATCAGCGAAAATGCCACATACTGAAATCCTCCAATCCTTCTATCTCTGCTAAAGGACTCACCTCCCATCAAGGCTCATTCTTTTACTACTCTGTGTATTGTCTGCAATACCTTCACTTACTTGTGACACTTCTCTCCCCAATCTCTCAGTCTACAAGCCCTGCATGCCTTCTGCACTGTCTACTCACTCAACTAGAACAAACTTCACCTTTCATCCATCTCTACCAGTCCTAAAAGCTCTGCCATTTTTGTTTCTCACTATTGTGGATAAATTACCTTTAATTCAGCTACTTATTAAGAAATCTCTCAGACAATCAACTACTGAAGCAGTGATTTAAACCTTATTGCATGTAGCAACCAAAATAAACCCCCTCAAATATACAAGTTAAGCCTTGCAATCCAAATATTACTCATGGTTATTACTCAATTAATGATTGAATCTGGCCAAGATTCCCGCAACAGTGTCTGTCCATGGAAGTGTCCTGGGTTTGATCCTTATGCATGTTGTTTTTTGAAGTTCTGCCTCTGAATTGTTGAATTCTTGTACAATTATCCCTCTTTCAAGTTTGTAATGGGGTATTATTGATAATTCAATAGGTTCTTCCATCCCCAATATTGATTAGTTTCTGGAGACTTTAAACCTGTAGCTTACCTTCTTATCGGCTGTAGCTCTCCTGTTCCTTTTTTTGTTTGAGGTTAGCTGCCTGTTTAGAACAGTTTTCCCGTAATTAACCCCTTTAATTCAGCATATTCTTTCTTCAGGTAGATTTAACTGGCCACTTATCATGAGGCAGCATGTTATCAAGTAATTGTTTGCTGCTCTCTCCCAAGAACCTGATTGTCTGTTTGTTATTTCTTCTCGTGGATGGTTAATTCACTTATCGACTTTATTTTTTTTTCTGACAGTTTCATCTTGGTGCTTTCATCTCAAGAAACAATTTATTCCAGAAATAGTTATTGCTGATTATTTCAATGCAGGAAATTACTAAAGTTGTGAAGTTTACATTATCCTATCATTGTATTCCCTTGCATCTTCCACTTTCAGAAGAGAACCCAGCCCGCATGGATGGAGGAATGCCTGACACTAAGTTCCTCCTCCTATAAGAGGAGAGAAACCTGTCCCTCAGGAGAAAATTGGAACCACTCCTTCACTGATGCTGGAACATTCACATCTCACTCTACATTCCACTGTTTGTGAACAAGGAACAGGATGAGGCTACTCAGCCCTTTGAGCCTGTTCTGCCATTCAGTAAGATTATGGCTGATCTGATTTTAACCTCAACTCTATGTTCCTGCACAGCTCTGATAACCTTTCACCCATTTGGAAAACAAAAATCAGTCTACCGTTGACTTTAAAATATTTAAAGATTCTGCATCCACGACCTGACGAAGAAGGGAATTTCAAAAAGTTTCAGCCCTCTGAAAGAAAAAAATATGTATCTGATTTAAATGGGCGACACTTTATTTTTAAACTATGACCCATAGTTCTAAATTTTCCCACAAGAGGAAACAATCTTTCCACATTATTGGACGCTGGGCTTTAGGCACATAAACCACTTTCGACAACCACCCTCAGTTACCTGCTACTAAACCAACTGTGCTACCCACATCAACTCACCTCTTTGAAAAATTCTTTCTGATTTGTTAGGTGTGATATTAATTTCCTCTTTCCTCTATTTTTTTCACCAATAGGCTACTTATCACTGAGAGGTCTATAATTCCTTGGTCTGTCTCTGCCACCTTTCTTGTAAAGTAGAAATGCATTAGCCATTCTGTGACCAGACAGGAATTTAAAATGTTACTATTTGCTCACTCCATACTACTCAAAGACCCCACAGTCCATCCCTCCAAATGCCATAGCTAAAGCCTCCTGTGAGGGGGGATGGGTGACAGTGTAGAGAGTGAACTGCCAGGGTGGATCAGTTGGTTGTTCTTGGGGGAGGGTTGATGTGCTTGGGAGTGGGATGTGGGGACGGTGGGGGAGGGTGGTGAATGGCAGGGAGAATCGTGGTGATCACGTCTACATTGTGAAATGGTCACATTTGGGTAATCATAGTTGGGGAGGAATATCTGAATAGGGTGCAGGAGGCGAGGACTGGGGGATCTCGGGTATTCAGGAGGGTCAGTTGGGGTGTGAGTGATTGAGGGTATATCTGTGAGTCACGATGGTCAGTTTTATAGTTACCCTGGAGATAGAGCAAGTTTTAATCCCTTTACCTTTTATCCTGGTTAATTATAAAGGCGAGAGATTCTGAATCCCCTAATATCCCCATCTCTAGCGCAGAGCTGGGGACTTGCTCAGAAGGTTCCAGCTGCCAGGTTGATATTTTAAACTCCTCAGGAAATAACCGTGTGATCAGTAAATTGATACTTTCCTGAGAGGTTCACATGTCTTTCAGGATACATCTGATCTCTGACTATCCACAGACTGGAAAACCTGGACTTTTAAGTTCCTCCTTTTGTTAGTCTATCCAAGTAATAAATAAATAAATCACGTCTATTATAATGAAAGGAATATTGTCACTATGGCAGATAGTACTGTTTTCATTTCAGCTGTGTTAAAGGACAATGTTATTGTCAATTAGTTTTTATCGGTTTGTAGATTGAAGTCAGTGCTGTTGTCTAATGAGTACAGGTCAATCCAACCTCAGACACACTGGTCACTCACTGCAACCATTAACCATTCAATACAGAATAATAAACCTTGCATAGTTTATTTGTTATTATTTGTTGTGGGGATATGGGCATTGTTCACAATGCTAATATTTCTGTCACACCCATAGATGACCTGAAAAGATAGTCTCGTACCTTCTGCTGTGACAATAAAGCAGTGGCTGACAAATGAGTTTCATGATGGTGTATGTTAGAGACAAAGTTGGAGGAGGTGATATTCTCATGCTGATCTGATCCACCTTAGCTGTAAATCACAAGGTTGAGCAAGTCACTTTTGTTGAGAAGTTGCAGTGGTTTATGCCAAGCATATGTGAAATGGATTGTAGCCACTGTGTAGCCAGGATTGAAGGAAGATAATAAACCTGATCAGGTGTGAATTCAAACAAACTCCACTTTCCTACAACCATGTCCAGCTTCTGCAGATCTGCAGGCCATTAATGGGTATCTGCAACGCCTCTGGCTTGGGCATGTCAGATGTTGGTCAGGTTTCAAACACCCAAAAGGTCATTGATTTCCTGCACAGTTTCCTGCTTGCTCTTTGTTTTGATTGGCCTAGTTAAATATTTGGGCAATGTGAACTCTCAGTATATTGATGATGGCGAATTAAATGATGGTGTTGCCATTGAAGAATGATTAGGTCTTCCCTTGGTGAAGATGATTATTTGCCTTTTTGTACGTTTCACAAACAAAAATAGAAATTGCTGGAAAAGCTCAGCAGGTCTGGCAGTATCTGTGGACAGAAATCAGAGTTAACATTTCAGGTCGAGTGAACCTTTCTCAGAACTGATTCATAAGTCTTGCTGTAAGTTGATATTTGGAGCTTGGTGGTTGATGGGGTCTCTCCAATAATATCCTCACTATCCTTGTTTATAAGAGTGGAAAAAATTGAACAGTAGTCACAAAATGGATACTTTGCCTGTATTCTATGATGCTCCAGTATTACCTGTGAACTTACACTGCACCATAGTTTCCAGATATGTATTATCTGACCATAAAGAAGAGACATAGCAAACTAGTGAAATCTTGACTATCAATAGACTGCAAGTCTACAATTTTAATGATTTCAACACTGATCACTATCCCTGAACTAACACTATCAGGTGGACGAAAGCAAGGGAACACTTTTTTCTTCTGTAATTTTGGGAGAAACTTCAACACTTTCCCACCAGTTACTGCAGCTTTGCCAGAGTACTGAGCATATGGGAAACAAAGAATTTGCATTTGACTTGAATTAAAAGTAAAGTTTAATTGAGTGATCAGTAAGACATAAAATAACATATCTGTGTTATTTGTTTTAGGTACAGACCAGACAAATGTCTAGCTCCAGAAAAATCATTACTGACTGAGGATCAGAGGCAAGGTTTGTCCAGAGCAACTCTGATCTCCAGCATCTGCAGTCCTCACTTTCTCCTTGTCCAGAGCAGTGGCATTTCCAACAGATCCAGGAACAGTGAAATGATTTAAGTTCAACATGGAGAAAGCACTGAGCAGTACACCCTCCTTCAACTTGATTTGGAGTTTGACACCAGTCCAAAGATAGCACAGGAGTTGCCAATAGTCATAAATGTTACAGTGGTTTTGAACTCTTAAGGATTCAAATCTTTCCCAGAGAGATTAGATGACATTTTAAACATCTCTCAATATATCATCAATTGAAGAATCTAGGAGACCACAAGTTGCAACTGTGGGAAGAGAACTGAAGTGATTATTTAACATAAGACTTTACCTCGATACTCCCTCTTTTTTTGGTTGGGGGGGGGGGGGGCGGAATGGGGTGGGGAGGAAGGTGTGTGATTGGGAAAGGATGTGGACTCAAGGGTCCAGTCGCAGCACTCATTTCTGAGACTGCAAGTCAATGAATCGGCCGCATAATCAGAGTGAGCTGAAACTAGCTGCCCAGTCATGCAGCTTGAAGAAACACCACTTGGCACTAGGAGCAGGTTAGACTATTCAGCCCTTTGACCCTGCTCTGCCAGTCAATGAGATCACAACTAATCTGGTTCTTACATCAACTCCACTTCCCTGTCTGCTCCCTGTAAACCTTCAATTCTCTCTAAAAACAATCTGTCCATCCCAGCCTTGATTGAATTCAGTAACCCTGCCTCCACTGCTCCCCAGGGAAGAGAAGTTGGCTTAGGAATGACCTGTTCAGAAAAAAATATTTTTCTTCATCTCCTCAAAAAAGATTATCTTTAACACGTTGCCTTGTCTGGATTTCCCCACAAGGGTAAACATTATCCCAGTATCCGATGAAGTCCCTTCAGGATCTTATCTGCTTCAATAGGATTACCTTTCATTATTCTAAATTCCGCTAAGTACAGGCCCAACCTATCCACCCCTACTTCGTAGGAAAAGTCCTTCATCCAAGGAATGATTTGAGTGAAACTTCTTTGAATAGCTTCCAATGCAATTTTTATCCTCTTAACAGAATTTCAAAGTTGTGCTCCGTTCTCCTGATGCAGTCTCACCAATGTCTGAAGCAGCTACAATAAAACATCCCTACTTGTATGTTCTATTCACCTTACAATGAACAGCAGCATTCTATTTGCTTTCATATTCACTTGCTGTACCTGTAATTTCCGTCCATTTAAATAATATGCTGCTTTTTAACTCTTCTTGCCAAAGTGGACAAGTGTATGTTTTCTCACATACACTCTTATCTCCATAAGCCAGGTGAAGCAGAATGTGAGAGAACAAGTTCCTTAAAGCATGGGGAAAGCACACAATTCTACAGTACCTTTGTGTCAACAACAAGAGGGACTGGAGTCATGAGGGGCTATGGGAACCACCAGTGACTACTGTTCCACCAACCTACAGTTGGTATATGACCATTTGCTGGACCACACATCTGTGAATGCATGCTATTTGGAGAGTAACCTCAAAGTTGTCAACCTGACTCAGTGAATCACTCCCCCAGCATCAGGCCTCTAGGGAGAGGGAGGCTGTATCCTCAGGGATAAAGACATTCACCAGACCACTGACCTTTTTTTAACTTCACCCCACCCAAGATATTGTGCGTATAAAGGAAACTATGGAGTGACCAGGAACATCAGAGAGAAGATTATATCAAGCAATGGTCCCAATGTGTGCATCTCTAAAGGGATCTCTCTAGTACACGTTGAACACTACATGTTCATGGTGGTTTACTGCAACTTCCAAAGCATTACCATTAGGAGGGTGTAGCCATTGCCATCGAGCTTGGAAGGAGAAGGAGGAGGCAAGCAGGAAGCATCCTGGACCCCTCCATTCCAGATGGACTGTCTAACAGCAACACCTCTGACCTTGACTCTCATAAGACAAATTCCCATTCCCACAATGCATCCACAGAGGCTTGTTCATCTTTTTTCCATTTACCTACGTATCCAACAAAACATTTGATTTAACAGACAAAACCAAATTGATTGTCTGTGTATTTGCTGTCTGCCAATTTGAGCTAGTATACCAGCACAGTGTTATTCACTGGCTGCAACCTGGCTGCTGAAAAATTACTGATTCTGTCTGGAACAGTACGTATGACCTTGCGGCTTCAGACTTCACTATTAACAAGAGATGGAGGCTCCACCAATATTGCCCATCTCACTGATGGGTGAGCCCAGAAGACCAGTGCAAAAGGCAAGACGGAAGCATTTAAATTATTTTCAGCCACAAGTGTCAAAGTGGAAAGGACTGTGGATGATGGAGATCAGAAACAAAAGCACAAATTGCTGGAAAAACTCAGGTCTAGCAGCATGTGTCGAGAAATCAGAGTCAACATTTCAGGTCCAGTGTCTCTTCTTCAGAATTTATGGTGGCTAGGAAAAAGTTATGTTTTCATGCAGAAGATAAGATGAGGGGGTGAGTGTGAGGAGTAAGCAACAGATGGAGATAGAGCCCAAAGAAAGAGAAAAGCAGTTGGATAGACAAATGGATAATGGTCACCCTAGGAGATTGAATAGCTGAAAATGGGGACTATTAGTGGCTAACAATGGATTGTGTGTAACAAGGTCTGGTGTTTAAATTTGGAGGGGGGGGGAAGGCGTGGGGGAGGGCAGAGAATGGGGGAAGTGTGGGGAAAGGTTCTCAAGCATTAAATTGTTAAACTAGCCATTGAGTTCAGAAAGCTGTAGAGTTCCCAAGCAGAAAATGAGGTGCTGCTCTTCCAATTTGCGCTGAACTTCACTGGAGCGATGTAGCAAGCCTGTGACAGAGATGTAGGCCAGGGAACATGGTGTGTTGAAGTAGCAGACAATTGGAAACTTAAACAAATGAACTTAATTTGGACAAATGCGAGGTACTGTATTTTGATAAAACAAACATGGGCAGGACTTTTTAACTGATTATAGGGTCGAGGATGGTGTGGCAGAACAGACAGACCTAGAGGTTCAGGTACATAATTCTTTTAAATTTGCATCATAGGTGGACAGGGTGGTTAAGAAGGCATTTCGTGCGCTTGCCTTCATTGCTCAGACCTGTGAGAATTGCAGTTGGGATGTTATGTTGATGTTGTACAGTATGTTGGTGAGGCCTCTTCTGGATACTGTTCTGGTTGCCCTGTTCTGGTTGCCCTGTTCTTTGAAGGATGCTATTAAACTGGAGAGGGTTCAGAAAAGATTTACCAGAATGTTGCTGGGAAAATAGGCTGGAACTTGTTTTCCCAATGAAGCATAGGACATTGAGGATTGACCTTAGAGGTTCATAAAATCATGAGGGATGTAGATAACGTGAAAGCTACGTGTCTTACTTAGTTTGGGCAAATCAAGACTTGGGGAGCTTTTTTAAGGTGAGAGGAAAAAGGTTTAAAAATGACCTGAGGGACAACTTTTTTGCAATGTGTGGTTGGTGTGTGGAATGAACTGCCAGAGGAAATGGTGGATGTAGGTACAGTTGCAGTTTTGATGAGAGGATTAATTTTTAATCCTCTTATTGCTATATAATCTTTAGGAAAGAATAATCATATATCAGAATTTTCATAAAGTTTGCAAATAATGTAGTTCCAAAATGAAACTGGAATATTAAAACCAAGATCCACACAATCTATGAAGTTAGGAAGGTAATCATAGAATCATACAGTACGGAAGGTGCCCTTTGACCCATCAAGTCTTTACTGCTAATATGTTACTACTCACGCTCGTCCCTCTTGCTCGAACTAGGCCCAGAACCTTGAATGTTATGACATTTCAAGTGCTCATCCAGGTACTTCTTAAAGGTTGAGGTTTCCTCCCTCATCTATCCTCCCAGGTAGTGCACTCCTGACCTCCACCCTTTAGGTGAACAGGATTTTATTTTTCCAGTCCCTTCTAAACCTCCTGTTTTTCACAACAAGACTACCCAGATTAAATCTTACTAAACTGACTAACCCTTATTCAATGCCTACACTAACACAAAACTGATTTTCTATCAGCTCAACAGTCCCTTTATCCTGAATCCTTCTCCATCCATCCATCCACTCAATCTTTCACAAAACTACTCATCTGTTCACTCCTCTGCCCACTGACTCACTTTTTTTTTAGATTAGATTAGATTAGATTAGATTAGATTACTTACAGTGTGGAAACAGGCCCTTCGGCCCAACAAGTCCACACCGCCCCGCCGAAGCGTAACCCACCCATACATCTACATCTACATCTACCCCTTACCTAACACTATGGGCAATTTAGCATGGCCAATTCACCTGACCTGCACATCTTTGGACTGTGGGAGGAAACCGGAGCACCCGGAGGAAACCCACGCAAACACAGGGAGAACGTGCAAACTCCACACAGTCAGTCGCCTGAGGCGGGAATTGAACCCAGGTCTCTGGCGCTGTGAGGCAGCAGTGCTAACCACTGTGCCACCGTGCCGCCCTCTTGTTTGTTCATTTGTGCTTTCAATTGCACACTCACTCAGTACCTCAGCCTTTACCCAAAAATCTAATCATTGACTAACTCACTTGTCCACCCATTCACTTATACATGAATCACCCAAAATGCTGTTGGGAGGGGTTTCTGGAGCCCAGAAACAATAAAGGGATAGCAATATATTTCCAACTGGTGGCTTGGAGGGGAACTTGCAGGTAGAGGGGTTATTCCTATGTATCTGCTACCCATGTCCTTGTCAGCAGTGGAGGTCTCTGGAAGGTGCTGAATAAGGCTTGATGAGTTACTGCACAGCATCTTGTAAGTGGGACTCTGCTGCTTTTCTGCAACAGTGGTAAAGGAAGTTAATACTGAAGACACTGGATCGGTGTTGATCAAGTTGACTTCTTTATTCTGGGCAATATTGAACTGTAATGTGATGTTAGATCTGCAAGTATCCAAGCAAGTGGGAAATATTCTATCACATCGGATTGTGCCTTGTAAGTGGTGAATGTGATTTGGGGAATTATCTCACTATGATTTTAGCCATAGTATTTGCGTGGCTTTTACTGGGGCTGTGGTGAGGAACTCTAGTCCCCACACATGGGAAAGGCATCAGGAGTAATCCCTAAGGACAAGTCTCTGAAGCAGTCCAACATTGTCTTTAACCTCGTTCTGGCAACCCCTGCGATGACACTGGTGCCAAGCTATATTGGCCTTTGCCCTTTCCTTGGACAACATTGGCATAGGGAGGGGAGACCTGCTGCATATGCAACAGGCGGTCTTCCATACAACCTTCCCCAGGCCTGTGCCTTGGAGAGGACACTCCAGTGTCACCTCATTGCAACAGCACAACACGGAAAGCAGCAGTCTGCACTTGACTGGTGTAGATCAAGGCGCCAGCGGTTGAGTTTGATGGAGGGAGAGGCCATCGTGCCTCACTGGACAGCTACTGCCCACCTCAAGTTGGGTATCCACCAGCCAATTAGGTGCTGTCCCGCCACAGTTCACCTACTCCACCGGGTGCGTGGGGCTTAAGGATACAAATAGCCTGAACTGCGGCCTGTAAACACTGCACCAAGCTAAACAAGAAGACAAAGAAAGAAGCCAACACTCAGACTAGGATGCTGGAATATACGGACCATGACCACTGGTATATCAGATGACCTTCAGGAGATCAGCAAAACATGCAAAAACAGTAACGATTAACAATGAACTGCTGAGACTCCAAGTGGATATCACAATGCTCCAAGAGACATGAGAGAGACTATACCTTATTGCAGGGGAAGGGCTCAGACAAGACCAGAGAGAGTGGTGTTGGCTTAGCCATGAAGAACTCGCTGCTGAAGATGGTAGAGCCAAGCGAGAACAGGACAAAGTGGATTTTCTCACTTCAAATCCACACATCCAACGGGCTTGTAAAACTTGTCAGCGTCTATGGCTCAACCCTATACTCCACTCAAGATGCAAAGGATGAGTACTATGACCAGCTCTCAATGATAATACAGGGGATCCCAAGTCAGGAACAGTTGCTGCTACTAGGCGACTTCAAAGCCAGAGTTGGTGCTAACCACGACTCCAGACCAAGCTGCCTGGGGCGGTATGGGATTGGCAGCAGGAATGACAGCAGGCAATGACTGCTCAAGCTCTGCATGCTCCACGAATTGTGTCACCAACAGCTACTTCCAGACTAAATCTCAGCATAATGTGCCCTGGTGATATCCCCACTCCAAACACTAGCACCAGATAGACCTGATAATCACCAGACGCCACTACCTGAGATATATGCTCATGACCCGCTCCTGTCACAGTGCTGACTGTGACACTGATCTGGTTTTCTGTAAGATCAGACTTTGGCTAAAGAAGGTATATTATGCCAAGCCTCCAGACAAGCAGCGCATCAATGTCAGTAAGACCCAATACCCAGATAAAGCAGCGGAGTTGATCAAGTCACTGGAAGATGTGCTTCTTGCAGACCCACCAGAAGGAGATGGTCAGCAGAAATGGGACTCTCAGGGACACTATCCACAGCACTGCACTCAAGGCCTTTGGGCAGAAACAGGACAAGACTCAGGACTGGTTTTAGCTCACCGATGTCATCATGGTAAAGCATGTTGCATTACTAGAGCACAAACGCCACTCCACCCAGGCAGTACTGCAAGCGCTAAGGACAGCAAGAAGCAAGGCCCAGATAACAGCCAGGTGCTGTGCAAACTGGTTACAACTATGCAAAAGCATTCAGTCATCATTTGACACAGGCAACATCCGTGGAGTATATGAGGGGATCAAGAAAACCATCGGTCCAACCCAGAGCAAGACAGCACCACTGAAAATCATAACAGGCGAGATCATCAAAGACAAAGGTAAGCAGATGAAGAGATGGATGAAGCATTACTCCAAACTCTACTCCAGAGAAAACAGTATCTCAGATAACATGCTAGGCGCCATGGAATGCTTGCCTGTCATGGAGGAAACTGAATGCATTGCTGAGTGCCGAAGACTTGAGTAACGCAATCGACAGCCTGGCCACTGGGAAGGCACCAGGAGTGGATTGCTATCCACCAGAGGCCATCAAGTGCACAAAGGGCGTCCTGCTAAACCACCTGCATGAACCTCTGCACCAGAGCTGGAAAGAGGGAGCAGTGCTACAAGACATGAGAGACTGCAACATTGTCACCCTATATAAGAACGAAGCAACTGTAACAACCACTGGGTAATCTCTTTGCTGAGCATCATTGGGAATGTCTTCATCTGCATGGTCCTGAACAGACTGTAGAAAATCGCCGATAGGGTATATCCTCAGTCTCAATGTGGTTTCAGGTCAGAACACTCCACGATCAACATGATCTTCTCCCTTTGACAGCAACAAGAGAAATGCAGAGAGCACCTTCATTGACCTACATCACCTTCATTGACCTCACGAAGGTTGTTGACCTTGTGAGCAGAGACGACCTGTTCAAAATCTTCACCAGGATTGGTTGTCCACTGAGGGTCCTCAGGATAGTTCAGTCATTCCACACAGACATGAAGGGAGTTGTTCAGTGTGAAGGCTCTTTGGAGGCCTTCACATTTGCAGGGCTATCTGCTTGCCCCACCCTGTTCGGCATCTTCTTCGCAGTCAAGCTGAAGCATGTCTTTGGAACATCAACTGATGGTGACTACCTCCACACCAGATCGGACGGGAGGCTGCTCAGTCTGCCCCAGCTGAGAGCGAAATCCAAGGTTCATGAAGTACTCATCAGGGACATGTTGTTTGCAGGCGACACGGCACTGGCAACGCACTCGGAAGAGCAACTGCAACACTTCATGGAGAGCTTCTCAAGAGCCTGCCAGGGCCTCAGCTTGACTATCAGCCTGAAGAAGACCAACGTGTTGGGTCAAGGCGCTGAGCAAACCCTGCCATTACCATCAACAACTACTAGCTGAAGGTCGTCCATGAGTTTACATAAGCTTGGCTCCACCATCACAGAGAGTCTCTTCCTAGACTCCAAGATCAACAGATGGGTCGGACGAGCAGCCTCAACATTTAACTCGCTGACAAATTGAGTCTGGGAGAACAGAAAGCTGATGATGCACACCACGATTGCAGTCTACCGGGCCTGCATCCTCAGCACACTGCTTTATGGCAATGAGACCTGGAGCCTCTGCTCCAAACAAGAGAGGCGTCTCAACGCCTTCCACCTTTGCAGGCTGAGATCCTTCCAGGACATCAAGTGGATTGACTGAGTCACCAACAATGAGGTCCTGGCCCAGATACCCAGCCTCTTCACCCTGCGCCAACAACGCCATCTCCCCTGGCTGGACCACATGTCAAAGGGACGATCCCGAAAGACCTGCTGTATGGGGAACTGGCCTCTGGCAAGAGAGCATAAGGGTGGTCCCAGCTTCGTTTCAAAGACATCTGCAAGAGACACATGAAGTCACTGAACATGAACATCAAGAGGTGGGAGAACATTGTAAGTGATCACTCTCGTTGGAGGCTGCAATTATGCAGATATCTGAAAAGAGGAGGAGAGAAGCTGAGGCTTGCTGCTGAAGAAAAGCGCATCTGCCGAAAAACAGCACCAAGACAACACCGGAGGGCAGCACCTTCAAATGCCAAGACTGCCACTCCCGTGTGGGTCTCTTTAGCCATAACAGATGCTGCTCTACCAACAAAGAACAAAGGAAGACTTCCAAGGTGCAGATCCATGCTTTGACGAGTCTAGTGTATGCAACCATTTGCATGATTATTCCAGTTCAGGTTCTAGTCAATGCTAG
Source organism: Chiloscyllium punctatum (assembly GCF_047496795.1). Lineage (NCBI taxonomy): Eukaryota > Metazoa > Chordata > Chondrichthyes > Orectolobiformes > Hemiscylliidae > Chiloscyllium > Chiloscyllium punctatum. The sequence continues at coordinate 90,028,234 of NC_092744.1, read as the reverse complement.
GCCCAAGGATGTTGACAGTGAGGCATTCAGTGAGGGTAACATTATTGAAGTCAAAGGATGATGGCTAAATTCTCTCGTTTGGAGATGGCAATATTTCCTGGCACTTTTGTGTCATAAATTACTTGCTACCTGTCAGCCCAAGCCTGATCCAGGTCTTGCTGCATTTGGATTTGTGCTACTTCAGTATCTGAGAAGTTATGAATGGAACAGGCGTGCATGCCTATATGGCCTTTTCCATTGGTGTTACAATTCCTGACTTCTTCCTTGCCAGTGATTCCCTTCCAGAGTTGGGAGTACTTTCCAACCTTGGTGCTGAAGTCTCCAAGGAGGATAATTTGATCATCTTTTAGGATGTTGGTGAGTATGGTTGCCAGGATGAAGTTCTTTGGACTCATCTGTGGTGTCATATATTGGGACATAGGCAATCATGACCATTGCCTGTTGGTTCTTGGAAAGATTAGATGGAGAGTCATGAGGTGACCATTGTCAACAGGGGCCTCTGAAAATCTGGGTTTGAGTTTGTTCTTGATAGCAAATCCAATTCTATGTATCATTTAAGCCTCCTGCAGGTTTGATTATTTTTGATTTAATTCCCTACAGCGTGGAAACAGACCCTTCGGCCCAACCAGCCCACACCAACCCTCCGACCCACCCAGACCCATTTCCCCTCTGCCTAATGCACCTAATGCTATGGACAATTTAGCATGGCCAATTCACCTGTCTTGCACATCTTTGGACGGTGGGAGGAAACCCACGGAGACACGGGGAGAATGTGCAAACTCCACACAGTCGCCCGAGGCTGGAATCAAACTTGGGACCCTGGAGCTGTGAGGCAGCAGTGCTAACCACTGAGCCACTGTGCCGCCCAGAGTCAGTTATATCAATGTTGAAGTGCACGAGTTTACAGGCAACAAAAGCAGTCCTTCATTCTGGACAACTGCTTTACTCCTTGTCCATGAGAATTTGTATGTCCCAGGCTCCAAGATTGAGATGACTTTACTTTTCAATCACAGGTAGATACGCCCACTGAATATTTGTTTACCAGACAGATTGGTGACTGAACAGATTATCTTTAAGGTACCTTTTCTAGCCTCTTCCATGAGTAGAGTGGATCCTGAAGAGTGCTTCTCAGTCATAAAGAAAGTTGCCGAAACATTGTTCCTATTGTAAGAGTGAAATGACTGAGTCAAACTCCCCCACTTATGTGCTGCTCTGAAGCTCGGGACTTTCAGATCACTCAATATTGTCCCCATCACCTCTTGCCAATCGCCCCAGGGTTTGTGTTGTGTGTGAATGGGGGTGATGTTCAATTTCTCTTGATTGACTTTTGTGCAGGACATTATGTAATATGGAAATGCTGTTACACACACGGTTCTTAACAGCAATAGGTCCCATTCCAGTGACCAGGATTTCTCCATACTGCACAGCCTTTATCCACAGTCTCTGCTTTGATATTGCACAAATATCTTTCACTTTGGATTGCCATTGAGGACTTGTTTCTCTTCCATACAATTTGGCAGGACGACATTCTATCAAGAATCTCTCTACACCATTACACACCCAGCTGGTGTGCCTGGTTCCATCTTGCTGTTGGGTTCACATCTGCTAATGGTGGATAAGGAGAAGCAATTTCCTGCGCTTCCCTTACTGGCGTCTGCCATGCTGGTCCCTCCTAGCTCTGTATCCCTATCCTGGTTCTTTTCCTTGTTCTTGTGCTGGTCCTTGTTGGTACTGTCATCCCAAGTGAAGTGACCCAGTCAATCACAATTATAACACTGCACTGGACGTCTGGTGAGTCACCTCAATGCAGAGGCATTGCATACGGAGGCAGGAATCCTCAAGGATTAATATCACCACCTCTTCCTTGAGCCTCTTCATTTTCCTACACCAGACCAGCATTGGGACCTTTTTTTACAGGTACAAATTTCCCACTCCTACTCCCTTTTCCCCTTATCTGCCTTCTTGAATTTCCCTTTCCCAGGCTCAAACCATTTGCTTTATTATCCATACCTCATCATGTGCATCATCCATAGGGTCAAAAGCCTCTCACACCTTCTTGCCCCTTCCAAATCATGTGCCCACTAATAGTTCTTAACCAATTAGAATTATTGTGTCCAGTTAACCTAGCCTGATCCATATCCCCAAAGACCTGAGTAAAATCAATCTATAACGATGCATCTGAAATTATATGCTCGCCTTTTATTTATCTGCACCTGCTTAAATCTTTTACTGGATACGTTCCGTTATGGCCTATTGTAGTTAATATAACTTCCTTCATACCTTCCAATTCTACTCCCCATTCACATTGAAGAGTGGGTAGTGCAGACTGAATCACAGGGCTGATATACATTAGCATTTAATTTAATTTCTCTTTCATGAAGCCCATGTAAAAGTCGGAGAGTCATAGAGATGTACAGCACAGATAGTTGGCCCTTTGGTCCAACTTGTCCATGCTAACCAGATATCCTAAATTAATCTAGTTCCATTTGCAAACACTTAACCCATATCGTTCCAAACCCTTCCTATTCATATACCCATCTAGCTGCTTTGTAAGTATTGTAATTGTACCAGCCTCTGCCACTTCCTCTGGCAGCTCATTCCATACACTTACCACCCACTGTGTGAAAAAGTTGCCCCTTGGGTCACTTTTAAATCTTTCCCCTTTCACCCTAAATCTACGCCCTCTAGTTGTGGACTCCACTATCCTCATGATTTTATAAACCTCTATAAGGTTATCCCTTCTGCCTCAGATAATCCAGGGAAAACAACCCTGGTCTATTCAGCTTCTCCCAATAGCTTAAACACTCCAACCCTGGCAGCATCCTTGTAAGTCTTTCCTGAACCCTTTCAAGTCCCTTTATGGCAAATATATATGATGTAAGGAAATCAAAATTGCACACTATATTCCAAGTGTTGTCTCACCAAAGTCCTATATAGCTGTAATAAGATGACCTTCCTCTTGTATTCAAATCGTCTCACTGAAGGAAAACATGTGCACTTCTGTTTATTGCACTTGCATGCTTGCTTTCAGTGATGGTTGTACAAGGACTCCCCGGTCCTTTTTCCAATCTACCTTCACTTAGATAATAAGCTGCCAATCATTTTTTTCCCATTCAAAGTGGACAATTTCACTTTTAAACATGTTGTGCTAGATCTGCATATAAGCTGCACCCACGCTTCTTTGTGCACTCGTCAGTGTTCACAATCCCATTTAGTTTTATGTCATCAGCAAACTTGGAACTTTTACACTTGATTCTGTTTTTCAAAGCATTGATAATTATTGGGAATAGGTGGGGCCTAAGCTTTGATCCCTATGATATCCCAGCAGTCACTGCTTGCTATTCTGAAAATGAATTTATTCCCATCCTGTTTCATGTCTGTTGAATAATTTTCAGTCCATGCCAGTATATTACCACTAATTTTATGCAGGGGTTTTATCAGAAGTTTTCTGAAAATCCAAATGCATCACATCCACCGTCTTTCCCTCACCTACTCTATCAAGAGCACCTCCAGTAGATTTGTCAAAAATTATTTTCCTCTCATAATTCCATGTTGACTTTGTTCAATCACATTGCTGTTTTCTAAGTGTCTTGTTTTTGTACTCTTTGCCATAGAGTCAGCCTTTTCATGACTGATGTTTGGCTAATTGGCCTGTGATGCCATTTTTCTCTCTCCTTTTTTAAATAGTAGTTAACATTTGCTACCGTCCAATCTGCTAGGACTGTTCCAGAACCTACGGAATTTTGGAAAATGACAACCAATGCTTCAATTATTTCCATGGCCACCTCCTTCAGTAACTTGGGATGTAGATTATCAAGTCCTGTGGATTTAAGTTTTAAGGTGCTGTAATTCTCCAGCAATTTTTATTTACCAACACTGATTTTCTTCAATTCCACCTTCTTAAAATACTTTTTCTTCACTAGCATTTATATGAAATTATTTGTATTTTCTCAATGTATCCATTATCAAGTTTTGTATTTCCAAAAGGCCTCCGCCATCACTAATCTTCTCCATTTTACCTACTTACCTACTTCATAGTCCACTCTTATGTTTCAAGTTTATTCTCATACTCTTATCTTCTTCCTCTTGCTTCTTCCTCTTCATTTGCTGAATTCTACAATGTGCCCAGTTCTTAGCACTGCTATGAATTTCTGGGAAATTTATATGACTCTTCTTTAGACCTAATACTACCTTTTTTTTTGGTTAGCCATATGAAGATGTTTATCCCAGGTCCCACTGCATCCAGCAGCTTGAGGAGGTCCCATCTTACCCAGAATTGGTCCCAATATCTTCCCTCCAGCCGCACATTCATTTGATCTATTCTCCAATTCCAGCTTGGATAGCATCTGGCACTGGGAATAATCCACTGTCATGTTGACATTGAACAATATATCTGGTATTCCCCTCCTACTTTAGGATATCCAACGCTGCTTATTGATATCCTTGACATTGGTATAATGGAGGCAGCATACTTTCTTGGTATTCTATATGGGGCCACAGAAATATTGATTTGATCCCCTTATAATGGAATCCCTTATCTCTATTGCTCTTCCACTCTTTATTCTCCCCATCCCCTATGCCTGAGTCACTCCAAGCAGAATTAGAATTGGAATCCCTGCAGTGTGGAAACAGGCCCTTCAGCCCAACAAGTCCACAAAGACCCTCCAAAGAGTAACCCACCCAGACCCATTTCCCTACCCTAACACTCTGGGCAATTTAGCATGGCCAACTCACCTAACCTGGACATCTTTGGATTGTGGGAAGAAACTGGAGCACCTAGAGGAAACCCACGCATACATGGGGAAAATGAGAAAACTCCACACAGACAGTCGCCCAAGGCTGGAATCGAACCCAGGTCCCTGGCACTGTGAGGCAGCAGTGCTAACCACTGAGCCATTGTGTCGCCCCGATACTGTGAAACCTAAGTACCAAAGTCTTCAGTCTTGTTGCATTCCCCTAAGAAACCATATCCCCAGCTGTATCAAAAAAACAGGTGTAAATCAGGAATTTACTCCCCACTTAATGAGTGCAGCTTTAACAATATTCAAGAAGCTTGTCACCATCCAGAACAAAGCAGCCTATTTGATTGGCACCACACTCACAAACACTCACTCCCTCCACCACTAACACTCAGTAGCCGCTGTGTGAGTGCCAGCTGCAGAAATTCACACTTTCCAAACCCATCACCATTTCCATTGAGAAGGGCAAGGGTAGCAGTTACAAAGCAACATCACGACCTGCAGATTCCTCTCCAAGCCATTCACCATCCTGACTTAGAAATATATTTCCATTCCTTCAGTGTCACTGGGTCAAAATCCTGGAACTCATTCCCTAATGGCATTCTGGGTAGGTTGACAGCACGTGAACTGCAATGATTAAAAAATACAGCTCACCACCACCTCAAGAAAAACAAGGATGGGCAATAAATGCTACTGAAGCCAATGATGCCCACATTCCATGAGTAAATAAAATTAAAAATGGCTAAAATGCAACTTCTGCACTAAGCTCTCTGGTGGCCACCCATTCCTTAATTGCCTGCACATTCTCCACTGAGCTGAGCTGACTTACCCTCTTTTCATTTAATGAATCTTAAATATATACTGGACGCATTATAACCTATTCTTTGTACATTAAACACTCATAATCTAAAGACCAAATTTTACTTTAAAAACTGGATTGTCGAAATACTCACCTTGTCTTGCTCTTGAAAATGGTTCCTCACCTTACACTGGCTCCTTACCCCACTTGATGAGCTTATGGTTCCCTGTAATGCCACTCAAATGTTTTGAGACTCTCCCCTCTTGTACAGATTTTCAACTCCCAGTTTCCTTTGCATTTTCATGCTGTTTTAAGCCCGTTCTGATCTCTCTGCCACACTGCCCCTCTGCCTACCTACACTTGCATTGCTTTAACCTTTCCCATTGGTTCACCCACGCAGGAAGAGTGGGGCCAATGGAGATTAGTTTAAGAAATATATACATGGTTATGGGGAAGGAACGGTGATGTGGGTATAATCTAGAATTGATACAGAACAATGGGAGTACAGGCAGTGGAGTGGGATTGATAGATGGCTTGTATCATAGGATCCTGAAAGAAGTAGTTACAGGAATGGTGGATGTATTGGTTGGCCATTTTTGGAAAAACCTCAGATTTTTGAGACTGCTAATGTGGCACTGCTATTTATAAGAGAGGGAAGCAAAAAAAATTGGTACCTACAGGCCGGTTAGCCTATATCCATTGTTGGAAATATGTTGGAATCTATTATTAAAGCAAGTATTTGGAAAATCATAATCTAATCAAGCAGAACCACCATGGCACCACATCTAACTGATTTATTAGAGCTTTTTGAGAAAGTCTTATTCAGAGTGGTTAAAAGTGGATGTGTTGCATTTGGAATTCAAGAAAGCATTCAACAAGTTATGTCACAAAAGGTGAAGTCATAAGAGAACAGTTTATGCAGTTGAAAGTGGCATGGCTGATGGGCAGGAAACAGTGAGTGGGATAAGCAGTTCTTTTTAAAATTGGTGACTCGTGACCAGTGGGGTTCAATAGGAATCAGTGCTGGGATATTGATAGGTTAAGTAAGTGGCAAAATGTTGTCGAATGGATTGTGATATGTAAAATTGACTGTAATGTGGAGAAATGTGAAGTAGTTCATTTTGGAAAGGAGAACAAAAGAACTGAGTATCATTTAAATGGAGAAAATCTGCAAAAAGCTGCAAATCAAAGGGACTTTGAGTCATAGAGTCCTACAGCATGAATACAGGCCCTGGGCCCAAACTGGTCCATGCCGGCCAAAATGTCCATCCATGCTAACACCATTTCTCTGCATTTGGCCCATATCCTTCTAAACCTTTCCTATCCATGTATTTATCCAAACGCCTTTTAAATGTTGTTAATATACCTGCCTCAACCACTTCCGCTGGCAACAGATTCTGTATGCATACCACGTTCTGTGTAAAAAAAGTGCCCTCAGGTTCCCTTTTATTCTTTCCCTTCTAATCTTAAACCGATGTCCTCTAGTCCACAATTCTCTAATCATAGGAAAAAAACTGAGTGCATTCACCCTATCCATGCCTCTCATGATCTTATACACTCCTATAAGATCACCTCTCAGTATCCTACACTCCAAGGAACAAAAGCCCTAGCAACTCAGACCGTTAAGTCCAGGCAACATTCTTGTAAATTTCTTCTGCACTCTTTCCAGTTTAATAACATCCTTCCTATAGCAAGGTGAACAAAATTGAACACAATATTCCAAGTGCGGTCTCACCAACATCCTGTACAACTGCAACATAATTTCCCAACTTCTACTCTCAGTGCCCTGGTTGGTGAAGACCAGTGTGCCGAAAACCCTCTTCACTGCTCTGTCTACCTGTGACTCCACTTTCAGAAAACTGTGCACCTGAACACCAAGCTCTGTCTGTTCCATTACACTTCTTAAGGCCCTAGCATTCACCAAGAAACTCCTATATTGACTTGACTTTCCGAAATGCAAGACCTCACACTTATTTATATTAAACTCCATTTGCCATTTCTCGGCCTGCTTCTCCAGCTGATAAAAGTCCTGCTGCAATTTCTGATAACCATCCTCACTGTCTACTGTACCATCTACTTTAGTGTCATCTGCAAATCTACTTGTGCATGAAACACAGAAAGCTAGAGCATGGGTCAGTAGGAAAGAAATCAGGAAGGCTAATGATACGTTGGCCCTTATTTCAAGGGGGTTGAAGTACGTGAGTAACCAAGTCTTACTGCAACTGTGCAAGGTGCTGGTGAGACCACATCTGGAGTACTGCAAACAGTTTTGGTAACCTGATTTAAGGAACGATATCATTTATTTGGAGGCGGTTCTGAGAACATTCACTAAGATGATCTCTGGAATGGAGAATTGTCTTGTGATAAAAGGTTAAACAGGTTGGAACATTACTCATTACAGTTTAGATAAATCAGAGGTGATCTCCTTGAAACATAGGATTCTTAAGGGGCTTGACAGGGTAAATGCTGAGAGGATGGTTCTCCACAAGGGAGAGTCTAGGACCAAAGGTATAGTTTCAGAATAAAGCATCATCAATTTAAGAGCATGATGAGGTGGAATTTCTTCTCTCGGAGGGTTGTGAGTCTCTGGAATGCTTTCACAGAGACCTTGTGTATACTTAAGGCTGAGATAGATAGATTCTTCATCAGTCAGGTAATCAAGGATTATGGGAAAATGGCAGGAAGGTGGACATGACAAATTTTAGATTATCCATAATCTTATTGATTGGTGGAGCAGGCTTGAGGAGCTAAATAGCCTACTGCTATTCTTATTTCTTAAGATTGATGTGGTGAGAAAGGGGTAATGAGATTAATTTGAATGTTAGATGGCAATAGGAGAGAATAGAATCATTTATTTTTTGATATCCTTTCTAAAGAGGCAATACTAATCAATTGATCTCCATCCACAACACAATGCTTTAAATAACTCAGATACCTGGGTAATAGCATTATAGCCAGGCAGGTTGAAATTTTGAGTACTCATTGTTCAATTGAGAAACAATGAACCAAAAACCCACGTCAACAATTCAATTCTAGTTTACACTTGTGAAATGGTGCCTTTCATCACTGTCTTTCATCATGAAACCTCAATTTAGATTTAACAGGATGCTGGCTGGACTGGAGGGCATATAAAGAAAGATTGAGAGGGCTTGGGCTTTTGGAGTGAAGGATGAGAGTGACTTGATAGAGGTGTACAATATGGTGAGCAGCATACAGACAGTGGATAGCCAGAGACGTCTTCCCAGGGCAGAAATAGCTATCATGAGGGGGCATAAATTTAAGGTGATTGGAGGAAGGTTTTGGGGAGATATGTCAGCGGTAGGTTCTTTACACAGAGAATGGTGAGTGGGTGAAATGCACTGCCAACAGTGGTAGTAGAGTCCGATACATTAGGGATATTTAAGCGACTCTTGGATAGGCATACGAATGACGGTAAAATGAATGGTGTGTAGGTTAGTTTGATCTCAGATAAAAGGTCAGCACAACATCGAGAACTGAAGGGCCTGTACTGTGCTGTAATGTTCTATAGCATCAGTGTGACCTGAAGAGGCCTCACAAATGCAAACTTGATGTTTCACCATTAGCAAATAATTTGCTCTAATACTTTGTGTTGTAGTTCTTTGTACTGGGGCCAGTCAAGTAAATCCTTAAATCAACTAAGCAGTTGCAGTCATGTCTTCTCCCGACTGATCGGAAAATACTGCCTTCAGGGGTTCATTTACTTCAAGAAATCCCATCAAAGAGATTTTAATCCAACAGTTACAATATTAACAATTTCCTCTACAGCAGTCTTCCAATGGACAACTATGTGAAGCAACTTAATATCATATAATTCATATAAACATAATCACAGTGCCTCTGATCTTTAAATGAGAACTCGTCTTGTCATTGTTGCTATACTGTACGGGTGTGTACATTTTAGGGAGTAGAGAGAGTGTGGACTTACAGCCTACCTTGCACTGACTGTAACATGATTAAGATACAAACATGGTGAAATCACTCAGGATTTATGCAAGCCATTTCTTTATTTGTTAAACTTTACATTGGGATGGAACATATTTCATAAGAACACTTTTGTTTTGGAATGTTTTCCTTTGGTTCTTGTTCCTGCCCAAACCCATATTTCTATCAAATACAAACAGTGCTTTATGTACAGATATCCCAGACACATATTAGATGCATTGCCTGATGGGCAGGTGGTGAGCTCACAGGCAAGATTAAATTGATAACAAGATTAAGTTGAACACAGAGACTGCTGTTATTTAATATGACCTGCGTGTAACTTTCAGTTTTTTTTTCTTTTCCCAAACTTTGTTTTGCTGCAGCAGTGTTTGTGCAAAGACTTGGCTGCTGGAGTTAAAAGGAAGCTCTGTCCATCAAAATAAAATGCTGTTAAACCTTGAGAAGGAATGAAGTGAATCTTGGAGACCTCCAAGTTCACAATTTGTTTCAAATTATAGGGAGCTGCTGGAGCTGAGACAACGTAGAGAAGAAGCTGTGTGGACAAGGAGGAAAAGGACTTACTATTCTTCAGAGGAAGCTTCTCCTCAGCCAGGAGCACAACAACACCTCTAAGGAGGTGGCAACTGAACTAGGCTATTGGCCCTACAACTTCAGAGCGAGGCAAAGATGGTACTACCAGGAGCTGTCAAGATCACTATCACCTAAGTGCCTCAGTGTGACATCACCAGTTCTCAGATTGTCTTAAATTTCTGTATCAGGAAGGTCACTGAAGGTATAGATGTTACCACACAACGCTCTTGCCATCACATTTTCCTTACCAGAAATGTAACAATCTTTCAATTTAATGGCTGAATTAACTAACTCCTTTTGAATAATCTTGAATTTTGGGTTTTACAGTTTTAATCAGAAAGTATTTCTCAAAAACAGGAAATTACACTAACCCTATCCGTAGGGAGATGAAAGAGCAGAAGCTCGTAACTTCTCTAAATGATAGATTGACTGAACTTTAGCCAAATCTAAAACTATCACAGATAGTCTTGCAAAGTAAATGTTGTGAAATACTTTCTACAAAACCACTTAATTGATTACAAATATATTTGGCATGAGAAGTGTGTTTAAAATGAAACATATTCTCTGATCCTCCTGATGTGGCTCCAACTGTTGAAAGATAACAGGGAAGAGGTCATATTCAACATAATGTTTTCTGTTCATTCTAAGATGGTGATTCAGGATTTAGCCAGATCACTACAATCTGAATTACCACCTAAAGGTTAAAGTCGCCATAACCCAATCAGACCATAAGACTGCTCTCATTAGAGGGAATGAGGGGTGACAGATAGTGCTAACTTGAGGGTCACTCCACTTCAGGGATGGGGAAACGTCCAGGAGAGGCATGGATGGTAACCACAGCTGGTGCTGTTGCCACCTCTCTGCATTGCCAACCTGCTGTCCCATCAACTGAGTTAATCAAATGCCTTAAATATTAGGATCTTATAGTCTAGTGACATTAGCATGACACCATAGCAGCCCCCTTCCCTGCTGAGGGAAAGGGATATTAAGTGGTCAGGACCAATGCAGCAGTCCATTTCTGAATGGTGATCTCACCCTTCCCTGATTCTTGTATGATTACTCATGTATAGCCTTTACCCTGTAATTTGAAACTATTTTTGTATTTCCTGAACAGATTTGCAGTGATGGCCTGCTGTTGGGCCTTGGATTGTGATGAGAGACCAAAGTTCCAGCAGCTAGTGCAGTGTCTGACTGAATTTCATGCTGCCTTAGGGGCCTATGTCTGAACTGAGGTCCATTCACAAATGAAATCTTCAACACTAAACAGAATTAAAATCAGAAACGAAGAAAATCAGGGGAAATATTTCTTCTGAAACAGAGTGCCTTGAAATTCTTTCTTAGTTTTGTTTTGTAAAATATCTTGATAATGTGAGTTTTGGTATTTCATAATACAGCATCATGTTTACTGAATGAATACATTTTTACTAAGTTCCATATTGGGGTGAGGTTTCTGGAGCAGCCAAATTTATTAGACCAACATCAGTTTGGAACTTGGACTCTCATTTCTTAGCTCCTATTACCTATATTCCATGGGAGCCAGATTTTAAAAATTGTTTATGAAGCACATTGTGACATGATTTTTGAATGACTGTGCTGCTGCTTATCGACACCACAGCACCATTTCCCAAATGGTTCACTGCTTCACAAAGCTTTGGTTCATTTTCAGCAGTAACCAAGATCCCGGTCCATTCCTATGTCTTGTGTAATTCTTAAGCCTCTTGCACTTTGAAGCATGCAGGCTTTTTCCCATCATGCAGCAGATAGTTGGACTAGAGAAGGCACATACAGATTTTTCAAAATTTTGTCTGAAAACACAGCAGGTAAGGCGTATTTTGCATTTATCACTTGCTGTGCTATGGTAAAGTCTATTCTGTCACAAAGTGGCATTCCACTGATAGACTTCATCATTAGCCAGAAAGGATACAAGGTGGTTGGGATAACTAGGTTAAACACTTGGCCGTGTAAATCAAAATCTTGGTATATATTTTTGAATAATTCCATTCTTTATTAGTTCAAGTTGTCACTTTGTATTAATCTTTGTATGATATTAATCTTTGTAAAATGCAGAGAATATGAGAATAAAGCTTAAAAGTATTTCTGAATATTTGTGAGTGACTTAGTTGAGTAATATTTAAACAGCTACTGAGCAAATCAGACTTGTTTTCTCAGTAATTCAGTGATATCTACTCTGAATACTGAACATAGTGCAGCATCAGTATACCATTGGCCAAGTCAAGGGTTACATAACAGGGTACATGAGTTGGATGATTATTTTGATACAAGTGGTGTGCAGAGATGTGGAGAAGAGCTAGAACAATGGCACTAGGCAATAGAACTGCTGTGGGCATGATGGCTGAATGGCCTCCTAGATGTTTTATTTATTCATAGGAAATGGACATCACTGGATGGCCAGTATTTATTGCCTAGTTATTCGATCATAGGGATAAAAGCATAGAAACAGACCCTTCAGTCCAACCTGTCCATGCCAACCAGATATCCTAAATTAATGGTCTCAGGTGATGATCCAGAAAAATAGGTGTTCCAATGAAGTATTGTGACTTCATCCCATTTGCCATATCCCTGTAAACTCTTTATATTCATATATCCATTTAAATGCCCTTTAAATGTTGTAATTGTACAAGTCTCCACCACTTCCTGTGGCAGCTCATTCCATATGCGTACCACTCTCTGCGTGAAAATGTTGCCCCTTAGATCCCTTTTGAATCTTTTGCCTCTCAGCTTAAAGTTTTGGACTCCCCCACCCTGGGGAATCTGTGGAATTCATTGCCACAGAAGGCTGAAGAGGCCAGGTCATTCAGTATAGTAAACAGAGATAAGAAGATTACCAAGATCAAAGGTTACAGGGATGTAAATGGGGTTGAAAAACCTATCAGCCATGAATGACTGGCAAGGTGGACCAAATGGCCTAATTTCTGCTCCTATGTGTTATGAAACAGACCTTGTCTATTTACCCTACCCTTGGCCCTCATGATTTTACCTAGGTTAATAATGCTCATCATCTGCATCCATATCTTCACTTGAAACAGAAAAATATCAACTTAATTTGATTCCACAATGAATTTCTTTGAATCAGTGCCTAAAATTCTATCAAGTTAACCTGGCTCCCTAGTCAATGTTCTTGAATTAGTGCCATTGAATTCTTCTTGTGATTCTAACTCAAATAAACACTTCAGCATTCCTGACCCAATAAAGTCATCCTTTAGACATAAACTAGAAACAGTTTCCTACACATCTGCTTTCAGGTCCATTTTCTTACTTTCAACTACAATTTCTTGCTTGTCACAATTCCTTCACTGGAGTCCATTTCCTCAAATCAGAAGAAAAACCTGATTTTTTTGAAGAAATTGATCAATATTTATGTTAAATCACAATATTTCATTGGAATACCTATTTTTCTGGATCATCACCTGAGACCATTATATCTGAAGCAACAGCATACAAACTTTGTTACCATTTTATTTGCAGCAAATCTATAAAAAATTTTCACTCAATGAAAAGGATATCAGTGCAACAATCAGTGTAAGGGATTTAAATCTCAGTTACTTCATGTTCCAGTTCTAAGTTTAAATTCCTGCACTTCAAATTCAACACATTTCCAATTTTCTGCATTTTTTATATATTCATTATGTGGGATATGGGCATTGTGGCCTGGCCAGCATTTATTGCCTGTGCCTAATTGCCCTTGAGAAGTTAGTGAGCTGCCTTCTTGACATCAATGTGGTCCATCTGCTGTGGGTTGACCCACAATGCCATTAGGGAGGGACTTTCAGGATTTTGACTCAGTGACAGTGAAGGAACAGAAATACATTTGCAAAACAGAATGATCAGTGGTGTGGAAGAGAACTTGAAGGTGGTAATGTTCTCATATATCTGCTGCCCTTGTCCTTTTAGATGGAAGTGCTCATGGGTTTGGAAGTTGCTATCCGAGGATCTTTGGTGAATTTGTGCCGAGTGTTTTGCAGGTAGTGCACATTGCTGCTACTGAGCATCGGTGGTGGAGGGAGTGGATGCTTGTGGATGTGGTGCCAATCAAGTGGGCTGCTTTGCCCTGGATGGTGTCAAGCTTCTTAAGTGTTGTTGGAGCTGCACTCATCCAGGTAAGTGAGGAATATTCCATCACACTCCTGGCCTGTGCCTTGAGAAGGTGAACAGACTTTGGAGAGTAAGGAGGTGAGTTACTCACTGCATTATTCCTAGCCTCTGATGTGCTCTTGTAGCCATTGTGTTTATGTGGTGAGTCCAGTTGACCTTCTGGTTAATAGTAGCCTCCAGGATGTAGACAGTGAGGGATTCAGTGATGGAAACAACATTGAATGTCAAGAGGCATTGGTTAAATAGTCTCTTATTGGTGATCATAGAATCATAGAATCCCTACAGTTTGAAAACAGGCCATCTGGCCCAACAAGTCCACACTGACCCTCCAAACAGTATCCCACCCAGACCCATTCCCTTACTCTAATATTCTGCATTTGCCAAATGAATGCACTTAACCTGCACATCCCTGAACACTATGGGCAAATTAGCTTGACCAATTCACCTAACCTGCACATCTCTGGATTGTGGAGGGAAACCAGAACACCCAGAGGAAACCCACACAGACATGGAGAGAATATGAAAGCTCCACCAGACAGCAAATGTTACTTGCCACTTGTCAGCCCAAGCTTGGATATTGTCCAGATCTTGTTGCATTTGAGCATGGACTGCTTCAGTATCTGAGCAGTTGTGAATGGCGTTGACCATTGTACAATCATCAGTGAACATCCCCACTTCTGACCTTAGGATGAAGGGAAGGTCATTGATGAAGCAGGGGCCTAGAACACTATCCTGAGGAAATCCTGCAGAGATGTCGTGGAGCTGAGATGACTGACCTCCAACAACCAACAACCACATGTATGACTCTAACCACCGGAATATTTGCCCTACAGATTCCATTCATTCCAGTCTTGCCAGGGCTCCTTGATGCCATTCTTGGTCAAATGCAGCCTTGATATTAAGGCCTGTCACTCACACCTCACCTCTGAAATTCAGCTATTTTGTCCATGTTTGAACCATGGCTGTAATGAGGTCTGGACAGGAGTGGTGCTGGCAGAACCCAAACTAAGCATCACTGAGCAATGTTATGGTTCAGCAATAGCTTCTTTTGCTGCCTGGTAGCACTGTTGATTACACCTTCTACCAATTTACTGATGATCGTGTGTAAACTGATGGTAATTGGCTGGGTTGGATCTGTCCTGCTTTTTATGTACAGGATATAATAGGACAATAGGATTTTTGGATCATTGGAATCTCTCTTGGGGTAGAAGTGACCTGTAAAAGGACAGATTGCACATTAATTAGAAAGGGACTAATATACTGGCAGGGAAATTTGCTAGAGCTGCTCGGGAAGATTTAAACTTGCAAGGTGGGGGTGGGGGGGGACGCAGGGAGATAGTGAGGATGGGACTGGGATATTACAGCAATTACAGAAACATGGCTCAAGGATGGGCAGAACTGGCAGCTTAATGTTCCAGGATACAAATGCTACAGGAAGGATAGAAAGGGAGGCAAGAGAAGAGGGGGAGTGGCAATTTTGATAAGGGATAGCTTTACAGCTGTGCTGAGGGAGGATATTCCCGGAAATACATCCAGGGAAGTTATCTGGGTGGAACTGAGAAATAAGAAAGGGATGACAACACTATTGGGATTGTATTATAGACTCCCTAATAGTCAGAGGAAAATTGAGAAACAAACTTGTTAGGAGATCTCAGTTATCTGTAAGAATAATAAGGCGGTTATGGTAGGGGATTTTAACTTTCCAAACACAGACTGGGACTGCCATCGTGTTAAAGGTTTAGATGGAGAGGAAATTGTTAAGTGTGTACAAGACAATTTTCTGATTCAGTATGTGCATGTACCAACTAGAGAAGATGCAAAACTTGACCTACTCTTGGGAAATAAGACATGGCAGGTGACTGAGGTGTCAGTGGGGGAGCACTTTGGGGCCAGCGACCATAATTCTATTAGATTTAAAATAGTGATGGAAAAGGATAGACCAGATCTAAAAGTTGAAGTTCTAAATTGGAGAAAGGCCAATTTTGACGGTATTGGGCAAGAACTTTTGAAAGCTGATTGGAGGCACATGTTCGCAAGTAAAGGACGGCTGGAAAATGGAAAGCCTTTGGAAATGAGATAACAAGAATCCAGAGAAAGTATATTCCTGTCAGGGTGAAAGGGAAGGCTGGTAGGTATAGGGAATGCTGGATGGCTAAAGAAATTGAGGGTATGGTTAAGAAAAAGAAGGAAGCATATGTCGGGTATAGACAGGACAGATCGAATGAATCCTTAGAAGAGTATAAAGGAAGTAGAGGGAAATCAGGAGGGCAAAAAGGGGACATGAGATAGCTTTGGCAAATAGAATTAAGGAGAATCCAAAGTGTTTTTATAAATATTTTAAGGACAAAAGGGTAACGAGGGAGAGAATAGGGTCCCTCAAAGATCAGCAAGGCAGCCTTTGTGTGGAGCCACAGAAAATGGGGAAATACTAAATTAGATTACTTACAGTGTGGAAACAGGCCCTTCGGCCCAACAAGTCCACACCGCCCCACCCATACCCCTACATCTACATTGACCCCTTACCTAACACTACGGGCAATTTAGCATGGCCAATTCACCTGACCTGCACATCTTTGGACTGTGGGAGGAAACCGGAGCACCCGGAGGAAACCCACGCAGACACGGGGAGAACGTACAAACTCCACACAGTCAGTCGCCTGAGGCGGGAATTGAACCCGGGTCTCCGGCACTGTGAGGCAGCAGTGCTAACCACTGTGCCACCGTGCCGCCCACCCACTGTGCCACCGTGCTGCCCAAAGATTTTCCCAAAATGCAGCACCTTGCATTTATCTGAATTAAACTCCGTTTGCCACTTCTCAGCCCATTGACCCAGTGAGTATTTTGCATCAGTATTTACTGTGGAAAAGGTTATGGAAGATATAGACTGGAGGGAAATAGATAGTGACATCTTGCAAAATGTCCGGATTACAGAGGAGGAAGTGCTGGATGTCTTGGAACGGATAAAGGTGGAAAAATTCCCAGGACCTGATCAGGTGTACCCGAGAACTCTATGGGAAGCTAGAGAAGTGATTGCTGGGCCACTTGCTGAGATATTCGTATCATTGATAGTCACAGGTAAGGTGCCAGAAGACTGAAGGTTGGCTAATATGGTGCCACTGTTTAAGAAGGGTGGTAAGGACAAGCCAGGGAACGAAAGACCGGTGAGCCTGACCTCGGCGGAGGGCAAGTTGTTGGGGGGAATCCTGAGGGACTGATTAGGGATCGTCAACATGGCTTTGTGCGTGGGAAATCATGTCTCACAAACTTGATTGAGTTTTTTGAGAAAGTATCAAAGAGGATTGATGAGGGCAGAGCAGTAGATGTGATCTATATGTACTTCAGTAAGGTGTTCGATAAGGTTCCCCATGGGAGGCTGATTAGCAAGGTTAGATGTCATGGAATATAGGGACAACTAGCCATTTGGATACAGAGGGTGGTGGTGAAGGGTTGATTTTCAGACTGGAGGCCTGTGACCAGCGGAGTGCCACAAGGATCGGTGCTGGGTCCTCTACTTTTTGTCATTTATATAAATTATTTGGATGCGAGCATAAGAGGAACAGTTAGTAAGTTTGCAGCTGACACCAAAATTGGAGGTGTAGTGGACAGTGAATAAGGTTACCTCAGATTACAACAGGATCTTGACCAGATGGGTCAATGGGCTGAGAAGTGGCAAACGGAGTTTAATTCAGATAAATGCAAGGTGCTGCATTTTGGGAAAATCTTTGGGCGGCACGGTGGCACAGTGGTTAGCACTGCTGCCTCACAGCGCCAGAGACCTGGGTTCAATTCCTGCCTCAGGCGACTGACTGTGTGGAGTTTGCACATTCTCCCCGTGTCTGCGTGGGTTTCCTCCGGGTGCTCCGGTTTCCTCCCATAGTCCAAAGATGTGCAGGTCAGGTGAATTGGCCATGCTAAATTGCCTGTAGTGTTAGGTAAGGGGTAGATGTAGGGGTATGGGTGGGTTGTGCTTCGGCGGGGCGGTGTGGACTTGTTGGGCCGAAGGGCCTGTTTCCACACTGTAAGTAATCTAATCTAATCTAATCTTAACAGGATTTATACACTTAAT
Source organism: Chiloscyllium punctatum (assembly GCF_047496795.1). NCBI lineage: Eukaryota > Metazoa > Chordata > Chondrichthyes > Orectolobiformes > Hemiscylliidae > Chiloscyllium > Chiloscyllium punctatum. The sequence continues at coordinate 90,009,984 of NC_092744.1, read as the reverse complement.
GGTAAGGTCCTAGGGAGCGTTGCTGAACAAAGAGACCTTGGAGTGCAGGTTCATAGCACCTTGAAAGTGGAGTAGCAGGTGGATAGGATAGTGAAGAAGGCGTTTGGTATGCTTTCCGTTCTTGGTCAGAGTGTTGAGTACAGGAGTTGGGAGATCAAGTTGCAGCTGTACAGGACATTGGTTAGGCCACTGTTGGAATATTGCATGCAGTTCTGGTCTCCTTCCTATCAGAAAGATGTTGTGAAACTTGAAAGGGTTCAGAAAAGATTTACAAGGATGTTGCCAGGGTTGGAGGATTTGAGCTATAGGGAGATGCTTGACAGGTTGGGGCTGTTTCCCTGGAGTGTCGGAGGCTGAGGGGTGACCTTATAGAGGTTTACAAAATTATGAGGGGTAAATAGGCAAAGCCTTTTCCCTATTGGTGAGGCCAGAACTAGAGGGCATAGGTTTAGGGTGAGAAGGGAAAGATGTAAGAGAGACCTAAGGGGCAACTTCTTCACACAGAGAGTGGAATGAGCTGCCAGAGGAAGTGGTGGAGGCTGGTACAATTGCAACATTAAAGAGGTATTTGGATGGGTATATGAATAGGAAGGGTTTGGAGGGATATGGGCTGGGTACTGGGACTAGATTGGGTTGGGATGTCTGGTCAGCATGGACGGGTTGGACTGAAGGATCTGTTTCCATGGTGTACATCTCTAAATCAAATTGGCTGAAGACATATCTGTAATGCTGGGGACCACTGGCAGAGGCTGAGGTGGACCATCCACTCGGCACTTCTGACTGAAGATTTCAGCTTCAGCCTTAAATTTTGCACTGATGTGACGGACTCTTGTATTATTGAGGATGGACATACAGGGGAAACTTGATTATCCGAACGTGATGGGTGGGCACTATTTCATTCGGATAATCGATGATTCGGTTAATCAATTAAATGCCTTTCCTCTGGGGCTTGACGATTTTAAAGTCAGGAGACTGCAGCAGCACCGCCCCCAACACCTCCCCCCGTCCACAACACATTCCCCCCGCCCCCAAGACCTCCCCCGTCCCAATCCCGAGCAACACCACCTTCCGCCCCCAAGACCTTCCCACGCCCCACCACCCCCCGCCCCCCAACACTTCCCCGTGCAATACCACCCCACGCCTCCAACGTCTCCCCCGCCCCAATACCTCCCCACGCCCCCAATACCTCCCCTGCCCCCACCCCAAGCAACACCACCCCACGTCCCCAACACATCCCCCCGCCCCCAACCCCAAGCAACACATCTCCCGCGCCTAACACCTCCCCCTCAACCCTGGGTAAAAGCCCCTCCCACCCCCAACACCTCCCCACCACCCCAACACTTCCCCGTCCACAAGTTCCCCCCGCCCCCAACACCTTCCCCCGCCCCAACCCCAAGCAACACCACCCCCTGCCCCCAACACCTTCCCCCACCCCAACCCCAAGCAACACCTCCCCGTCCCGAACACCTCCCCCGCCTCCATAAACCTCCCCCTACCCCCAACACCTCTCCCCGTTCCCAACACCTCCCCTTACCCCCAACACCTCCCCCCGCCCCCAACACGTCCCCCCACCCCCAACACCTACACCCGCCCCAATCCCGAGCAACACCATCCCCTGCCCCCAAGACATCCCCACGCCCCAACACCACACCCACCCCCCAACATCTCCCTGTGGAACACCACCCCACGCCCCCAATACCTTCCCCTGCCCCAACCCTGAGCAACACCACCACCCGCCCCCAACACCTTCCCCCTCAACCCCGGGCAACAGCCCCTCTGGCCCCTAACACCGCCTCCCGCCCCCAACACCTTCCCCCTCAACCCCGGGCAACAGCCCCTCTGGCCCCTAACACCGCCTCCCGCCCCCAACACCTTCCCCCTCAACCCCGGGCAACAGCCCCTCTGGCCCCTAACACCTCCTCCCGCCCCCAACACCTTCCCCCTCAACCCCGGGCAACAGCCCCTCTGGCCCCTAACACCACCACCCGCCCCCAACACCTTCCCCCTCAACCCCGGGCAACAGCCCCTCTGGCCCCTAACACCTCCTCCCGCCCCCAACACCTTCCCCCTCAACCCCGGGCAACAGCCCCTCTGGCCCCTAACACCTCCTCCCGCCCCCAACACCTTCCCCCTCAACCCCGGGCAACAGCCCCTCTGGCCCCTAACACCTCCTCCCGCCCCCAACACCTTCCCCCTCAACCCCGGGCAACAGCCCCTCTGGCCCCTAACACCTCCGCCCGCCCCCAACACATCCCCCCACCCCCAACACCTCCCCATGCCCCCAACACCTCCCCCATCCCTAACACCTCTCCCACCCCAACATCAACCCCGCCCCAACACCTCCCCCCGTCCACAAAACCTCCCCCTGCCTCCAACACCTCCCCCCGACCCGAACAACTTCCCCTACCCCCAAAACATCCGTCCACTCCCAACACCTCCCCCATCCATAACAACTCCCCCCCGCCCCCAACACCTCCCCCACCCCAACACCTCTCCCGTCCACAAAACCTCCCCCTACCCCCAATACCTCCTCACGTACCCAACACCTCCCCGTCCTGAACACCTCCCCCGTCCCCATAAACCTTCCCTTACCCCCAACACATCCCCACGCACCCAACACCACCCCGCCCCCAACAACTCCTCCCACCCCCAACACCTCCCACCGCCCCCAACACCTCCTCCTGCCCCCAACACCTTTCCCCAGCCCCAACACCTTCCCCTGTCCCCAACAGCTTTCCCCGCACCCAAAACCACCCCCCGACCCAACACCTCCCCCTGCCCCCAACACCTCAACCCACCCCCAACACCTCGCCCTGCCCCAACACCTTCCCCCGTCCCCAACACCTCTCCCCGCCCCAACTCCTCCCCCCGTCCCCAACACCTCCCCCCTCCCCCAACACCTCCCCCCGACCCCAACTCCTCCCCCTACCCCCAACTCCTCCCCCTACCCCCAACTCCTCCCCCTACCTCCAACACCTCACCCTACCCCCAATACCTCCACCTACCCCCAACATCTCCTAGCCTCCAACACTCCGTCCGCCCCAACACCTCCCTGCACCCCCAACACCTCCCCGCGCCCCAACCCCGAGCATCACCGCCCCACGCCCCAACACCTCCCCACACACCAACCCCGAGCATCACCGCCCCACGCCCCAACGCCTCCCCGCGCCCCAACCCCGAGCATCACCGCCCCACGCCCCAACACCTCCCCGCGCCCCAACCCCGAGCATCACCGCCCCACGCCCCAACACCTCCCCACACACCAACCCCGAGCATCACCGCCCCACGCCCCAACATCTCCCCGCGCGCCAACACATCCTCCCGCCCCAACACCTCCCCCAGCCCCAATCCTGAGCAACACCACCTTTGTCCCCAAGACCTCCCCATGCCCCAACACTACCCCCACCCCCAACACCTCCCCGTGCCCCAACACCTCCCCACATCTCCAACAACTCCCCCTGCCCCAATGCCTCCCCTGCCCCAACACCTCCCCCACCCTAACGCCTCCCCACCCCAATACCTCCCCACGCCCCCAATACCTCCCCCGCCCCAACACCAAGCAACACCACCCCCTGCCCCCAAGACCTCCCCATGCCCCAACACCACACCCACCCCCAACACCTCCCTGTGGAACACCACCCCATGCCCCCAACACCTTTCCCCACCCCAACCCTGAGCAACACCACCACCCACCCCCAACACCTTCCCCCACCCCCAACCCCGGGCAACACCCCCTCCGGCCCCTAACTCCTCCCGCCCCCAACACGTCCCCCTACCCCCAACACCTCCCCATGCCCCCATCACCTCCCCCAGCCCTAACACCTCTCCCACCCCAACATCAACCCCACCCCAACACCTCCCCCCGTCCACAAAACCTCCCCCTGCCTCCAACACCTCCCCCCGCCCCGAACAACTTCCCCTACCCCGAAAACATCCGTCCACCCCCAACACCTCCCCCGCCCCAACACCTCCCTCGTCCACAAAACCTCCCCCTACCCCTAATACCTCCTCACGTACCCAACACCTCCCCGTCCCGAACACCTCCCCCGCCTCCATAAACCTCCCCCTACCCCCAACACCTCTCCCCGTTCCCAACACCTCCCCTTACCCCCAACACCTCCCCATGCACCCAACACCACCCCACCCCCAACACCTCCCCCCGTCCCTAACACCTCCCCCGGTCCCCAGCACCCCCCCACCCCCAATACCTCCTCACGTACCCAATACCTCCCCATCCCGAACACCTCCCCCGCCTCCATAAACCTCCCCCTACCCCCAACACCTCTCCACGTTCCTAACACCTCCCCTCGTCCCCAGCACCTCCCCCTACCCCCAATACTTGCCCACGCACCCAACACCTCCCTGTCCTCAACAACATTCCCCGCCCCCAAAACTTCCCCCTATCCCCAAGACCTCCCCTTACCCCCAACACCACCCCCAGTTCCCAACACTTCCCCCTACCCCCAACACCTCCCCACACACCCAACACCACCCCATCCCCAACACCTCACCCACCCCAACACCTCTCCCCACCCCAACACCTCCCACCACCCCCAACACCTCCTCCCGCCCCCAACACCTTCTCCCGCCCCAACACCTTCCCCCGTCCCGAACACCTTCCTCCGCCCCCAACACCACCCTCCGCCCTCAACACCTGTCCCCACATCCCCAGCACCTCAACCCGCCCCCAACACCTCCCACCGCCCCCAACACCTCCTCCTGCCCCCAACACCTTTCCCCAGCCTCAACACCTTCCCCTGTCCCCAACAGCTTTCCCCGCACCCAAAACCACCCCCCGGCCCAACACCTCCCCCTGCCCTCAACACCTCCCCCCGCCCCAATCCTGAGCAACACCACCTTTGTCCCCAAGACCTCCCCATGCCCCAACACTACCCCCACTCCCCCAACACCTCCCCGTGCCCCAACTCCTCCCCACATCTCCAATAACTCCCCCTGCCCCAATGCCTCCCCTGCCCCAACACCTCCCCCCGCCCTAACGCCTCTCCACCCCAATACCTCCTCACGCCCCCAATACCTCCCCCGCCCCAACCCCAAGGAACACCACCCCACGCTCCCAACACCTCCCCCACCAACCCCGGACAACACTGCTTCCCGCCCCCAACACCTCCCCCCGCCCCAACACCTCCCCATCCACAAGTTCCCCCCACCCCCAACACCTTCCCCTACCCCCAAAACCTCCATCCAGCCCTAACACCACCCCCCGTTCCCAACACCTCCCCCTACCCCAACACCTCCCCATCCCCAACACCTCACCCACCCCAACACCTCTCCCCACCCCCAACACCTCCCACCACCCCCAACACCTCCTCCCGCCCCCAACACCTCCTCCCACCCCCAACACCTCCCACCACCCCCAACACCTCCTCCCACCCCCAACACCTTCTCCCGCCCCAACACCTTCCCCGTCCCGAACACCTTCCTCCGCCCCCAACACCACCCTCCGCCCCAACACCTCCCACCGCCCCCAACACCTGTCCCCACATCCCCAGCACCTTAACTCGCCCCAAACACCTCGCCCTGCCCCAAAACCTTACCCCGTCCCCAACACCACCCCCCACCCCAACACCTCACCTGCCCCAACACCTCCCCCTGCCTCCAACACCTCTCCGTACCCCCAAAACCTCCCCCATCCCCAACACCTCCCCCCGCCCCCAACACTTCCCCCCGACCCAACACCTCACCCTACCCCCAACACCTCCACCTACCCCCAACACCTCCCCCCTACCCTCAACACCTCCCTCTATCCCCAACACCTCCCCCTACCCCCAACACCACCCCCTACTCCCAAAACCTCCCCTTGTCCCCAACACCTCCCTTGTCCCCAACACCTCCCCACGACCCTAACACCTCTCCCGCCCCAACACCTCCCCCCGTCCACAACAACTCCTTCCGCCCTCAACAGCTCCCC